>NC_069390.1:7082500-7707500 GCF_027475565.1 Acinonyx jubatus
CAGAGAGAGAGGGAGACAGAATCCAGGCTCCAGGCTCTCAGGTGTCACCACAGAGCCTGATGCGGGGCTTGAACCCACGAACCATGAGATCATGACCCGAGCCAAAGCTGGGCGCTCAACGACTGAGCCACCCAGACACCGCTCCAGAATTTCAAAGGGAAAAACAATCACCTTCTCGAATATCTGGAAGCTTCTGAAACATTGATTTGTAGCTCCCGGTTAGTGCCTCTGGACACCCCAAGACCTTCAGGCTGATATTGCCAGCCCCTCCTCTTCCAGACCAAGACCCTCCCTGTGCTGAGCCAAAGGAGGTAACCACTTCTCCACGGTTACTTCTCGCGTTGTACTTCTGAGAGGGAGCAGCACTGATCGGAAGCAAAACAGGTAAGTATTACTGTACTTGCATCTAAAGAGAGGGGAATACAATGAGGTCACCTTGGGCATTGGACAAACGTCAAGCTGGCCTCACATTTTCTAAATCTAATCAGCTTAATGGGGTCGGACATACCCGGACCTTTAAGGAATTCTAGGAATGAGGGTAAGTTTAGAGACAGAGCCAGATTTTAAAGGGTTTTCTCCTGGCTTCAAATGAAACAAAGCGGGACCAAACCAAACCAAACGCTGAACTGATTAAGAAGCAAGTTTCAAGTATCACTTTCCTTGGTTTCTTACGATTTTTTTTTTAGCACTTATTAGAATACCATTAGAGCCTGGCTGTGGATAAGCCCAAAGTTGCTGTGCACATCTAATACCTCACGATGTAGTTTAAGGTAGACACCCCAATAAAACACAGTGAAAAGGAATTAATCAACTTTCCCCAGTGTCTACAGAGGTGGAGATGTAATGAATTCAGTCAGTTGGTGAACAAATATTCCCATTCTTCAAGGCTCAACTGACAAGTTCTCATATTTCCTCTCACTGACTGGTAAACAAAAACACACAAATACTGCTGAACAGCTTGGATGACAGTGAGGCCCTCTAATCCTCTGGTCGTGCACACAGCTCACAGAGAGGTCTATTTCAAACGGTCTTCATTTAATGTGCCGAGACTCTGCAGGGGCCAGTTTTATGTGGGTGACGTTGCAACTGGGGCTATGAGTCCCTCTTCGGACAGACAGGCTACAGAAAATGAGCTCAATTAATCACCTCGCTCTCCAGGGCCGCCTCTACTTGAATAATTTAGAGGTTACTTTCATAAATTACCAAACCAGTCTCTGACGTCAGCTTTATTAGCGTGCATTAAAAAATGCCTAGGCGGTGCATTGCCGACTTTTCCAAGCTCCTCCCAGAGCAACTCTGTGGGACAGCCATGACCACCGGCCCTTTAACGCCATGACATTTTGAGCGACTGCTTATTTAGAGATTATAACCGCCATGATAGTGCTGGTTCAGCTCATGAGAACCATGTCTATACAGCAAGTTTCAAAGATGCCCTTGGAAGTCTAGAAAGCTCACGTCCGAAACCTGAGAGCAGGAGTGGACCAAACTGGCGTTAACTGTCCATCAGAGTCCAAGGACTGCTCATCTGGAATGATTGCGATCACCTCCTTTCTCAAGAGAAGGAGCTGGGAAATCTTAAGCTCTGCTGAATCTGGAAGACGTGATCCGAAGCACAGGTGGTGGCCGATGGCAGTCAGTATTTCCCTAAACGGTTAACGTGACTGCTTCTTAGCCTCATCCTGATGTGGCAACACCAAAACCTTTCTCCGACTCGGCAGGGCCCTCACCTATGGGATTCTCCAATAGAAGACATGTCATTTACGGATTTCAAAAAAAATCACATGTGATCTTTGTGGATTTATGTGCAGAGGTGGCAGCGGGGATAAAAATGCCAATTAAGTCCGTGTAGAGTCACAGCGACAAGCAACCTCTCAGAAACTAGTTGTAACCTGAGAGAGGAACAATAAACGGGTTACACAACATTATGAACGCAGAGACGTGCTTTTCTTTTTAAAAACTAAATACTTTAGCTTAAGAGAAGAAGAAGAAACCCAACAACAAATGAACTAACAGAGGCAGGTGGAAACCTATTTGTCTCGACTGGCAAGACTCCTAAGACTCCAGGACTTCTGAATAGATAGGTTGTTTTCCACAGAAGATATCAGTTCCTGATCTAGGAAATGAGCCCCAGAAAAGTGGGTGGAAAGTGAGTTTCCTTAACTACTGGAAGACACGGTAATTTTCCACACAGGAAGAGAAGGCAGGGAGGGCAGGGAGAAACGAGGCTCTCCGGCCAGGCACCGCGGAGGTACATGTCCACCTGCATCTAGTAGGGTCACTCTGTAGGGTCAGCCACGCGATAACCAGAGAAAGGGGAGGGCAGGCCTGCTGTCTGGCAGCTGGATTCATTCTGATCCATACCTTGGAGAGAAACTCGACGGCGAGAGAAGCTGATGGGGGCTCCGAGTAGACACAGTTCTTTTGGTTAGGGGGGTTTCTGGGGTGGTGATAGCTCGCTTCTGAGAACCCTAGGAACAAAACAGAAGACAGAATCCCAGTCACTGTAGATGCAAGTTGCTAACCGAGTGTATACAGCCCCTTAGGAAGAGAAGCATGGTGCCCAAATGTAGGGCACAAGGTAGGACTGGGTTGGTTCTGTTCTTAAAGCCTCATCTCCAAGCATAAGCCCACATAGAAATCTGTAGTGGCTATGACCAAGATCCATCAGAATCCTGTCCCCATTTTGAAGGCAATAATGAAAAAGTACCAACATTTCCCAGAAAAAGACTGCCAAGCAGGCAATCTGTCCTGTCAAATTGTTCACGTGGTCGCTCTCTTCCCCCACCTCTTTGCTTTAGTACAGCTGCTGAGTTTTGTGACGCGTACGGTTTTGACCTGTGCGGCCACGGTTTCCTCAGAAGGGATGCGACCACGTTACTACTCATTTTGGCAAAGTCCCCCGCACGTTTTCAAAATTAGAGATAGGAACAACTCCAGGCAGATAACACGGTTGAGCTCATAGTTGGAGACTATTTAGCAAACACCTCATTGATGGTCACTTCTGTTTTCTGTATTTTCTCGTCAACCAAGAATCCAAAGATATGCCCAGGAAGGAGGATGAAACCCACAGCTCAGAGATTTATCGCTCCCCAAAGTCTAGGACAGACGACTGTGGCAGAGCAAAGACAAAACCCTTGCTGGGACCACGACCAGGAGGCCAGCTGGCCTGCGGTGGATTCCCTGCCCTTGGGCTCCTCCTGGCTGTGTACAGAAGTTATGCCACTACGGCTATCTGCTGGGGATGACTGGGGACAGAACACAAGAGAACGGACTCAAGACCGTCATTAAGTAGCTGGAATGGAAATTAGATTTTAAAAAGACCCTTATGCTACCACTCTTATACAATAACCATTTTCTTTTCACCCCTCTGCTTCCTGCCCACGGCCAGAGACCATTTTTAAAAGATGTTTATTTTATTTTTTAAACAGAGAGCATGAGCAGGGGAGGGGCAGAGAGAGAGGGAGACACAGAATCGGAAGCAGGCTCCAGGCTCTACAGTGACAGCAGAGAGCCCGACGCGGGGCTCAAATCCACAAACGGTGAGGTCGTGACCTGAGCTGAAGCCAGATGCTCAACTAACTGAGCCACCCAGATGCCCCTACAATAACTCTTTTTTAATGGTATTTTAATATTTTTCCAATTAAAAAAATATAAATTCTAATATTCAATCTTAGTTTAAATACAAATCTTGGGGCGCCTGGGTGGCTCAGTCGGTTAAGCGTCCGACTTCAACTCAGGTCACGATCTCGTGGTCCATGAGTTTGAGCCCCGTGTTGGGCTCTGGGCTGATGGCTCGGAGCCTGGAGCCTGCTTCCGATTCTGTGTCTCCCTCTCTCTCTGACCCTCCCCCGTTCATGCTCTGTCTCTCTCTGTCTCAAAAATAAACGTTAAAAAAAATTTTTTTTAAATAAATACAAATCTTAATTTGAATATTACATATACTGCTTTTTTTGCACTATATTAATTATGAGCAGTTCCCCACATTATCAAAAACTTTGTCCTTTTTAGTAGCTGTGCTAATTAAATTGCTACGTAATAATTTACATAACTACTTCTCTACTGCTGGATGTCTGGGATGCTTGTAGTTTTGGGTGATTATAAATAATGCTGAGATGCCCACCTTTACACAGATAGCGTCTCCCATAATTTGGATTATTTCCTTAGGGGAGAGTCTGACTAGGGATAGTTACTGGACCAAAGGATGGATAAGATTTTATGGTTTTGCTATACATTCTCAAACTATTTTCTTAAACGACCCTTGTAATACACAGGGGCTGTCCAACTCTGGGGCCAAGGTGGTGTGGCAGTATTTCAAGAGAAAGACAGTCTGTCTCCCAGGACGCGGCAAGAGGAGGTTACTCTGGGAGACAACGCAGTCTCACGGTGCTCGTCCTCAGCCCTCGCAGTGAAAGCTGATTGTGTCAATAAACCAACTCCAGTCATGCTTCTTGGGGATGCGCTCTGACCAAGCTCATGAGGTCTATCAACACTACAGGCCAGTATTCATTCACAGCGAGGACAAGTGACTGAGGGTACCATATTCCCATAAGCCGGGGTGAGCACATGCTCACGCCACACAGAAACCCAAGTTACGGCCAAGGATGCCAGTTTACTAACTTGCTAGGAATATAACGCTGGCGGCCTGGGAACTTCAAATCCTTGGGCTAACGCATTCTCCCCTGTCGGGCAGGACATGAGGAAAGCCAGACTATAACCACTGGATTTACGGTGAGCCTGGAGGCAGAGAGTGGCTGTCAGCTGCACAAGGCAAATAATGATGATAAACCAAGGCCACTGGAACATTCACCCCCTATAGCACAGGTACACCTGCCTCTGAGACCCGACAAGGGCCTGGCAACCTCACTGTGGCACCGTTCGTGTGGGAAAGACCGACGTTCGGCACCATGACTGTTTTGTCAGGAGGCCACTGATGTGTGGCCTAACAAGGATCAAGCAGTTTCTGTGTGCCAGCTCCTGTTCTGAGTATTTTACGTTCCTCTAGTTCAGCCCACACGGCGTCTCCCCTGAACTTCAGATACATTTCATATTGTTTGCTCATTTCAGTCCGACTCACTCAACTCTGATTCCCTGGTCACCAAGTGTGATGCATAACTGAGCCTCCTAGATGTCTCTGTAGCAGGAACGGGTGTCCTCGGTAGGATGTCTCCGTGGCTGGGAGGGTACATACTTCCACATTAAGTCAAGTGAATTTGCATCTGATCTCTGCGTCAGTCTACTGAGAGCTGGGTTACCACGAGTCAGTCCCCAAGAACGTGATCAGCTCCGGACATACAGACAGATCAGATAAATTCTGGAGCTGTGAAGCTGTCCGTCAGATCGACACGTGACAGCCCCGCCGGGTCCCGCAATTCTGGCTGATCCTACGTAGGGAGCCGAGGCAACCGTGCTCAGCCAGAAGAGCTGTCCTTCAACAACTACCAATGTGCCAGGCTCTGGGCAAACAGCAGCGAACAAAGCAACGTCTCTGCAGGGAGCTTCCGTTCTAAGGGAGGGAGGCAGACTAAAACAAAGAAGTAAATATAGAACAGGTCTCATGGCAATGGGTTCCACAGAGAAGAAGAGAGCAAGAGAAGAAAACGGGGGAGGGAAAGAGGAGGGGGCTTTGCTCTCGCAGGCAGAGCTGTTCCCTGAGGCAGGGGGCATATGAGATGGACACGTGTGATGTGTCTCAAGAGGAGCAAGACCACCAGACTGGGGAGGAGGGTGGGAAGACAAGGGAGTGGGGCCAACTCCGGACAGACGCTCACACACCTTCTGAACGTTATCAGGGACGACGGCAGGGCCAGGGGAGAGCCGAGAGCAGGAAAAACCTAGTCCGACTTGCATCCGAAAGGGGCACGGAGCACCGACTGTTGTGTGAATTGCTTGGAGGCGGACAGAGTGAAAGAAGCCAGGACGGGAAGCCATCCCACTCACTCAGGAGACGCCGGTGCTGCAGGCCTGGCGGTGACAGGTCCTGGTGGACAGGGCTCGGAGAGGACCCGGATTCTGGAAGGAGGGCCGACGGGACTGGTGGAGGAGTTGGATGTGGGGTGTGAGAGAGAAGGAAGACTGGGGGAGGTCTCCAGGGTTCCTGGCCCGAACGAACGCAAGAGCGGAGGTACCTTTTAGTAAGGTGTGGGCTCCCGGACAAGCCCATCTCTAGGGGGACAGTCAAGTGCTGATTTCAGATCTCTTCAATTTCAGGCTAAGGGAAGTCGCAGGAGGCTCACATAGTATGTGGTGTGTGCCTGTTTTGTGTCAGCACCTCCACGGGGCACGTTTTTAGCTTCCTTGCTCGCCACAGGCACACCTGAGCTACTCACCTTCCTTCTCACAGGGTAACTTGCTTTGAAACAGTAAGGCTTGCTCCGTGCTTATGAATTTCTACACATTTTAAGCTTCTTGAGGGCAGAGCCCAGCCATGCTCGTTTCATTCACCACTGTTCACCCGGGGTCTCGTACAGTGCCTGGCACTAAGCAGCTGCTCAGTAAATGAACAAAAGCACCCCGATCGTATAGCTGAGGAAACCGCAGCTCAGATAAAACAACTCACCCCAGGTCACCTAGGTCTTTTGACTCAGGCTTGGAGGGCAACACTATTCCACTTATCCTATCCTGCCTCTTACACTGGGATCCAACACCAGAACTGCATTATTCCATTGTAGGACTTCTGCCTGATACAACACTGTGTAACTTTTACAGAGAGTAATTATGGAGAAACTGTATTTGTAAACATTTTATGATATGCTAACTGAAAAGAAAAAAAAAAAAAGCAGGGTATCTTCATGGTCACAAGGACTGCTGTTATGTAAGCGCATCCATGCCCGTGATGGGAAAGGCAGACGTGGCAGGAACCGTATATGTGGTTCATCCTCTCCCTTAGAACTTCAAATGTTGCGAGAATGTTTTAATGTTTCTAGAATAAAGACCAAAAAAAAAAAAAAAATGCTACTTGTAGAAAGCATTTCCAAACACTATACTCACCTTAGAGGGTGTGGTGTAAGAGTTCAAGAGGGTCTCTTCTTCTTCCTCCACTTCAATTCTAAAAAAAAGTGTTTAAGGAAAACAACCAAAATCTAAGGCGATGGTTGATTAGATAAGAAATCTAAATAGTAGGTACTTAAAAAAATTTTTTTTTAATTTTAGAGAGACAGCCAGTGGAGGAGAGGGGCAGAGGGAGAGAGAGAGAGAGAGAAAATCCCAAACTGGTTCCGTGCTCAATGCAGAGCCTGACGCGGCGCTTGATCCCATAACCCTGGGATCATAACCTGAACCAAGTAAGAGTCGGATGCTCAACCAACTGAGCCGCCCAGGCGCCCCAGTACGTACTTTTTATTATTTGTATTTTATTAAGTTTATTCATTTATTATTTCTGAGAGAGAGAGAGCACGTGCACACATATACACAAGTCGGGGAGGGGCAAAGAGAGAGAGAGGCAGACACAGAATCCGATGCAGGGCTCGAACCCACAAACCAACAAACCGCGAGATCATGACCCGAGCTGAAGTCCGATCCTCAACTGACTGGGCCCTCCAGGTGCCCCTACTATTTGTTTTAAAATTACACAAATTATGAAACACAGCATGTGGCTTGATGCAAAGACCTTGGGCAGAAAAGGATACAGTTCTTGTATGGAAACAATGTCTCTAGCTCCTGCGTGCCCACCATCCCCGGAGGCTCTGTGCGAGGCTTTGGGCAATCTTTTGCTCAGACACTGAGGAATAAAAGATAATGAATATATATTATTGTGTAGTCAAGTAACAGAGAAAGTGTTTTTCACAGCCGTGAAGTAGGCGTTCAAAACGTAATCACATATATCTAAAATTCCTCAAGGTAAGAATTATGAGGATGCAGGATAGACTAAAAAGGAACAGTTATCCCGTGACTGTTTGTTTCTAAGAACTTAATTCTAGTAACAAAACCAATGGTTTGAAGACCTACCACTCGACATACAGTTGTAGATGATTTATACCCACTCTCATGTAATTCTTACAATAACCGTAAAAAACATGGGTGATTAGAACCACTAACAGAAGAGGAAACGGAGGCCCAGAAACACGTTCTATAGTTTGCCCAAGTGCACATCAGGACCAGAATCCAGACCTGATTATACAGCCTGTGCTTCTCAACACATCCCAACGCCTTCCCTCAAGAGCAAAAATAGCGAATTTCAGGATTAGTTTCCTTACATTTTGTTCTTACCTCATGCTCAAAAGAGCTCAGGATCTCTGAGGTCAGGCGAACGTTACCTATGCTGGTGCAGAAGGCTATAAGCTCAGTGGCCATTTTCTCTTCATTCTGTCCATACAGAATGCACAGCTCTACCACTGTAGGAAGGAAAACTGGATGAGTAAGAACTCAGTTCATTGCTTGCAGCCTTCCCCTTGAAAAGTGAAAATAATCCTCTATTTATTCAATCAATATTTATTCAGCACCCACTAGGGCCAGGCACTGTTCCAGGCATGAGACTACAGCAGTGAACAAAACAGAAGAATCCTGGTCTCCACGAAGCTTACTATTGGAGACAGAACACAAATAAGTAAAAATCTGTAGGATGTTAGACGGTTACGTGTGCTGTGTAGAAAAATAAAGCCGGGGAAGGGATCAGGGGTTGGTATTTTTCAACACAACGATTAGAGCAGGCTTCAGTGAGTGAAGACCGGAAGTGAGGCGTGCAGTATTCAGGGAAAGAGCTTTCAAGCAAAGATCCCGAGGTAGAAGCAAGACCAGCAAGGCCGCTATGGCTGGAACATAGGGAGGAAGGAGACAGAAGAGGAGCCGAAGGGTCAAGAAGGTGCAGATTGCCGGCCACTGTGATTACCCTGGTTAACACTCTGAGTAACTTGGAAAATCACTAGAGAGTCTGGACAGAACAGGATCACTCTGGATGCTGTGTTAAGCATAGACTAAAGAGGACAAGGGCAGATTCAGAAGGACCAATTAAGATAATCATGGCAGGGTGCCTGGGTGGCTCAGCTGGTTAAGCGTCTGACTCTTGATTTAGGCTCAGGTCACCATCTCACGGTCATGAAATCGAGCCCCACACGTGGCTGTGCGAAGAGCGTGGAGCCTGCTGAAGACTCATTCTGTCTCTCTCTCTCAAAAAAAGAGAGAGGGACAGAGAGACAGAGAGAGAGAGAATTATGGCAAAATGCAGGTGAGAGGTGATGGTGGCTGGGATCAAGGTGGTGGCAGCGGAGGTGGGGAAGAAGTGGTTGGGCTCTAGATGGGAAGCATCCTGAGCGTAAGGCCAGTGGGACTCACTGATGTGAAGCAAAAAAGGAGTCAAGGATGAGGCTGTTTTCAGCCTGAGCCCCTGGAAGGGTGAGGAAGACAGCAGAGGAAGTACCGTGAGGACATACAGGAGCTTGGTTTTTAGACACATGGAGTTTGAGATGTCAATTAAATATTCAGCTGGCAGTAGGATAGACCAGCCTGCAGTTCTGCAAGAGGTCTGGGCTAAGATGTACACACCTGGGAATCACGAGCAACACGTGGCATGAAAAACCACGAGACCAGCTGAGATGACTAAGAGGCTCGTCTGGGGCTCAGGACGAGCTGAGAAGTGGTGACAACCAAGGTAAGAAAACAACCAGGTGTAGTGTCTGAGAAGCGAAGAGAAAAACGTGTTTCAAAGAGGACACGACCGTCAAATGCTGCTAATTTGAGACGAGGACTGAAAATTCACCCGACTTTAGCTAGGTGAAGGTCACTGGTGACCTTGAGAGGAACAGTTTCAGCAAAGTGCTGGGGATGAAAAAGCTTCCTGAAATGGGCTGAGGGAGGAGAAAAATGAAGACAGCAAATATACACAACCCTTTCGAGGAGGTTTGGCGTAATTGGGGAGGAGAGAATTGGAATGGGGGGGGTCAATAGAATGTTTTTTTTTTTTTAATTTTTTTTTTCAACGTTTTTATTTATGTTTTTTTTGGGACAGAGAGAGACCGAGCATGAACGGGGGAGGGGCAGAGAGAGAGGGAGACACAGAATCGGAAACAGGCTCCAGGCTCTGAGCCATCAGCCCAGAGCCCGACGCGGGGCTCGAACTCACGGACCGCGAGATCGTGACCTGGCTGAAGTGGGACGCCCAACCGACTGCGCCACCCAGGCGCCCCTAGAATGTTTTAAAAGAGGAGCAAGGGGAGCCTGAGTGGCGCAGTCAGTAGAGCATCGGACTCTTGTTTTCCGCTGAGGTCATATCTTGTGGCTCATGAGTTTTGAGCCTCGCATCAGGCTCCGTGCTGACAGTGTAGACAGAGTCTGCTTGGGATTCTACCTCCCTTGCTCTCTTCCCCTCCCCTGCTCACACACTCTCTCTCAAAACAAATAAACATTAAAAAAAAAAAAGGGGGGGGGAGCGAGAACCACATTTCTACGCTATTAGGGGAAAAAGCTCTCAGAGCGAGAAAAAGGGAAAATATAAAGAGTTTAGAATTACTGGGGTGATGTTCTTAAGGTGAGAAGGAATGGGATTTAGGACTCAAGTGGAGGGTCTGGATTTTGCTAGGAATATGGAGAATTTGTTCATTATAATAGGACGGAAGGAGAGGTAGGTGGGAAGAAGGAACAGTGGTAACTTATGGAAGTTTTCCAATTCTATTTCCTTGGTGAAACAAGTTCATCAGCTTTTGAGTGGGACAGAAAGATGTCAAAGGAGGAGAAGGTGGCAAAGAGTCATCCAGGACACGCAGAGGGGAACAGATCAGGGAAATACGGTCTGACCGGCAATGTTAGAGTCCCATTGAGGTTAGTGATTATGAATTCAAAGCCTAGCGTGCCAACGTCTCTACCAAAGTAGTTCTGGGAAATGGAAGCAACAGGAATTTTGGAAAAGAACGCACTGGGCATACGAACATGGACTATTCTGGTATCTCACGTTAAGTTAACATGTTTGCATCCTGGTTTTATGTATTGAAAACTGCTCCTGGCCCAGAGCCTGACCAATAACAGGGAGCACTGGACCCGAGGAGAGGGGACTGGGGTTCAGGGACCAGCTCAGGCTGTTTCTCCCTCTGTAAACAGCTGACAAGCTCCCCACAGTTCCTACTAAAGCTCAAATTCAATTCTGGAAACCCACCTCAAGGGAGGCATATTAGCACAGACCACCAGCGGCTTTGATGGGAAACGACGGATCAGCAGAAATTTAAAGAGGAGGCTGGAAAGGGAGGAGCCAGGAATAAAAAGCCATATTGCAACCCCCCCCCCCCACGCCCCATCTCTTGCTCTGTTATGGAGGCTTAAATAATTTCCCAGCTCTTGCCACCGGGCCTAGTCTGAACCTGGCATGTCCCAAGTGCACCCTTCCGAAACTGCGTTGATTTAAAGTGGTGCTTCGTATTTTTATTTTTGGGTTGGGATCCAAGAGCACGCTGCAAACA
The DNA here is from genome assembly GCF_027475565.1 of Acinonyx jubatus. NCBI lineage: Eukaryota > Metazoa > Chordata > Mammalia > Carnivora > Felidae > Acinonyx > Acinonyx jubatus. Next base: position 7,093,882 of record NC_069390.1, read on the forward strand.
TTTCAAAGTCCCCACATCCCGAATCTCAACACCTGGATTCACTCTTCACCTCCCAACGACCAAGAGGTCCGATCTAGGGGAGGTGGGGCTTGGAAGCGGCCCCCCTCTGGGTTCTACGTGACCGGGAACACGGAGCGCGAGCGCGGACCTCCGCTGGGGTCCGCGGCGGAGGCGAGGGACTCACATTTCTCAGCCAGAGCCTCATCGCAATCCACGTCAAAGATCTGCAACTCCTCCACCAGGCGCTGGGCCGACACGCTCATGGTGACCCAGGGGGCGGCCGGGGGTCCGGCCCACCGAGCTCGGACCGGAGTCTAAGGAACCCGCGGCGTGGAGATCGAGGGGCAGGACGAGCTTCCCCTGATCCTTTCACCCTTCGGGAGACCGAGGCGGAAGGGGGCCAAACAGCCCGAGCCCTCAGGCGGTCAGAAGGTCCCAGGCGTCAGTCACGGAGGAGCGCCTTATTTTAATTGGGAGAAGCCCCAAACACCCGAAGGGAGGAAGCAGAAATCTCGTTAACTCGCTCTTCTGGAGAGAACGTCCTGCTTCCTAAAAGCTACGGCGGAGCATCTCGAGGACTGGAGCAAAACCGAGCAATCAAGGAAAACCCGCCAAATGGTGTGCGCGGAGCGCGCATGCGCGAGGCCCGGTTCAACCCCACCCCTTCCCCTCTGCTTCCTTCTTCACCTTCCCAGGCGCCGCGCGCGCTCCCGCGTCTGAGGGCGCGTGCACACAAACGCCAACGCGCCTGCCCGCGCGCTCGCGTCCGGGCCCCGCGGGCGGCTGACCCTGTGGCGGCCGCGCGCTTGCCTCTCGTAAGGCGCGAAAGCTGGGCTCCGGCGCGCGGTGTCCTTGACTCCCCGGATCGAAATCGCGTCCCCGTGCCAGCCGCGGTTGCTGCATTTCGGGCACCGCCCGCTGGGCGAAGCTCGGTGACGAAAGTTCGTCACCCTTTTGTCTCGCGCCTTGGTGCGCAGGCGCTGTTGTGTATACGCCCGCCAGCCTCCCAGACCTGTGCCCCGCGCGGGAGCGGGAGGGCAGGTCTTTCCTTCTCTGTCCCCGTCTTCGACCCTGCAGTCGGTGTGCTGTCGCTTATCTTAAGAGGGTGATTTCTTTGGGGAATCTGGTTGGTTGTCGTCAGTGGTTGTCAGCTTGGTCCCAGCCATAGCGCTAGGTCTGTTTTCTCAATCTGGGGCATTTTGGTGGAGGATGGAGGGAATGGTGACAAGTGCCTTAAGTTTTTGAGCACGTTGGGTTTGGGTGCCTTTGGGTCTCCGAGTAGAAGTTCCCAGTGGGCGACTGAAAGCTTAGGGGTGAGGGTGGGTCACTGAGGGGAAGAGTGTGGAGGTAAAATGAGGAGGTGGTCTTCCCCCTGAAATAGCTAAGCCTTTGGGCCAGGAAGTCTATTGGCTCAGCTTAGGTCAAGAACCTTACACATTATACTCCCCTGATGGGGCTCTGGGCTTTCTAGAAATGTTCATGTAATATACATCAGCCCTAAAGATGGTCATTTGCTTTTAACTCCGCATGTCTTATCCTAAGAAAACCAGCCAAGATCCAGACAAAGTTTTACGTACAAAGATGTTTGTGGTAGCCTTATTTACAATATAAAAATGGAAACGGTTCCAACATACAAAGGTAGAGGCTGATTAAGGAAAGTATGGTTTCACCAACACAGCGATTCTCAAGACTGCCAAAGAGGCCAAAGGCTTCTAGGGGTCACCCCAAGGAATGAGCTGAGGCAGGGCCAGGCAGAGCCAGAGCCCCCTGTCTCGGCCTCAGCCAGGCAGTGTAGAGCAGTCAAGGGCAGGATGGAGAGGGAAAACCCTTACTCTCTCTCCCCTAAGGCCTCGTGCTGGGGGGTACCAAGGGCAGGCCCACCTGGGTACCAACAATAAAGGGTGTCATCGTTTTCTCTTGTTGTGTAATAATTTATCACAAATTTAGCAGCTTAAAACATCCATTTAGTAGCCCAAGCGTCTGCGGATCTGAAGTCTGGGCATAGCATGTCTCTGTTCTCTGCTCTGTGAGGCTGAAATCAAGGTGTTGGCCAAGCTGGATTCCTTTCTAGGGGTTTCTTCACCAGTCAGAGAAACTCTGTTTTTAAAGGGCTTATTAAGTCAAGTCCACCCAGATAATTTCCCTCTCTTAAGGCCAAATGACTTGGGACCGTAATTACATCTACAAAATAACTTTACAGTAGTGCCTAGGTTAGTGTGAAGAGGGTGCTGTCCTTACATGAAAAGATATTGACTCCGTAGAGCCCAAGAAAGAAAAATAAAGAGCAAAGGAGGAAGTTATTGAATGTTTGTATCTATTTTGAAATATGTAAGGCCTTTGATGTTGGGTATAGTTTCATTTTGTGATAAAAATAAATGCTAAAAATAATGTAGTATGAAAGAGGAGGAGTTAGATCATCTGCTATGGGTGTTAAAAAATAGACTAGGTATGACACCGGCTCTCCTCCCTTCTTTCAGTCCTTTCCTGAATTATTAATTGCTTGTTATTATCTGGAGGCGGAGGATGGGGCTGATTGTCAAAAGACTGGCTCTGGTGTTTTATAGAAAACTTTCAAGAGCATGTCAATACTCTCTCTAGAATGTGGGGTTATTTGTCGTATATTGTGCTCAGATAACAGGAAGAATCTCATTCCACATCCTATTATAAATGCTTAGTGGCCATTTGGATTTCCTTTTCGCCGTCTTGCATCCTTTGCAAGATGGTTCCAGATCGGAAGTCAGTCACTGGTTCCGAACGGAAGTCAGATTCTCAACTGACTGAGCCACCCAGGTGCCCCTCCCCTTCTTTTCAAATATTGGTGCCAATACTTTTCCTGTCTCAGTGCATCAATCCAAACCTTGAAATCACGGTTGAATCACGATGGACATCTAGCCTTTTTCCTGTTTCTGAGGGCAGTGGGTTCGGCATGGCCTCATGTGGTTGAATGGTTGTTACTGGTTTTGTTAAGAATACATTATCAGTGTTTAGTTATTTTCTTCCAGTTCTGTTTTACTTAGAGTTTATTAGGAATGGCTGCTAAATTGTACCCAACACCGCAAGAGAACAGTTTCCTCTTTTAACTCATGGATGTCATGAAGTGTGTCACTTACCACTTTTCTGATAATAAAACAAATGTTTGGGGTGCCTGCGTAGCTCAGTTAGTCAAACGTCTAACTCTTGATTTTGGCTCAGGCCAAGATTTTACCCACATCAGGCTCTACACTGATGGCTCAGAGCCTGCTTGGGGTTCTCTCTCTCCCTCTCTCTCTCTGCCCCTCTCCCACTCATGTGTGCGCAAATGCACACTTTCTCTCTCTCTCTCTCTCTCAAAATAAATAAACATTGTAAAAAATGCACTTTAAAAGATCATGTATTAAAAATGTGCATCAAAGAGCACTATCAAGAAAGTGAAAAGATAATTCACAGGATAAGAGAAAATATTTGCAAATCATATATGCGATAAGGGTCTAGTGTATGGAATTATAAAGAATTCTTACAACTCAACAACAAAAAGACAACCTGGGGCGCCTGGGTGGCTCAGTCCGTTAAGCATCCGACTTCAGCTCAGGTTGTGATTTCACGGTTAGTGGGTTCAAGCCCCACATCAGGCTCTGTGCTGACGGCTCAGAGCCTGGAGTCTGCTTCCGATTCTGTGTCTCCCTCTCTCTCTGTTCCTTCCCCATTCACACTCTGTCTCTCAAAAATAAATGTTAGAAAAAAAAAGACAATCCAATTTAGAGGTGACAAAGGACTTGAATAGACATTTCCCCAAAGACAATATACAAAAAGCCAGTAAGCGCATGAAAACATGCTTAACCTCATCAGTTATTTGGAAGATGCAAATCCTATCTCTTCACACCCACTAGGAAGACTATAATAAAAGAGATAAGCAATAAGAAAATACCGTTGAGGACATGAAGAAATTAGAACCCTCAAACACGCTGGTGAGAATGCAAAATGGTGCAGCCACTGTGAAAAAAATAGTCTGGCGGCTCCTCACACAGGTAAACACAGAATTACCATAGGATTCAGCAATTCCACTCCTAGGTATATATCCAAGAGAATTGGAGGCATTGAAACATATAAGAACGTTTACAAGAATGTTTACAGTGACACTGTTTATAATACCCAAAATAGGAACAACCCAAATACCCATCAACTGTTAATGGATAAATAAAATATGGTATACCATACAATGGGGTATTATTCAGTCATAAAAGGGAATAAAGTTACTGCCACATGCCACAACATAGGTGACCCCTGAAAGCATTATGTTAAGTGGAAGAAGACACAAACAAAAGGCCACATAGTATATGATTCTGTTTACGTAAAACGCGCAGCAGAGTCAAAAGTGTGGAAACAGAGAACAGATTAGTGGTTGCCAGGAGCTGGGGGAGGGAAGAATGCAGAGAGACTGCAAACGGGTATAGGGTTTCTTTCCTTTTAGGGTGATGAAAATGTTCTAAAATTTGATGGTGGTGATGGCTGCACAACAGTGTGAATACGTAACACTGTGGATGTGTTAAAAACCACCGAATTGTACAATTAGAAAACTTTTAAAAAATCTTTATTCATTTTAGAGAGGGAACGAGAGAGACAGAATGCAAGTAGGGGAGGAACGGAGAGAGAGGGAGACACAGAATCCGAAGCAGGCTCCAGGCTCTGAGCTGTCAGCACAGAGCTGGACACGGGGCTCGAACTCACGAACCACGAGTTCGTGACCTGAGCGGAAGCCAGACGATGAATCGACTGAGCCACCTAGGCGCCCCTGAATTGTACAGTTTTAAAGGGTGAATTATCTCAAGAAAACTTTTCTTTTTAACAGGGTTATGTGTGTTATAAGCAACACAGTCTAGTATAAATGCTCATTATTTTCTTTAATACGAGATCCTGTATCATCAATTTAATTCCTGTTAAGCTGTGAAAAAACCTTATTATCCTGAAGGGCTGGGGTGGAAGTACCTGTCATTAGTTTTCTCTAGTGTCTTGTCATCTCAAAGGGGCCTCATGGTGGGAATAAAATATAAACAATGTCTCAAGCAGCGTGTCTTTAGCATGTGCTAAAACTCTGTGGATGAAAACCCAGGCCGCCTAGCCTACGGTGTAGAGAAGGGCACCTCCTGGTGCCTCTGTTTGTTCTCCATGTTTATGAGTCTCTTCTGTTTTGTCGCCCTCCCTGTTTTTATATTATTTTTGTTTCCCTTCCCTTATGTTCATCTGTTTTGTCTCTTGGAGTCATATGATATTTGTCTTTCTCTCACTGACTAATTTCACTTAGCATAATACCCTCCAGTTCCATCCACGTAGTTGCAAATGGCAAGATTTCATTCTCTCTGATTGCCGAGTAATACTCCCTTGTATAGATATACCACATCTTTATCCATTCATCCATCGATGGACATTTGACCTCCTTCCATACTTTGGCCATTGTCGATAGTGCTGCTATAAACATGGGGGTGCAGGTGTCCCTTCGAAACAGCACACAGGTATCCCGTGGATAAATACCTAGTAGTGCCATTGCTGGGTCATAGGGTAGTTCTACTTTTAGTTTTTTTGAGGAACCTCCATATTTTTTTCCAGAGTGGCTGCACCAGCTTGCATTCCCATGTCACATATATTTGTACCTTAGCAAGGGCAGATGCAAAGTAGGAATCAGATGGAACATTAGGGTCGAGATTTCATCCTTGGAAACTGCAAACTGAATAAAGGCTTTGAGAGAATCGAGTCAAAGAGCGGCAGTATATATAAATATATAATATTTATAATATAACATAATTAATAGCATATATGTGTGTTAGATCATACACCTATGTATGATCAGTAATAGATCATCACACCCCTGCTCCAAGGATGCCAAAGGGAAATTTTAAAGGGCTTGAGGGAAGCGCAGAGACAGGACAGAAACACTTGGAACTGTCACGTGATAATGATATGCTACAACCTAATCTCAGGAGAAGCAATGTTACCTCCTGAGTCGAGTGAGAAAGGACTTATTTCACTCTTTAAATTTAATTCATTTTACACTTTCATTTTTTCCATTTATTTATTTTTTTATATCACAGCAGTAAAGGCATATAACGTACAACTTACCATCTTAACCATTTTTAAGCATACCGTTCATCCGCGTTCTCTTTTCTTTACTTCGGACACGAACGTTGCCCGGAGGCATTGCTCTACACCTTAGGCACGGCGCCACCAGGTGGCAGCAGCGTGGCGCGATCCGGGATCGCTTTTCAAACCGTCCTGCCCAGATTTCCTCTTCCGTAGCTATGTGAAGCTCGGGCTTTCAGGGCCCGAGCCTTGAACCAACGAACTACTGTTTCCCGAGTTCCTATCCTGTCTGAGGCACTGGATTTGATCTGTGGTGGAGAGGGAGATGGGTTACAAAGACAGTAAGCCCCCCCACCCCCCCACCTTTACTCACCCTTTGTTCTTCCTTCTACAGCCTACAGGTCTGTCTGCCACAGGACTTTCATCCCCCGCCCACCTTTGCAGAGCTAACTCCAATTCTTGGTTGCCTGAACCAAGGAAACAAGAAGCTGGAAGTTGCAGGCATTTGCTTGGGGTCCCGCAGCCAGTAGAGATCCCAACCTAGAGTGGATGCAGATTTGCACTCTATCCATTCAGGTTGGCTTTGAGCCCTTGGTGACCTTGGGCAGGTTGCTTGATCTCTGCACTGCAGCTTCCTAGTTTGTCAAATGAGTATAAAACCACAAAGGAGGGCTGTTGGGCTCCAGGGCAGCTGTGAAATGAAATGAGTTGATGCGGGTGAAGCCTCTAGGCCCTGGAGTGTTGGATAGAGACCCACCAAAGAACGTAAATGGTCTCATTAATAATGTTTTATAGGGGCACCTGGGTGGTTCAGTTGGTTAAGCGACTGACTCTTGATTTTGGCTCAGGTCATGATCTCACAGTTTGTGAGACTGAGCCCTACGTCAGTTGAGCAGGCTGACAGCACAGAGCCCGCTTGGGATTCTCTCTCTCCTTCTCTCTCTGCCCCTCCTCCCCTCAAAATAAATAAACTTAAAAAAAAAAGCCAACATACAAAGCGATACAACAATGATATTACTCTTCTCCTTGATTTCTGTGCTCCAGCCCCAATGGCCTTGCTTCCACGACCAAGCCAAGCTTCCTCCTGCCACAGGACTCTTGCACATTCCCTTCCCATTGGTTGGGTGTCTCTTTCCCCCTCTCATTGCTTGGTAGCCTCCATTCTTTTTTCAGATCACAGACGAACTGGAAACTATCCCCAATCCACCTGACCAAGTAAATTTCCCTCCATTATACCCTCGCATAACTCTTATCCTAATGGAAATTTTATATTATTTTTATTTATTTCTTTATTTACTTTACAGAGAGAGCTTGAGCAGGGGAGAGGTGCAGAGGGAGAGATAGAGAGAGAATCTCAGGCTCCGTGCTTAGGGCAGAGCCCGATGCAGGGCTCAATCCCATGACCTTGGGATCATGACTGGAGCTGAAATCAAGAGTCAGATGCTCAACCAACTGAGCCACCCAGGTGCCCTAGGAAATTTTATATTATTTTTGACCCCGTGCTAAATGGTGGGAACCCTGCCTATGTATTCACAGTTGTGTTTCAGTGCATGGAATGTGAGAAGTGTTCAGTATTTCAGTAAGTATTAGTTGAATGAATGTTACTTCCTGTAATCTTCAGAATAGCCCTGTGAGGTACACACTTTTGTTTTCACTTTCCAGATGAGGTAACTGAGGCTAAATGACTTACCTAAGGTCATATAGCCAGAAATTGAACTCACCTGCAGCTGACTGTACAGACACATCATCTATCCCTCTGTTATTTGGCAAAGGCCCAAATGTCTTTCTGAGTTTGTCTACATTTCTTTACTTCCTTTTATATAACCTGACATTTTCCTGGGATTCTCTTGAGTCAACAAGCCCCCTTGTAAAGACAAGTAATTATTGCTGTGACATTTTAAGAAGTATCAGTACATTGCACATGATCAGAATCAGGCTAGGTGAACTGCTTTCCTCCTACTGTAGAACAGCTTCCTGTTTAGTGATTAAGCAGAACCACTGAGTACAGTTGTGCAGACGGTTCACTGAGCAAGCGCACCTGGCCAAATGGGTGGGAATGAGGTGGTGAAATTAAGCCTGGGTTCTGCTGGCCAAGCTGTGCATCTTGCCGTGAAGCTGTATCACCCCAGGGTGGGGTGGGGATTGGGACTCTTTCCAGCTTGTGCAAAAGCACCCTTCACTCACCAAGCTGGTTGCTCAGGGAGCTGCCTCTGCCCAGAGGGGAGTGTCTTTCCCAAGGTCACTCAAGGGTGGTGTGTGGTCTAGATGGCCCTGGATTTATGTTTAGCCCACCTGCGTGTTTTAACTGAACAAAGCATGCTCTGCTGTAGCAATTTCGGAAGAAAAGAGTCCTTGTGTATTTGGGGAGTATCGTGTATGAACGGGAAAAGATGGAAAGGACATCAGTTGTTCTCACTTTCCCAGTCCAGCCTTCAGGGTGGGTGGCTCTCACCGGCTGGACATTCTTCTTTAGGGCGTGGTGTTAACTGTCCTTCTAGAACCAGGGCTAGACTGAGCCTAAGTGCTCACCCCAACAGGAGGGCTGTTGGCCCAGACGCTCTAGCTTTCTCGGGATGGACAGTCTGACAAGTTTAAGAAATTCAAATATTCGGGGTGCCCCAGTGGCTCAGTCGGTTCAGCGTCTGACTCGTGGTTTCTGCTCAGGTCATGATCTCACAGTTAGTGAGTTGGAACCCCGCGTCGAACTCCGTGCTGGTGGTACGGAGCCTACTTGGGATGCTCTCTGTCTCTCTCTCTCTCTCTCTCTCTCTGCCCCTCCCCTACCCACTCTGTCTCTCAAAACATAAACTTCAAAAAAAGTTAAAAAGTTTCCAAAAAAAAGAAATTCAAATATTCTTCTGGCTCATCCTGGGAAAAGAATAAATTTTCAGGAAGACGAGACGGTGCGCAAGGTGGGCCCGGGAGACGGAGCTCTCAAGGACGCAAATTTTTTCTGTTTCCTTTTTTAGAATTAGCTGATTTTTTATTACTGAACAAAGCAAATACCCTGAATGTACACATGTAGCTAGCGAGTGGCCACGCAGCTATGGTGCATTTTCAGCTCCATTTACGTGGAATTAAAGCTACGGTTTTTATACCTTGTCCTTCTTTTGGTAGACAGCAGTTTTCAACTCGTCCTCACAGTCAGAATGAGCTTACTCTGACATCGTATTTTTCGTAATTATCAGACTGACTCTGACGATCTGTTCTTTCACGATTCCGTACCTTATTTTCTTGTCTAATGTATTTCAATAGTTATATCTCGTCTCCTAATCAGGCAAAAAAAAAAAAAAAAAAGTAGAATTTGGAGCCCTTTTCAGATAGAAGCTGACATTTAGCTATTTCCACTTCTGTGTGTAAGATTTAAGTCTCTCTTTATGTTCTGATGTCACTCGGTCACTTTTTAAACATCAAAAATATGTTGCCTGGCTTGCCGAGAAGTAATGGTTATCCTGTTTGGCGCGCTGAATGAAGAATGATCATTGCAAGTTTGCTGAAAATTTTGCCTCAGGGCCGCCTGGCTGGCTCAGTCGGTTAAGCGTCGGACTTCGGTTCGGGTCACGGTCACTGATCTCGAGGTTCGTGGGTTCGAGCCCCGCATCGGGCTGTGTGCCGACAGCTCGGAGCCCGGAGCCTGCTTCGGATTCTGTGTCTCCCCCCCCTCCTCTCTCTCTCTGCCCCTCCCCCCCCCACGCTCTGGCTCTCTCTGTCTCAAAAATAAACATTAAAATAATTTTTTTAAATATTAAAACAAAAAAAATTTTGGTTCAAATGGACATTAAAGGAGTCTTGTCAGTTCTTAGTTTTTACCGGTTTACATGAAGTTAAGCAAAAGCTGGGGAAGAGAATAAACTGTCCACGTTCTGGTAAAACCAACTTACAACACAGAAACCTTTGTTATATGTTATCAGAGTTTCTCTGAAGAGTCACATTTCTGCGGCAAGCCAGCTTTTACCCCTTAAACGCCTGAACCCCCGGGAACCCCTGAGGCGGCTCTGCGGGTCCCCAGACCATGCACACTTCCACTGGAGTCCCGTCCTTCCAAGAAGTTCCTCCAGTTGCTACTTTGGAGACCTTTGCAAGTTCTCTCTCCCTCTCACCTTCAATTCTCTTTCGTTTTGTTTGCGTCTCTGCCACTGCCCGTGTCTTGGAAGGGCAATAACAGATTCTTGACAGCTTGTATCTTTCCTTTTTTAACGTTTATTTATTTTGAGAGAGAGAGAGAGACAGAATCCGAAGCAGGCTCCAGGCTCCGAGCTGTCGGCACACAGCCCGACGCGGGGCTCGAACCCACGAACTGTGAGACCATGACCTGAGCCGAAGTGGAACGCTTAACTGACTGGGCCACCCAGGCGCCCCCTTGACAGCTTGTACCTTAAGTGGAGGAATTCGTAGGTCCTTCAGATACTTTGTGTTAAGCAGTTCTAAGACAAATCAGCCTTTTTCTTTTCCCTTCCTTCCTTCCTTCCTTCCTTCCTTCCTTCCTTCCTTCCTTCCTTCCTCCCTCTTTCTTTCTTTCTTTCTTTCTTTCTTTCTTTCTTTCTTTCTTTCTTTCTTTCTTTCTTTCTTTCTTTCTTTCTTCCTTCTTTCTTTCTTTCTTGTGTCGGGGAGGACCTGATCAGGATGTGTTAACATGCAGACCAAGTCTCCCTGTCTTTACTCATCTTAGTGATGTCACATCTGCCGGCGTGGAGAGCGTATGTGGTAGAAGAGGCTGAGAAGCAGGACGGTCGTACCTGCAGCAGTGGGCGTAGGAAGGTGACACATAAAAGTTCATTCCACCACAGGCATATTGACTGGGGTTGGGAGGGTGAGAAAAAGCAAATCCCCTTAACTGGCGAAGCTGAGGCCAGCAGAGGAGAGAAATGTTGCCCACGTGCCTGGAGCAGAGAGTGCCCTTCCTGTGGCCGGGGGTTGGGCCCATTCCCACTCATCATGCCTTCGCCGTGGGCCCCATATGGGCAGTCAGCCCCTGTTCCTCGTGTTCTCTGTGGCTGGAAGCCCCCCTGTACCCCATCTCTTCTCTTTGTTCTCTTTTTTTTTAACGAAAAAAACGTTTTTTCCAATGTTTATTTTTGAAGGAGACAGAGAGACAGAGCCTGTGGGCCAGCTCTTCCCTCAGCGCCCCGTCCAGTCTCTCCCCATATCTCTTCTCTTGCCAGTTCTGGCTCTTGCTCACAGACTAACGCCTCCCACGGAAAAGACTCGACTTTCTGCGGATGGGGCCAGCCGCATGAGTTGAAGGGCCCAGGGCTCCTTGTTCCAAAATGATTAAGAATTTCAAGATGGCGGGGCGCCTGGGTGGCTCAGTCGGTTGAGCGTCCAACTCTTGGTTTCAGCTCAGGTCATGATCTCGCGGTGCGTGAGTCTGAGCCCTGCGTCCGGCTCTGCGCTGACAGTACAGAGCCTGGTGAAGATTCTCTCTCCCCTTCTCTCTCTGCCCCTCCCTGGCTCGCTCGTGCTCTTTCTCTCTCAAAATAAATAAATAAACTTAAAAAAAAAAAAAAAAAGAATTCCCAGATGTGGCAGCAGAGCATTAAACCAAATGTGGGACCCTCCCGAGTGTGGGGACAGGTTGCACATCCTTCAGGGTGGCTGTGTTCAGTCATTCGCAGCTAAAGTCATAGCGTCCCTTTGCTTGAAGCCAGCGCTGGGCCAGGACCATGCTGTTGGCCGCCCTTCTCTTGACTTGGGCCTCTCAGCTGCTGCATTTCTCTTCAATGGATCTATAGTACGATTTTGTAATTTTTTATGTTTATTTATTTATTTATTTTTGAGGCAGAGTGTGAGCAGGAGAGGGTCAGACACACACACACACACACACACACACACACACACACCCGGAAGCAGGCTCCAGGCTCTGAGCTGTCAGCACAGAGCGCCACATGGGGCTCGAATTCACGAACCGCAAGAACCTGACCTGAGCCGAAGTCGGACACTTAATGGACGGAGCCATCCAGGAGCCCCATCTGAATGGATCTACATTATTGATGAGGGAGTGTGGGGCAAGCTAAGGGGCAAAGCACAAGCTAGCAGCCCCCCACCCAACCCCCAGGCGGAATATGGGTGATATTCCTCGGACACTCCTGGCTACCCAAGAACAAAGGGGAGGTGTTTACGTGCTTAACACGGTAATATGGGAAACTAAGGCAAATGAAAAACTAAATTCCCTTACTGCCGGCAGCCCCCTGACAAGTCCTTGAAACCGGCAGAGTGACCTCCCTCTAGGAGCTCAGCTGCCACAAGGATGACACTTTGCTGGGGGCAAAAGAGAACCTTAGCTCAACATTATCCCAACCTCAAGGACCCTGTAAGTTTACTTCCTTTATCTCCACTGCCCCAAGATACGTGCAGGCAATCATACCCCCGAGGTTATGGCCCCTGATATACATCTGAAGAGTCTCATGACTGGGGTTTTATTAACCAGTAATAAGTGGTGTTTCCCTAGCAACAGCTAGCCCCTAAACCTTGCTTCCAAAATACCTCAGAGACTTACTTTATCCCTGACCACCTCCCAACCTGAGGGTATATAATTAGTTACCTGTCAGCTCTTCCTGCCCATGGGTCCTGTCCCCGTGCTTGAATAAAACCACCTTTTTGTACCAAAGACGTCTTCAAGAATTCTTTCTTGGACATCAGCTCTGGACCCCATGAACCGACCCCCCCCAAAAAAAAACTTCATCATTGTAACGCTTACTAAATCCTTCTGAGACCAGCTGCTGCTGGTCTATGAGAAGCAGGTGGTTATGCTGGCAACAGCCCTGGCTGGGGAACCAGGAGACCCGTCTAGGATTATATGACAACAGACCTCGGGTTGCCCTTGAGCAAGGGCTTGCTAACGAGAGAAATGGTCCTGGGACCCGGGAGCCAATAACAACAGTGGCACTATTTAAGATATTTTCGAGGGTATTTTCTTTTGTTATCTTCTCTTGCGCAGAACTGCTCTGGAAATTTCCATCTAGAAGGAGTAGGAAATGACCCAGAAAAGTCATATTCTTCAAACATTCATTACCCTGTTCATTAAAAGTAATCAGCACCCATTAGGAAAGGTGCCCCCTTGAAAATGAAGGAGACTGGATGCCCTGGGCTTCTTGAGCCATTGGACTCCAAAACCCATGCATGCTTGAAGACAGCTGGAGAGGATGTATCTGGAAGAGTGCAATGGCAGAAATATTCTAGATCTGTGTTCTCCTATACAGTAGGCACATATGGCTACTAAGCACTTGGATTGTGGCTAGTGAAACCGAGGGACTGAATTTTGTCTTATTTATTTTTAAAGTTTATTTATTTATTTGTTTTTATTTTTTAAATAATTAAAAAACTTTTTTTACCCTTTATTTATTTTTGAGACAGACAGAGACAGAGCGTGAATGGGGGAGGGTCAGAGAGAGGGAGACACAGAATCCGAAACAGGCTCCAGGCTCTGAGCTGTCAGCACAGAGCCCGACGCGGGGCTCGAACTCACGGACTGCGAGATCACGACCCGAGCCGAAGTTGGACGCTTAACCGACTAAGCCACCCAGGCGCCCCTAAATAATGTTTTTAATGGTTATTTTTGAGAGAGATAGAGGCATAGGGAGAGTGGGGGAGGGGCAGAGAGAGAGGGAGATAGAGAATCCCAAGCAGGCTCCATGCTGCCAGCGCAGAGCCCAACACGGGACTTGAACTCACGAAACCGGGGAGATCATGACCTGAGTGGAAACCAAGAGTCAGCCACTTAACTGACTGAGCCACCCAGGAGCCCCTCATCCTTTCCTGATTATGCTGTTAGGCTGTGTTGTAGAAACAACCCTAAGACAGGGTGATGACGGTACCGTGGCCCGTGTTATCCACCAAGAGGTCAGCAAGGACAGTGGCCCTTTTGAAATGGCAAAGTGGGGACCTCCACGAATCTCCCCCCTCACCGAAAAGCAATGTGAGTACTTACAAGAAGATATAAAAATCACCTTTTTCAGAACTCTGAAAATTAATCACAATTAATCAGAGGCTTGCAAGAGAGGTTCAACAGATTAGTCATTTGGGAAATGCAAATCGAAACCACAGTGAGATGCCACGTTACACCCACTGGGTTGACTATAATCAAAAAAATAATAATAATAACAGGTATTGACAAGGACGTGGAGAAATCAGAAGGCTCATCCATCACCTTGCCGGCGGGAATGTAAAACGGTGCCATCTCTGTGGAAAACAGCCTGGAGAGTCCTCACAAAGTTACCCTATGCCCCAATAGTTGCCCTAGCGGCCGTACAACCAAAGGAATTGAAAGCAGGTATTCAGACCAATACTTGTACACCAACGTTCGTAGCAACCAACTCACAATAGCCCCGAAGTGGAAACAACTCAAATGACCCGAGAGGTGATGAATGGAGACACAGGGTAGTAGATCTACACTATGGAGTATTATTTGGGTGTAAAAAAGGAATGAAGCACGGATAATGCTACAGTGTGGGCGACTCTTGAAAGCATGACGCGAAGTGAAGGAAGCCAGACGCAAAACCGTATTACATGATTTCCTTTCCGTGAAATATCCGAAATGGGCAACTCATAGAGGCAGAGAGTAGACCTGTGAATGCCACGTGTTGGGGGGAAGGGAGGAAAGGAGAAGGACTGCTGATGGCTACTGAGCTTCTTTTTGGGGTGATGAATATGTTCTCCAATTAACAGCGGGGATGGTTGCACAAGGCTGTGAATATACCAAACGCCACAGAATTGTGAACATTAGAAGGTTACATTTTATGGTATGTGCATTACATCTCAAAAAAGGTGTTATGAAAAACAACCACATAAAGCTACCGATTAAAAAAAAAAAAACAACACTTTGTTGCATCCACACGACTCCTGAAACAGAATGCTATGGGCACCAGTGACAGTCACAACAAAGTTGATTGCAATGAGCAGCAAGGCCGACCGATGGGGACCAACACTCTTGATAGTGCGGCCCGGAACAGCCGGGGTACAGAGTTTTTAAAGCCGATCACATCGTTTTATCATTACCTGGGAACAGAACAGAGAAACAGTTCCCAGATGAGTTAGAAACAGTTGCTGAATGAGGTGATGATTTTAGACTTTCTGCCGCTAAGTTGCAACCAGTGGATCTCCTTGACCTTGCCTCTGATGCTCTTTTCTTTGAGCCTTTGTTTCCTTCATTGGTGAAGCCTGATTTACAAGAGTAGGAAGCGTAATTAACAAGAGTAAAGCAAGGCTGTTATCTCTTGACCTTCAGTGTAGGAACAAAGCTGTTATTTTTCAAGCTACAATTAGCCCTACACTACAACTTAACCCTTACATTTCCCCCTTTTCTTGTCAGTGAATCAATCCCTTGATTCATCGTTAGGAACTAAGGGGACATAGTTGGACCTAATCATTATTTTTGTTTCACCAACTCGCCTCTTGACCTACTGTTCTAACCAATTGATAATGCGTGGGCCTAGAGTTAACCCGAGAAGTAACAATAGCAGTGGCCCAGCTACGACGGTGAGCAGTGATGTGAGCCAGGGGGACCAAGAGAATAAACTCTGATACCAATTATCACTGGCCTCCAAGGCACGTTCCCTGGTCCTAAGATTATCCCTGACCAAACTGAGAGTGTCTCGGATTATTCTGGAATTGTTGGCATGAAAACAGCACGTTTCCCCGAGGGCCACGCAGAGGCCCCCTTCCTTCATGAAGAGTAAATCAGGTCCTCTTCTGTTTTGTAATACAACCTCGGCTAAAGAGTCTAGTTGGTGTTCCGGCCGAGAAATTGAAGTTTCCAAGTAGCCTAGGTCTCGGTCTACTTGCTCGC
Organism: Acinonyx jubatus; assembly: GCF_027475565.1. Taxonomy (NCBI): domain Eukaryota; kingdom Metazoa; phylum Chordata; class Mammalia; order Carnivora; family Felidae; genus Acinonyx; species Acinonyx jubatus. The sequence goes on from NC_069390.1 coordinate 7,109,717, forward strand.
TTACAGTTTTGAAATTTTCACCCCCCACAATGAGTCCAGCAGTTCCAATAGCTGTGGGTCCCGCAATTCCCAGTCCCACTAGGAGTGGAATTATATTCTCGGGACACTATGCACCAACCCTGCCCTTGGAGGTCTCCTAGGGTTAAAATTGGTTGTGAACCCCAAGGGGACAATGACATGCTTGGATTTAGCAATTTTATGACATGCTTTTCTATGTCTTGTCTAATGCTCGCGTTTGTAGCCATTCCCACATAATATGGGGGGTTAGGGTTTAAACACAGCCAACAATCTTGTACAATCTCGGTGTGAGATGAATTTAGCCAAGCATACATAGAATCTACTACATTTAGCCAATGCGTCTCAGGGGAGAATGGGTTCCGGATATGACCTGTAGTTGGTAATTCTGACTTTGTGGGGGCATCCGATCGCAGGGTAGGTTGGGAAGGGACAGTGGGAAAGAGCGGGGGGGGGGGGGTGTAAAATCATGTCCTTGTTTGGCTCTACCGGATTGGGTGGAGTTTTTTTTTTTTAACCCTTTGTATAGTAACGGAAATGCCTTCGTCAACTCTTGGAGCGGACATCCTGAGACCCCAAGCGTATCCAGTGTCCCAGGAAGAGGAAAAGGTACGGGAACTAGAAAACGTTTTTAAACATATTTTTGTTGGGTTGCGTTTTCCTTGGGTCTTACATTTGGGATCTGGAGTTCTAAGGAGGGTGGTTAAGGGGTCATGGCCCTGTCCTGCCAGCCAGGGAGCCAGCGTTTCATAACCCCATTTTGCACAATGGTATTGGCCTTTTCCTTCACATTCGACCTTTCTATTTGCAGGGCAACTGTATAACCCTGGTATGTCAGCCAATTTTTGTTCTTGATCCCTGTGTCCACATCCATACGTAACCATATAGGGGTTTTGGGGGACCAGAGGAGCAAAGCCTGTTGGCTGTTTATAATTAGTAATTAAAGTCCCCCATGAGTCCCCCACCAAGTCGCATAAATCAAACAAAAAACAAGGCACAGGGAAGAGGTATTAGATGCTATCACCTACCCTGTGACAGTGTCCCTGAGTTCCCCTTGGTATGGCCAAAAAGATAGGGGATGCAATTCCGTACAGTCCCCCACGCTTACCATTATACAAACCCAGACAATTATTATTATTACGCCCACATCAGTCTTAGCTTTAACAGATCCTCTGGGTGCCTTCGGACCTTCCATTGTGTTCGTTATCTGGTTCCGTATCAGTCTGGGGTGTTCCCACCTTCACGCAGTTTTTCTTGACCTGAGAGTGATGAATCCAGGTTCGGACACTGTCTATCTTCACGGCCACGGGTGTAGTCAGGATCACGGCGTGCGGTCCTTTCCGGCGTGGCTCCAGGGTTTTAGGCTCGTGCCTCTTGACCCAGACTAAGTCTCCTGGTTGAAAGGGGTGGGGAAGAATAGGAGGATGAGCGAAGGCTTCTCTCAAGGGCCTGGTTATTTCCTTCTGTACATGTTGCAGGGCCACGAGTGAAGCCAGCAACTGGTCCTGTTCCAACTGTTCCATTATGTTGTTGTCTCCTAGCCTCGGCAGGATAGGTGGAGGTCTGCCAAATAAAATTTCATAAGGGGAAAATCCCTTGACAAATGGAGTAAAACACGCTCGCAAAAGGGCAAGAGGCAGGACATCGACCCAATTTTCGCCCGTCTCAAGGGACAATTTGGTTCAGGTCTCTTTTAGGGTCCGATTCATCCTTTCCACCTGACCCGAGCTCTGGGGTCTATATGCACAATGTAATTTCCAATCTACTCCCAATGCCCGGGCTAGACCCCGGGATACCTGCGCCTTGAAGGCCGGGCCATTGTCCGATCCTATGCTCAGAGGCAGCCAGAATCCAGGAATTATCTCATTTAATAATTTCTTAACTGTCGCCTGAGCCGTTTCTGATTTAGTGACGAAAGGCTCGACCCACCCGGAGAAGGTGTCTACAAAAACAAGCAGGGATTTGTATCCGTATTCCCCTGGTTTAATTTCAGTAAAATCTGCTTCCCCCAACCGGCCTGATTCACTTGGGCGCAACTTACACATCTTTCAACCACCTCTTCAATCTCTTCTCCCAGCCCTTGCGCCCTGAACTTTTTCTGCACTGAGCGCCATCCTCGTTTTCCCCAGATGAGTCCCTTGGTGGAGCTGACCCACCATGCGCCGCCCAAGTGCCGCGGGTAGGAGTATCTTACCTTCAGGATCCTGAAACCACTTTTGTCCCGGCATCTTCCTTCCCCCCTTTTCTGGAAACCCACTCCAAATCTTTAGGAGTGCAACTGGGCTAGATTGGTAGCTGCAAGGCACTTTCACTTTTAGTTAGGGCATCAGCCAGGCGGTTTCCGACTGCCTCTAGGGAGTCGCCTTTTTGATGTCCCCGGCAGTGAATGATCGCCAGTTTTGCAGGTTTCCAGACGGTTGCCAGAAGGTCTAAAATTTTAGCTTTGTTTTTGACGGCCTTGCCTTCCGTCGTGAGGAGGCTGCGCTCTTGATAGATGGATCCGTGCACATGGACGGGGGCAAAAGCATAGCGGCGGTCCGTATAAATATTAACTGCCTTGTTTCTTTCGAGTTTTAGGGCTTTTGTTAGCGCGATGAGCTCTGCGCGCTGGGCTGAAGTTCCGGGGGGGGGGGGGGGGGGAAGGGTCTGTTGCCATAGAACCTCGCGGTCTGTCATCGCTGCAGCGCGGGCACGCCTTTGCCCTTGAAACACACAACCACTGCCCCCTGAAAACATGCTGATATCAGGGTCCTGTTGATATCAGGGTCCTGTAAGGGAACGTCCGTAAGATCGGAGCGGAGGGACGAGATCATCGCCAAGGTTTCTGGGCAAGAGTACAGAGGGGGACCTTGTCCTTTGGGCAGCAAAGTGGCTGGGTTTAAGGCCGCGGGGGCACAAAGACGTATTCGGGGCCGGTCGAGGAGCAATGCTTGATATTGGGTAATCTGAGCATTTGACAGCCATCGCTCTGGGGGAGCCCGCAGCAAAGCCTCCACTTCATGGGGCCCCGTGACAGACAATGCCTGCCCCAAGGTTAGTTTGTCTGCGGCTTTAACTAGGAGCGCGGTGGCGGCAATTTGTCGAACGCGTGGGGGCCACCCGGAAGCAACTGGGTCCAGCCGTTTGGATAAATAGGCCACCGGTTGGTGCCAAGTTCCCAGGCACTGAGTCAGAACTCCTTTGGCTACCCCACCCCCCCCTTTTTCGGCTACAAACAAATGGAATGGCTTGGTGGGATCTGGCAGGGCCCAGGCCGGTGGGGTCGTGAGAGCATCTCGTAAGGCCTGGAAGGCTTTAGTTTGAGTCTCCCCCCATGTGAAGGACTCCGGAGACCCCTTGAGAACGGCATCCAAAGGGGCTGCCTGTTCAGCAAAGCCAGGTATCCATAGTCTGCAGTGGCCTGCCGCCTCAAGGAACTCGCGGACTTGTTTGCAAGTTCTAGGCTGAGGAATATCGAGCATAGCCCGAATTCTTTGTTCACCGAGATAGCGCTTACCTTATTTAAGGTTGTCACCTAAATAGGTCACCGCAGCACGACAGATCTGCGCTTTTCTGGGTGACACTCGGTACCCCAGTTTTCGCAGAAGACTCAAGAGTCCTTTGGTGGCACTTCAGGCATCCTAAATGAGAGGGGGCCGCCAACAAGATCTCATCAACATACTGCAATAGAGTTACCTGCGGGTTGGAGATTCGAACTGGCTCTAAATCCTGGTGCAGGGCCTCATTAAAAAGAGTAGGAGAATTTTTAAATCCCTGGGGGAGTCGCGTCCAGGTGAGCTGTCCGGCTTTTCCCTCTTCAGGATCAGTCCATCCAAATGCAAATAGTGGCTGGCTTTGTGGGGCCAGCGGGATGGCAAAGAAGGCATCTTTTAAGTCCAGAACTGTATATAATACACCTGAGAAGGGGGAAGCAAACTAAGGAGAGTATGAGGGTTGGGTACAGTGGGATGAATGTCCATTACCCTGGCGTTTACTGCTCTTAGGTCCTGAACTGGCCGGAAATCGGATGAGTTAGGCTTCCGGACAGGGAGAAGCGGAATGTTCCATGGCGACTTGCATGGGATCAAAATGCCGGAGTCGCGCAAACACTTGATGTGAATGGCGATTCCCCGCCTAGCCTCCCGGGACGTGGGATATTAGTCTTACCCCAAGTGCGGATGCCTTAAGTTCCACTATTATCGGAGCTTGATGAATCGCCAGCCCCGGGTGGATTGGTCTCAGCTCATACCTGGGGGAAGCCCGCCTGGAGGCTTTTGAGGAGGGGATCGACTACATGGACACTTTCATTAGGCACCGGAGCGAGCAGGTCCTCTTCCCCAAGTGGCACAGTCACCATTACAGTTGTCGGGCCATCCTGGCCGACTTTAATATGCATACCCCCTTTAGTGAATTTCAAAGAAGCCGTTGGTTAATGTAGTAGGTCTCTACCTAGTAATCCAGGGCAGGGGCATTCAGGCATGATTGGGAAAGAATGTGTGACAGTTTTACGGCCGAAATCTACTTGTCGTTCAGTGGTCCATTTACAAGTCTGGGACCCAGTCGCTCCTTGCACCAGGGTTGCTCCTCGCCTGGTGGGGCCAGGATCTTGTTTTAGAACTGAAAAGGCTGCCCCAATGTCCACCAAGAAAGTCTTAGGCTGGCCCCCTATATTAACAGTAACCAAAGGCTCAGAAGGGGCCACCGAGCCGTGGTCCCGTCAGTCGGAATCAACTTTCATTATCGACGCCTGGGGTGGCCGAGTTTTGCGTTGGGCTAAGTTGGGGCAATCCTTCTTCCAGTGTCCCTCTTGTTTGCAATATGCACATTGGTTTTTTCCTAGTGGCGCTCTAACCCTTTGTCTGTCTTTTTTCTTTTGCCCAGACCAGAATTCTTTGGGCGTTTGGGGTCCTCTTCCCTCGCGGGCATCCAGGACGGGCATTACCACCCTAGTCAATTATTGTGTCTGTCTTTCTTCCTGAGAATCCCTACTGTTAAAAAGGTTTTGGGCTATTTCAACTAACTCAGATAAATTTTTTCCTTTCAACCCATCAAAGTTTTGTAACTTTTTCCGAATGTCTGGGGCTGCCTGTGAGACAAAGGCCAGATTTAATGCCCTTCTGTTTTCAGGTGCCTCAGGGCCTACAGGGGTAATGGCGCGGTAAGCCTCCATGAGCCTTTCTAAGAAGGCCGAGGGGCTTTCCTCGGTCCCCTGAATGACTTCTGTTACCTTAGACATGTTTGTGGGCCGGCGGGCGGCCGCTCGGAGACCTCCCAGTAGAGTCTGGCGAAATAGGGTCAATGATCGCCTACCGTGAGGAGTGTTTGGGTCCCAATTTTCAGGAAAAGACTTCCTCGACTACAGCGGGATCCTCGGTGGGTTGCCCGTTTGGTCCCATCACTAATTTCTGAGCCTCGCGACGGATCTTATCTCGCTCCTCAGTGGTGAAGAGAACTTGCAACAGCTGCTGGCAGTCATCCCAGGTTGGCTGATGGGTCACAAATATAGTTTCAAGGAGAGAAATTAATGCTTGGGGTTTCTCTGAGAACGAGGGGTTTCGAAGCTTCCAATTGTAAAGGTCGCTAGTGGACAAGGGTACATAAGTCATAAAGGGTCGGACATCACCCTGCAGGGGTGGCCTTGGACGAAGGGGTCGGGCAGCGGGAGGGGGTTGGAAGGGAGTCCCTGACCAGGTGTGAGACGGGCTCAGGGGAGTGTCCCGACTCAGGCTTGCCTCCTGATCTGAAGCATCTTGACCCATATTCTTTGGGCGAGAACTATAGGGCGGCGAGTGGTAAGTTTCTTTTTCTTCCTCCGGTGCAGGTGATAGAGGGGGTGGCTGCTTAGTCCCATCAAGATTCTTATTCTGAGCTCCAAATGGGCGGCCTTTGAGCAGCAAAGCCTGTACTTTAGGGAGGTGAGGGCGAAGGAGAAGGAGAAGTTTTAACCAATCTGGAGGGTTTTCAATGAGGGTTCTCCACACTTCAATGTATGGGATTTGGTCTTCGTGCCTAGAAAACAAAATATCATGAGCCTTATATACCAAAGTAAGGTCAAAGGTCCCCTGTGGAGGCCATTCGACCTGAAAGCTGGTCCATTCCACCTCGCAGAGAGTTCGAAGGACTGGCTTCTTAACATGGAGGCCAAACACTGAGGCAGCTTTTTTATAGTCCTGGAAATGGGTTAGTATGAGACTCAGAGGGTGGGGGTGCTCTGATTTTGACCCATGACAAAGATAGGCAGAACTGACAAGGACGCACAGACAGTCAACAGGAAGAAGACAATTAAGACACGAAGAAAACATAAGTTCGAGATCTCAAGGCCAGTAGGCCGTGGCAGCCACCTGAAAATAGGATCCTTCTGGACAAAAACCAAACCAAATGGGGTCCACCGGCGTCCCGGTAGGATCCCTGACTCTGGGTCTATAGCCGCGTCCAGCAGACCCTCCTGAGTCATTCAAATGGCGCGCTCCAAGAATTCCTTACCTCTCCCAATCCCAAGCCTCCTCCCAGGGGTCGGCGGAGCAGTCTGAGGAAAGGGCCCTGTTTCAGACCTTTCACTTTCCCGGCCAATGCACCGAATGTTGCATCCACACGACTCCTGAAACAGAATGCTATGGGCACCAGTGACAGTCACAACAAAGTTTATTGCAATGAGAGGCAAGGCCAACCGATCGGGACCAACACTCTTGATCAGAGTGTGGCCTCGAACAGCCGGGGTACAGAGTTTTTATGGCCGATCACATCGTTTTATCATCACCCAGGAACAGAACAGAGCAACAGTTCCCAGATGAGTTAGAAACAGTTGCTGAATGAGGTGATGATTTTAGACTTTCTGCCGCTAAGTTGCAACCAGTGGATCTCCTTGACCTTGCCTCTGATGCTCTTTTCTTTGAACTTTTGTTTCCTTAGTTGGTGAAGCCTGATTTACAAGAGTAGGAAGCGTAATGTACAAGAGTAAAGCAAGACTGTTGTTATCTCCTGACCCTCAGTGTCAGAACAAAGCTGTTATTTTTCAAGCTACAGTGTCAACACAAAGCTGTTATCTCTCAAGCTACACATTAGCCCTACACTACAATTTAACCCTTACAATTGGACCAGGTGTGGGAAAGGAGATGAGGCAATCAGACACGTCTGAACGTCTTACACACTTAGAAAACTGTTTGGCAGAATCTGGGGCCACTCTGTGATCCTACACGCCCACCCCTGGGCATACACCCAGCACAAATGAGTGGCTGTGTCCACCCAAATACTTGTACAAGAATGTTCATGACCATGATGTTCATAATAGCCCCAACCTGGAGACAGCACAGATGTATTTCAGGAAGAGAATGGATATATACACTGTGGTACATTCGTACAATGGAATGCTTTGCAGCACTGAGAAAGAACCAACTCCCAAAGCATATATCACCATGGATGAGTCCTAAAAACCTGTAATGAGTGCAAAAAAATCCCAACACACGGAAGAGCGCATACCGTACGATTCCACTGGCGTGAAATTCAAACATAAGCAGAACCAACTGATGATGATAGAGGTCTGAATGGCGGTTATAGCGGGGATCCAGTAATGACGTAGAGGGCTGCGAGGGAGACTGCTGGGGTCCCGGAAATCATCTGTATCTGGATCTGGTGTTTACGTGTGTAAAACTTTCTCAGCTGCGCACTTAAATTTTGAGCATTTAATGGAGGTAAGTTATATCTTGATTAAAGTAAAACAAACCAACCAAAAAAATCACCAGAAGGCTCAGCACTTGGCTCTGGCTTTGCCTTCCCTCAGAAATGATCAATGAGTCAACACTCTACTCGTACACCCACCCATCCAGGCAGGGCTCGGTGTCCGGACTCAAGAAGGAGGAGTCACTGAGGTTTACGATCTGCCAGGGGGGGCTCGGAGGACCTCAGGCATCGCTCAGGCTTCTGGTCCTTGTCCAGCGGGATGAAGACTCTCAGCCGGTCCCCATCCCCTTTGAACTTTTGTTTCTTTAGTTGGTGAAGCCTGATTTACAAGAGTAGGAAGCGTAATGTACAAGAGTAAAGCAAGACTGTTATCTCCTGACCTTCAGTGTCAGAACAAAGCTGTTATTTTCCAAGCTACAGTGTCAACACAAAGCTGTCCCATCCGGGACAGGGGACCCATTGGTCCAGTTGGCTGGCCAGCAGTGATGCTCTGGGGTCATGGCTGTGAAGGTCTTCGGGAGGTTGTTACAGGAGGCCAGGATGGCAGGGAAGAGTATAAGCATGGTTCGGACGACTTGGAATTTCCCCATGGCCCCAGCAGCGTGGAGAAGTTCCGGGAAACCCATCGTGTCTCTCTCCGCTGCAGGTGTTCACAGAACACACACTCATGGCCTATTTTATACACTGTCTTTACTCCTGCTTCTAGTGGATTCTTGGGGAAGAGCTTCCAGGCATTTGTCCAGCGCCATGATACAATCACATCTTATTTGCTCTCCATCAGGAAATAAGGTGTTTCTACATAAGAGTATTTCTTCAGGGAATAAACTTTTCATGTGACCATTTAAATGGAAGCCTTCCCGATAAGTTCCCTGAATCTTTTTTTTTCTTTTAATGTTTATTCATTTTTGAGAGAAAGAGAGAGAGTGTGAACAGGGGAGGAGCAGAGAGACAGGGAGACACAGAATCCGAAGCAGGCTCCAGGCTCCGAGCTGTCAGCACAGAGCCTGACGCGGGGCTCGAACTCACAAGCCGAGAGATCTTGACCTGAGCTGAAGTCAGACGCTTAACCGACTGAGCCACCCAGGTGCCCCTAAGTTCCCTGAATCTTAATTGTGTAAGTCAGTTGTCGATATCTATCAAAGACCTGCAGACCCGTCACCCCTCCGGGCTCAGGGGTTTCATTTCCGCTGTGTGTGGGATGACAAAAAGTGACGAATTCTCTGAGACAGCCTTGGTTAAAGTGAGAGGTGAAACTGTAGGCCACGGTCAAACTCGCCCGGGAGACAGTGCCAGGCCAAGGTCAAGCCTGACTGATGTAGCTGCTACAGACACAACGAGCCCCGTTAGATGTAAGGGTGATTACTCACATAGACAGTGAGAAGGGGAATCAGTGAAAGGTGCCAGTTTCCTGGGGTCCCGGTCGCACGTACCAAAAAGGACGACCTCGAAACCAAAGGGGCCAATGGGCTGCAAGGTGAGTTGTGGGCTGCCTGACAGGCGAGAAGCCCGCGCCAGCCCCTGGCTGAGTGTTTTGTATCCGGCAGCTCTCCTGAGGAGGCAGGTTGGAGGCCTTGGGCCACATCAGAGCATGAAAGTGACAAGAAAGTCTCATGGTGCCTCAGGGTCGGTAAGTGAGCGAATGACAGATGACCTTGTTGAGGCTCCCATAGTCCTCCCACCCTCTGGTGGCTCGGGCGACCACAGCTTCCTGCCCAGACTTGGAGGAGCTGTGGTTCAAGCCTCCGCCTGCATGGTCTGTGGGGACATGTGCAGAGTCACCAGGGCGCCATGGGGGAACACCTTCCCCTAAAACTCTGCCCCCTATCTTTCACCTGCAGCTAAGGCCGCCCCATCAGATACCGACATTAATCGTACGGATAGGGAGGGGCTTGAACTAAGTATTCTTTCAATGTTTAAAATTGTGATTTCAAAAAAATTGTGGTAAAATTGTTTTTTTAATTAAAAAAATTTTTTTTAGTGTTTATTTATTTTTGAGAGACAGAGACAGAGAGAGAGTGCGAGCAGGGGAGAGGCAGAGAGCGGGTGGGGGAGACACAGAATCCGAAGCAGGCTCCGGGCTCTGAGCTGTCAGCACAGAGCCCAACCCGGGGCTTGAACCCACGAACCGCGAGATCATGACCTAAGCCAAAGTCGAATGCTTAACCAACGGAGCCAGCCAGCCGCCCCTTGTCTCTATGATTTTGACTGCTCTAAGCACCTCATATAAATGGAGTAATACAGGCTTATTTTTTATTTTATTGTGTCAGGCTTGTTTCACGTAGCATAACGTCCTTGTGGTTCGCCCATGCTGTAGCCCGTTCAGAATTTCCTTCCTTTTAAGGTTGAATAATATGCCATTGGATGTATATACCACATTTTGTTTATCCAGTCACCAATCAACGGACACGTGGTTTCCTTCCACGTTTTAGCTCTTCTGGATAATGCTGCCAATAAGCACAGATGTACACGTATCTCTTGGATTTCCTGCTTTCAGTGCTTTGGGGGTACATACCCCAAAGTGGAATTGTGGGATCATTAGGTAATTCTGTTTTGATTTTTCAGAGGAGCCGCCATGCCGGAAGCCAAGCTATCCAACCAGCCTGATGTCAGGGCCCAGGCGGGGAACGGATCGGGACCACATGGTGGCCCAGCGACAGTGAAGCTTCTTGTATTCCTGCTGTCATGTAATTTGGCCTTAGCGTTGGTCGGGGAGGCCCCCCTACCAGTGAAAGTACCTGGGGATTTGCCGGTTGGAGAATTGCCCACGACGGGCCCCCCCGGGAAAGGAACCACTGGGGAAAGAAATAAGATGCCGCAGGGAAATTGTGCGGCCCTACATCCAGCCCTTGCCACCCCCTATAAAGACTCCTCTACCTAAAGGAAGGACAGCCCCATATATTTCCCAGCCAAGGAGGGGGACAAACGGGTTCGAAATCCCCACTCCGGCAACAAAGGAATGTATCTATGGATACAAGTTACTCCAACCCCTAGGCCCCCTTGGCCCCCAGGAGGCATTCCAGATGATAACCGGACCTGGGGGTTAAGGTACAGAATGGTTCATTAGTTCCTAAGTATACATTGTCTCTCTGGGAGCACATAAGGCGTGGGTCCCCAGGGCCCTCTTGGCTCCCTCCCAGCACCCCAGACCAAAGCGAATACTTTTGTTCCTGGTACCGCCAATGGCACAAAGGAACAATTAAGGAGTCATGTCCTTGTAAACATTCCACTTGAGGTGTTGAGAGCTTGATGACCTTGAAAGGGCAGGAGGGAATGTTCTAAGAAAATAACTCTGTTGTTCCTTTAGGGGTGATGACACAAAGGAACTTTTTTAGAAACAGGTAATGCCGAGAAACATAGAGAACGCCCGCTACAAGGAATTTGCTAACAAATATAACGCCACGCTCGCCACGGTAAAACGGCCAGTCTAACACTCTGCTGTTGTCTGTGTCCGTCTGTCATCTTCGCCGACGCCGTTCATCCTTCGGGAACCCCTGGACCTGCTGGGGCTGGACCTCGGCAAGTGGCGCCCAAAGGGACCCAAAGGTAAGCAACTAAGAAAGTAAGCAATTGAGAGTATTCGGGAAGGCTAGGACTCCCCCTGGGGTGCTGCAGACCCCCCTGCAGAGGATAAGCAGGTAAGCGAAGGGTGGACAGTTCAGAACAGAAGTTGAGAAGTCACGGGCCCTATTGAGTCTAAAGAGAGAAGACTCTTTATTGAAGTGCCATTGCGCATGCTAGGAAAAAGAGGGATTAAAGTCACCAACAGCCGGTTGGCTAGATTCCTGCATTTTGTTCAGGAATGTTGTCCGTGGTTTCCTGAGGAAGGTACGGTAAATTTGCAGACATGGAATAGAGCGGGAGATCAGCTTAGAGAATATTAGCTTTAGAACCCCAACAAGAGGTGGAGAAACTTCCCCAGCGGGAGAATTTTTCTTTAGGAGAAGGCACTCCTTGGCTTTCTCCTGCTAAGTCTCAGGCGATGCTGGCTTCGGCCCCGCCTGATGACGATAAGCTTACACCCGAGGAGGAACAGAATTTGGAGGATGCTGCAGCCAAGTATCATGATGAGGGAAGCCCTATAGGGGTTTGTGCAGCTCAGCTAAACAGTAAAGAGCCTGCAAAGCCTTTTCGGGCTCCCCCTGGTCCTTTACACCCTGATAAATTGTTTAGACGTCTGCCAGCTCGTCCCCCTCCTCCAATGACCTTGGCACCACAAAAGGTCCATGGATCCTCAGTTTTTTCAGCTGCGTTAAGACAGGCAGAACTTGCAGGGATGTTGACTTTGCTCACTGTTTTCCTGTCATGTATGGAGGAGAATTTGATGAGGAGGTCACTTGGGAACCTCCGCCATATAAAATACTCAAGGAACAAAAGGCTGCACGTCAGGACTATGGTCCTGTTGCTCCCTATACATAGACTCTTTTGGACACACTGCTTAACCGATGGATGACACCTTATGATTGGGGTGCAAGTGGCCAAGGTCTGCTTGTCTGGTGGCGATCATCTACCGTGGAAGGCGGAATATGAAGAATTGGCTAAAAAAGCAGGCTTCCATAAAAAGAAAGCCTAACGATGCTCCTATGACTATAGAAATGTTGTTAGGGAAAGGAGAATATGATACTGCCCGGAGTCAGATACAATTTAGACAAGGATGTCCTTGCAGAAGTAAATTCCTGTGCAATGTTTGGAAGTCCTTGCCGGTCACCACTGGAAAAGCAACAGCACTAGGAAGTGTGAGACAAAAGGCAGACGAACCTTTTGAGGATTTTGTCTCTCGCCGCATGGTGGCAGTGAAGAGTCATAACAGGTGAGGACCCAGCCAATACCTGCCTACCCTTCAAAAGCTTTTAAAAAGCAATTGTGTAACACCTTCAACATTAAACATACGACAGGAATTCCTTATAATCCTCAGGGACAAGCTATTGTAGAGAGAGCACATCAGACTTTAAAACATCAAATTACCAACCTGCAAGAAAGAGAGCTCAAATATAGTTCCCCTCATCATATTTTAAGCCATGCCATGTTTGTTATTAATAATCTCAATATGGGGGCGCCTGGGTGGCGCAGTCGGTTAAGCATCCAACTTCAGCCAGGTCACGATCTCGCGGTCCGGAAGTTCGAGCCCCGCGTCAGGCTCTGGGCTGATGGCTCGGAGCCTGGAGCCTGTTTCCGATTCTGTGTCTCCCTCTCTCTCTGCCCCTCCCCCGTTCATGCTCTGTCTCTCTCTGTCCCAAAAATAAATAAATAAAAAAAAGTTGAAAAAAATTAAAAAAAAAATAATAATCTCAATATGGATACTGCGGGCATGCCTGCCATGCAGCGTCACCGGAACCCTGATCTTGAGGCTCCTAAACCATTGGTACAATGGAAGGATCTTCCTACAGGAACGTGGGAAGGGCCTGATGTCTTATTGACCTGTGGGAGAGGATACGCTTGTGTTCTTCCACAGGATTCAGATCTACCTTTGTGGATTCCAGACAGATTCATCGGACTTGTCCAACCCACCGCCTCCTCCGCCTTACCACTTGCTGACTCAAACAAGAGACACCTTCCGGAGGAGCACCTAAGAGAACCCCCGACACATCACATGAGAAAGCTTCGCCTTCAGGACAACTGGCAGCCGCTGAGACGACACCGGCGCCGCGGCGGGGACCGACCCAGACGACTCGAGAAAGCAGTCCACCAACTTGGGGCCAACTGAAGAAGCTGCCCAAAGAAGCCGAAGGTGTGGTTCTCAACCAAGGAGTTCAGTTTCTCCTTCTACTCTCTTTGTTGCTATGCTTGCTATCTTGGCGTGTCAGGTAAATGGTGTTGAACAGGTTGCTTCGCATTGGGCTTATTTACCTAACCCTCCTTCTTTTCAACCGGTAACTTGGGAAAATGAGGTTATCCCAGTTTACACGAACATTCCTCTTTGGATGGGAGGAAGTCAGTCTCCTGTTCAATTGGGACAGGCTGTTAATACAAAGAACTTCTCCTTTTATGGAGTCTCAAGTTCTGTTGCTGTCTGCTTTCTTATCCCCAATTCTACGGAGGATGAGGCTCCCTCCATTGATGGTTGTGCTCCAACTTCTGATAAAGGGTTGTTGACAGGTTCTCCTAATGATGCAGAGGTAAACAAAAGACTCCTATGGTCTCTAATCTTGCTTCTACCTGGAGACTCTTCTCCTAGAATGTCTACTCCTGAAGATCACTCTAAAGCCTTTCCTGTTTGTGCCACGTCTCCTCCAGAGAGGGATGATGCTACTGAGGAATGGGTCTTTGTGAGCCCCAAGCTAGGCTTCCCAAAGTGGAGGCACTGTGCTTATAAAAATGAGATTCGTACTGCTATTCCTGGAACAAATTTGACCTTAACTGATAAAAGGTGTGCAGATCCTTCTGTAGATTATAGACTTGTCTTAGGATCAGCTCATGTTAGATACTCTTGGAAAAATGAATATATCCCCACCCCATGCCAGTTAATAGATGGCATATTAATGCATGGGTGCCAAGCATCTTGGCTATCTCTACAAAAAAGGCAGGGTATTTTCAATCTGAAATATGGTGTGCAATTGCTGTCGAAAACCGGTAACGCTGCCCAGGCCAGAAAATCAGGGCAAATATCAGGTACGAGCTTGCTTGCAACCTCCATGTGCATGTTTAACCTCAAGAGATTATAATTCCTCAAATACCTCTAGGTATGCTAACAAATATCACGTATCCTGTACCCGCTGTAATCTTTCAAATTGTATTTCCCCCTTAACAAACGTAAAGACATTGACGATTGTTCGGCGACCCCCATATTGAATGCCTCCTGTCACTTTAAATACTACATGGCTTGGTATGGTTTGCAAACTTTGCACCATGTAACTGCACTTCTCGTTCGCGGTTGTCGCTTTGTGGCTTCCCTTCTTCTCGAAACGACAGCATTTATGACTTTCGCAACCGACTGGAGGCTGCTTCCTCCTGGATTCGGTAGCTGCTGGCAGGCGTGGGATTAAGACTCTTTATTTGTTAGTGGTCAAGTTGAGGGTGGCCGTGGACGCCTGGGTGGAACGGGCCAGATGTCCTGTGCACAAGAGCTGGAGAAAGAGATTGGTGTCCCCGTCCGTGCCTTGACCTCCTGACTCGAAGCTGGTCCCTTCCTTCCACAGCCCTACGACCCCCATGCCTGGTGCCTGCGATGATCGCATCCTCTTCCAGTCTTTACCCACACCATTTGCCCAGGCTGGTCCCCTGGGGGCTCAGCAGTTTCTTCTGTATGTCCCTTGTAGCACCCTAAGTCATCTCCCACCGCCTGCCTTGGGGGCCACGCCAGGACACCTCGGGAGTCATCACCTTTTGTTCTTGATCATTAGCATCAATATCAACACTACTGATCGCCCAAACCAGCGCCCATAGTGGCTGCAAAAGAAGCACCAGGTTCGCGTCCCCCACCCCCACCCTCTTTTTTGCTACTTGCAAATTCTAGTGACCTGGTTGTCCAGGGGTAGGCATGGGAAGGGAAAAAGAGAGGGTGACAGGTTAGTTATGTGGTTGGGCCTCTTAGAGCCAGTCTGGACCTCCTCACCCCTCCCTAGCTTCATAATCAAGCACTCTATTAAAGCTACGGAACCCTTTAGGGCTTGGAATTTTACGGAATTCTTTCCGTAAAATTCTTTATGGAATTTAGGGCTTGGATTGCCAGCGTGTGTGCTGAGCCCTGGACGTCCAGTTGACTTTTTCAGTTTCGCCTTTTAGGGGCTCCTGGGCGGCTCGGTTAGGCGCCCGGCTCTTGATTTCGACCCAAGTCGTGATCCCACGGTTCGTGAGTTCGAGCCCCACATCGGGCTCTGTGCTGATATGATAGCAAGGAGCCTGCTTGGGATTCCCTCTCTCCCTGTATCTCTGCCCCTCCCCTTCTTGTGTGCACGTGTGTTCTCTCTCTCTCTCTCTCTCTCTCAAGATAAATACACATTTTTTAAAAATTAAAAAATATAAGGGTGGCTCAATCGGTTGAGCATCCGACTTCAGCTCAGGTCACGGTCTCACGGCTTGTGGGTTCGAGCCCCACATCCGGCTCTGTGCTGACAGCTCGGAGCCTGGAGCCTGCTTCGGATTCTGGGTCTCCCTCTCTCTCTGCCCTCCCCAGCTCATGCTCTGTCTCTCTGTCTCTGTCTGTCTCTTCCTCTCAAAAATAAATAAACACTAAAAAACTTAAATAAATAAATAGATAAAAGTCTACCCTTTGGTGTCTCCTGCCATCCAGCAGCACAGGCTGGATCAGCATGTAGATCCCATTCATGTTGCGTCTGGGTCACGGAGAGGGGGTCGTGGGCCTGGTGACATCTTCCTGTCCTCCCACTGCCAGGCACCAGGCCACACTGCCTGTGAGTCAGCGAAGATGTAAGCAGCTGCACTGTGGGGGCTGCTTTCCGGGGTGAGCACCACAGCCCCCAAATCTGCCCAGTGAGCTGAGTTTCCTCTTCCACATACAGTTCTCAGCAGCCGGGATACCACCAGCCCTTATCTCAGCTGACCTTTCCCGGTCTTGCCTGGTGCAGGCATTCCTTGATCTTCGGACCCTGGGCACCTCGGAGAGCCATCTCTCCGGAGCCACAGCGGGAGATGTCCAGAACATTGTTGTCAAGGGCTCCTAGAAACGAGTGCCCTGGCTGGTTAGTGCCTGGGGGAGTAAAAGATAAAAAAAAGTCTGGAGGCCGTTTGCCAGTCACCATGAAAATGATTCTAGGGGACAGCAGGCAGGGGGAGTTCTGTTGAAACAGTTTGCGCTCGTATCGTGATCAAGAACTTGTCTTCCCTTAGTTTCCGGCCAGTATTTTTGGTGCGTGGTTTTATCCCGTAGACTGTGACCTATAACCTCAAGATTATCCTCGTTTTTCATCGGAAACTTCCTTGTCAGGATGTCTGTTGGAGACAATCAGGTTTGTTCACTTAGAGAGACGTATACCCTTTGTCCTGACAAATCACATAACCTCATGGCAACGACTCCACTAACCAGGTATTCGGAGAGTATTGCCATAATAACCCTATCAACTAGGTTAAGCTGTGTGCGTTTTCTTGCTGGTTAGGAAAACTATGTCCAGATCAATGTTTCTCAACCCCAAATAATGACACGAGGACCCCTGGGAGTGGGCCCTTCCTAGCACTGGTATTTTTCAAAAGTTTGCAAGTGATTCCAGGATTGGGAGTCACTATTTTAAATTTTCTTCAAAAATAAAAGCTAAAGAAAACCAGGAAACCAAGACTTAAGAGCCAACCTAATTGCAGGTTTAGCCTCTCATACGAGTGGAATTTTAAACCAATCAATGGAGTACCTCCTGATAACACTAGTGATTTCCTGGTAACACTACCCGCTCGATAGACCTCTGCCCTTCCCCGCCAAAAGGAAAGTGACTGAAATAATCATTTCTTTGGTCTGTGAATTCCATGCTGCTGCCCCCTTTTGCCTATAACAAAGCTTTTTAGTCGGTACAGCTCCTCAGAGCTCCTTTCTGTTCGCTAGGCGGGATGCTGCCCGCTTCATGAATCATGGAATACAGCCACTTAGCTCTTCAAATTTACTCTTTCAACTTTGTTTATTTTTTTTGTTTTGTTTTGTTTTTTGTTTTTTAACAAATTTGGCAGCAGGGATAGGATCCAAAGCCCAATTTTCGAGGGCATTTGGGGACCATGAGAAACATAGGTTGTGGCACCCTGAAGCTTTTGAGTTCTCTGTCTTTCTTGCTGTTTCTGAAGCCACGGGCAAGTGCCTCTCAGTTCTGAGCTCTGCTTCCTTTGCGTCCAGCTCCTGGCCTCACTGGCCTCTGCTACATGGCAGGTCAGCTTGAACCGGCGGACAACTCTGCCCAGAGCCCATCTGAGCTGGCAGGTGGTTCTGCCCAAGCCAAGCGTCTGGCCTCTTCCACTGCACTTCCCCGATTTTTGAGCGGACAACATCCAGCCCTTAATTCTTTCTGAGGATCCACGTGGGAACCTTTAGTGGCAGTCCCCAGTCCCTACCTGTTGAGATCTGCTGGTTCAATTCTTTCCCCAGTCCAAAGTTCAAGGGCATTGGTGGTGGTGCCCACAGGCCATTCGCTTGGCCAGGGTCATTCGCTTGACATCTCTCGGTTACTGTTGGTTTGTCTTGTCCCATAGAGATAACGGCTAGTTGCTAATGAGAACTCCAGAAAT
Organism: Acinonyx jubatus; assembly: GCF_027475565.1. NCBI lineage: Eukaryota > Metazoa > Chordata > Mammalia > Carnivora > Felidae > Acinonyx > Acinonyx jubatus. The sequence continues at coordinate 7,127,543 of NC_069390.1, forward strand.
CAAAAAAGTCCACAAAAATTGGTGGGCATTTAAAGCAATTAAGAGCTGGGGCACCTGGGTGGCTCAGTGCTTTAAGCAAGTGACTTCAGCTCAGATCGTGACCTCATGGCTCAGGAGTTCCAGCCCCATGTTGTGCTCTGTACCAACAGCTCAGAGGCCGGAGCCTGTTTCAGATTCTGTGTCTCCCTCTCTCTCTGCCCCTCCCTTGCCTACACTGTGTCTCTCTCGCTCTCTCAAAAATAATAAACATTAAAAAAAAATTTTTTTTTTTTAAGTAAAGCATTTAAAAGCTGTTAGAACACCAGCCACCTAACCCAAAGAGTCTGTATTAGGGCACATTGGTCATGGAACAGGTCAGATTGATATTAGATCACCTACCAACGTCAAGAAAACTGTGCAACAAGGTACGCTGTAAAACATCACACAATTCCCAACCCAGTGGCGCATCCTTTTTGGGTGTTAGTTTGGCTCCAAGATACCCTAAGCCTTAGTTAAAAAAAAAAAAAAAGTAATAATAATAAAATTGGATCTTTGAATTCCATAGAGTTGAGCATACCCTTTTCTGGCATTTTAATATCTAAGAACTGTGGTCCCTGAAACTTCAGACAGCTACACAACATTACAAAACCTTACTAAAAACAACCCGAGGTGGCTCAGGTGGTTAAGCACCTGACTCTTGATTTCGACTCAGGTCACGGTCTCACGGTTGGTGGGTTCAAGCCCCACGTCGGGCTCTGCGCTGACAGTGGAGAGGCTGCTCGGGATTCTCTTTCTCCCTCACTCTCTGCCCCTCCCCCACTTGCGCGCTCACGCGCGTGCTCGCTCTCAAAATAAGTACTGAAAAATAAAACAAAAATAAATAAATAAAAGCAACGTGTGGTTAGACTATTCATTTAAAGAACACAACCGAGGGACGCCTGGGTGGCTCAGTTGGTTAAGCATCCGACTCTTGAGTTCCGTTCAGGTCACTGCCTCACGGGGGGTGAGATCGCATCCTGTGTTGGGCTCCGAGCTGGATGTGTGGGTGTGGTGCCTGCTTCAGAGTCTGCCTCCCCCTCTGTCCCTCCTTCGCTCTCTCTCTCTCTCTCTCCAAAAAAATATATATATAAATAAATAAATAATAAATAAAATAAATAAAAAGTGCATTTGAAAGTAGAGGTTTTCAAATTAAACAAAAAGAACAGGCGTACCTATTTTAGGTGGCATGCAGGGGCCTCCAAAAGTTTTCAAAACTACAAAATAGCTTCATTGGAAGATTCATGGCAAAAAGCTAATCAAAGATCAAAGATATAAAAGGTACCTAAGACAAGAGACTGTACCAATCCTGCCTGAACTGCCTTTTCCACTATGGAGGGACTGTTAAACAGTTAACTTGTTAAAAACTGTTTATTTATTTTCAAGAGAGAGAGAGCACAACCGGGGCAGGGGCAGAGAGAGAGAGAGGGAGACAGAGGATCCAAAGCAGGCTCTGCTCTGACATCAGCGAGCCCGATGCGGGGCTCGAACTCAAGAACCGGGAGACCATGACTTGAGCGGAAGTCGGCCGCCAATGGACTGACCCACCCAGGTGCCCCTAATGTTTTTTTTCATTTTTGAGAGACAGAGAGAGACAGAGCTCCGGCAGGGGAGGGGAAGTGAGAGGGGGAGACACAGAATCGGAAGCAGGCTCCAGGCTCTGAGCTGTCGGCACAAAGCCCGACGCAGGACTCGAACTCAAGAACTGCGGGATCATGACCTGAGCTGAAGTCGGATGCTTAACTGACTGAGCCACCCGGGCGCCCCAAAAACCAAATTCTTAAATGAAGTCTGACCTTGAACTCACTTTGGGATTTTTCAGAGGTCCTTGGAACGTCTCAAAAGGTTTGTTCCTTCTTCATAAGAAGGGAGATGTGAAACTAATTAGGCTAATTGGGTATGTTAAATTACATGGGAAACACTGTCAAATAAGATGTAATACTAATTCTCCAAGTTGTATTTTACAGGTCCATGTGGTAAGTGTCCCAGAAATTGTGTGAAACTCTTAAAGTGGTATGTCCTGGTATAATGTTAACATCATAACTCCAGTTATTATTTAAAATATTGAGGGGTGCCTGGGTGGCTCAGTCGGTTAAGCGTCTGACTTCGGCTCAGGTCATGATCTCACGGTCCGTGAGTTCGAGCCCCACATCGGGCTCTGTGCTGACAGCTCAGAGCCTGGAGCCTGTTTTGGATTCTGTGTCTCCCTCCCTCTCTCTGACCCTCCCCCCGTTCATGCTCTGTCTCTCTCTGTCTCAAAAATAAATAAACGTTAAATAAAATAAAATAAAATAAAATAAAATAAAATAAAATAAAATAAAATATTGAGTGTCACAGAAATAACCAAACTTTCTTGCCAATTCCATTTTAATGAACTCTCATCATATCTTTAAGAATGGATATTTAAACGTCTTTGTCACTTACAGAATTATTATATCACTCTGATGCTTTTAAGAAAGTCTTCCCGCAAACTGCTTCCATTTCAAGGAAATTCACGGAAAGTGCTCCAGAATACAGGGTTTTTGGTTGTTGTCTTCTTTTAATCTTTAAGGTCATAAAACTGAACTGGGTAAGAACTTCCAGAACTAATGGAAACATTGGATTCCAGCAGAACAAGAATTCATAACATGGGAAAGAATGAACTCATCAGGGATGATTATAGTTTTTAGGACTTTTTGTTTGAAACGTTGCTGGCTCCTTAACTTTTTGCCTTTCCAGATTTAAGAAAACTTTTTTCTCTTTTCTCTTACTATGGCTTATAGCAGTTTGGTAAGGTATACCTTTGTAAACAAAGAGGAAACGTTAATTTTCTCTCCCTACCCGATCCCTCCAGAAACTCTTGGGTATTCTTGTCATGGCCATATAGTTATGTGCGTAAGTTCGATAAGACTCGGTTCTCTCCTTGTAACAGGACACATTTAAAGACACTGGCTATATTACCAAAACTTTGGAATATCATATTTGAGAGAGATAGGTAAAACTCAGACATGACGAGACAGCTTTAAGGAACTGCTTTAACCTTGGCTTTGCTTCCTGGCCTCAGGCTTTTAAGAGTTTAATCTGAGATTTCTTATAAAAATTTCCAGCAAAACAGTCTTGAAAAGAGCTTATATAGGGGCGCCTGGTCTCTGCCATCCTGGGCTCGTGCTCTCTCTGTCTTGCTCTCTCTCAAAAATAAACATTAAAAAAATAGCTGCTCGGGGCGCCTGGGTGGCTCAGTCGGTTAAGCGGCCGACTTGGGCTCAGGTCACGATCTTGCGGTCCGTGAGTTTGAGCCCCGCGTCGGGCTCTGTGCTGCCAGCTCAGAGCCTGGAGCCTGTTTCAGATTCTGTGTCTCCCTCTCTCTCTGACCCTCCCCCATTCATGCTTTGTCTCTCTCTGTCTCAAAAATAAATAAACGTTAAAAAAAAAAATTTTTTTTTAAATAAATAAATAAATAGCTGCCCAACAAAAATCCTTAGACTCTCTGGCCAAAGTTTGTTCTTGATGATAGGATAACCCTTTATGATCTTTTCGCTGAGCAAGGTGTCTGTGCTGTGGCTAACCTGCTGCACCTGCAGGGGTGTAGTTGAAACTCAATTACATAAACTCAGCTATACCCCATTATGTACAATTACATAATTACACTGAGCAAGCTGCTAAGCTTAAAAAGGTGACTCCTTCCAAAGGGTCTTTGACTCATTTGATTTTGACTGGAGTAGGTACTAGGGACCGTGGCTCTGAAGTGTGCTCCAGACTCTGGGAATTATCCGGTTTATAATGACCATGGGAATCTGCCTGGCATGCTGTATTCTCTCAAGAGGTTTAAATGCGTGTTGGCAATGGCTAACCATCAAGTAAATGATCTCCCTAAGACTGGAACATCAGAGAAGGAGCAAAGACTAAAAAATTGTAAACCTGAAGTCATGACCTGTGAATACCACAGAGGTTCAGCAAAAAAACCTTGCAAAAACCGTCATGACCTGTGACCTCTGTGTCACCCAGAGGATCAATAAAGGCTAGCTGAAAATGGCGCTCATGCCCAGAATTTTGATCACATCTCTCAGGCTGACAGTCTAATCAAAAGAGGGGAATCGTGGGGCACTTGGGTGGCTCAGTTCTTCAGCATCTGACTTTGGCTCAGGCCACAATCTCACGGTTGGTGAGTTCAAGTCCCACATCAGGTGAGCTCAAACCCTGCTTTTCTCTCTCTTTCGCTCTCTCTCTAAAAAAAAAAAAAAAAAAAAAAAAAAAAGATGGGGGGGTGGGGAGAATCGTTAAAAAAAAAAACCAAACAGGCCAAAATAGAGTCATTTGTGCTAAGCCTTACACCAACAAGCCAAGACTTAACCTAATTGCAGTTTTAGCCTTTCCCAGGAGTGGAATTTTAAACCAATCAGTCTAGAATTTCCTGATCAACACTAGTGAGGTCATCTGCTTGATAGACCCCCTGTCCTTCCCCCAAAGGAAGGTGGCCTTGCCTGAAATAATTTTTGGACGCTTAACCGACTGAGCCGCCTGGGGGCCTTGGCCAGTTAAGTGTCGACTTCAGCCCAGGTCATGATCTCACCATCCGTGGGTTCGATCCCCGCATTGGGCTCTGTGCTGACAGCTCAGAGCCTGGACCCTGCTTCAGATTCTGTGTCTCCCTCTCTCTCTCTCTGCCCCTCCGCTGCTCGTACTGTCTCTCAAAAATAAATAAATGTTAAAACAATTAAAGAAAAAAAAAATATGACCTAACTCTGTCTTCAAGGAGCCACTAAGATACGTACGGAATGGATCCATTACAACACAGTAGGGAGAATGTGAGGAGGGAATCATGGGAGCCCAGAGGCAGGCAGGGGAGGTCAGGGAGTGCTGCCTGGAGGAGATGACTCCCAAGGTGAATCTTAAAGTATGATCAGGCACAGAAACCTTCCACCTTTCAAATTTACTGAGCTGTTGAGGGCTGTGGGTTGAGAAGAACTCAAATAGGAAAGCCCACGTGGAGGATCGTTGAATGAGAGGTTCACTCTCTATGGGAGGGACTGAGGAGTCGGTACCTCGAGGCTGATACCTTGGGACAGCTTTTTGGATTCTCATTCAAGCTCCCTTCCAAGGGCTAAGCTGCTGAAAGATGGCCTTGGCAAAATGGCAGGTTGCAGTGGTTCCTGCCCACACTGTGATACTCTTACTTTTCCCCCCAGATTGTGCTTTTCCCTGGGCTTAAGGGGATGGGACACTGATCTCGTCGATTCCCTGGCCGCTCCAGGAAGAAGGGATTAGACAAGGAAGTTTGCCTAAGACTACGAAATGAGCCAGGACTTGAATCCCTGGTGTAAATCTAATCTGAATTCCAGTGAAGGTCAAGGTCAGGGAGGCAGGCACAAGGTCAGAGGGATGCCGTCCCACACCAGGGATTTGTCTCTCTGCAAGACTTGTGGAGGAGCAAACCACATCCCATTTCTGCAAGGTGGTGCTGCGAGGAATGCAGCTGAGGGCTAGAGGTCTCTCCGTCTCCTAAGTTTGGTTTCACCGCTTATTCACCCACTGCTTATTAAGCACGTAAAGCACGTACCACGTGCAAGTACTACATTGGTTAGTTGAGAAGGTAAGTCACAGACACAGGGGAAGAGAGCTTTAATTGCATATGCGGCCAGAAAGAGGAAAGGCCCCATGAGTGGAGCAGAATGGGTTCTCAAGAACAAGCCGGGTGGGGCTGTTCCAGGGACAACCAGGGGCAGAAGTGTCAGCCACCCTAACGCTGCCAAGATGGTGTTTTGAGGCGGGATAAGAATGAACAGAGGTCTTAAGGGGGTGGATTCAAGGACGGAAGGGAAAACAGCTCCTCCTCTGGTGCCTGGGCATATTTCTCTTGACTTTCTGCATGTTTGGGATGCCAGTTGGCTGCTGCTGGTCGGTTTTCTTCCAGTCGCCACAGCTCTGGTTTGTAGGCAGCTCTTTGGCACGGACTCGCCGGGCCACCACGGTCCTTGGCCAACCTCACCCCGATCGTTGTCAGGAAAAGCCCCAGCGGTGTCGAAACACCAAAGAAGGTGCGGCCAGCAAGCTCCAGGCTCTTGGCAGCTTAGATGGTTTCTTTGAGGGGAGAAGCTCCCAGCTGCCGGAGAGAAATTTCTTCCGTCTTCTCTTCTGCATCCTCCTTGCGAAGACCTTGTCGGACTCTGTTGAAATGAAAAGGCAAATGGAAAAATGAGACGGAGAGGCAGAAAAGAAGGGGTGAGAAGCAGACGGTGTGTGCACAGCATTCGTGGGTGTGTTTGTGCTACGTGCAAGGTATGCGTCGCTGCTGTCCCCAGGAAGGTGGGGGCCGCAGCAGCCCTCCCTCTAGTTCTCACGGGGCACCTCAGGGAAAGAGCACAAGGTCAAAGAGTTTTCCAGTGAGGACGTGCCAAGGTCACCCAACTGGTGAATGGGGCACGAGGCTCAACGAACTTGCAGGTGCCGGGCTTGGCTCCCTGCGGACCAGGCGCTCCGGCAGAGACCCTGGGGGAGTGGGCACTACCAAGGCCCTTCTCCCCCAACCCAGGTAGAGAGTCAGCCAGCCCTGGAGGCAGGGAGGAGAGTGAGGGGAGGGGAGATGGCAGGGAGGTCACCAGGAAAGCCTCCAAGTCCGAGAGCTGCCCCTTGAGGCTTTCTGCTTGACTGGCTGAAGTTTTGCCCTTTTCTCTTTTATCCGTGTTTCTTTGAAAGGATCTGTGTCTGGGGCGCCTGGGTGGCTCCGTCGGTTACGTGTCCGACTTTGGTTCAGGTCATGATCTCACGGCTCGTGAGTTCGAGCCCCGTGTCTGGCTCTGGGCTGACAGCTGGGAGCCTGGAGCCCACTCTGGATTCTCTGTCTCCCTCTCTCTCTGCCCCTTCCCTGCTCATGCTTTCTCTCTCTCTCTCTCTCTCTCTCTCTCTCTCTCTCAAAAGAAATATGAAAAAAAATGTTTTATCAGTGTTTTTATCCTTACCTTGTAACTCTTTTATTTCTAATCTCTTAGTTCAATCGTTTAAGCCATTTTTGCGTGTGATTATTGCTTCGATAATCACAAAGAAACACTTTTCTTCTCGCTTTGCTGTCCTCCATGTGTCTTTTCTGCACTTGAAGCCTTTCCTGACTCTGCCCCTTCGGTCCATCCAGCTTATCTGTTGTATCTGTTGTGTGCCTGCGGGGGCTGACGGACGGCCCTTATGTCCCGCCTGCCAGTTTCTCCCCAGTTCTGGCGACAGATTCCCCATCCCTTTCAAAGATAATTCCGAAAAACCCAGAGGCACACATTCTCCAGATCCAACTGCTACAATGGTTAGGCTTGCTCAATATCACTTTTAAAAGTCATCTTATGAGCAAAGATGACCAGAGGCAGCCTGCTGTGTGACCTGAAGTCCATGGTCTTCTTTCTTTTTTTAATGTCTGAAATACAATACAGTCAGCGTTAAAAACATGCCGGGGTCAGCCATGCAACTGGTGTTCACCATGGAGGAGAGGGCGGCAGGAGGTCCCAGCTAACCAATGGCCTGGGCTTTGGCCTTGGTGGAGCGCCAGACCTCTTGCTGCAAGGCTGAGAGCCCATCCCCCACCCCTCCCCTCTCTAAGCTCCCAGTACCAGTGGGAGAAGCTCCATGGAAGGTCACTGATTGGATCCTTGGTACTTTGTCCGGGCCCTGCTGCCTCTCATCTGGGTCTTTCCAAGATCATGGCAGGCTTTAAGGAGCGTCAGACCCTTCCCTAGCTTCTAGGCCCCCAGAGGGGCTACCCTGTGTCTGGGAAATGACTTAACTGAATGCTTATAAATGCTTTCCTTGTGTGCCTCTCCCCCTTAATTACCAAAGAAAACCTGCTCAATATAGACAATTTGAAGATAATTTTTATGTTGAAAAAATTTGTTTAAGTTTTATTTATTTAAGTAGTCTCTGCACTCAACTTGGGGCTCAAACTCAGTCCCCCAAGACTGAGTCGCATGCTTTTCTGACTGAGCCAACCAGACACCTGGAGATAATTTTTAAAATGTAAACCAGCTAGGAAAAAAAATTAAACGTCACTCATACTTTGAGGCAACCACTGTCACCATTTCAACCTATTTCTTTCTCTCTTTTGAGCCCCTATTTCTTTTTTGTTGTTGTTTTGTTTCTTTTTTGTTGTTTAGTTTTGTTTATTTATTTAAGTCATCTCCACACCCAGCGTGGGGCTCAAACTCATGACCTTGAGATCAAGAGTCACATGCTCTACCGACTGAGCCAGCCAGGCACCCCTCGAGTCTCTATTTCCGGACATAATTAAGAAACTATCATAATTATTTTAATATACTATTTAACCGTATATTGTAAATATTCCCATGCCCTTAAAAACTCTTCATCAACATAACTTTTAATTATTGCACAATATGTCATAATCTATTTAAATTGTTGGAGATCTGGAGAGTTGACATGTTTTTCCTGATACATCAAGCATGGTGATGAATAGCCTTGTAAATAAACATTTAAGTCACATACAATGGCCACATTTCAGCTTATTTCCTCAGGGCAGAATCCTGGAAATGTCATTGCTGCTTAGAAGAATATGAAAAATTTTCCATCTCATGAACAGCAATGCCAAAGAAACTTCCAGAAAAGTTGCAGGACTTTCCTCCTTCCTGTCCCTACATCTTAATTGACTACTACTATGTTTCCATTTTTTTTTTTTTCCTTATTGGGTATTTTAAAATGACCTCTCCCCTGTTTTAATTTGCATTTCTTTCATTATGACTGACCTCAATACCTCTCTTCTGTTTATTTTCGATCAGCATTTCCTTCTTTGTGAATGTGATAGTCTTACTTAAAAGGGTTTTTTGAACAGGGTTATGAGTCAACTGTTCCCTTGCTATGTCGCCTCAAAAATCTGGGGCATAAGTCCAACTGGGTCACAGAGGTTGACCCAACCCCACACCAGGCATTTAGGCCATTCTGAAGAAACACTATCTATCTAGTCTTGTGATTCATGAAGGATCTGGCAACTTACATAGAAATAATTTATTTACAAGTGGGTTTTCGTCAGCCTGTGAAGCGGAGGAAGTTCCCTTCCATCGTTACTCCGGGAACCAGCATTAGAAGGTATGTTACAGGGAATCCCTCTCAGCTTGCGGCCATCTTGGAGATGGGTAACTTGAACCTTGGACAAGCCATTTTCTTCTCTTAATCCTCGACACCCAGGGCCTGTGACCAGCACTCGTAATTAGTTGATGAGATTAGAAATTGAGGAAAACGAAATTGGCTGAGGAGTTCTTGAATTCTTATTGTCTCAAATATCAAAAACTCCACTCGACTGACTCGTGAGAGAGGCTCTCTCTTGTCTCTGGTTCCCCAGCATCACTATTTCCTACCAAACTAGAACAAGGTGAGTCGTTTCTGTCTCATATTTGGTTGGAAGGGAATTGCCAAGAAGAGCTCCTTACAGGTTCCTGAAGAAGCCCATGGACCAGAACACTCGGGAACCTTGCAGAGACATACTGGATGTGGATGTAATTATAAGCCCCTCAGAGGTTCTAAAAATCTTAACTACAAGGAGTCCTACGGCTGACGGAACAGGCTATCATTGTCTATGAATCTTCGAGGGGGAGATATTGCCCCCAGGGGGCAACAAGTGGTTCTTGGTACAGAGGAGGGGACAAAAAATCTGAGATATTACAATGGCTTGTGGTCTTCCAAAGGGTCACGGTTCGTGAATAGATACACAGTATATCTGTGGCATTAAAATGTTATTGGGAGGGAGGGGGTGTGATTAGGGAAAAAAATGTATATACAAAAAGGTCTCTGCAGTGGGGGTGGGGGTGATAATGTAGAAAGGTCTAAATTCCTAAACCCAAGGCCCCATTTAGGCTGAGATTTACTAATGCAAAGGAGACAGAAAGGGTTTTTAAAAATCAGATCACATCAATCCCTTCCTCCAAGTCCTGCGGTCGTTTCTCTACTGATTTAAAAGCCTAAATTCTCAGTCATCTCTAGGGCTGCCCCTGCCCCTCTCCAGGCTGGCCTTTCAGGTTCATCACTCAGCTCCTCCCAGCTCTCTGGGACTTCAAGGGGCTTTCACTGGGTGTTCCCTTTTTCAGGAACACACGCCTTCCCTTCTCAGCCTGGCTCATTCCGTCTCTCTCAAGTCTAGGGGCATCCCCAACCACTCAATTATTCTCTCTTTAAAAAAAAAATTTTTTTTTAACATTTATGTTATTTTTGAGACAGAGAGACAGAGCGTGAGCGGGGGAGGGGCAGAGAGCGAGGGAGACACAGAATCCGAAGCAGGCTCCAGGCTCTGAGCTGTCAGCACAGAGCCCAACGCGGCGCTTGAACCCACAAACTGATCATGACCTGGGCCGAAATCGACACTTGACCGACTGAGCCACCACCCAGGCGCCCCTCGATTATTCTCTCTTAATTACATATTTATTTTTGTGTATTTGTTCTCTATGTGCCTCTCTTAACTCTGTAACCTCCAAGAGGGCAGGGATCACATCTTTTTTGTTCGCTCTACACCGACACTGAGCACTGTGTCTGGCACATAGTAGGAACTCAGTGAATAATAATTTAATACATAGATCAGATGTCAAAAAGCCTAAATTAAACACCAGCTCAAATCTTTGACCTCCAGAACTCTCCAGATCTCCCTGTGTCCTCTACTCTTCTTGGCTCACTTATGGCAGGGCTCCATCTGGACGTGCCCTTGCTTGGTGCCTACTCGAAAGCAGGCTTTGTTGCCCCAGATCTGGCTGTTTCCTCCTTAGTAAGTCACAGGCTTCAATTTTGTGTGCAAAAGTTCATATGAAATGCAAATAGACTTTGAGTGCAGCTAGTCTGCCTTTTGGCATGGTTACACTCGCTCAAGGGAAGGATAGAGGGATGTGAGGTTGGAGGAGTGGGGAGGCCGAGGGGATTGTCCTTTATCTATTTAGGAGAACAACAACCTGTGCCATCGAGAATATATGGAAAACTTTTTTCCCTTCCCCTCCTGAACAATTCAGTCTTCAAGCCATTATGTGGGAAGGGAGTTAAATATGAGAAGGGAGAAACTGGCGGTGGGGGGTGTCAGATTGAGGTTGGAGGTAACGGTGTGAGCTCATCATTTTCAGTATGATCTCTGGATATAGAAAAACAGATATACAGGTGTGTGATCTATATGTATATTCATATATTCGCCGCTTCTGTTCCCTGAGAGGGCTTGAGAGTAGAAAACCCCCAATAACGGTGAGCCCCTCTCACCTGGATCTTGCCTTCTAAATACCATTCTCTATTAAATGAGCCAGGACGCTCAGAGAAATGGCCGCTCCCAGGACAGCTACAGGGAACTGATGAGCCTAGAATATCTGGTTGTGCCAGAAAACAGGGACGTGCTTAAAGAATTTTAAGGGGGGGCACCTGGGTGGCGCAGTCGGTTAGGCGTCCGACTTCAGCCAGGTCACGATCTCGCGGTCCGGGAGTTCGAGCCCCGCGTCGGGCTCTGGGCTGATGGCTCAGAGCCTGGAGCCTGTTTCCGATTCTGTGTCTCCCTCTCTCTCTGCCCCTCCCCCGTTCATGCTCTGTCTCTCTCTGTCCCAAAAATAAATAAACGTTGAAAAAAAAAATTTAAAAAAAAAAAAGAATTTTAAGGGAACACAGAAGTCAAAGGGGTCCTACTGGTCAAATTTGGAACAAATTGAGCAAAGTAAATAGGGTATAGGGGCCCCTGGCTGGCTCAGTCGGTTAAGCATCCGACTTCGGCTCAGGTCATGATCTCGCCGTTCGTGGGTTCGAGCCCCACATTGGGTTCTGTGCTGATAGCTCAGAGACTGGAGCCTGCTTCAGATTCTGTCTCCCTCTCTCTCTGTCCGTCCCCCACCTCAGCTTTGTCTCTTTCTCTCTCTCTCAAAAATAAATAAATGTTAAAAAAAAAAAAAAAAAAAAGAAGTCCAGAGTCGGACACTTAACTGACTGAGCCACCCAGGTGCCCCGAGAACATCCTTGTTCTAAGGAAATACACACGCGAGTCTTTGGAAGAGATGTCTCAATGACTTTCTCTCCTGTGATTTGGACAAAAAGTTCCTCGTCTAGCAAAGCAACATTGGTTGAGCTTAAGAGAGCTCCCTGCCTTTTTGGAGGTCACTTAGTTTTCCACACTCCTGGCAGGACCAGCTAGGTCAGATCCAGTCAGCAAATTGTTGTGGGAAAAATGGCCTTGTTATCAACTTTTATAAAAATTAAAATTATTTTTAGTAGATGGCCTCCATTATTTTTTAGTTGTTGGTTCATATCTATAACAACCTACGGTAGTTTTAGAATAAATGTTCCTGGCAGGATCAAAGGAAGCGGTGTTACCCCAGCTAGGATTTCATTTGGCATTGGTGGGATTTCTCTATAGCCAGGGAAGGCAAAATGTGATCTTAAACATGGCCGGGATCAGAACCATCGCAGTAACATCAGGGGAGGGCACTTCTCTGGCTGCATTTTCATGTACTTGGGTCCCTCAGGCAACATCTCAGAACACCCGCAAACAGGCTCTGGCTTGGGTTCCCGACAAATATTTACCCAGCATCTGGGGCGTCTGGACCTATATCTGTAGTGTGGGTGGGAATTAAACAGGTAGAGAGCATGGGGAGGAACGTTCCAGACAGAGAGAACAGCCTCGGTGGCGTCAGGGGCCAGATCCTGGGAGCCTTGTAAGAGGTCAGATTTTTTTTTTTTTTTAAGATTTCAGATTTTTAAAAAATGTTTTTATTATTTATTTTTGAGAGCGAGAGAGCTCCAGTGGGAGAGGGGCAGAGAGAGGGGGGGACAGAGGGTCCAAAGCGGGCTCCGTGCTAACAGCAGCCAGCCTGATATGTGGCTTGAACCCACAAAGCATGAGATCATGACCTGAGCCAAAGTCGGACCCTCAACCAACTGGGCCACCCAGGTACCCTGAGATTTCAGATTTTACCTTTAATGTAAAAAGGTGCCAGTGAAGGGTTCCAAGGAGGAATGGTGTGTTTCTTTACATGGCAAGCCTTTTGCACTAGTTGCCGTATGAAGAATAAAGTGGAGGGGCACCTGGGTGGCTCAGTTGGTTAAGCGTCTGACTCTTGGTTTCGGCTCAGGTCATGATCTCACGGTTTCGTAGATTTGAGCCCCTTGTGGGGCCCTGCACTGACAGCACAGAGCCTGCTTGGGATTCTCTCTCTCTCTCTCTCTCTCTCTCTCTCTCCCTCTCTCTCTACCTTGCTCATGCTGTCTCTGTCTCTCTCAAAATAAGCTTAAAAAAAAAAAATAAAGTGGAAGGGACAGGGGAGGCTATGAGGCTTGTATAGTTATCTAGACCAGGAGGGGGATGGTCACAGGGGTGACAGAGATGGACAGGTTCTAAAGACATTTTGGAGGCAGAATTGCAGGACTTGCCAAAGCATATGTCCTTGTCCTTGATCTATGTGAGTCCAGCCCTAGGCCATGGCTCAGGTTAGATGTAGGATGCTCATGGGGGATTATTATTATTTTTTTTAATGTTTATTTATTTTTGAGAATGAGAGACACAGAGTGGGAGCGGGAGAAGGTCAGAGAGAGACGGAGACACAGAATCCGAAGCAGCCTCCAGGCTCTGAGCTGTCAGCACAGAGCCTGATGTGGGGCTCAAACTCACGGACCGCGAGATCATGACCTGAGCCGAAGTCGGAGGCTTAACCGACTGAGCCACCCAGGTGCCCCCACCCTGGCACTTTTAGAAACATCGTCAAAGACATTGTCACCTTACTCGGTGACCTCTCTAAGGAGATCATTAGAGACATTTCATCTGGTGCCAACTGTTGAGAAAAGTTTCACTTTCCCCAGAGAACTGGTATCACTTTGTCTCTCTGACAGTAGGACAAAAGTCATTAACGGGCTCTCCCTTTCTGTTGCCAGGAATCTCTGAGCCAAATTTGAAGGCCACCACGGCAGCCACACGGGCCTGTCTTTGAGTCAGGATGTGATACCTCCCCTCCCCACAAACTGCCATCCCTGCTTCTCCGCCCCGCTTTACTTCAGCTCACGTGCCTGCTTTGCCTGGTCCACGGTTTATTCTGGGCTCTGTTTTGACACTGGTTGCCGGCTCTGTCCTTGTTGGACGCTAAGCCGAGATCCCAGACACAAGCGTAGGCGCGGCCTCCACGAGTCTCCCAGTACGGCCCCACTCGCCATGACATCGTAGCAGCCGCAGGAGGACACTCGTTGCCCCGGGTTGTGTCACGGGGGACCTGGGCCTGTCTGGCCACCGTGCCCAGAGGCTCCTCACCTCCTCTCCATGGCCTCGATGGTCTCCACCAGGGGCGCGTTGCGGGTCTCAGCCAGGAAGCAGACAGCCAGGCCGGCCAGGATCGAGGTGGCCCCGAAGCCCAAGGGAGGCAGGATGGTGCTGAACTCCCCAAGCGTGGTGACCAGGGGTGCAGTCAGACCCCCAAAGCGGGCACTGACCGAAGCAAAGCCCATCCCCATCTGCCTAGAAAGTGTGGACGGTCAGTGGCCATGGCCCAGACCTCCCAGAGGGCTGGGAGTGCCAGGGCCTAGGTGCCAGGGGGCCGAGCAGAGAGGAGAGGGGGTCCTGCTTCAGCAAGCCCAGCAGGTGTCGACCTGGAGCTCCCGGGCCTTCCAGGTTGGGGCAGGTGCTGCTCGGCTTCTCCCCACGCACCCACCTGATCTCTGTGGGGTACAGCTCGCCCGTGAACAGGTACACACAGATGAAGGAACTGGCCAGGCAGCCTTTGCCGAGTGCCGCCTGGGCCACGCGCAAGGCCTGCATGTCTGTAGAGGGGGGAGGCAGAGCAGAGGGTTGGGGGTGCTCGGAGCCCCAGACGGGATCAGGGAGGCAGAGGGGTAGTGGTGGGAGCAGGGCGCTCAGGAGGGGCTGGGGCATGGAGAGGAGGCAGAGGGTGAGGCTTGGAGCCTGGAAAGGGGGGAGGGAGGCCGGGAAGGTGAGGGATGGCTCACCTTCTGGCACAAACATGTTCGCGATCACCATGAGCCCCGCCAGGAGGAGGAAGGAAGCCACTGTGGCCCGGCGGCCCACGTAAATCATGGTGGTGGTGGCTACCAGCATGGCCGGGATGTCTATGACCCCAAACAGGACCTGGACCAGGTATACGCTGAGTCCAAACTTCTGCAGGTCTATGGCCAGCCCGTAGTAAGCCAGGGAGTTGGAGAACCTGGAAGAGGCAGCAGAATGGTCCTGCTCCAGCCCGGGGTTCACTGTTCTGGCCCCGGGGGGACAGCACACGGGATGAAAGACACAGGACTCCTCTCTCGGGGGGAATATCACCCGACTTCCCATTCCCCGCCACCAAATCCAAGTCTCTGACTTGAGTCTTAGAGCCCTGGTCCCTCCCCCCATTTGCCTGCCCAGCCACCTGCTCCCCCAAGCCCGTGGGTTCTGGAATGTGAGTGTTCTCCCCTGTCCCCTCCACCTCCAGCCCTCAGTGGCTGATCTGAGCTTCACGTCTAAGAGCTGGAGGGAGAAAACGAGAGCCTTCCAACAAGGCAAAGACTCCACGGGACCCCCACCGCGTCTCCCAGCGTTTACTGAGAAATCGGCACCTGAAGATGGGCTGCTTCCGGCAAGGGGGTTTACGGCCAATCTGACAACAAAGGGGGGTAGAGTTCCCACACCCGGTGGGGGGGGGAGAGGGGGGGGGTCTCCGCGGAAATTTACGACATCCCTGAGGCACTGTCTCAAAGAGACATTTGTACATACATGTGCAGAGCCGCGTTATTCACAACAGCCGAAAGGCAGAAGCAATCCAACTGTCCATCAACAGATGAGTTGAGACACCAGCGTGTGGTGTATGAGGCCAATTACTCAGCCTTAAAAAGGCAGAAATTCTGGCACGCCCTGGGTGGCTGCTTCGGTGACGCGTCTGACTCTTGCTTTCGGCTCAGGTCATGACCCCAGGGTCGTGGGATCGCGCCCCGCATCAGGCTCTACACTGAACATGGACCCTGCTTCAGATTCTCTCCCTTTCTCTCTCTCTCTCTCTCTCTCTCTCTCTCTCCCCCCCACCCACTGTGCCTCTCTCCCCCACTTGCGCACTCTCTCTCTCACAAAAAATAAAAAGGGAGTAAATTCTGACACGTGCTCCAACATGGATGAAGCTTGAGGTGAAATAAAAACAGTCACAAAAAGATAAATACCGTACGTTTCCGCTTCCCCGAGGTCCCCCAGGGAGACAAAAGTAGAGACAGAAAGGAGAATGGCGGTTGCCAGGGGCCGGGTGGACAGAGAACGAGCACTTGTTTAATGGGTTAAAACAGAGTTTCAGTGTTGCAAGGTGAGGAGGGTTCTGGAACACAGCAATGCTGAACTGCACACCCACAAAGGGCCAACATGCTGAATTTCGCTACGTGTATTTTACCACACTTACGAAAGGCGAAACAAAACAAGGTCCAGAGGAAGGGGGCTTGGGGTTGACGACCCCCATGAAGCCCTGTGGGTCGGCCTGGTTTTGCTTCCGGCGGACCACATGCTGATGCGGCCTCAGGAGCGTATGGGGAGGGGAGGTGGGAAAACAGAATCCGGCTCTCCTCAAGCGGGCCTGGCATCTGCCCCCTTCCCCCGACGGAGAAACGCCTACCATCCCTCCCACCCACCCCGGCCACAGGCGTCAGGGGAGGTGGAGAAAAAGCAAAGACGCTTCTGGAAAGGTGACACAGTAATTCTTGTTGGGCAGGTCTGAGGGAGTCCACGGGAAATCCGGGTCTGATTTCTCCTCCCAGGTGGAGCTGAGAGGCAAGGCCGCCAACATATTATTTTGAACACTCTGGAAAGCAAACAAACCCAGGATAAAACACCCTGTGGCTCTTAATACTGAGGGGAAGGCAGCGTGATGTAGGCTTTGTTTGCTATGCTTTATGATTTATTTATTTGTTTATTTATTTTTTTAACGTTTATTCATTTTTGAGAGACAGAACAGAGCGTGAGCGGGGGTGGGACAGAGAGAGAAGGAGACAGAATCCAAAGCAGGCTCTGGGCTCTGAGCTGTCAGCACAGAGCCCGACGCGGGGCTCGAACTCACTGACCATGAGATCATGACCTGAGCCGAAGTCGGACACTTAACCGACTGGGCCACCCAGGCGTCCCTGTTTGCTTTAGCGTAGATACTTTGACCTTGGAAAGACCAATTCTGCCTCATCAGTCTCCTTACCTGCCTGGACATCAGAGGCATTGCTCAGACCCCTTCTCGATGTCCTTCTGTCCCCACCCCGTCCTCCGCCGACCCTTCCCTTTTGGTGGGCTCCTCTTGCCTCGGCTTCCCGGACGCTGAGCCCTCATGCTCTCCCTCCCCCTCTGTCTGGTATTTCTCTGTCTTCTTCCCCCTTCCTCGTTCTCTCCGGTGTACATGTTCCTGCCTTTCTTCCTTCGCAGCATGGAAATAAATGTTCCGCCACGTCCGGGCACACTGCCATGAACAAGATGGACGCGGCCTGCCCTCCCGGGACTTCCGGTCTGGTGGGGAGACAGGCATTCTGGGAAGGAAACCGCGCTCCTCTCCCCATCGTGGAAACAGCTTTGTCACGTTATCCAAACACAACACAATTATCCTTCGTGTTTCCCTGCCTTGCCGTCTCCTGAGCGGACACTGGGGCTCCCTTCCTAGTAAGGCCTCCAGAGCCCCTGGCCTCCTTTCTGGCATGGTTTTGGCAGGAATGTGGGGCAACCTGGACCCCAAGGACAGCAGGGAAGGGCTCAGATGAGGACAAAGACTCTCATGGAAAAAGCCCTGGACTCTCACTTTCCACCCCTCTCCTCATCTCCCCTCCTCTGCCCAGGGGTCTACTGCAAGGCCATACCCCTCCCCCATGGCATTTCGGAAAGGCTGTCGTATTTCAGGGAGGGGTCATGGATGGAGCCTGGCTGTCTAGCAGCTTTTATTTTTTGTTTTTAAGTTTATTTATTTGGAGAGAAAGAGCGGGAGAGGGGCAGAGAGAGAGAGAGAATCCCAAGCAGGCTCCGCGCTGTCAGTGCGGAGCCCGATGCGGGGCGCGAACTCACACACTGTGAGATCACGATCTGAACTGAAATAAAGAGTCGGACGCATAACCGGCTGAGTCGCCCAGGAGCCCCCATCTAGCAGCTCAGTATCTCTGTCCCCCTCCAACCAAAACAGTTTGCTCTTTATCATGTGCCCTAATTTCATCTTGGGGTAAGAATGACTTTCCAAGGGTGGGGAAGACAAAGGCCTCATCCCTGCTCCCTTATGTGAAACCAGTCTAGAGTCCAACAACCCCAAATGATATTTTTCTCCTCGTGGCCCCTGCCACCACCACATCCTGTGTCATCAAAGATGGTGAACCTAGAAAACTCTTGACTGGGTCACATGAGGCTATGACGTCAACAGGAAGAGGAGGGGCCCAAAACAAAGACAGAATTCTTACTTGCCTCCTAGTCATCTTATCACTTAAGAAATGATGAGGGGTTTAGGAGTTCTGTGGGAGGAACTGGGGGCAGAAACCAATTTATACACTTTCTCTTATCTCATATCACGTAAGGTAACACTCACAGTCTCCTGGGATTAGGACAGGGAACGATACTACTCATCAGTTAACTATATACAGAGAGAACATACGATTAAATAAATATAAATACATATTTATATTCTGGGTAGAGTTTTTGTCGGATGTTGGTTTTTTTTTTTACATTTTGGAAAAAGTTTATATTCACAGAAACTTTGAAAAGTTAGATTAGATGCCTTTGGGGGGGGTCGTTATTCAGCCCCCCACAAGTAGTATATTCATACAGTGGAATGTTACACAAGGAAAATAACTAAGTTATATCCTGCAACCTGGAGGTGCCTCACAAACATGATCTTGAACAAGAGAAACTCATTGCAAAAGAGTACACGCTGGGGGCGTCTGGGTGGCTCAGTCGGTTACGCATCTGACTTTGGCTCAGGTCATGATCTCACAGTTTGTGAGTTCAAGCCCCGCGTTGGGCTGTGTGCTGACAGCTCGGAGCCTGGAGCCTGCTTCGGATTCTGTGTCTCCCTCTCTCTGCCCCTCCCCTGCTTGTGCACACGCTCTCTCAAAAATAAAGAAATCAACATTAAAAGAGAGAGAGAGAGAGAGAGACCAAAAGAGACTCTTAACAATAGAGAACAAACTGAGGGTTGATGGAGGGAGGTGGGTGGGGGATGGGCTAGATAGGTGATGGGCATTAAGGAGGCCACTTGTTATGATGAGCACTGGGTATTGTATGTAAGTAATGAATCACCAAATTCTACCTCGGAAACCAATATTGCGCTGTATGTGAACTAACTAGAATTTAAGTAAAAATTTACAAAAAGTATTGCAAAGCTGCTATGTGCCATGAGCTGGATTCATACAACACTGTACAAATATTTACATACGTGATTAAGTTATTAAAAGTAAGCAGCACGGGTGCCTGGGTGGCTCAGTTAAGCATCCGACTTCAGCTCAGGTCACGATCTCACATTTAGTGGGTTCAAGCCCCGCGTCGGGCTCTGTGCTGACGACTCGGAGCCTGGAGCCTGCTTCTGATTCTGTGTCTCCTCTCTCTCTGCCCCCTCCCCCTCTCATGCTCTCTCTCTCTCTCTCTCTCTCGAAAGTAAATAAAACATCTTAAAATTTTTTTTTAAATTCTAATCTTCACAAGCAACCTATGTGGTAGGTACTTTTATGACATCAATGTTACATATGGGGAAACTGAGGCACAGAGAGGCTAAGTAACTCACCCAAGATCACACAGACAGTAAGTGGCAAGAGTTGAGATTCTAATCCAAGCGATCGGGTTCCAAGTCCCGCCTCTTTTGTTTTTGTTTTATTTTTTTAATCGAAGTACAGTTGAGTCCTGCCTCTTAACCAACACACTGTACTGCCTGTATGTTTCTGAGCTGTTTGAAAAGAAAATATTTTTCTCAATGAGTACGCCGTACTTTTTATCTAGGAAAAAAGCCAGTGAAGAAAGAGAAATGCAAGTTAACAGAAAGCATTTACAACAGAAGTTTGTGAAAGTCCATCAGTTCCCAGCACTTAACCTTCCTCCCGAACCTCCCCACCCGCTGACAGAAAAACCGTCTGGGCGGCCCAGTCACCAGCTGTCCAAGTTCCTCCCTTTTAACAGAAATGGGCCTTAGCTTATTCTTCCCAGAGGGATCCAAAAGGGGACTTTCAACCCTGAAACTTTTTGTTTCTTTGTTTTTTGGTTTTTTAAGACTCACACCCAGAGTGGAGTCCCACGTGGGACTTGAACTCACGACCCTGAGATCAAGAGCTGGACGCTTAACTGACTGAGCCACCCAGGCACGCCCACGCTGGAATTTTTAATTTATGATGTTTCTTCCCAGTGGGAAGAAGACAGGAAAGTCGGAAGCTCGCAGGCCAGGAGAAAGCCTGGGTCAGCTGGGTGACCGCGGTAGGGCGTCCCTTCCCTGACTTGGGTTCCGAGGAGTTCTCTGGCTGCCCAGAGCCAGAACTGCCTAACGGGCAACACTGTTGGGGCAGAAGCCCTCTCAAGGTCCAGAGTGGTGGACCATTCCACATTTCCAATGCACAGCAGATACAGTTCCAGACTTAAATCAGAGAATAGACTCTACCTGAGCGCTTAAACCCCAGCCAGGTGTGGGGTTACGTATCCAAAAGTTGTGTTCTCTCTCTCACTCTTTTTTTTTAAACACTTATTTAGTTTTGGGAGAGCGCAAGCAGGGAAGGGGCAGAGAGAGGGGGACGGAGGATCCAAAGCGGGCTCTGTGCCGACAGGCTGACGGCAGCAAGCCTGATGCGGGGCTCGAACTCGTGAACCGCGAGATCGTGACCTGAGCTGAAGTCAGACGCTCAGCCGACTGAACCACCCAGGCGCCCCCAAACGTTTAGTGCTCAAAAGGACCTTAGGGGTAGGTATCTAAGTAGAAAATTGCGGCACCAGGAGGCTGGCTGGCTTGTTCAAGGTCACCCAGGGAGTCTGTCTTCTATCACTGCCTGGCTGGTTCCCACTAAACCCAAGGGCTGGGTCTGCTCCAGAGAACAGGTCATTCATAGCCTGTGTTCCCTACTTCACACTTACTATTATTCTGTCAAGTGAAATGACAATGGTCATTTTTAAAATCAGCTCATTATCTGAGGATTTGCCAGCTTCCAGTCTGTGCCAAGGGGAACGGATCGCTTTTGTATTTTTACCCATTAAAAGAAACTTTTTTTTAATGTTAATTCATTTTTGAGAGAGAGAGAGAGAGAGAGAGAGAGAAAGCACGAGCAGGGGAGAGGAAGAGAGAAAGGGAGACACAGAGTCTGAGGCTGGCTCCAGGCTCTGAGCTGGCAGCACAGAGCCCAATGTGGGGCTTGAACTCGTCAACCGCGAGATCATGACCTGAGCCAAAGTCAGACGCTTAACCGACGGAGCCACCAAGGCGTCCCTGTATTTTTATCCTTTTTACATCTTCAGGCCCATCTACACAGCTGCTGTGAATTTCTTCCTGCTCACGTGGCAAACTCCACAGCCATTTTGTGAAATCCCCCTAAATGCCATTTCCTGCATGAAGCACTCAGCATCCCCAGCCAAGAGAACTGTCATAAGGACGCTTGTCATACCTCATAGACATTATTGTTTCCCTGTCTGTCCCCTTCTGGACCCACAAGTGTTTTTCTAGAGTGGGACACTTCCCAGAATCTCCTGGAGAGCCCCAAGGGCATATCAGGATGGGACAAGGCGCATTTGGGAAAAGCTGTGTGGGTGATTTCAACAGGTAGCCCTCCACCAAGGTGAGACCCACTGCCCAGATTTGGGGTCCCTAGGTCAGCCCAGATGTCTCATCTATGACCACATGTCAGTGCCCAGCAGAGGGTCAGAGGACCCTAGAGAAAGAGTATGAAACAAGATTGAATTCACAAGGCTCACCTGCCTGTTACGTTAAGAGTATTTAAGAACAGACTTTGGAAGTGGGAATAAAAGGCATGTCCCGGCCTCAGGTCAAAGACTTGGGCTTGAGCACATCACCTACCAGACCACCATGAGACAGCACGTGATCTTTCGGATGGCCGGGGTTCGGAAGAGGTCCAAGACTGAGTTGGAGGGGCAGACACTTGCTATTTCACTCTGGATGTAGGAGCTCACCACCTGGGCAAGGAAAGGTTGATCAGCAGAAGGGAAGGATCTGGGATCCTATTTTCCTGCCAGAAGTCCCTTCATCTGTGGAGAGGAAGGTCAAGGTTGAGTTCTCTGGCAAGATGGCTGTTTCTAGTCTCCTCTCTGTCCTGAGACCAATGGCCCTCGACAGATTGTGTCCCGAGCTTTAGAATGAAACAGAGGCTCTCATGCGAGTTCCAAGACTCCTGAGCTGCCTGCTGCTTAGGCTG
Organism: Acinonyx jubatus; assembly: GCF_027475565.1. Classification (NCBI taxonomy): domain Eukaryota; kingdom Metazoa; phylum Chordata; class Mammalia; order Carnivora; family Felidae; genus Acinonyx; species Acinonyx jubatus. Next base: position 7,149,827 of record NC_069390.1, read on the forward strand.
AAATAGCCACCTGTGGTTCAAGAGAGACCCTCATGCCTCACTTCTGGTAGAGGATCTGAGATTGGCTTGGCCAGTGGTCAGGGGTAGGGGTTTCACATGGTTCTGCCACTCGCCACCGTGTGTTCTTAGGCAAATGACGTGAGGCATTCAAACTTCAGTTTTCTTATCTGCTACAGTGACAATTAAATGAGATTATGGGGGCACCTGGGTGGTTCAGTGGGTTGAGTGTCAGACTCTTGATCAGGTCACGGTCAAAGGAGGGTGGCTCAAGCCTGCTGAAGATTCTCTCTCCCTCCCTCTGCCTCTTTCCCCCACTCGTGTGCTCTCTCTCTCTCAGATTAAATAGATAAATAAATAAATGAAATTATGTACCTTAGCATGGTGCCTAGCACGGGGCTCGATAAATGGTACTTAATTTATAATAACTGGTGACTGTCTTATAAATGGTAATTATCTTATGAGGGTATTTGTAATACATGGTACTTTTATTATTGATTCTTCGATAATTTCATTTTATGATTTCTATGTTAATGTTTTCATTTTATTTTGTTATTGTATTTAAGTTTCAGCCAGGCGTCGATGGGAATGGGGTCCCCCCGCCCCTCCATTGCATAGATGGATGGCCTGATCAACAAAGCAGTTAAATTATTTATCTCGGATCACACAGCCGTTCGATGGCAAATGTTTTGGCCAGACTGGAACTTATCCTACTCTGCTTATTCTGCCGTCTCTCCACCTGGATGGTGGACGAGTCCTGGGAAGCTACTAAATCTTGGTACATCTTGAGGCCGGCCACCAGCAAGATTAGAAATGGTTCCTACTCTTCCTTGCACCCTTGCTGCCCACCTCTTTGGTCAGCCTTTCCCCTTCCTCCATTCTCCCATTCATAACAGCCACCTTCCGAAGGTTCTCCACAGCTAGCTGGGACTTGCCATGGAGCAGAAGCCATCGGGATGACTCTGGCAGCCACCTGTGACCGCAAGAAGGACGAAGAATGGCAGCGTTGAGCAGAACCCAGTCTCCAGACCCAAGTACACCTTTGTTCCCCTTCCTTCGGACCCTGAAAGGTGACCTCTCCTGCTGCCTGCTGAATCCGGAAGACTGGGACATGCCAGCTTGCCTTTTTCAGCGCGCACCAGACAGGGAATCCCTGAAGGGCATCTAGTAACTTCCACACATCCAGTTTTGAATCTGGTTCTGACGCTGGTGTGTAGCTTAAACGAGGCACGGGCCCTCCCTGGGCTGTGCCTCGGTTCCCCACTGGTTGTGAGTTGCAAAGGAACTGATGAGGCAAAACCGCTGTAATATTCTGGAGCCCCACGCTAGTGTAAGGGATTTTATTGGAGCTTCCCGATAAGCCACGGGCCGTACCTGTGAGCCCATGGCCTCCACAGGCATCGACCCTCTTTCGTGGGTCACTGCATACCCCAGACTTGTCATCCGCCCCACGCCCCACGCCCCTCTCTGTCAGGACATACCAAGAATAGAGGAAGAAGATGAGGAAAGGAACAGAGACAGCAAACTGTAGCCACCGCCAGGGGCGGATCACGTATGCCACTCCGGCCAGGATGAGCTGACCCAAGGTAAAGGAGTACCCCAGCAAGACCCCCGCCACGGTCCGGCCCCGGGTGGGCATCCACTCCACGACTGCAGAGAAAAGCAGGACAGGATCAGTGGGACTCATAGCCCACGGGGTTGTCTCACTCTGTGGACACCTGAAAATGTTCCCGAGATCTGCTGAGACACAGGGAGCACCAAAGAATCAGACATAACCAATAAAACCACAAGGATGTTAGGAAAAATCACGGCAGATTGTATTTTTTCTTCAATCCTAGAGTCAGGAAAAGCTTTTCTAAGAAAGTCACAAAACCCAGAAGCAACCAAAGGGAAGGTCAACAAAACTTGACTCTATAAACACAGGAACGTCTGAATATAAACAAACACAAACAAACACCATGAGCCAGGTCACAAGGTCAGCAAACACAAGCAAAGGAACAAAAAATTTGCAACTCAAATTACAGATAGAGGGTGAATTTCCCTAACATTGGGCCGGTTCCTACAAATCAATAGGAAACGGAAGAAAAGGCAAAACAAACGAACAAAAAACAGGCAAAAGATGTAGATGGTTGGTAGGAAAGGAAATAGAATGGCTCTTAATTACATGATTGTTTTGTAAACAGCAGAACTTGGGAACAACCTACAAGCCCATCTATGGGGGACTGGTTGAATCATGCACGCTCGTAGAAGGCAACCACAACAGATTAACGAGGACACGTCTTCCCCGTGAGCAGCCAGCTCCTGTGTCCATCGTGTGTCCAGGCCATCAGCAAATCCTGTTGCTTCCACGGGCAGAATCTAGCAGAACCCCTCCTGCTTCCTCCTGCTACGCCCTGGCCCAAGCCCGTCTGCAGCCTGCTGACCGGCACGGGAGCCCCGGAACTGGCCCCCACGGGGATCCTGGCAAATGCTAAGCCAGATCCTCTCCGCAGCTCGGGATCCTCGAGTGGCCCCCGTCTTGCTCAGAGTCAAAGCCAAAGTCTTGTAAATGGCCACAGGGCCTAAGGGTCTGTCCCCCAACTCCCTGACCTCATCCATCACCACTCCCCTGCCCCCTCCCCACCCCGTGCTCTGCTCCAGCCACAAGGACCCCCTCCTCTGGAAACCACTAGAAACACACACCCCTCGGGGTCTTTGCCCGGAATGCCTTTCCCCCCAGATAGCGGCAGATGCCCTCCCTCCCTCCTGCGAGCTTTACTCAGTGACCCCTCTCAGTGAGGACTTTCCCTGGCCACTGCCCCCTCCCTCTGCCCCCCACCCCAAGCTTATTTCCTTTGTGGGCTTTAATTTTCTCCTGTAGCACTTATCACTTTCCAACATACTATATAATCTACTTATTTGTGTTTCTATCTTTCTTCCTGCACAAGAGCACGGGCTCCACGGGAGCAGAGATCTGCCTTGTTCGTTGCTTAGAGGAGCTCAGGTACACAGCGGTGCATGTATGTGTGTGGGGAGGGGTGTGTGTATATGGGTGCATGTGTATGTAGGGGTGTGTGTGTGTCATAGAGGCGATTCTAGCATGAGATGGGCCATGCATGTCCATTCCTGCCTTCAGATCCCACGGGCTGTGGCTTGACACCCCATCCCGAAGGCTGAGACGAGTGGGCTGGGATTTGCTGGGATCCTGAGTGAGCTCGTGCAAACTTCGATGTCCTGATTCAGGGAGGGGGGCTGTCAGGTGCGCCGGCCTGGCACCTCCCGGTTCTCCAGCCCCAAGATCTCCCCCACCCCTGAAACGAAAGATCCATTCCGTCTTTGGCAGCCATCTGGATCCCTCAGACCCTCCCTGAGCCTGTCCCGGGAGCAAACTAAGTCATCAGCAAACGCAGGTGGCTAGCCTGCATCCACCGTGGGTTTCCTGCTGCCTGACAGTGCACCGGGCCAGAGCCACCGGGAGCTGCCTGAAACCAGCCTGGAGTGAGGACGTACCCTGTTACTTAGGCCTGGGTGGGGGGGCGGAGAACGTTCCCACTTGGCTTCCAGGGCGTAAGGTCTCCACCATGGCGCTGTGGCGTCATCACCTTTGCGGCCTGGGTGAATCCTGCCCCTTTGGAGCCACATAAGCCCCGCAGCCTTGGGGGCCACTGTATCTCACCTCCCTCCTGGGTCCCCGCCCTGAGCCCACAACGAGTCTGGCATACAGTAGGCACTTACTAAGTGGTTATCGTTGACTTATTCACACAGGAAATAATTCAACCCTCTCAGCATACAGGTGGGCAAATCGAAACCCAGGGTCCACAGCTCACTGCTGCCAGGGCCATGGTTGAGAGCCCAGGTCACCCGAGAACCCCGGGCTGGGAGTTCTGAGTGGAGGTTACTGGGTGAGACTCCCAACACAACACAACAGGAAAGACTGCACTAAGAGGGCGGCCATCCCCCCTTCCACGAGCCCCCCTCCCCGCCAGGCCCCTCCTCGGCCGGACTCACCCAGGGAGAGGGAGTTGAGGATGATGCCGGAGAAGGTCATGCCCATCAGGAACCGGAAGACACAGTAGGCACCGAAGGAACCGAAGTATGCCGTGGCGGCCCCCGAAACTGCCAGCTGCAGGTAGGACCAGACCAGGGGGCCCTTGCGGCCCAGCCTGAGCCAGGCGCCGGGCACGAGGTTAGGGTCGGAGGTGGCGGCAGCAGGGAGGGCAAGAGGAAGTGCCCCCCAGGCCCCTCCCTCATAACAGAACATCCGCTGGGCCCCAGGCCCTGGAGGCAGAGGTTGGTCAGGGAGGGAGAAGCATGGTGTGGAAGAAAACTGAAGACGCAGAGATGTATTTCCTCTTTGGCCCCTTCACCCGAGGAGTATCTCTCTCTGCCCCCCCCCCCCACCTCCTAATCTTCAGGCTTAGGGAAAGGCAGGGATTCTGCCAAGGTCCAGAGGCAGGCGCAGCAGGTGGGGAGAGGGTCCCCTGCGCGAACTTCTGGCTGGCTGGAGGCCTCACCCCGGAACTCACGGGCCACTGGGAGCAGGACCCCCCGGGGTCAACTCTTCACGGAAACTGGTCGTGTTGGGGAGGCCAGGGTGGGTTGGGGCCTTGTCACACCACAAAGGGGTCAAAGGTCAGGGTTCAGGGTAGCAGGGTTATCCCAGTCTGGTTCTGACACTGCCCCGTTTGTTCAGTGAGGGTCCAGGGCCAGAGTTTTCTAGCTGGGCTGGGAGGGCCGCAGGCCATCAAGGGGGCGGCAACATTTCTTCTCCACACACCCCATGATACACTCACTCATTCAGTCATTCATTCTTTTTGTGGGGGAGGGGGAGAGAGAGAGGGCGGGGGGGAGGGGCAGAGCGAGAGGAAGACACAGACTCCCGAAGCAGGCTCCAGGCTCCGAGCCGTCAGCACAGAGCCCGACGCGGGGCTTGAACCCACAGACCGCGAGATCATGACCCAAGCTGAAGTCGGACGCTTAACCGACTGAGCCACGAACGCGCCCCGGGGAGGGCTCTCTCTAATGGAATATGCAGAGGCCTCGAAGTGAAGACAAAGCCGGTCACAGAAGCATGCGTGGGGTGGGCCAGCATTTGTATAATGAAGGTGGGACACAGCAGGTGCCCACGTGTCAATGTTGGCTTGGACTGCATAAAGTCATAAACTATCGCTGGTAGGATGCACAGAAACCAGGCTGCCCTCTAGAAGTTACTGGACGGCGGGGCAGGAGTGGGAAAGGGACACGTCCCTGCATGCTCTCTCCTACCTTCTGGAATTTTGAATTCCATTCCGTGTGAATGTGTTATGTATACACAAATAAGCCTCAGTAAAGGAACGTTAGGGGCGCCTGGGTGGCTCAGTCGGTTAAGCATCCGACTTCAGCTCCAGGTCAAGGTCTCACGGTTCGTGGGTTCAAGCCCCACGTCGGGCTCCGTGCTGACAGCTCGGAGCCTGGAGCCTGCTTCGGACTCTGTGTCTCTCTCTGCCCCTCCTCCACTCGTGCCCGGCCTCTCACTCAAAAATAAATAAACATTAAGAACTATTTTTTAAAAATACAGAAAAAAGAAAAATTAACAAAGAGGCTCAGGTGGCTGGGACCCTCCTCCCTAAAGGCTCACCTGTCCGCGAGGCCACCAAACACGATGGCGCCCACCAGCACGCCGGCCATGTAGATGGACTGAGCGAGGTCGCGGAGGGGGCGGGCCTCACACACCAGATCCCACTGCAGGGGAGAGAGGGACGCTCCAGCCTCGGCCTCGGGCAGCAGCCCCCTACCCCGCCCCCGGCCCCCGCTGACCTCCATCACGATAGTAGACGGGAAAACGCTGCGGTCATAGACCCAGCCGTCCCTGCAGCCCTCCATGGCCGCCCCGCGGACAGACGTGTTGGGGCTCAGGAGGGCCCACTGAGGCTCCTTGAAGCGCCGGCATGGCTCGGGGTCCCCCAGGCGGTCCAGGGGTACGACGGCCCTGAGCCAGGCCCCCGAGTCGTTGGTGGCGGCCGCAGTGTGGTTGGCGGGGCCTTGGCAATGGTGGCGAGGCACGGCAGCCGTGAAGTTCTGCAGGAAGTTGTGACAGGCCAGCAGGCTGCAGGGCAGCAGCAGCAGGCCCGTGTAGACGAGCTGGAAGCGACCCACTCCGCCTAGGCGGTCCAGCAGGTCTGTGAAGGCCATGGCCGCGGGCCTGGCCTACGGCCCAGCCTGCCGGGGCCTTATGTAAAGGACGGGGCCCTGGGAGGTGGAGGAACAGGCCCGGGGTCAGGACCGCAGATGCCCCGTGTCTGGCAGGTCGGAGGGATCCAATTACACCTCACAGGAGGCCTCGAGTGTCCCCAGGACTGCAGGCCCCCTGCCCCCCAGCCCTTTGTCCTCGTTTCTCTTAATCTCACTTCCCAGTTCGAAGACCAGGGGTCCCAGGGCACCACCTCACAGCGCACTGCCCACCACTCAGGTCTGCAGGCCCAGCCACCGGTCCCCTGCCTTCGCCAGGAGGACCCCAGCAGTAAATGTGGCACCATCACCACGCTCCCCTTTATTCTGGAGGCCTTCGTGAGGCATCCTCAAGAACCCGATTCCAGCCTCGGCACATGGGATCCAGTCCCTGTCCCCCAACCCTCAAGAAGTCAGGGGCTGGCTGCACAGGAGAGCCTGAGGTGGGGGGCCGGGGGAGAAGTCCTTTAAAAATGCTCATACAGGGCAGGGGTGCCTGCGTGGCTCAGTTGGTTAAGTGTCCAACTTCGGCTCAGGTCATGATCTCGTGGTTGGTGAGTTCGAGCCCCGCATCCGATTGAGCATGGAAGCACAGAGCCCGCTTCAGATCCTTTGTCCCCACCTCTCTCTGCCCCTCCCCAGCTCATGCTCTCTCTCTCTCTCTCTCTCTCTCAAAAATAAAAATTGAAAAAAGAAAAAAAAGTTTGAAAATGCTCAAACAAGGCAGCCAAGGGGAAGCCCTGATCTCCCTGCCTCCGCCCCAGGCACTCAGCCCCAGGGTGGGGGTTCGTGAGGGGTTAGGGCCGCCAGATCATCCAGACTCTTAGCATTCCAACCGTCTCATCAGACAAAACCCAATACAGAGAACTAAGAGGGCGGGGCCCAGTGCACCTGCCCTCCCAGCCCTCCACCTGGCCCTCTCCCAAACCAGCCCGGGCTCCCAGGAAGTGATGGCCACTCCTCTTACAGACAGGACGCCAAGGCCCAGGACCTGGTCTAGGACTCCCAAGGACAACACACAGGCTCAGGACAGTGGGTCCGGGCCCTGTGCCAGCCTGTGGCAAGCAGTGTCCCAAAAGTCTGCACTTGGGGCTCCACCTGGGGCTCTGAGGGCAGCTCCCACCTCCGACCCAGGCTCTGTCAGCCTCTGCCCTGCAGATGCTATCCTAGTTTGTGGCTTACCCCTGGTCCCCCCCCCCCCCCTTCCCACTCTGTCTCCTCTTCCACCCTCACTGCAACCCACCCCTATCTATGGGAAGAAAAGCCAGGACCCCAGAGGGGCTGGGGCGGCTTACATAAGCTGCAGGTGTCTAGGTGAAGGAGGCTCTTGTACGCTGGGAGCTTCCTGGGAGGTCAGGTTTGTGCTCAGCGGGAATCTGGGTGTCAGCCAGAGCCTCACAGGCTGGAGTATACAGGGAGGGCAGGGACCGGGCTGTGAGGAGGGCACAGAGGATCAGCAGAGTCACATGGGACCTCAGCAGTCTGGCCCCGTCCCTGCAGCTGGGGCCCCATCCCCCCCAACGTCCTAGATACCCCGTACTCGGGCAGGGGTGCGAGCCCCCAGGGTACTGGGGAAGGAGGGAGCGGGCGGGCAGGGGTGGTGTGAGGTCCCGGGCTGTCCCTGAAGGTCAAGGCTTGCTGATGCCTTCCTGGGCAGCAGGTTTGGACAGAAGCACACTCCAGAGACAGATGTGGGGCCTTTTCCTTTATTGTTTGGGGTCTCTCTGCATGGAAACCCGAGACCCCACCCCCACCCCACACCCAGGTGCCTCTGGCACCCCCGTTACTGGTACACCGGTCCCTGAAGAGTCCCCTTTAAAATCACCGATATAAAAAAGGAGGGAGCGAGGGAGGGAGCGCCTGACCACCCCTCAGTCCAGGTGACTCCTGGTCGGCAGGTGGGGCAGGGCTGGGGGGCAGGCCACGGAGGTGAGGGGCACTGGCTTCTGCACGGGGGAGAACAGGCATTCCCAGCCCCAGGAAGAGGCCTCGGCTGGGAAGGGCTTCCGCACATCTAGACGGCAGACTGTGCAGAGTTAGTGGTTATGGTGTAAAGTCTGCAGGTGAGGCCGCTGGGTAGGCTGGGTGGGTGCCCTCTGGCTGCAGCGAGGGGAGAGGACACGTCAGGATGCTCGGAGGCCGGGGGGCCGTCAGCTCCCCTGGCAGCCTCATCCTGAGGCAGGAACAAGCGAAAGTGGCCTTCCTCGTTTGGCGACGGGAGGAGCGGGGGGAGTCCATCTGAGCCCATGACTGGCGAAGGCAGGGAAGGCCACACGGCTCTGCGCAGAGCAGAGGAACCGTGGCAGCTGGGAGGTGAGGGGACAGGAGGACAAGGCCGCCTCCTGCTCCAAGGAAGGCACTTGCAGCTGGTGTGGCCCGGTGCGGCATGGCGGGAAGGCATGGCTTGGCAGACGAGGGAGAGGAGCACGGCAAGGGGACCGGAGCCCCTGCCTCATGCAAACATGGTCAGCTGTAACCACTGCCGGCAGAGGAGGGCAGAGAGAGAGGTCAGCCAGGGACAGCAGAAACGCCCAGTCCAGCCTCCTAGCCCAGGGGCCACCGTCTCTGGGGAGGGGCACTTTCTTACCTCCTCTACCCCTGGGAGACCAGGGCACAGGCACCCACGAAGACCTCCAGGAGCATGCCCCCCACCTCCCTTCCCAAGACCCAGACACCCCCATCCCATCCCATCCATCCTTCCTTCCAGAGGCCTGCCCTTTGGGTCTGGTTCTGAGGCCACAAGTTCCTGCCCCAGGTGGGTAGAAAGCATCACCACCCGAATACCCTCCCCCGCCACGGCCAAGGGAAGCTCCCACCTTAAACAAGTCAAAGGTCACCACCCCGTCGAGATCTGTGTCCAGAGTTTTGAAAAACCCTACGTTCAAAAGAAGACGTTTTGGCATTAGAAATCAGTGGGACATTCATGCAGGACCACCCTGCCGCCTGCCCCTCCCCCCCACGTCCCCACGGCACCCCAAGCCCTCACCTGTCACACTGGGAAGCAGCTCTCTCTGCTGTCCTCCCCCTCCCCTACTGCCTTCCCCCCCCCCCCAGTCTCCCGACTCGGCCTTCAGGTTCCCAGGTACTTCGCCTCTCTGGGACACGCCATGGCACATAGGTCCCATCTGTAGCTGTCATTCCCATCAACTTATGGGAGACAGAACCAGAGGCAGGAGCCAGACGAAGACACTCACGGAACATGGTCTCCAGCCGCACCAGGCAGCACACGAAGTTGTCAAAGTCCACGGCCAGGTCGGGCTCCGAGTAGCGGGTGATAATGAGTTCATACAGCTTCTTGTTGAGCTTGAAGCCTGGCCCAGGAGAGTGCGTAAAGGCCAGGGAAGCAGGGCCAGGGAGGGGGGCTGGGGCCTGGGCAGGGTGAGCCCACCTGAGTAGGGCCAGGAGCTGGGTGCGGGGGGCGGGGGGTGCTGGGCAAGCAAGTGCCAGTCCGAGGGAGCGGGAGCCCAGACCGCCCCAGGGAATCAGCGGCCAAGGAGGGCCCAGGGGTCCAGTTTTGTTTGTGCCGAGTGCCCTGGCCTCATCCTGACACGGGACTGTGAAGATGAGGCCCGCACCTCTCTCACTGGAGGCTCTGGAGCCCAGCTCCACTTCTCCTTGGCTGTGTGGCCGCAGGCCAGTCACTGTCCCCAATCGTGCTTTTCTCCGGGCGCAATGGAGACAGTAAAAGACCTTATCCCCGTTAGGCCACAGTGAGGACACAAGGAAGCGCTGATAAAGCACTTAGCTCAGTAGTTCAGTAAGAAGGCAGGAGATGGCTGTTACCGCCACACCATCACCATCTCCACCCCGGGGACAGGGCCGGTGCCGCGGGCCGCCACTCTGGGTAGCCGCCGACAGGCAATCAGCCTTGGGCCGTCTGCCTGGGGACAGGCCTTACCCGCAGACTCGATGGCCATCCGCATCTCGTAGGCACTCATGCTGCCCGACTTGTCCAAGTCAAACTTCCGGAAGATGGACTAGAGTGGGGAACAGAGGGTGAGGGCCAGGCCGAGGGAGGCACCCAACCCTTCCGGCCCACCCCAGGGTGGGGGGCTGCTGCGGGTGGAGGGCAAAGACCCGAAAGGTGGGCCGGGGGCTGGGGTCTGGAGCGGCAGACCCAGGGCGGAGGGCCTAGACCACGCAGCCCGTCTGGGAGCCCGCAGCAGACCCCTCCTGGGACTGAGGCCGCACAGGAGGGAGGGACCACCTACCAGGTAATTCCGGATGCGGTTCCACAGGATGTTGAACTCCACCAGGCCCAGCTTCCCGTTGCCGTCCCGCTGGGGGGCTACCGTTAGGAAGCTTAAACCCGCACAGGGTGAGGGAACAATGGGGAGAAGGGGAGACTGACAGCAAGACGAGGGGAGGGGGAAGGGCAGGCGCCCACAGGGCCAGGTGGGTTGGACAAGGAGGGGTGCCAACAGCACCAGCCTTAAGGTGACTCAAGGACCCAGGCCCTGCTCTACCTCTCACTCAACACAAAGCCTGTGCCTCAGTTGCCCCTCCCCCCATATCCCCACCCCCCCCCCCCCCCCAATCATGGGGAAATGGCCTGGGAAAAGGACTGGTCCCTCTACACTCCACAGAGCTTTGTCCCTTTCTCTGCACTGTTCCGGGAAAGGTCACAGGGCGTCCTTCCCCACCATGTCCCCCACACCAAAGCAGCCTCACGAAACGAAAGCAAAAGATACGTCCATGAGGTTCACCATGCTGCGGCACGACTCCAGGCTGAAGCCTTTTGTCCGCAGGTCCTTGTCTGCAAGAAAATCGGTTCCAACACCTCAAGCAGCAGGCTTCCGGGGCCTGCCCCCGGGGCACTGGGCGGGATGGGGACCAGGGAAGTTCGATTCCTGACACCTGGTGTGCAAAGCCTAGCAGAGTGGGTGCGTCAGGTCACTTTTATCGGCACAGTGTCAAGTACTTTAGCAACCGAGCCAGTGTCTACACCACGAAGAACCAAGAATGAAAGGAGATCAGTGCTACACCAAAGTGGGAGACACGCAGTAGAAACGTGAGGCCAAGGCGGCCAGGGCGGGGGTGAGGTTGGCCGCAGGCCCCGAAGGGGGACAAGAGGAGAGGGGTCTGGGCTGAGGGAACAGCATAGATGGAGGTCAGAGGCAGGGGCAAAGGGAAGGTTGGGGGGCGGGGCTGCCTAGAGCTGCGCACGCGGGGGAGTGAAGCCAGCCCCGATCTGCAGGCAGCCCCTCGGCCTGGCCCTGGGGCGTATCTTCCAGAGGAAGGGGAGGCCTGTTCCTTGCTCCTACGGTGCTGTCACCAGCTCGGCTTCTAAGACACCAGGTCACGGCACTTGGGCATGGAGAATGGGGTCCGGCAAGATGGTGCAAGGAGTTTGGGAGGAAAATGGGGGTGAGCAGGGCTCAGAAAGGCAGTGGGGGCTTCCCCTGCCCATGAAGACCAAGGGACACTCACGTTTGCTGATGATCCTGTTGAGGATGGTCCGCAGTTCCTTGACGCTGATCTCCATGTCCTGGGGGAAGAGGGAGGAGGCACCCACCCTGGAGAAACGCTGCGCCCCTGCGCCCCCCTCCCCGCCCTCCGCTCCAGCACACCCTGCCTACCTCCCCTGCCAGCTGCCTGAAGAGGGCCTTGAAGTTCTCATCAATCTCCTCTTCTGAGAGCACTTGCTAGATGGAGAAGGGGGAGAGCAGGTGAGGCTCGCTCCGGCCAGGCCCCCGCATGCGCAGCAGCTGGGGCGAGGCCGGGACCACTCATCACCATACGCCTGCCTCCTCGTGTCTCTGAGCCTCCCTCTTGTCACCAGTAAAGTGGGAATCACTCTCCCCCTGCCCAGGGCTCTGCGGCCTGAGGAGAGTGCAGTTCAGCTCCGGGATGGCGGGGGGAGGCTTTGGGCAAGTTCCTTAACCTCCCCGAACTTGACTTTCTCGCTGAAAGGGGAGATGGTGGCCTCACCCGGACAGGGTTGTTGTGGAGGCAACGGGGTAAAGGGCTCAGCACAGAGCCGGCAGAGACCAGCGAGAGCTCAAGGACCTCGCGTCACTATTATCACCAAGCCCTCTGCAAAACCGTAAAGTGCTGGGCAGATGAGGGATTGGTATTACCCCTAAGGTTTCTGCCGGGGGGGCTCCCAGAAGCCAGGACACCCAGGTCCCCGTGATACGCCCAGGGTGAAGGGGTGAGGCAGAGGAGGAAGGCACCTGGGCGGTGGGAGGGGCGGCGGGCAGGGCACGTACCTCATCAGGGAGATTGGCCTGGATCTGGTCGTCCAGCTCCCTGCAGAGGTGGAAGGACAGAGGGGCCAGTCAGGGTGGGGGTGCAGGGGGGCCCCGGGGGCGGGGAGTGAGCACCGGGGAGGGGCCTTCTACTCACTCGGTCCCGGCCTTCTTCTCCGAGAAGAAGCGTAGCACGAAGTCGCCCTCCTTGTTGGGCTCGAAGGTGGAGGGCACCACCACGTACTCCCCGGGCGGCAAGCGGAAGCGGGTGCTGACCTCCCGCAGGTTGATGAACTGCTCCGAGCGCGCCCGCGACGAGTTGGCCAGGAAGAAGTCCCGCTTCAGGTGCACGGCCGGCTGGCCCACCAGCTGGCGGGAGGGGAGGAGGGGGTGAGGGCTGCAGCCGGCCGCTCAGCCCGCCCTCGGGGAGCTGCCCGCACACCACACACCCGGGCCGCAGGCCCCGGGCCCCAGCCGAGCGGCTGGCAGGCTGGTCTCGGCCCGGTCGCCCTCGGGCTGCACGGCCCCGCCAGATCATCTTGTCTCAGTTTCCCCATCCGCAAGATGGAGGAGACAACGCTGCCTACCGCACAGGGCGGAGGTGAGGACATACTCTGGAGGTGAACGTGAACACTAGGAGGTGAACGTGAACACTAGGACTCCGGCGAAATAACATTCCCGCTATCGTTACCCAGAGCGTCCCCCAAGTCAGACACCGCGGGGTACCCTCCACGGGGCGCCTCATTCAAAGCTCACGACAGCCCCGTGAGGCGGCGCCCTGTGCCCATTTTACAGATACTGACACCGAGGCCTAAGCTTAAGCCACTCGCTCGAGGGTGCAGAATATTCAGCCTGTCCACCGCCCTGCTCCTAACCGATGCCCGAGGCATCCTCCGCCGGCACTAACTCAGCGGAAACAGTAAGGCGGAAAGAGCCTCATGTGTGCGTGTTGGGCGGGACTCTGAGGGCCGGGGTTCAGACCCAGCTTTCTCACTTACTACCTGTCCTGACCCCCTGGGACAGCAACATCGGCCCCCTTCGGGTGGGGGTGGGAAGACAGTTCGCGAACAGTAAAACGAGGTGACTTCTTAACTCTCTACGTGTGGGCTTGCTGCCATCTTGCTCCCCTCTGGGCACCAACAGGCCTTGTGTGTTCAGGGGTATGTAAATCCAGGTGTCAGATGTCACCTACCTCCGGAGGAACCTGCCAGAGAGACGGAAGAAGTTAGAGATGTGTGCTTGGCCTACAGGCGCAGCGTGTGCTGGACAGAGGCCCTGAGTTCTTAAGAATCACGGGATCTGAGGAGACAGGGAGGCAGGGCTCGGGGCCACTGGCCGCCCAGACCTGTCTTCACGCCAGAGAGGCACCTCAGGACCTCAGGAAAGGGCCCCGGGCAAGGTCCTCTTCACCCCTGGAACACCCTGGGCCTTGGCTCTGAGACGGACCCAGCACAGCCCCCAGAGCGGCCAACTGCAATGTCCTACAGGCCAAGGACATCAGAGTCCCCACCAGTTTGCTGTCAGGAGCTCCGGGCCTGGGCCGAGACTGTAGCAGTTCACTTTCCCTGCCAGGAAGGTGCAGAAGTTTCTGTGTTGAACACAGTGAGTGAAGCAGAGCCCTCCCAGGCCAGTCTCTGCTTATATACTTCTAAGACAGGGAGCTCACTACTCCTCCAGGGCCGCCCACTTGCCCACTTCTTTCTGAGGCCGAGCCAAAGTCTGTCCCCCAGAAGCTACGTCACAGTCGTCAGCTAAGCCAGAACCCTTGGCCCAAGGGCGGCCACAGCAGGCGCCTCCGGGGGACAGTGGCCAGGGCCACCTGCCTCAGGACTGTGGCGGCAGTGTCCTCTGGCGCCCCCTGGTGGGGCTCGCCCACGGTGCGCCGGGAGGCCGGCATTCTATGCCGGTTCGGCGTGATCGTGTGACCCGCTCACCTCGTAGACCGCGAAGCCGATGGTCTCCATGTCGCGGCCAAAGCGGCGCTCGCGGCGGCGGTGCTTCTGCATGAGGGCTAGCACGAAGCTGCAGCCTGATTCTCGACCCCCGTAGTAGTCGTCGTCCGCGTCGTCCGTCTCCTCCAGTCGGATCTTGAACTGGGGATTGACCCAGAAGGTGGCTGTAGGAGGTGGGTTGGCGGGACGGGTCAGGGGGGGCGCAGAGCAGAGTGGTCCCCGCCTCCAGGCTTCCCCTCCCCCACGTGTCCCTTGGTTCATTCGTCCAACAGGTATTATTACTAAGTGTCCGCCGTGTGACAGACGGGCAGTGGGGGGCACACGCGGTCCCTGCCCTCATGAGCTCACATTCCAGGAGGGGAGGCCAAGTCTGAGCAAGTCGGGGCACTTATGAGAACAATTACAAAGAGTAAGCAAGCTGGAGCTGGGAGTCGGTCAGGGAAGGCGTCTTTGAGGAGGTAACATTTGAGTGAGATCTGAAGGAGAAGCCCTGGGAAGACACTGGGAAGCAGGAGGGAGAAACAAGGACCCACACGAGGGAGACAGCCGGTGTCTAATGCAGCATCCAGCTCCGGCGAGCACGGGAAATGTGGACAGTGGCAAAGGTCGGTGGGAGCCGGGTGGGCAGTGAGGAGGGTGGTTTGAATCAAAGGGCAAAAGGCCCTCCCCACGCCCCAACAGGCTTGCACCAGGAGAGGCATGAATGGATTCGGATTTGCAAAGGTAGCTGGAGCTGCTGTGTGGACGATGACTTAGGAGAGAAAAAGACAAGGCAGGGTCTGATAGGAGGCCACTCGGCTGCAAAGGGTGACAGAGACTTGCGTCTCTGGCAGTCTGGTGACTCAGTTGCCCACGACCCCCGAAAACAACCAGGTGCTGGACACAGTAAGCAAAGCGGCTTTTTAGAGGCACTAATAAGCCACAGCATTCCCCTCCCCCTCCCCCCCCAAGTTGACATTAACCAAAATGACAGATATCAAGTGTTAGCCGGGAATGTGGAGAAATCAGAACTTCACACACTGCTGGTGGGAATGTAACACGGGGCCGCCACTTCGGAAAACAGTCTGGCACTTCCTTACATGGTTACACACAGAATTATCCTATGACCCTGCAATGATATTCAACACTGCAATGTACGAAAACGTACATCCACACAAAAACGTGGATGTAAATGTTCACGGTGGCATTATTTGTAATACCCGAATGGTAGAAGTGACCCAAACCATCCATCAGCGGAGAAATGGATTTTTAAAAACGTGGTGTAACCAAACAATGGAATATTATTCGGCAACAAAAAGACAGTACCGATATGGGCTCTAACACAGATAAGCCTATGAACGGGCAGATCCACAGACACAGAGAGGAGGCTGGCGGTTACCTGGGAGTGAGGAGGAGGGGTCAGGAGTGACAGATGTAGGGTGGACGGTTTCTTTTTGGGGTAATAAAAATGCTCTAGAATTGATGTGCTGATAGACGCACAACTTTGTGAATATATGAAAACCACACTGAATTTTCCACTTTTAAGTTGGTGAACTGGACCGTATGTGAGTGATAACTCAATAAAGCCTTTTTTAAAACACGGCCACTAGGAGCCCCGCGAGGTAAATAATGCCGAAGGACTCCTGCAGACTCCTGGAGACCCTGAGCCCTGGGTACAGGGACAGGAGACAAAATCTAGCAGGAGATCTTTTCAATAAAACTGGGACCCCTATGAGGAATGCCAACAGCATACGTAGGAAAGAAAAATAAACCCCACTGGGAGGAAGGAAAAAAAAAATTCTCCCCAAGAATTTATAACCACAAGCCTTCACGTGATCTTGCAGTTTCAATTTGTTCCTTCTTTTCTTTAATTAAAAAAAATTTTTTAATGTTTATTTTTGAAAGAGAGACAGACAGACAGAGCACAAGTGGGAGAGGGGCAGAGAGAGACACACAGAATCCAAAGCAGGCTTCCAGGCTCTGAGTTATCATCACAGAGCCCGATGCGGGGCTCGAACCCACGAACTGTGGGATCATGACCTGAGCTGAAGTCGGATGCTTAACCGACCGAGCCACCTAGGCGCCCCTTTTTTAAATCTTTCAAAAATGTTTATTTAGTTTTGAAGGAGAGAGACACAGAGCGTGAGTGGGGGAGGAGCAGAGAGCGAGGGAGACACAGAATCCAAAGCAGGCTCCAGGTTTCAAGTCGTCAGCACACAGCCCAACGCGGGGCTCGAACTCGTGAGCCAGAACATCATGACCTGAGCTGAAGTTGGACGCTTAACCGACTGAGCCACCCACGCGCCCCCAGTTTCAATTCGTTCTGCCTGTGAAGTCAAGGAAACCTTCAGGAGATAATTTATTTTTAAAAGTGTCCTGGGATTCAAAGAGTCATCCCAGGTGACTGATGGAAACACCGGAAGAACCTAACTTCACCCAAGGACTCAAAGAACTCCCACAGATGAACTTCTAGGCCAAAGGAGACAAAAATCTCACAAGGAAAGAAGGCATGAGTAAGTGAGAACCAGCAGCCACAATGGACCAAAACACCAACCCTCTGAGACTTAAAATATTGAAATAATCAGATGCCAGAATATAAAAGACTGGGTTTATTATATTTAAAGAAATAAATGAGAAGCCTGGGAATATGAGCAAGAATAAACAGATTTGAAACGAGCCACTAGAACTTCTACACATTAATTTTTTTAATAAAACTAAGTACTTGTTAGAAGGATTAACCACCAGATTTCACACAGCAAAAAAGACAACTCGTGAATTGAGAATGGATCGGAAGGAACTACCCAGAAGCAGAAGGCAATGCAAGGAAATTAGGAGACGGCAAATTTGACCAATGGTAAGAGACTAGATGATTGAGGAGTTCCAGCTTACGTTTGATTAGAATTCTAAAAGAAAAAAATGAAGAGTGTAAGAAGGAGCTGTTATTCTAAAAGACCATGGCTAAGAATTTTCTAGAATTGTTGAAATACATCAACCTGCAGGCCCAGGGAGCCCAGTGAATCCAAAGCAGAATAAAAAGAAATCCACACCTCAATACATCTTGGTGAAATTATGGAATATCAAAGATGAACAACCTTTTTTTAAAAAAAAAATTTTTTTTTTTTTTTTACATTTATTTATTTCTGAGAGACAGAGTCAGACAGAACGTGTGCAGGGGAGGGGCAGAGAGAGAAGGAGACACAGAATCCGAAGCAGACTTCAGGCTCTGAGCTGTCAGCACGGAGCCCGACGCGGGGCTCGAACCCAAGAACCATGAGATCATGACCTGAGCCGAAGTCGGATGCTTAACCGACTGAGCCACTCAGGTGCCCCTCAAAGATGAACAATCTTGGGACGCCTGGGTGGCTTGGTCGGTTAAGCGTCGACTTCGGCTCAGGTCATGATCTCACGGTCCGTGGGTTCGAGCCCTGCATCAGGCTCTGTGCTGACAGCTCAGAGCCTGGAGCCTGTTTCAGATTCTGTGTCTCCCTCTCTCTCTGCCCCTCCCCTGCACACGTTCTGTCTGACTCTGTCTCTCAAAAATAAATAAATGTTAAAAAAAAAAAAAAAAAGATGAACAATCTTAAAACAGAAAAGACAAAGCATCACAGAGGCGTGGGAGACAGAGTCTCGGCTCACAGAGCAACCAGAGAAGCAGAGTGAAGAGTAACGGTACTTCCAATGGGCTAAAAGGAATGCAATCCAGAATTTTGTGTTCAGAGAATTGTCAAGAATGAGCACGCTGCAGAGGTATTTTCAGAAGAGTGGAGAGAGTTTATAGAAGGAGAAGAGGGGGAAGGAGGTGGAGGGGAAGGAGAAGGAGGAATACGAAGGCTTATGTTTTAGGCAGATGGAAAATGAGCTCAGATAAAAGTTGTGGAAATGGTGAGCAATAAATACTGTTCTTCTATGGGTGAGCCGGTGAATATGGGCTGTATCAAATAATGATACGGAGCAAACACCTCGGTCCTCCAAACCCAGAGACGGGAAAACTGGTAGAGAGAAAAGCAAGAGAACTCAATCCAAAATAAGGCATAGCAGGAGGGACAAACAGAAAACGCACAGGAAGTCTGCTGAAATAAATACAAAGTCATCAGCAATCACCATGAATGTCAATGGACTAAACTTTCCAATCCAAGGGCAAAATGTTTCAAACCGGATGATCAAAAAGCCAGTGGCGTGCTGTTTACAAGAGATAACCACCAAAACACTGAGCTATAGAAAGATTGGACATCAAAAAGTATAACAAAATATACCACAAAAATACTAGCGGAAAGAACATTGGAACAGCTATAGTGACAGCGACTGAGAGGGACTAGGAAGTTAAAGAATTACACCCGGAGAAGGCAGCCATTAAATAACAACAACAAAACAGGTCTGACTCACTAGGAACTTATAACAAGTCTAAGCTTGATGCAGCTAATATCATAACGCAAAATCTGTAAAGCAAAATGACAGATATAAAGGGAGAAACTAGCAAAAACGTCAGCATGGTGTGTGACTTTATCTTCCCTCTTCCAGTAACTGACAGACTAAGCCGACCAAATATTAAGTGTGATCTGACGGACAATTATAAAACATTCCCCCTAACACTCAGAATTGCGTGACACTCGGATCGTTCGAGAGAACAGACTGTAGGGCTGCGATGCCTCTGTTCGAATCCCAGCTCCGTCACTTATCAGTGCCTCACTTTCTTTGCCTGTAAAACAGGTATCATAATAGTGCCAGCCTCACAGGGTCGGTGTGAAAGTTAAACAAGTTATCATACTTAAAATATTTAGGGGAGTGCTTGGCATATAAGACACACACACAAAAGCGTGAACCAGTCTTCTGAGAACATGTGAACACGCGCTGGGCCGTAGCACCAGCTTCTGTTTATTTCAAAGCTGTGATCTCATAAGACCGTGTTTTCTGACTACAAGGAAATCAAGTTAGAAACCAACAATAAAACGGTAACTAGCAGGTTATAACTGGGACGTTTGGTTATTAATTCACTCTTAATTGTTACAGGTCTATCCAGATTTTTTCTTTTTCTTAAGTTGGTCTCGGTAGCTTGTTTCTTTCCAGGAATTTGTCCGTTTCACCTAGGTTAGCTCATTGGTTGGCACACAATGGTTCACAGTACTTTCTTATAATCCATTTATTTTTGTTAGTTTGATAATGATGGTCTCTCTTTAAGTCCTGATTTTAGTAATCTGAGTCTTCTTTTTTTCTTGTTTACTTTGGTTAAAGATTTTACAATTTTGCTGAGCTCGTCTAAGGACTGACTGTTGGTCTCGTTGATTTTCTCCATTGTTTCTCCATTTTCTGTTTCATTTATGTGTACTTTAATCTTTATTATTTCCATTCTTCTGTTTGCTTTGGGTTTCGTTTGACCCTTTACTACATTCTTAAGGTAGACGATCAGGTTGTTGATTTGAGATCTTTCTTTTCTAACATAGGTACATACTGTTTTAATTACCATTCTGTGTGATTTCTCATATTTTTGCATTTTTTAAATGTTTATTTAGTTTTCGAGAGAGAGAGAGAGAGAGAGCATGAGCAGGGGAGGGGCAGGGAGAGAGGGAGGCACAGAATCTGAAGCAGGCCCCAGGCTCCGAGCTGTCAGCCCAGAGCCTGATGCGGGGCTCAAACCCACAAAGCATGAGCCAAAGTCGGCCACCCAACCGACTGAGCCACCCAGGCACCCGTTTTCTCATTTACATTATCATTTCTTTTTGACAAACTAACTCATTCTATGAAGCCAACACTATCTATCTTGATACCAAAGCCCACCAAATAAAGACATCATGAGAAAATTACAGGACGATATCACTTATAAATATCAACATAAAAATCCTCAACAAAATACTAGCAAATCAAGTCCAACAGTATATTAAAAGGACGAGATGCAACAAAATAGGATTTATCCCAGGAATGAAGGATAGTTCAACATAAAGTCAATCAATGTAATAAGCCACATTAATAGAAAAAGGGGAAAAACCTACATGATCATGTTTTTTTTTTAAATATATTTTAAAGTTTATTTATTTTGAGAGAGAGAGAGAGAGACAGCACGCACAGGGGTGAGGCAGAGAGAGGGATTAAGAGAATCCCAAGCAGGTTCCTCACTGTCCACACCAAACCCGAAGCAGGGCTTGAACCCACGAATTGTGAGATCATGACCTGAGCCTAAATCAAGAGCTTAACCAACTAAGCCACTCAGGTACCCCATGATCATCTTAATTGATGCAGAAAGGCATTTCACAAAGTCCAACACATGTTCATGATAAAAACATTCAGAAAACTAAGAATAAAAGGGAATGTCCTCAATATGACAAAGAGTGTTTACGGAAAAACCAGCTAATATCATATTCAGTGGCGAAAGACTGAAGCTTTCACCCTAAGATCAGGAACAAGATGCTTGCTTACATCGTTGCTACACAACCATTGTATGGGAAGTTCTAGCTAGATGAATTAGTCAAGGAAAAGAAAAAAGGTATTCAAATTGGAAAGGAAAAAGAAAACTATCTCTAACTGCAAACGACATGATCCTGTAGGTAGAAAAACAGAGTCCACAAAAAAGTTACTAGAACTAATAACAAATACAGCAAAGTTGCAGGTTACAAGACCAAGACATAAAAATCAGTTGTTTTTCCATATACCAGCAATGAACAACTGAAAAAGTAAATTACGGAAACAATTCCTTTACAATAGTATCCAAAAAAATAAAATATCTAGGTATAAATTTAATAAAGGAGTTGAAAGACTGAACACCGAAAACTGCAAAACGTTGCTGAAAGAAATTAAAGACACGAAAAAATAAAAAGACATCCCATGTTCATGGATCGGAAAACTTAGTAGTATTATGATGTCAACATTACCTGAAGTGATCTGCAGATTCAATGCCATCTTTATTAAAATTCCAGCAGCCTTTTCACAGAGGTGGAAAGCATATCCTCAGATTCATATGGAATTATAAGGGTCCCGGAAGCCAAAAGATTATGAAAAAAACCCAAAAGTTGGGAGACTCGCACTTTCTGATTTCAAACCTTACTGCAAAGCTACAGTAATTACAACAGTGTGGTACTTGCATAAAAATAGACATACAGACTAAAAGAACTGAGAGTCCAAAAATAAACCCAGACATCAATGGCCAACTGATTTTTGACATGGGTGCCAAGACCATTCGATGGGGAAAGAATAGTCTTTTCAACTGATGATACGGAAACAATGAATTTCCACATGCAAAAGAATGAAGTTGGGCACCTATCTCACACCAGTGATCTTTTACATCGCTACTGTGCTTGTCTGGGGGCACCAAAAATCACACCCACGTCAGACAGCAAACTTAGAAAACTGCTGTGTGCATTCTGACTGTTCCACCCACCAGCCAGCCATTCCCCCATCTTCCTCCTTCTTCCGGAGCCTCGCTATTCCTGGAGATACAAAAATCTTGGAACGAGGCCAATTAATAACCCTACAAAGGTCTCTGAGTGTTCCAATGAAAGAGTGCTGTCTTTCACTTTCAAATCAAAAGCTAGAAATGATGAGGCTTATCAAAAGTCAAGATAAGCAGAAGCCTAGGCCTCTCGCATCAAACTGCAAGCTGTGAGTGCAAAGGAAAAAAATCTTGGAGGAAACTGAAAACGTTACTCCAGTGAACACACATGCTAAGAAAGTGAGACAGCTTTACTGCTGATATGGAAAAGTTTTAGTGGTCTGGATGGAAGATCACACCAGCCCCAACATTCCCAAAGCAAAAGCCTAATCCAGTGCAAAGCCTTCATTGTCTCCAATTCCATGAAGGTCGCGTGAGGTGAGGAAGCTGCAGAATTAACGTGTGAAGGTAGCAGAGGCCGGTTCGTGAAGTTTAAGGAAAGAAGCCAACTCCGTAACATGAAAGTGCAGGGGGAAGCAGCAAGTCCTGTGCAGAAGCTGCAGCAAATTACCAAAAGAGCTCGCTAAGGTAATTAGGGACGGCAGCTGCCCTAAACAGCAGAGTTTCAATGTAGACGATGCAGCCTTGTATCAGAAGAAGATGCCGTCCAGAACTTTCATCACTAGAGAGAACCCAATGCCTGGTTTCAAAGCTTCAAAGGACAGGCTGACTCTCTCTAATCAGGGGCTAGTGTAGCTGGTAACTTTAGGTTGAAGGCGATGCTCATTTACCATTCCAAAAATCCTAGGGCTATTTAGAATTTTGCCAAATCTACTCTGCCTGTGCTCTTTAGGGAACAACAAAGCCTACACGACAGCACACCTGTTTACAACATGGTTTACTGGGCATTTTAAGACCACTGTTGAGACCCACTGCTTAGAAAAAGATTCCTTTCAAAATATGACCTGCTCACTGACAATGCACCTGGTAACCCAAGAGCTCCAATGGAGACAGAACAAGATTAATGTTGTTTTCATGCTTGTTAACATAGCACCCGCCCTGCATCCCCTGGATCAAGGAGTACTTGCAACTTTCAAGTCTTACCACTTAAGAAATACATCTTGGGGCGCCTGGGTGGCTCAGTTGGTTAAGTGACCGACTTCAGCCCAGGTCATGACCTCGCAGTTTGTGAGTTCGAGCCCCGCGTCAGGCTCTGTGCTGACAGCTCAGAGCCTGGAGCCTACTTCAGATTCTATGTCTCCCCCTCTCTCTACCCTTCCCCTGCTCACGCTCTGTGTCTCTCTGTCTCTCAATAATAAACATTAAAAAAAATTTTAAAAAGAAAAAAGAAAAAAACAAATACATCTTGTGAGGAAGAGGATTCCTCCAATGGATCCTGGCAAAATTAATTGAAAACCTTCTGGAAAGGATTCACCATTGTAGATGCCATTAAGAACATTTGTGATTTAGGGGCGCCTGGGTGGCTCAGTCAGTTAAGCATCCAACTCTTGGTTTCAGCTCAGATCATGATCTCATGGCTTTGTGGGTTTGAGCTCTGCATCGGCACCCCACCAATAAAGTATTTTTAAATCAAGGATGTATACAATTTTTTTTAAGACGTTATAATGCTATTGCACACTTAATAGAATACAGTATAGCATACATATAATATAGGCACTGGGAAACCAAAATATTCACTTAACTCACTTTATTGTGATAATTACTTTACTTGGTGGTCAGGAAATGAACCCACAGTATTTATCTCTGAGGTATGCCTATACAAAAATTAACTTGAAATGGATGAACAATCTAAATATGAGAGTTAACACTGTAACACTCTCAGAAGAAAACACAAGGATAAATCTTCATGGTCTTGGGTTTGACAATAGATTCTCAGATATGACACCAAAACCATGAGCAACAAAAGAAAAAATTGAAAATTGGGCATCATCACCATTAAAAATTTCCATGCTTCAAAGGACATTATCAAGAAAATGAAGACATCCACAGAATAGAAGAAATTATATGCAAATCATCAATCTCAAAGTCATATCCAGAATGTATAAAAAACACAACTCAGTGTGCCTGGTGGCTCAGTCGGTTAAGTGTCCAATTCTTCATTTCAGCTCAGGTCATGATCTCTAAGTTCGTGGGATGGAACCCCACGTAGACTTCTGCCTTGACAGCACAGAGCCTGCTTGGGATCCTCTCTCTCTCCCTGTCTCTCTGCCCCTACCCCGTAATCTCTCTTTCTTGCTTTTTCTCTCTCAAAATGAATTAAAAAAAAAAAAAAGACAACCCAATCTAAAAATGGGCAAACTACTGGAATAGAAACTCTGAAATATATATGTAAGTGCCCAATAATTACATAAAAAGATATTCTTATCAACATCATTCGTCATTAGGGAAATGCACATCATCAATGAGATACCATTTCATACCCACCAGGATGGCTAACAGCAAGTGTTGACAAGGATGCGGAGAAGTTGGAACTCACACATTGCTAGCGGGAACGTAAAATGGTGCTGTCACTTTGGAAAACAGTTGGTAGTTCCTCAGAAAGTTAAACATGGGAGTTACCATGGATCCCAACAATTTTGCTCCTACTTAGAGACCCAAGAGAAATTTTGCTCACACAAATACAGGTATATGAATGTTCACAGCATTCCTACTCATAATACCCCAAAACTAGAAACAATCTAAATGTCCGTCAACTGATGAATGAATAAGCAAAATGTGGTATCTCCAAATCGTGGAATATTATTCAGCCCTAAAATTGAAATCAAGTCCTGACACACATTACAAGATGGACAGATTTTGAAAACATTACAATAAAGAAAGAAGCACAAAAGGCCACACATGTTGTATGATCCCATTTATAAGAAAAGTCTAGAAGAGGCGAATCTAGAGATAAAAAAAAATGTAGATTAGTGTTTGCCAGGGGTTTAGGGGGAGATTGGGAGATAGGGAGTGACTGCTCATGGATACAAGGTTTCTCTTGGGAGTAGTGAGAATGTTCTGGCATTAGTGATGGTAATTGCACAACACTACCAGTATACCAAAACCCACTGAATTGTATACATTAAAAGTGGGAATTTTATAGCATATTATACCAGTTATTCAAAACATTATCAAAATTGTGTGACTCAAAGATGCACTTGGAAGGGAAATGAATCACCTCAGGTGTTTACAAAGAAAAAAATAATCGAAATTAGTGAAATAAGCCACTAATTTAAGAAGTCATAAAATAAGGTCTAAAAATAAATCTAAAGAAAGCAAAGCAATGAAATAATGAATAGAAAAGCAAAGATCAGTCATATGAAAATAATACTATAGGGGCACCTGGGTAGCTCAGCCCATTAAGTGTTTGACTCTTGATTTCAGCTCAGGTCCTGATCTCACAGGTTCCTGAGTTCCAGCCGCGCATCAGGCTCTATGCTGACAGGGCAGAGCCTGCTTGGGATTCTCTCTCTCCCTCACTCTCTGCCCCTTCCCTGATCGCAATCACCCCCCACCAAAATAAATAAACATAAAAAAAAGAAAATAATACTATACAAAGATCAACAGTCAAAAGTCATTTCTTTAAGCATAATACCAACAAACCTCTCACAGAATTAATAAAGATGAAAGAAAGTGCAGGGGCACCTGGGTGGCTCAGTCGGTTAAGCAACCGACTCAGGCTCAGGTCATGATCTCGCAGTCCGTGAGTTCAAGCCCCCCATCAGACTCTGTGCTGACAGCTCAGAGCCTGGTGCCTGCTTCAGATTCTGTCTCTCCCTCTCTCTCTGTCCCCTACCCTGCTTGCATTCTGTCTCTCTGCCTCTCTCAAAAATAAACGTTAAAAATATATATATAAAAAAAAGGGAAGTGCAAATAAATAATACTATAAATTAGAGAGGACATCATTACAGAAGAGGTATCGGAATATATTAATACCTTTATGCTAATAATTTTGAAAACAGAGGCAAAGGATAAATAAACTCCTAGAAAACACAACTTGGTCAAAATAGGTTCAAGAAGAAATAAAGGACCTGAATAATCCTATAACCATTAAAGATCAGTATCAAAATGTTAATTTTCACGCCAAGAACAGAGCAGGGCTAATAGCTTTAAAGATCAAGTCTACCAAACATTTAAGCAACAAATCATCCCATCTTATGCAACTCTTCCAGAAAATAGAAGAAGATCACTTCCCAGTTCACCTTCTGAGCCAAATATAGTACCCGTACCAAAACTAGACAAGGTCAGTATGAGAAAGGAAAATTATGGGCAAATCTCATTTGTGAACTTGGATGTAAAACTACAGTTTAAAAAACTATGTCATGACCGCGTTGTTGTTTTTTCACTCGGGAATGTAAGGTTGATTTAATATTAGGAAAGTGATTAACGTAATTTACCGTTTTAAGAGATAAGAAGCATATTACAATAATAAATACACCTAAAAGCATTTAATAACATTAAACCTCATTAACATGATAAAGGCATCTACAAAAAAACTAGAACAGAAAAAACTTTAGGGATAAAATCTGTAGTAAACATCCAGTAGTAAAATGTTGCCCTTTATGAAAGGGCTAAGGGGTGGGGTGGGGGGAGGGGGCGCCTGGCTGGCTCAGTAAAATGGGTGGAGTGTGCGAGTTACAAGAATTGGAAACGAACAAATTTATCATTATTTGCAATTAGAAAATCAAAAAGGATCTATAGATAAATCAGTAAAATTAATTATAGTTTAACAAGTTTGCTGGATACAAAATACATTTAAAAGGTCAACTGCATGTTACTGTTTATCAGCCACTATTACACGGGAGATGTAATTTTAAAAAGAGATACTGGGGCGCCTAGGTGACTCAGTCTTAAGGTTAAGCATCCAACTTCAGCTCAGGTCATGATCTCACAGCTCATGGGTTCGAGCCCCACGTTGGGCTCTGTGCTGACAGCTCAGAGCCTGGAGCCTGCTTTGGATTCTGTGTCTCCCTCTCGCTCTGCCCCTCACCTGCTTGTGCTCTCTCTCTCTCTCTCTCTCAAAAATAAATAAACACTGGGGTGCCTGGGTGGCTCAGCTGGTTAAGTGTCTGACTTCAGTTCATGATCTCACGGTTCGTGGGTTCAAGCCCCGTGTCAAACTCTGTGCTGACAGGTGGGAGCCTGGAGCCTGCTTCAGATTCTGTGTCTCCCGCTTTCTCTGCCCCTCCCCCACTCTCTCTCTCTCTCTCTCTCTCTCTCTCTCAAAAAATAAACATTACATTTTTAAATATTATTAATATAATAGCAACAAAATGATACAGTATCTAGTAATAAATCTCAAAACCTTTAAATAGAAATTATAAAACGTTATTGAGAGACATTGAAGACCAAAATAAAGAAAGAGATATACCACATTCTTACATAAGAAGACTCAACACCAGAAAGATGTCCTTTCTCCCCAAATCGATCTATAGATTCAGTGCAATTCAAATTAAAGTCTCAAAAAGGATTCTTTGTACGACCTGGTAGCTGATTCTAAAATTCACACAGGGAAACAAAGGGCGAGAATAGCTAAGAGACTCTTGAAGGCATTCACCCTGCCCAAAAGCTATAAATCTGTAGCAATGAAACCAACGTGCTATCAGCCGGAGGGACAGACCGAGGGATGGAATGGTGAGCCCGGAAACAGAGCCACACAATACACGGGAGCTACAGGACACAGCTGTCACTCCAGGACAGCGAGGAAAGGACAGATTTCGCACTAAATGATGCAGGGAACAGTGGTCTTCTAGTTGAGGAAAAGCTGAAATTGGATCCCCATGAGGGAGAAGAAGACCAAAACGGGGCTGTGAGCCATGCTGGGAAGGTGGAGAACGCAGGACATGAGAACAGAGCGGAGGTGGGTTTGGCAAAGACAAAGGCTCCGGTGGCCTTCAAACCAGCAGTGACAGTAGCGTGGTGAGGACGGAAGCTGGACGGGCGTGGGTTACAACGTGAGGTGGGAGTGGGAAAGGAAACGCAGGAGGGTGGCAAGCTGGACATTGTTGCCTCGAAGGGGAGCCCAGAAATGGGTAGGAAAGTGGGGTCAAAAAGAGGATTGCTCTAAGCCAGGAGATTCTCCATAATGACCCAGGAGCAAGAAGTGAAGGATAAAGGAGCCAAAGGCTTCCAGACACATGGGAGAACACGAGCAAGAGCAGGGCTGGGCGTGGTCCCCATGAGCATGGACAGTTCTGCCACTGTCACAGTCGGGAAGGCAGTAATGACAGGCACAGGCTGAGACAGGCGGGCCGAATCCAGGAGGTGCCCTGCGTGAAGACAGCTATCTTCCAGTGAAGTACAAGGCCGAGTCCACAGATGGGAGGAACCACGGAGGCCAGTTTGAGGGCATGGGAACGTTACTCATCAGCAGTGGACTTGTTGGGGACCACGAAAGGTGGTCATCTGGGATTTGTGGCCGTGAATTCACAGGGCAGGTGCAGCCCCGGGTGTGTGATTTTCTCTGCAGCCACAGTCGGTGGTCCTGAAGCTGATGAAGGGGGCTCAGTTAGGACTCTGGTTGTGCCGGGGGAGGCGGGGGAGGAGCAGAGGGAGCTACAAGGCAGGAGCCACAGTGTTTGCAGGGACAAGATTACAACAACGAAGCTAACCTGATGAGAAGATAAGACGGGAGACAAAGGACACCACAACAGTGGCTTTAACGGACCAGATAATAAAACGCCGCTGAGGGCTGCAGGATAAGGGAGCTGAACGGGTGAAGGCAGAGGTCAGACCGGAAGGTGTGGCTGGGCTCCCCGGTGTCTCAGGGGGTGGCTGAACTAAGGTGGAAGAAAAAAAGGCCACTGCAGGTCAAGACGGGAAAGAATAGAGAGGCCAGGCCGTGGACCAAGTCACCCACATAGATTCAGAAGCCCAGGCAAAGGTGATGGAGGCCCAGGGAGGAAGACAGTGGGCCAGGAGAGAAGGTTCCAGAATGAGGAGTGACAGAAAAGTGGCTGGATGGCAACAGGCTTCTCCACTTGTTAACTCCCTGGGCTCAGGCCCTAGGATGGTGAATCCAGCATGGCTCTTCAGAATTTACAAGTACATTCAACACTGTAGGTCTCAAAGCAAATCCCAGAGCCCAGCACAATCTATCTCATGCTATCTTACAAACGAGGAAACTGAGGCCCAGCCAGGGGACCTGCGGTGGGCGAGGCCCTCGAGCCGAGAGGCAGCAGGGCCCGACTGCCACCCGTGCTCCCTGCCCCTGTGCGCCCTGCTGGCCGCGAGGTCAGATCACCTGGGTAGTTCCGGCAGCCCCCCGCGGTGCTCCCCCGCCGCCAGGTGCCCTCGTACAGCGTGGTGTTCCATTTGCGGATGGACCGGCTCTTGAGCGCGTCGGGCGTCAGGTTGCAGATCTCCAGGCGGGAGAACTCACGCAAGAAGTCTCGGAAGGACATCCTGGGGTCACGGTGCAGGGATGAGCCATGGTCCCCAGCCAGGGCACCCAGGGAGGAGGCACATGCGGACCTTGTGCAGCTTGGGAGCTGGGGCGCCAGGCCCCGAGAGGGACCAGACGAAGGAGGGGGGGCGCTCACCAGAACTCTCCATCCTCCATCTTGATCCGGAGCTGCTCCCGCTCGTAAGGGTCCACGTTGTTCCACTCCGAGGAGCTGGTGGGGAGAAGGGTGCTGCCCGGGGCTGGTGGGAACTGACCCGCCGGCCTGTTCCTGGGGCCTGTGCTCTCAGCCCAGGTCAGAAGACCTCCGCATGGTCAAGCCCGAGATCCCATCCCAGGGGTTGTCTTGTCATGGCCAGCTCTGAGGATGCTCACAGGCTGGGTGCGGTGGCCGGTTGGGCCTGAGCTTTGTCGGGACAGCCCCCCAGACCCGGTAACATGGAGATGCCACCCCTCCCCACCCCCCCCCACCCCCGTTCAATCCCAAGCAGAGCCCCAGCAGAAATGCCAGTGGCACTGACCAGCCTTCCCCAGCCTCCCCGGCCAGCGTCCTCTGCCCCTCACCCGTCGCTCCAGGCTCCCGTCCACTCCACCTCGCCCCAGGGATTCCGCATCCGGATCAGGCTCACCATCTGGCCCTGGTAGTTCACCTGTGCCCCAGAGCTCCCGTCAGCACCTGCTTCTGGCACGCACTTTAAACACCCCTGCCTGCCACCTCACTCTCAGGAGCCCCGCTGGGTACCCAGCACCACGCCAGGGAAAGTACAGCCCTTTCTCTAGGAACTTACCATGGAGGGAGGCAGCTACGCACAAGACTACAGAAAATCAGGGCAGGGTAAGATAAACATCTCGGGACGAGTGGCCCCAAGAGACAAATAAGATGCTCCAGGAGGTCAGAGGAAGAGCCAGCCCCTCCCACAGCCCTGGTCACAGGCCAGACAGGCAAAGGCAAGCAAGGGGGCAGGAACCACCCTGCAGGGACAGCCCCCACGTGCGGTGGTACCTGCTTGGCCCCCGTCACAGAGTAGGCGTGGCCCTTCACCAGCTTCTTGAAGGTGATGGCCTCCATGTCCAGGACACTGGAGATCTGTAGAGACACACGTGCTGTGGTCAGGGGCCAGGTTCCGGGGACCAGGCTGGCGTCCCCATCCCCAGTCAGGAGGTGAGTGCCAAACACTCACGGGTCTTGAATGTTCCCCACACACATACGACAGCTATTGGGAGTGGCAGGCAGGGACCCTGACTCCGCCTAATAGCCCCTCACACGGTGCCCCTAGAAGAGGGGCCGCCTGGGCACTCCGTCCACATTACTGCCGGTAGGGGACCTGGGCACCCACTGACACTGCTTTGGCCAGAGCTGACCGGACTCCGTGCAAACACGCGTGTCCACACACGTACAGTCGCCATAGCTCCCCCAGAGCCCCAAGGCCCTCACGAGGAGGGATGCAGTGAGGTGGAGGAGGGGGTGAGGACAGGCTAGAGGCAGCCGGGACTGGGGAAAGGTGGAAGGTGGGAACGGGGTTAGAGTCGAGGATGCAGTGATGTAGGGGGAGGAGGCTGAGATCAAGGGTGAGTCGTGGGAACAGAACAGCAGCAAAGAGGGTGAAGGAGGTTGGGCGGGAGCGGAGGCTAGGAAAGAGCTGAAGTTGGAGGCTGGTGAGCTGGACAGCGGATGGGCACAGCATTAGATGACAGGAACAAGCAGCGGGAGGGCGGGAAGGCAAGCTGAGGTCTGAGGTTTGGGGGGCAGGGATGACGCCAGACACAACGGAGGCAGATGGGACCGGAGGGATGGATAAGGCCGGGGGAGCATCCAGAGACGGTGTGGGGTGAAGGACAGGGTCTGGAGCCAAGCCCGGGACAAGGGATGAGGCCAGGCTGCAGGAGGAGACTGGTCACAGGTCAGGGCGCGAGGGGCAGGGCTGGGTGCACTCACGTCGATGGAGCAGCCCAGGAGGGAACCTCGCTCGAGCGCCTTGAGGATGATCTGGTAGAGGTCGCTGGGTGCCTTGCGCAGCTCATACCACTCGGTGACTCCGCCTGTGAAGTCCTCAAAGCCCTCCGAAGTGCTGCCCCCGGAGAGGGCCTCGTAGCTGCCATTCACCCTGCAGGGCAGCCCCAGGTCAGCACTCTGACATCAAACGAGACCCTAGACCCCAGGGATGCCTGGAGCCCTGCCCCGGGCCCCCACTCACTTGGCATAGGCCTTCTCGAGCAGGGCGCTCCAGAACTCATTGCCTTGGGCGGAGTGCACAAACACCAGCTTCCCGTCCTTGATGGGCAGTAGGTCATCCACGACCACATCTACCCATTCCCCAAACTGCCACAGCTGGAGGGGGGGGAGAGCACAGTGAACACCTGCTTTGGGATCTCCCAGGCCGCGGCTCAAGTCTCAACTCTGCCATTTACTAGAGACGTGACTGTCTCTAGATCCAGGATCCTGAACAAGTTATCCTCTCTGAGCCTCAGTTTCCCTATCCATAAAAGGGAACGGCAGGGGGGCGCCTGGGTGGCTCCGTCAGTTGAGCATTGAGCGTCCGACCTGGGCTCTGGTCATGATCTCCCGGTCTGTAAGTTCGACCCTGCGTCAGGCTCTGTGCTCACAGCTGGGAGCCTGGAGCCTGCTTTGGATTCTGTGTCTCCCTCTCTCTTTGCCCCTCCCCGCTCATGCTCTGTCTCTCTCTCTCTCTGTCAAAAATAAATAAACACTAAAAAAAAAAATTTTTTTTTTAAAGGGAA
The DNA here is from genome assembly GCF_027475565.1 of Acinonyx jubatus. Classification (NCBI taxonomy): domain Eukaryota; kingdom Metazoa; phylum Chordata; class Mammalia; order Carnivora; family Felidae; genus Acinonyx; species Acinonyx jubatus. The sequence continues at coordinate 7,181,630 of NC_069390.1, forward strand.
CAGCAGGGCCATCCTCAAGGGAACACTAAACGCGATCACAAAGGTAAAGCTTTTAGGGCAGCACTACTGATATTTTTGAAACAGACCAAGGTGCTTTGTCAGGTATGGAGAGGTTGGAAAGCCCTGGGGACCTGGCTTCCATGGAACCAGCCCCCTATCTCTCCTCTCCCCAAGCTAGGTCCGGAAGTGTGTGTGTGTGTGTGTGTGTGTGTGTGTGTGTGTGTGTGTATGGGGGGAAGGGGTGAACGTGTAAATTGAGTGTAGATCAAAAATGTGGCATCTAGACCACAAGATGGGTGACGTTCCCGCAATCATGAGTTTGCTTCAGGGATGGCCAGAGAGACGGGTTTCCCAGAGCCCAGAGGAGTCAGGACCCTGGGGCAGAAGCGGCCAAGGGCTAGGGAGGCGGGAAGGAGGGCAGAACAATGGGACAAAGGGAGGAGGTGGACCCCAGTAGTGAGGGTTGTAGGGGGAGTGTTGAACGGGCCAGTCAAGAGGTTGAGGAGGAGCCGATTAGAGGAGTGAGGGAAGGGGGCGGAGGAAGGGGCAGCGAGGCCACACCCCTGCATACCAGCTCGGGGAGCAGGTGCAGCACTTGACCTAAGTAGATGGCACCGTGGGTCCTGTAGGCTGGTCTGCTCGGAATAGGGTAAGGGACTCCCTGACTAGGTGTAAGGGGAGGGCACCCAGGAGTCCTGAGGGCAGGGCTGGGGCCACCAGGGCCAGAGGGTCTAATCCAGGATTCCCGGAGGTGTGTGTCTCCCACCATCAGCTGACTGAGAATTCCTTAGTGTCACTTGAGAAATGGGTCCTGTGTGCAAGAAAGGAATAACTGGTTTAAACAGACTTAAATCCTGTCTTTCTTTTCTGCAGGGCTCTGTCAGAGGCTGGAGACTGCCAAAGTCACAAGAGGAGGTGGGGGTGGGTGGGTGCAGACGTTTACGTCTTGGGTGGAACGGCCACATGTGCTGTTCCGTTTCTCCCCGTGGAACGTTATTTATTTTTCAGATGGGGAAACTGAGGCCCTGTGGAGGAAAAGGATTTGTCCCACAGGATATAACACAGAGATCTCTCTATCCCTCCAAGCACTTGGGAAACCGCACAGGGAAACTGCCAGCTGAAATACCTGCCCTGCCCAATCGTTTCACACATGACAGATCTGAGATAGTATCAGGAGGTCAAATTCTTTCTAGAGGAAGGACTGGCCCCCACAGGGTGTGGACTTAAGCCACCTAACCTGCAGACTGCTGTGCGTCACCGGTCCTCACCTCCTCCGGTGCCTGCTACCCCTCCTTCCCCCACGCCCTGGTCCCCCGTGGATTCGGGGCTCCTCACCTGGAAATGAAAGATGCCGGCATAGCCATTCTGGAAGCTTTGGCCATGTGGAACCACTCGATGCAGAAGCGTGTCATTAAGGGTGAGGGAGGCAATGGCAGCCAGGAGCCAACAGTCCCCTGGGATGGGAGGGACCCACATCAGACCTGCTCTGCCAATCTGCTCCCAGTGATGCACGAGGGCCCATGCTGGGGAGAAACTGGGATTCCCTGGGTGCCGGGTCCCTCGACTTACAGAAGAGACCCAGGAATCTAGGCAAACCAGCCCAGCACTGATAGCCAGAGCCTGTCTGAGCTTGCAGGAGGGAGGGGTTAGGGCAGAGCCGGAAGGAGCAGGCATGGGGAACTATTATGGAAAAAACACCCAGAACCCACCCCCCCCCCGCCCAGGGCCTACCCAGTGCTCCCTGGCAGATGTCTGTGCGTGTGGCTCCATCCACAATGAACTGGGGGTTTGAGAGCAGCTCCTGCAAGAGACCCAGAGTCCTGTCTCTGGGCCAGCCCTCCTAGACACTGGAACCCAGCCACTCCAGACCCCACTCCCCACCAAGGACCTGGAGTCCTGTTCCCACTCCTCACCCAGGATGGGGGTAAACTGAGTCCCACCCAGGGTGGTGGTCCCTCTCACCGTGGGACGCTTCCACTTGATGCCATAGGTTTTGGAGGAGTTGGGGCCCAGGTCCTTGTAGCCCAGGCTCTGGGGCACTGGGGGGAAGGCCTCATCACGAAAGAGGACCCCACTCTGCAGACAGTGAGCCCGCAGCTGCTCATAATCCTGGCCCATGTACTTGATGGCATTTTCATGGCGGCCAAGGCCCAGCTCCTTGGCCCGCTGCTTCTGCACTTGTGCAGACACCCCCGTGCAGTACACCGGGGTGATGATTTCCTCGGCCATCCTGCAGGACAGACCAGCCTGCTCAGAACCCAGGCCTTCCCAGGGCTCCTGCCTCTGGTCCCCCACCCACCCTTCCTTTCCAAACCTGGGGTTTCCCCACCTCTCTATGCTCCCAGCATCCAGCAGAGGGGCTTCTCTGCCCCTAGGTGTGCTGGCCACCACCTCCCTACACCCCCCCCCCCCCCAAGGCTACCACCTCTCCCTTCCCAGACTCCCATTGTCCTGGGCCTGCAGTGCTGTGGCCAGCCAGCCAGGTGGGGCAGGGCAGAGCCTGGAGATAATAACACGGTAACCCCCTCCCCAAACAGCCAAGCTCCTAGGCGCTGGCCCCTTTCCCTGGCTTGGAGGCTGAGAACCTCGGGCAGCCAGGGACCCAGTCCCCAGACCCCTGAGGCAGGCTGGGTGCTCAGGGCTGCTGGACCCCTTCCCCTCTGGCCTTCCCCCAGCTCAGACCCTGAAGACAGTGATGAGCGCAGGCTGGGCCGGTGGCCCGGGCTGTGCGGCTTTCCCCAGCCCCCGCCCCTGTCCCAGGCACGCAGAAGGCCCCGGGGTAGGGGCAGCCCCTCGGCCGGCCGCAGTGGCCAAGGGTCGGGGAATCCCGGCCCGGCCATGCAGCTCCTTACCTGGGGGAGCAGTGTTTGGGGGATCGCAGCGGTCCCCGCGGCTGCCTTCCCGGGTGGCGGCTCAGGGCAGGGCCCAACCAGGAAGAGCGCTCCTCCCCGCCCTCCTCCCGCTGCTCCTCCGCCCTCCTCTCCCCCTCCCTCCTCCTCCTTCTCCTTCCCCTCCCGGGCTCCGACCCCCGCTTCCTCTCCGCTCTTCCTTACCTCTCCGCCACCTTCTGCGACTATCTCTCTAGCGGTGTCTCCCCGCCCCTCCCTCGGCGGCCAGCTCCGCGAGAGGACAAATTAGTAAAAGGCGGAGTTGTCCCCCGGGAGGGGCCGCCGGCGCCCAGACGGAAGGGCACTGCGGGGGAGGGGGAGGGGTGCGGGGAGGGCAGGGCCGGGGGTATTTTTAACCCGGGGCAGCGGCTCGAGTTGCAGGGCCGGGCGGCCCCACCCCACGCGGCGCCCCCGGAGGGCATTCCCTGCCCCTCAGGCCTCCCCGGGCCGCCTCCGCCCCCGCCCCGGCCCCCGGCCCCCAGCGCCCAGCCGAGATTACCCCCGGCGGCGGCAGCAGCCGCTCCAAGGAGGGGCCGGGCAGGGCGCTCGCCTGCGGGTGGACGCTCGGCCGTCGGCGGCCGGGCCCCCCCACCCCGGCTCCCCGCCCCCACCGCACCCCCGTCGCGCGACCCTGGGCGAGTCCTTGCCCCTCTCGGCCTCGGTTTCCCGTTTGCGCCGCGAAGGGCACGGAGGTGAGCCGCTGCGGGCACCCGTCTCTGTCGCGCGCTCTGGGGTCTCCGGAGCCCGGACCCTGCGAGGGGTGGGCGTCCCTGCCCTCGCCCCCAGGCCCTCGGCCCACCCACCTGGGAGCGCCCTTGTGCCGCCTCCCCCAGGAGGGGGCGGCAGAGGCTGCGAGCCGGTCGCCAGGCCCACCCAAGGCCGGGAGATCCCGCCTCCCGCCCGCAGAGCTGCGCCGGGAGAAGTTGGGGAAGCCAGAAGACCGAAGGAGGGAGGAGGACTAGCGGCGTTCCCCCAGCCCCGGGCTTCGCACTGACCTCTCTTGCCCCCTCCGTCCCACTCCCTTGCAGCCTCCTTCTTTTGTACAGATCTGAGCAGTCTTCCACCCCAAGTGGAGTGTAATGGAAACGCCCATGGTTCACCTAGCCCTGCCCTAACGCTCTGCTCAAGCAACACTAGGCTTATCTATAGTTTTAGGGTTTATATTTAGGTGTGTAATCCGGGCTGATTTAGACTTTGATATGATGTATCCTAAATAGTTATCAGATCCGTCTACTTCTCTCCTGAACCTACGATTCATTCCCTAGTTCCAGCCACCGGCCCCCTGGTGTGTTTTGTTTTGTTGTTTTGTTTTGTTTTAATCTGCACGCGGCCGTTTCCTCTCTTGCCTCCTCCAACCCTGATCTCTGCTCAGGTCATGATCTCACAGTTTGGGGGAAGGAGGCCCACCTGGGGCTCTGCACTGACAGCACAGATGATGAGGATATTCTCTCTCTCTCTCTCTCTCTCTCTCTCTCTCTCCCTCTCTCCCTCTCTCTCTCTCTCTCTCTCTCTCTGTCCCTCCCTCATTCAAGTGCACCTGCTCCCATCTCTCTCTCTCTCTCTCTCTCTCTGCCCCTCCCCCCATTCAAATGCACCTGCTTCCATCTCTCTCTCTCTCTCTCTCTCCCCCTCCCCCTCTCTCAAAAGGAATAAATAAACTTTAAAGAAATGCCTATTGCTCAGTAAAAGAACAGGGCGTCAGGGTGGCTTAGTCAGCTGAGCATCTGACTCTTAATCTCATGGGTTCCTGAGTCTGAGCCCCACATGGGGCTCTGTGCTGACAGGTCAGAGCCTGCTTGGGATTCTCTCTCTCTCCTTCTCTCTCTGCCCTCCCCAAAAAAATAATCTCGTAAAAAAAAAAAAAAAGGAAGCCATTAAAAAAGCTATGTAGTGTAGGATTCCAACTATGTAACATTCTGTAAAAGACAAAACTAGAGATAGTTAAAAAAAGATCAGTGGTTGCCAAGAGTTTGGTGGAGGTGGGGAGGGATAACAGATGAAACTGGGGGCATCTTGAGGGCCTGAAACTTCTGTATGATACTACAATGATAGTTACATGACATTATACCACACAAATGTAGGATATTAACAACAAGAGAAACAATGTAAGGGAGAAAGAGGGGGGTATGTGCCCAATTCTCGGTACTTAAGGAGCCGTTTTTCTGTAAACCAAAAACTGCTCTGAAAAATAGTCTATCTTAAAAAAAAGAAAAAAGTTAAAACCATATATGACCCATTATTCCACTCCTAGGCTTTTACCCAAGAGAAATAAAAGTGTATGTCCAAAGACTCGTGTATGAATATTCATAGCTTTGGTAGGGACGGTCATCAAACGATCTTTCCTTGAGATCTTTTCCTTTGTAGCTGGGCATCCCACTGCACCACTGCTGACATCTATGGTGTCATGAGGGTGACAGCCATCCACACTGCATCCCACAGACGGGGCAATCCCCATGATCTCTTTAGTGGGTTCCAAGTGCTCTAGTTAAAGGTGGGTGCGGTATCTGTCCAGTAACTTGACAATATTATCCAAAGTGATGTTCCCACCGTGCTTCATGTTTTCCTGCTTCTGTCCCTGGGTGGTTTCTTGAGGGGTTTGATGATCAGGGCAGAGGCAGAAGGCACCGCCCGTATGGCGTCCTATCTGTTCACTGTCATCCCCAGCCCTTGCCATCACCAGTTTCTTTTGGTGATGTCGTTACCAATCTTCTTGAGGGACAGACCCTAAGGGGCCCATCTTGGAGGCCCAGGCAGACACGGCACCGGCCTCCCTGCCAGTGCACTTTAGGTATACAGTTTTGATCTCCTGGGGCTCGAATGTAAGCGGCGTGGTGGAGGTGGCTAGTGCCAGATGATTTTGGGACTGGCGACGAAAGTTGCACTGGGGCCTCCTCAGAGCAAGAGAGCTGAAAGCTATTCATAGAAATTGTAATTGTGGCAGCCCAAACTAGAACCAATCAAATGTTCATCCACGCATTGTGAATGCATAAGCAAATTGTGGTATGCATGTACAACAGGATACTACCCAGCAGTAAAGACGAACAAGAGGTGAATCTCAGAATTACAACAAATGTAAGAAGCCAGGCAGTTCATCCTGTGTAATTCCACTTACATGAAAATTCCAGAGAAAGGATGCCAATTGAGTGCCAGAAAGCAGATCAGTGGTTACCTGGAGGCGAGAGTGGGGGCCGGCAGGTAGGAAAGGGTGCAAGGGAAGGATGGACAAGGGGTTCGAGGAAACTTTTTGGGGTGATGGTTACGTTCACTATCTCGATTATGGTAATATGGGTGTATACATGTCAAAATAAAATGTACATTTTAAGTATACGTGGTTTATTGTATGTCAACTAGACCTCAATAAGCTGTTAAAAACACCACCAGGACTTGGAGTGCCTGGCTGGCTCAGTTGGTAGAGGATGTGACTCTTGACCTTGGGGTTGTAAGTTTGAACCCCACGTTGGGTGTAGAGATTACTCAGAAAATAAAAATCTTTTAAAAAATTAGTCTTAAAAACACACACAGACCCACCAATAGGACCTAATTACTGATTAGATCTGGCTCTTGGAACACCGGGAGGGTTCAAAGATAACACTGAACCCTTGATGTGGCTTGACCACTTAAGTGGATTAATGACTCACCAAGCTGGGGAGACAGTGGAAGACCTTTGGGAACAATCCCTCCAAGCAGAGATGCTTGGGGAGGGAACAGCTCTCAGAAGTACAAATTGGGGAGCCACTGGCCACTGGTGCCATCTGAAAGAAGCAGAAGTCGGGGGACAGACGCTTTATTCTGGATACCAAGATACTTCACAAAGATGTCAGTTGTCCTTAAAGTCATCTACAGATTTATCACAATTAATATTCTGATTGGGAGGTGGTTAGAAAAGCTGATTTGAAGGTCACAGGGAGGGGCACCTAGGTGGCTCAGCTGGTTAAGCCTCAGACTCTCGATTTCGGCTCAGGTCATGATCTCCTAGTTCACGGGTTCGAGCCCTGTGTTGGGCTTTGCACTGCTGGCACAGAGCCTGCTCGGGATTCTCTCTCTCCCTCTCTCTCTGCCCCTCCCCACCTCAAAAATAAATTTAAAAACCTTAAAAAAATAAAGTTCATAGGGATTAAATAAGAATAACCAGGAGATTTCCAAAAACAAAGAAAAATCAGGGGAGACTAACTCTGCCAGATATTAAAACACAACAAATCCATGATAATTTAATGTAATTAAAGAGGGGTATTGACACGCATAGATCATTGGAAGACAGAAAAATCTAGAAATAGATCCAAATGCACACAGGAATTTAGTACATAATAAAAGTAACATTTCAAATCTGTTGAGAAAAGTTGAGTTTTTTAATAAAAGGCATTAGGAATATAGGAAGGAATTTTGTATATGATAAAGTCCAGATGAACCCAAGATTTAAAAGGAAAAAATGAAAACAAAAATGTTGCCAGGAGCTAAGGGAGAAGATTCTTTAGTCATGTCAGTGTGGAAAAGGTCTTTTCAACCATGACACAAACCCCAAAAGCCCCCCAAAACTTATTTTACTACATTAAAAAATCTGCACAGCAAAGTCAGTAATGAACTGAAGAAACTACTTACAATTTACATCTTGAAGGGCTATTTTCCCTGCAAACCCTTTTATGTCACTCAGAAACCGAAAACAGGAGAAATGGGAAAAGAACAGGGTAATTCACAGAAAAAAAGACAAATCGCTCTTTTTTTTAAGATTTTTAAATTTTTATTTTTTAATTAAAAACATTTTTTTAATGTTTATTTATTTTTGAGAAAGAGACAGGCAGAGCACAAGCAGGGCAGGGGTGGGTGAGGGCAGAGAGAGAGGGAGACACAGAATCCAAAGCAGGATCCAGGCTCCAAGACATCAGCACAGAGGCCGACACGGGGCTTGAACTCACAAACTGTGAGATCATGACCCGAGCTGAAGTCAGCCGCTTAACCGACCGAGCCACCCAGGCGCCCCAGGAGATAAACAGTTCTTAAAGGTATGACTCTGAATTCACTCAAAAGAAAAATAAATGCAAATTTGAACTTCACCAAGAGATCATTTCCCAAAGATAAAAAGATCTGGTAGGTTACTGACCCGTGAATATTCTGGAAAAGAGCGTTCACATGTATTGCTGGAAGTGGGGATCGATATGGGTACAGCCTCTATAGAGGGACCTCTGGCAAAAACTGTAATGACTATTTTGATGTAGGCTTCGAGCAATTCTAGGAATCCAGAGTACAGATATCTTTTCACTTTTGAATAATGATATCCTTACCCAGTCTTAGTGACTCTGTAGTACTGTTGGGAATAGCAGAACTCTGGAAACAACTTAAATGTCAATTAATAAGGAACAAGTTACATTTTGGTCCATCCATGAAGAGGAATACTATAGAGCTGTCAAAAGGAACATGGATAAGGAACCGTCTTCAAAATATGTGGATAAGCACACACCAGGATGCATGGAATTCTTCCCTTTGAGTTTTTAAAAGGGAGGGGGGCATATATATATATATATTTGGTGTGGCGTCTTTCTTCTGACACCGCTTCTCACATCAAATGTGTTTCTTCCCAGATACCAAATACATGTGACTTTTCCAAACCAATTCTCCAACTCCCCACTGCCAACTAGGTGCTTACAGTTCAGTTCACTTCTGACATAAATTCCCAGTTAGTACAGATCCTGTAGGTTAAGGGTTCAGTCCCACAAGATGCCAGCCACAAATGGGATGCCCAGGTGACCCACACACCTGTCTGGCTTACTACAAATCTGGGGTGCCCACCACCCCCTCCTCAGCTTTGCTGATTTGGTAGAAGACTCACAGACCTCAAGAAAGTGCTTTGTGTACGAGTTGTTTAAAGGATCCAACTCTAGGGGTGCCTGGGTGGCTCAGTCAGTTAAGCATCCGGCTTCAGCTCAAGTCATGATCTCACAGCTTGTGGGTTCGAGCCCCGCATCAGACTCTGTGCTGACAACTCAGAGCCTGGAAACCTGCTTCGGATTCTGTCTCCCTCTTTCTCTGTCACTCCCCCGCTCACGCTGTGTCTGTCTGTCTCTCTCAAAACTAAAATAAACATTAGAAAATTAAAAAAAATAAAGGATACAACCCTGAAGCAGCCAGATAGAAGAGGTGTGTAGGGCAAGGTATGGTGGAGAGGGGGAAAGAGCTTCCTTGGCCTTTCTAGGCGCCCCCACCCCCCCGCCCGGGTACAGTCTCTGTTCATCAACCCAGAAATATTCCAATGTCCAGTCCTCTCCTCTCCTCCACTTCCCACTCTTGACTGGTCTTTCGGATGACCAGCCCCCACTCTGAAGATAAGTGGGGGCCCCACCCTGAGTTGCCTCATTAACACAAATTCAGGTGTGGCCCAAAGGGGCTCACCGTGAATAACAGAAGTCACTCCTATGACTCAGAACATTGTAAGGGTTTTAGTAACTCTGTACCGGGAACCAGGGACTAAGACCAAATATATATACATATTTTTATTACACCACATTTGGTTATGGATGTTTATATTCTTTCTGTGGAAGGACACAAACGACAAGTTTTATAGCTTCCAGGGAGAGGAGCCAGGGGTAGGAGGTGACTCTCGGTTAAGAATTTAAAAGGTACAGGTGAATATATTACTTATTTGAAAAACAAATTAAAAATACTTTGTAGCCCTCGTCTTGGCTTCTAATGGGCTCAACCTCCAGGCTTTCTTACTTCTACACTTTTTGGGAGCCACTCGTAGAGCATGCAAGGTAATGGTGCCCAGACTCCCCTGTTTGACCATGTGGACTCTTCCAGCTTCACTTCCAGCCATTCCCCAAACACACCCTCCCCTCCAGGCTTTCCCTAGGCATTCCCTCTACTAGTAACACCTGGGGCTTCCATCTGAGCTCTGTTCCTTTTTTTTTTTTTTTTGAGTAGGCTTCTGGCCCAGCATGAAGCCCAACTTAGGTTTGAACTCACAATCACTCTGGGATCGAGACCTGAGCCCAGATGGAGTCTGGCCGCTTAACGGACTGAGCCACCCAGGCGCCCCTGAGCTCTGTTCCCGAGACAGCTTGAAACCTTCTGGGATTAATGCAATTCAAACCTCACACAACAGCCATCCCAGAGTAATACCCATTTTGCGGATGAGGCAATGGAAACTAAGGAACATGCCAAGGCCACACAGGAACCTGGGATTTGGATTTAAGCTGTCTGACATCAGAGACCAAGTGCTCGTCTCGACTCTAGACTATCCAAGAATATCCTACCTCCCAATCTCTGTCCCTTCGTGGCCAAACTTGACATTGTTCAAGGCCCAGTTCAAATGCCACCTTCTCTGGAAAGCCTTCTCTGCTCCCTCATTAACAAGTTGACTTTTGGGGATGGGGGTAGATGTATTATAAGAATTACCTTATATGTGATTGCAGCCCAGGGCAGTCACCAAGTGTCATTCCTAAACAGACCAGGCTCTGCAGCCCTGTCTGAGCTAACCACAGAGTACTTCTCCATTTAAGCTTTCTTTTGTCCTACAGGTTCCAGGGTCTTGTAAGGACTGCGTGTATTTTCATCTCATTCAACCCCAGCTACGCTGTGTGTACAGTTCATCATGCATAGGTGATGTTACAGAGGGGAAACTGAGGCTCAGGATGACCGGTCATCAATGGAAAGGAAAACTGTTATTACAGAGCCTCTGCTTGTGAGTCTCAATCACTGATACCTAAAGCTGGCAGACCCCCCCCCCTCCTCCAATTCCCTCCCTACCCCTACCCTGGGTCAAGGAGCCAGGCCAGGGCCTAAGCACAGTCGGTGTCCTGTAGACACGAGTTTATTAGAGGGGCCAGGGTCAGAGTGGGTACAGTTGGGAGGAGGGGACTGGGGGGCCTGGGCAGCACTGCCAGCCTGTGGCCAATAAGACAGAAGGCCGGGGTGGGGGGGGGGCGCCCACAGCCAGTAGGGCTTGGGTCAGCAGACAAGCAGGCGGGCTGCTCTTCACCCTGCAAATATCAGCACCTAGGGCACGGTGGAGGCTTCGGGAGGACTGGGGAGAAAGGTCAGGGAGAGGCTGAGAGAGGAAACCCACCAAGCGCCCACGGTTAGGAGGTGGCAGAGCTGGGACGCGCGCCCAGGCCTGCTGGACCCCAGGCCCTGTGCCCCTACTTCCCATTCTGTTGGGCCCCACATCTGCCTCCCGAGCTCCCAAGCCCACCCCCAGCTCCTGTCCCCAACTCACTGTGGAGAGTGTAGGTGCCCGGCTCCAGCTGCAGTTGGGGGGGCAGGATGATGAGGAAGCCCCCCACCAAGGGGTCTTCGGCCACTGAGAGACAAGCTTGGGAGGGAGGGCAATGGCACTCAGGGTTTGGGGAAGGGCACTTGGATAAGACAGGCAAGGGGCGGGGCTGGTGGCTGCAGAGGCCGTGGGCAGGGAGCAAGCCACAGAGGGAACAGTGAGGAGGCGAGAGGCCGGGGCCTCCAGGCAGGGGCACCCGGGCCTTTGGGCAGCCCCTCTGAGCTCCACCGTGGTGGGGACGCCGCTCTCGAGTCCAGGCCCAATGGGACGGCTCCTTGGCCATGACCTGGCATGAGGAGAGCGGGTAGTCAATGGGGGTGGGAGGTCCGGCCTTGTTCCCCCACCCCAGGATGGCGGCGGGGCCTCACCTCCTCACAGCACTGGCGGCTCACCATGGCCCGGAAGCCCATCCGGGCCCACAGCTTATCCCTCTGGTGCAGGAAGTCTGCCACCTGACGACGCCAATCTTTTCCCAGGGCCCACAGAAAAATCACACATTTAGGGTCCTCCAGATCCTCCTCCATGTCATTTGCAAGAAACCTGGCCTCGGAAGCAGGGGGCGGAAAGCAGAAGTAAGCATCTGCCCTGCCCCCTCCCACAACTCCTAGCAAGGGTCCCCACCTCCTGCCCTGGGCACTCACAGCGCCAAGAACAAGTTGCTGTGGGTGTACTCGCTGAGCTTCAGGTTGGCACGCCGGAAGTAGACCAGCACCATGGCCAGGAGATACTGCAGACACAGAGGGGGGCAGAGGTGACAGGCACCCGGACAGTGGGCCGTGAGGGGCTTTGCACCCAAGGAAGCCGTGGTGCAGGTTAGAGAACCCAGGGGAAGTAGTGGGGTGAAAACAAGGATTTAGGGGCGCCCGGGGGGCTCCGCCGGTTAAGCATCTGACTCTTGATTTCAGCTCAGGTCACGATCTCACGGTCTCCTGGGTTCAAGCCCCGCGTCAGGCTCTGGCCTGACAGTGCGGAGCCTGCTTGGGATTCTCTCTCTCCCCTTCTCTCTCTCTGCCCCTCCCCTGCTCACGCTGTCTCTGTCTCTCTCAAAAATAAATAGACTTAAAAATAATTTAAAAAACAACACAAAACAAGGATTTAAAAGGGAGGTGCTCCCTCCATCAGACCGGGAGACTCAGTGAAATAGCAGCATTCAAGCCTCTTGTGACTGGGCTTCTACTCCGTGTCACCTCACCTTATCTGAAATCTGGAAACAGGGATCTCTGGAAAGGAATTCCTGCAGGAAACTGTGCTCTGGAGTAGAGAAGAGAAATGATGGACTGGGGTTACCACACCCCCACACAAGCCAAGAGTGGCACCCCAGAGCCCAAGCCTCCACCCAACCCACTTGCTGACATGCCCCCCCCCCCCTTCTCTCTGGGGTCACCTGGGAAGGGAAGGGACAGAGATTTCAGATGCCTGCCCTGGGCAGGTCCCACCTCTCACACTGGCTCACACTGGGTCTCCCCAAGTCCCCCAGCAACCCCCCCCCCCCAGCACTCCCACCCCGGGAACTCACCCAGAAGGCTGAGGAAGGCCTGGAGCTCCTGGTGCGGGCGCGGGCAGAGAGACACGCTGCCCCCACCCTGACGGCTCCAGCCCCCCAGCTTCACCTGGGTGGCAACCACGGGGAAAGTGGCAAAGTCTTGAGTGTCGCTCATTTCATGGGGGTGGGGGCGGGTAGGGCGCGGTGGGGCAGGATGGCCTGTGGAGAAAGTAGCCTCGGGACTCCGCCCCGACCCCCTTGCCCCCCACACGTCGAGGGGGTCGAGGGTGGCCAGACAGGGGGCCTCCAGAAGATGGAGAGTCGGGCGTGGAGATGGGGGTGGGGGCGGCGCTCGGAGCAGGCAGAAACTGGGGTACGCGTGGGCTGGGGAGGCCAGAAATGCAGCCGACTTGCTGCAGCTCTCGCACCGCGTCCCAGCCCCCCCCCCACCCCCCCCAGGCCAGGCCAGAGAGCAAGAATGGGAGCGAGAGGCACCTCTGGCGCCGCTGAGCGCTAAACCCCAGAAGATGGGTACACCCCAATACCCCTTTTGCAAACACAGGACCCGAAGCGGGCAAGACTCGCGGCTACTTAACTGTGGGGCCTGTCTGACCCCCCCAAAGCCGAAGAGTTTAATTGCTCCCCAACTCCCAACTACCCCTTCACCCCACACCAAAGTGGCATACCTGGAAGGACCACCAACCCCTTTCTTCGTGAAGAGGAAACTGAGGCCCGGGAGTGGGGGGGGGTGCCTTTAGAGCAAGTTGAGCGGGGGGCACCTCAAACGTTTCAAGCTACGGGGAGAGACGCCAACTACGGGGTTCAGAAGGTGCGGCCCGGCACCCCGTGGCCAACCTGGGGGCCTCCACCTAGGCTCCCACAAGCAGCCCAGCCTCCTCCAAAAGGCCTTACCTGAGCTACGGCATTACCTACAGCATAACTCCCGGCGCAGAGCGGCTGTATTTATAGAGCCCCGGCGCTGCCCCGCCCTCGCAGCCCTCCGCCAATCAGGCCCCTTCCTGGGAAGGGGGCGGGGCTTCGAGGCATCACCGCTCACCTCTGCCTGGAGTCAGCTCGGTCTCCACATTCGCCTCCCAGCTGCGGCTCCCCGGGTAAGGGCTTCTCCAAAGCTGCACCACCTTCAAGAGGGGTAAAGGCAGGCCGGCGGGACCCCAGGGCCTGCATGGCGACACGGCCCCCTCCCCACCTCTTTATAAAGGTGGAGCCAAGGTGCAGGGCCCGGAAATGAGGCCTGGGCCCCGTTCACTGATTGCGCCTTGCTGGGGCAGGGTCGCTGGCTGTGTGTGTGTTTGTTTCAGATCCAGGAATCTCAAAAACCTCGGAGCTAGAGAAGAGAGTGTCCTGGCACGAGAATTCCCAGAGTCCACATCCCCTTCCCAAGATCCTTTAGCGGCTGGGGGAGCCGGGCCTGTGGCTCCAAGCCTGGAGAGGAGGCCTTTGCCAAAGACAGTCAAGCCCTCTCCTCGCCCCTACCTGCCCTTAAGATTTTCGTCTTCACCGCTTCATTTACTCCCTCTCCAACCCTATGGGACAGTCAGCACCTGCATTTCTTTCCACATTTGACGGGTGACGCTCCCAATTTTTTTTTTTTATTGTGGTAAAATATACATAATGAGAATTGCCTCCTTAGCCATGCTTAAGTTCAGTAGTTTAAAAAAAATTTTTTTTAAATCTTTATTTATTTTTGAGAGAGAGGGAGAGACAGAGTGCAAGCGGGGAAGGAACAGAGAGAGAGGGAGACACAGAATCCGAAGCAGGCTCCAGGCTCCGAGCTGTCAGCACAGAGCCCGACGCGGGGCTCAAACTCACCAACTGCGAGATCATGACCTGAGCGGAAGTCGGACGCTCAACCGACTGAGCCGCCCCAGCGCCCCTTAAGTTCAGTAGTTTTAAGTACATTCCTAGTGTGCAACCATCACCACCATCCATTTGCAAAACTGGACGCCTTTACCTGTTAAACAGTAACTCCCTGTTTCCCTTCCATGGTCCATGGCAACCACCATTTTACTTCTGCGTCTGTGAAGTCAACTACTCTAGGGACCTCATGCAGGTGGAATCACACAGGGGTTGGCTTTTTTTGGGATGCCCTTACTTCACTTAGCATGTCTGCAAGGTTCATCCACGCCCTACCATGTGTCAGGATGTCCTTCCTTTTTACGGCTGAATAATATTCCATTTTGTGTATAGACCACAGTTTGCTTATCCCTTTATCCATCGATGGATCAAGGCCCGCCTCAAGCTCTGTGCTGACAGCACGTAGCCTACTTGGGATTCTCTCTCTCCCTCTCTTTCTGCCCTTCCTCTGCTTCTCCCCCTCTCAAAATAAACAAATAAACCTAAAAATAATAGAATAAAAAATAAAATACATATTTTAATAGAAACGGAGGCCAGAAAGAAGCTGAATCGTTTATGCTCCAAGTCCCAAGTGGGCTCAAGTCACGGGACCAACACACCTGCCCCTGGGAAGTAGGTCTTGTGGTTCCCGTTGCCATTTCTCAGATGGTAAACTGAGGCTCAGGGCCTCGACCTCTGACATTTAAATGAAAGATGAAGGGAATGTGGCTGGGCCACATGGGTGGTGAGTACTGGACCAGGTTTGGAGCTCAGGTCCCAGGACCTCAGATGCAGGCTCCTTCCTGTGACCCAGCTGCTTGTCACTGGTTGGACACCCAGCAGTCGTCTCTGCTTTTGCTCCCAGGCTCAGGCTTCGGCCCTGGCTGCCAGTGTGAATTTTCATTCCTAGGGACTGCCCCTCCTGCTCTGTGTCCCCCAGGCACTGTTGGTTTCTGAGTCGCTTAATCTCTTGATCTCTCTGCTGTCTTTCAATCTCTCCGAGTTTCTGGGTATCTGGATGTTTTGGGGTCTCTTGGCCTCAGGCCCCACGTTGAAGCATAAGGCAGGGAGCCTGGCTGTCTGGTCTAGAGCCTGACATGGAGGAGGTGTTCAGAATGAATGAATGAATCAATGAATGAATGACTCCCCCAGGCCAGCTGTAGTTTTGACCCCTCCCCCTCAGTAGGTTGGTAGAAAAAAGCTTGCGGGTGTGCTTCAGGCCCATCCCTTCGGTGACAGCCTTGGGCATCTGACACTCCACACTGGGGAGAATTTTTTTTTTTCACTTTTTATGTTGAAAGAATTTAGACTCGCACAGATGTTGCTTAAGAGGTAAGGAAAGTGGCGTCTTTGTCTGGTTTTGGAATCAAGGTAATGCTGGCCTCAGAGAAGGAGTTTGGAAGTTTTCCTTCCATTTCTATTTTTTGGAAGAGCTTCAAAAGAATGGGTGTTAACTCTTCTTTAAATGTTTGGTAGGTTTCCCCTGGAAGGCCATCCGGTCCTGGACTTTTGTTTGTTGGGAGACTTTTTTTTTTTAATTTGTTTAACGTTCATTCGTTTTTGAGAGACAGAGAGAGACAGAGCATGAGTGGAGAAGGAGCAGAGAGAGGGAGACACAGAATCTGAAACAGGCTCCAGGCTCTGAGCTGTCAGCACACAGCCCGACACGGGGCTCGAACTCACAAAGTGTGAGATCCTGACCTGAGCCGAAGTCTGACGCTCAACCGACTGAGCCACCCAGGTGCCCCTGTTGGGAGACTTTTGATTACTGGTTCAATTTCTTTACTGGTTATGGGTCTGTTCAATTTTCCTATCTCTTCCTGTTTCAGTTTTGGTAGTTTATACGTTTCTAGGCATCTGTCCATTTCTTCCAGATTTCCCATTTTATTGGCACATCATTGCTCCTAATGTTCTCTTATTATTGTTTTTATTTCTGCTGTGTTGGTTGTGATCTCTCCTCTTTCATTCGTGTTTGTGCCCCCTTCACCCAGCTTCCCCCAAGGGTAACATCTTGCATAACCAGAGAGCAGTTAGAACCAGGAAACTGACGTTGGCACAACAAAACTCTACATATTATTCGGATTTCATCAGTGTTTACAAACGCTCCCTTTTTGATTTTTTTTTTTTTTTTTTTTTTTTTTTTTTAGGTGCTTGAGACCCATCCAGGTTGTTGCACGTATCAACGGTTCCTTCCTTTTTATTCCCAAACGTTTCTATTACCATCTAGTATTCCACTGTATGGAATGGGTGATCTCCAGTATGGGCCATTACAAATGAAGCTGCTATGAACATCGATAGGGATTTATGTACGGGATTTTACACGGACACAGGTTTTTATGTCTGTAGGGTAACCACCTAGGAGGAGTCCTGTGCTAAATGTATGTTTAACTTTATGAGAGACTGCCAAGCTGTTTTTCAGAGTGGCCGTTTTTCAGAGACAGTTTTGGAATAACCAATCTTCTTTTTTAGTCCGTTGTTGTTGTTGTTGTTGTTGTTGTTGTTGTTGTTGTTTTGGGCACCCCTTCTACCCTTCTAGTTATTTCCACCTGTAAATGAACATGCACCTTCTTCACCATTTTTTTTAGTACTCGGACGTCATCCACATATAAACTTTTGATCGTTGGGTTTCGAGGCGACAGATTTTAATTAAACAGTCTTCACTGGAACTCTTTGTATAATGTGTTACATACTTCTGCGTCTTTCTTATTCGGTTTCCTTAGTTGCGTGGTTGTGATTCGCATTTCCCTGATGGCTGATGATATTGAACATCTTTTCGTGCGCTTATTTTCTGTCGTGGACTGAACTGCTGACCCCAAAAGATGTGTTGAGGTCACCCCCCTCCCCGCCACCACCGTTTCCTGTGAATGGGATGTAATTTGGAAATAGGGTCTCTGCAGATGTAATCAAGTTAAGATGAGGTCATAGGTGATTAGGGTATGTCCTAGTCCGGTATGACTGGTGTCCTTAGAAGAAGAGAAGAGACACAGACGGGCACACAGAGGAGCACATCAGGTGAAGACCGACGCTCAGAGGGCAGACACCCAGGTCACAACAGGGGCAGAGATTGTTGTGGTGGCAGGCCAGAGAACATCAGAGATGGCCTGCACCCACCAGAGAGGCAGCATGGCCCCTCAACACCTTGACTTTGGGCTTCTAGCCTCCAGCACTGTGAGAGATGAGATGTATCTTCGAAGCCCCCCGGGTTGTGGTACTTTGTTACACGGCAGCCCCGGGACACTTTTGCATCCATGCGTCTTCTCGGGCGAAGTGTCTGTTCCAGTCTGTTGCCTGTTTGTTAATTGGATGATTTGTTTTCTTACTGTCGAGTTTATTTTTATTTAATGTTTATTTATTGATGGGGGGGGTGCACGAGTGTGGGAGAGGCAGGGAGGGAAGGAGAGAGAGAATCCCAAACAGGATCCACGCTGTCACGTAGATCCCAACACGGGGCTTGAACTCATGAACCCATGAGATCGTGACCTGAGCCAAAGTCAAGAGCTGGACGCTTAACCAACTGAGCCGCCCAGGCGCCCCTCTTACTGTCGAGTTTAGAGAGTTCTTTACATATTCTAGATCCAAGCTTTGGTCAGATATATGATTTGGAAATATTCTCTCCCAAACTATAGCTCATCTTTTCCCCTCTCTGGACATTATCTTTCACAGAGGAGATTTTTCATTGTGATGATGTTCAGTTATCGATTTTTTAAAAATAGATTGTGGGATTTCAAAGGTAGGGATTTTCCCATTCAAGGGCCTCAAGAAGCCCCAGAGAGAGACCAAAAAAAAAAAAAAAAAAAAAAAAAGCCAAAGAGGAGAGGCAGCCAAGGGTAGACCCCTGGAGAAGAAAGAGCCAGAGGCTGGCGGCTGAAGCTGCCCTGGGTAGACCTGTAGGGGGCTGGCTTGGATGGAGACACAGGCCTGGGGGCTGGGGGGCAGGGGCGGGCAGGGATAGGAGGAGGGGGGAGCTGGACATGAGCCCCGAGTGCGCATGCCCAGAGGGTTACCGTGGATCCAAGAGGCAGAGGACAGCCAAACTTCCAGGCCTGGTTCTGGGCCCCTTGCCTTGGCACCTGCTTCCCGATTTGCTCCCTGAATTGCTTTATTTATTCCACCAGCTGTAAATCCTTCCAGAGGCTCCAAAGATTCTTCCCGGCCCTGACACTCCTCCAAATCCACACTTGTACCCCTGGCTGCCTCTCGGACATCTCTGCTTGTTTTCTCCTCATCTGCCCCCATGAACCTGTCCCTTCCTCCGTTTCCCCATCTACTTACCAATAGTTGTTTAAAATTAACATAGCAACAGGGGCGTTGGGGTGGCTCCGTTGGCAAAGCATCTGACTCTTGCTGTCCACTCGCGTCGTGATTTCACACTTTGTGAATTCAAGCCCCACACTGGGCTCAGCCCTGATGGTGCGGAGCCTGCTTGGGATTCTGTCTCTCCTTCTCTCCGCCCCTCCCTCGCTTGTGCGTGCTCTCTCTCTCCCTCTCCCTCAAAACAAATAAATAAACTTTAAAATTAAATTCAATTAACAGAGCAACAGCAAAAAACTGGAGGTCATTGCTTTTCACTTTTTTATGCTTTCTTTATTCTATTTATTTATGTAATATTTTATTGCAGCACAGCAGCCGCATAGAAAAGTGCACAGAACAGAAATGAGTAGCTGGATGAATTTTCAGAACACGCCTGTGTAGCCAGCGGCCCATGTGCCCTGCTTGGTCTCTGGTGTCCCCTCCCTCTCTGTTTCCCCCAGGACGAATCACCATTCTGGAGTCTATCCTCATAGGTTAGTTTTTAGTCTCGCCTGCTTTTAACTTTATGTAAATGGGAAGCACACAGTAGGTCTACTTTGGGGTAAGGACCCCCCCCCCCCCAAGCTGCTTCTTCATTCCCCTTGCTGGGCAGTGTTCTCTCGGGTGAGAATTTGGAAGGACTTCTACTTTCTTTCTCACCCCCAACATCCATTTCATCACTGTATCTTATGGATTCTAGCTCAAAAATCTCTCCCTAATTCATGCCCACCTCTCCTCTCCACTGCCTTCCTGGGCATCAGCTCCAGCATGACTACCCCAGTGGTCCACTGGACAGTCTCTGACGTCCTGTGCTTTGGACCCTCTCTACAGCTGCAATGATCTTTTAAAAATAGTCCTTTTGGGGTGGCTGGGTGGGGTGGCTCAGTCAGTCAGGCGTCTGACTTCAGCTCAGGTCATGATCTCACGGTTTGTGGTTTGAGCCCCGCACTGGGCTCTGTGCTGACGGCTCGGAGCCTGGAGCCTGCTTCGGATTCTGTGTCTCCCTCTCTCTCTGCCCCTCCCCCTCTCACATTCTGTCTGTCTGTCTCTCTCAAAAATAAACATTTAAAAAACTGAAAAGAAAATAGTCCTTTTAACAAAATACAAACTCCTTAACTGTGGTCCTTATAGGATCACTGTCTGCAATCGTCTCACTTCCTTGTTACTTCTCACTAGGTCACTGCCTTCAGATCAGGGACCCTGTCGGCCTCATCTGTCCCCAAACTTCCAGCTCTGACTCAGAGCCTACTGTGTAAGCACTCTGTTCGTATTCACTGGATGAATAGATGGCTTACCAGGCCCTGCCACCCTGCACATCTGGCCTTGCTCCTCTCTCCAACCAATCCCTGGCCCTGCCCCTCCAAGCGCCCTTCAGGGAGACCAGCTTCTGTCAATTCTTCGGTCAACTCTGTCCCTCCACTGCTTGCCCCAGGGCCTTTATACATGCTAGTCCCTCCCAATAAGACAGGCGTCCTTCCTCTGGGACAATTCTACTCCCTACCCCATCTGATATTTACCCAGGTTGCTTGCTTCAACTAATGGAATTTGAACAGAGATGGTTTGTGCCACATCTGAGCAGAAGCTGTAAGAGCCCCAGGATGATTCTGCCCTTGCTCTCTTCCATCTGCACTGGGCAGCCTCTCCAGCCCGGAGTCGGGAATAAAGAAGACACGAAATGGATCCAAAGTCAAACTCACAAAGGGCATGCAATTTACGCAAGAGATAAACTTTTGTTTTTGAAAGCCACCAAGATTTTTGGAGTTGCATTGGATCTCTCTTTGCGGCTGTGACAAACTGCCACAAATTTAGCAGCTTAAAGCAATACAAATCTATTACCTTACAGTTCTGGAGGTCAGAAGTCCAAAGTGCGTCTCGCTGTGCTAAAGTCAAGGTGTCAGGAAGGTCCCATGCCTTGTGCAGGTGGCCGGCGTTCCTTGATGCTCAGCCTCCCTCTTCCACCTTCAAAGACAGCAGCAGAGAGAACATCTCTAACTCTGACTCCACTTCCACTTTTAAGGACCCTTATGATTACATCGGGCCCACCCGATGTAATCCAGAATAGTTAATCCAGAATAGTCTCTCCAGCTCAAGATCCTAGACTTAATCCCATCTGCAAAGTACCTTTTTTTTCCCCTAAGTTTTTATTTATGGGGTGCCGGGGTGGCTCCGTGGGTTAAGCATCTGACTTTGGCTCAGGTCATGATCTTGCGGTTCGTGAGTTCAAGCCCTGCATCGAGCTGTCTGCTGTCAGCACAGAGCCTGCTTCGGACCTTCCACCTCTCTCTCTCTCTCTCTCTCTCTCTCTCTGCCCCTCCCCAGCTTGCACACGCTCTCTCTCTCTCTCTCTCTCTCTCTCTCTCAAAAATAAAAATTTAAAAAAATTTTAAGAAGTAATAAAATTTTTATTTATTTGTAGAGAGAGAGAAAGTCGGGGAGAAGCAGAGAGAGAGGGAGAGAGAACCCCAAGCAGGCTCTGCGCGCTGTTAGCACAGAGCCTGACTCTGGGCTTCAGACTCAAACTGTGAGATCATGACCTAAGCCAAAGTCAGACGCTTAACCACCCAGGCGCCCCTGCAAGGTACCTTTTGTCACGTAAGGAAAATGGTCACAGTTGCCAGGAATTGGGATGTGGACATCTCTGAGAGGGCATTATTCTGCCTACCGCACTTATCACAGCGTAATTTACACTATGTTAACTAATCTACTATTTATAAAATAGTATATCAGCACTGCATGCTATTTATACAAGATACACATAAAACAGAAGGATATAAAGGGTTTGGAAGCACAAGGATAGGGGAAAAATCAAGCAAATGCTAAAAGAAAGCTAGAGTAGCTACGTTAGTATCAGAAAAAAAATAAATTTCAGGTTAAAAGCATTACTTGACAGAAAGAGGGTGCTTGCATCATGATTTTCAAAATATATAGCAATTTTAAGTTTATTTACTCTTAAAAATAAAGTCCACAAGCCATAAAGGTATGTAAGTATATACATAGTAGATAGAACCACAAGGGAAAACAAATAGCAATAAAGCAATAAAAGTATGTAAATTTATATATATAACATATACACATAACATATATATATCAATGGATAGAACCACAAGGAAAAACAGACAAATCACAGTTGTAGATTTGATGGCGTGTGCAGGCAAAAAATTTAGCAAAGCTATAAGAGATACTAAGAAAGTGGTTAATGAATTTGACCTAGTGGACAAATAGGGAGCGGTGCACCTAAATGCAGAAAAGCATACGCAGAACATTTTCCAATAAATTAATTGATTAAATTCTAGACCAGAATGCACCTCAACTAATTTCAAAGTACTCAGATCATTGTGGTTTTTGGCCACAGTGCCATTAAGTTAAACATCACCAATAAACAGATAAATAGAAAAAAAAAAATTGGACACTAAGAAACGTTTCATGACACTTCCGGGCTAAGGGAAAAACACACACACACACAACAAAAGTTAGAAAATAGGTTATAGGTTTGTGTTGTTTTAGACTGCAATCATAATGAAAATATCACATATCAAAGTTGGGCGACACAGCTAATAATTCTCAGAGAGGAAGTTATGACCTCAAACGCAAATATTGGAACGTAAGAAAGGGTGAAAGCTAATGAACAAAACTCTGTCTTAAAAAGTCACAAAACAAAAGGGGGGGAAATTCGGGGTAGCTGAGGACCACAGCAGCTGCCTGGATCCCCATTTCTCAGTGTTTCCTCCCCAAACAAATCAGAATAACAAGAGTGGGGATTAAAACTCTGCTGAAACCACAACCTCAGCATAACTTGAAAGTAGAGAGTGTCCAAACTTGAAAATAACTGTAAATAATAAGAAAGCCCGCCCAATCACAGCACGGACCCCACCCCGCCGGCCACCAAGCTCCTCGCGCGCGGGCAGAGAAACCAGGGACAAGGTGTTGGCAACAGGGCCCAAGGTTGATCCAGAAACTCCGCCGCTAAGATGTTCTGCCACAGTCTGAAAATGCTGGGAGAATGTCCTGGGAGGTCAGAGCTTACACTACCGGGAAGGAATTTAAAAGTGGATGGGATTTGGTGGGGGGGGGGGGGGGGTGTCAGTCTTTAAAACGCATAGGTTCTGGGGCGCCCCACTGGCTCAGTTGATGGAACCGGACCCTATCTGTGGGTCATCAGCTCAAGCGCCACGTTGAGCATAAAACTTACTTAAAAAAATAAAAAAGGGGGCGCCTGGCTGGCTCAGTCGGGTAAGCCTCCCACTTCAGCTCAGGTCATGATCTCTCCGTTGGGGAGTTCAGGCCCCACTGGAGTTCAGGCCCCACTGGAGTTCAGGCCCCACTACGGCTCTGCTCCGACAGCTCGGAGCCCGGAGCCTGCTTCGGATTCTGTGTCTCCCTCTTTCTCTGCCCCACCCCACTCACGCTCTGTCTCTGTCTCTCTCTCAAAAATAAATAAAATAAAATAAAATAGGTTCTGGGAGAAGGAAAAAAAGGCGAAAATGAGCAAGGGGTGTCCTTGAGCAACTGGGTGGTGGAGGGGGTAAAAAACAAAAGGGGAAAATTCAGGGTCTTACAATGCAAAAAGGGAAAAGTTGGAGGCCACAAGCCCCTCCCCCCACCAAACAAATGAAAATCCACTCAACTGTGGACTTTGCTATATTGACAGGAGAGAGTGCTGTTGAACTAGGAATCTTGTAAAACACTCAATACCACAAAAATGAAAAGGAAGATCATTAACAGATCTGTATGGAGCTATTATTAAAAACCAAAACAAGGTGGGGGGCACCTGGCCGACTCGGGAGAGCACGGGACTCTTGATCTCAGGGTCACGAGTTCAAGCCCCACATTGGGTTCAGAGCCTACTTAAATAGGGGCACTTAGGTAGCTCAGTTGGTTAAGCGATGGACTCCTGCTCAGTCATGATCTCACTGTTCATGAGTTCAAGACCCACATCGGGCTCGCTGCTGTCATCGCAGAGCCCGCTTCTGATCCTCCATACCCATCTCCCTCTCTCTCTGCCCCTCCCCTGCTCATTCACACACTCTCTCTCTCTCAAAATAAATAAACTTTTTAATTCATTAATTAAAAGAACCCCAAATCAGAAAATGAAACACATCAACTGAGGAAACTCCCCCCCCAAGAAGAAACAACCATGAATCCAAAGAAACAAAATATTCAAAACAACAACAAACAAACCCTAATCACGCTCCAGTTGCAAAGAAATCATCGGTAAGTTCGATAAAGTAGAAATGCCAACAGTATTCTCTGAGCACGACACAATAAAATGAGAAATTATTCATAAACACAAAACCAAAAGTAATTTGGGGAAAACAAACCGGAATACAAAGTTCTAAAAAGTACCAATAATGAAAATACTACCTAGCAGTGTGGGGCAGAGGTTCTGCCCAGGCGGAAGGGCAGGCTGTGAGGGTGAAGAGCTCCAGGGGTGCATGGGTGGCTCAGTTGGTTGAGCTTCAGACTCTTGATTTCAGCTCAAGGTCGTGGGATGGAGCCCTGGGTGGGGCTCTGTGCTGAGGTGGAGACTGCTTAAGAATCTCTCCCTCCCTCTCTCTCTCTCTCTCTCTCTCTGTGCCTCTCCTCCATTTGCTATTTCTCTCTCTAAAATAAAAA
Source organism: Acinonyx jubatus (assembly GCF_027475565.1). Lineage (NCBI taxonomy): Eukaryota > Metazoa > Chordata > Mammalia > Carnivora > Felidae > Acinonyx > Acinonyx jubatus. Next base: position 7,206,021 of record NC_069390.1, read on the forward strand.
ATAAAATAGAGGGTGCCTGAGTGGCTAAGTTGGTTCAGCGTCTGACTTCAGCTCAGGTCATGATCTCACGGTTCATGGGTTCGAGCCCCTCGTCGGGCTCTGTGCTGACAGCTCGGAGCCTGGAGCCTGCTTCGGATTCTGCCTCTCCCTCTCCCTGCCCCTCCCCTGCTCCCACTCTGTCTCTCTCTCTCTCTCTCCCTCTCCCTCAAAAAATAAAATAAACATTAAAAATTAAAAAGATAATAAAATAAAATCACATGTAGATACGGAAAAAGCATTCAACAACATCCAACACCCATTCGTGATAAAAACCATCAGTAAACTAGGCGTAGTGAGAAACTTCCCTAATTTCATAAAGAGTATCGACAAAAACCCCACGGATAACATCACACTTAATGGTGAGAAACTCAAAGCTGTGCAAATAACATCAGGAACAAGGCAAGGATGTGCCCTGTCATCACTGTTTTTCAACATTGCACTGGAAGTATTAGCTAATGCAATCAGACAAGAAAAGGAAATAAGAGGGGTACAGATTGGGAAGGAAGAAATAAACCTGATTCTTGTTTGTAGATGATATGATCATAGATGTAGAAAATCTGAAAGGATCAAGAATAAATTCCTAGAACGAATAAGTGATTATAGCGAGTTTGCAGAATACAAGGCTAATATACAAAAGTCCATTGCTTTCTGGGGTGCCTGGATGGCTCAATTGGAGCATGTGACTGTTGATCTCAGGGTTGTGAGTTCGAGCCCCACGTTAGGTGTAGAGATTACTTAAAAAAAAAAAATCTTAAAAATAAAAAAAGTCCATCTCTTCCCTATACACAAGCAACGGACAAGTCGAATTTGAAGTTAAAAACACAAAACCGTTTCCATTAGCATCCCCCGAAAATGAAATACTGAGGTATAAATCTACCACAACGTATACAAAATCTATATGAGGAAAACTGTAAAACTCGGATGAAAGAAATCAAAGACTAAATAAATGGAACGATATTCCATATTCATAGCTAGGAAGGCTCAATGTTGCCAAGATATCGATTCTTCCCAACTTGATGTATGGATCCAGTGCAATCCTAACAAAAATTCCAGCAAGTAATTTTGTGGATATCAACAAACGGATTCTAAAGTTTACCTGGAGAGGCAGAAGACCGGAAGAGCCAACTCAATATCGAAGGGCAGAAGGACTACACTACCTGATTTCAAGACTTACTGAAAAGTTACAGTTATCAAGACAGTGTGGTGTGGGGGGCGGGGGGGGAGAGTAGACATATAGATCGATGGAACAGAATAGAGAGCCCAGAAATAGAGCCACATAAATATAAACAGCTGATCTTCGACAAAGGAACAAAGGCAATACAGTGGAGAAAATACAGTCTTTTCAACATCGGTCTGGAACAACTGGATATGTACACGCAAAAAAACGAATCTAGACACAGACATTACACCCTTCACAAGAATTCACTAAACACGGATCATACGCCTCAATGTGAAATATAAAACTATAAAACTCCTAGAATATAACATTGGAGAAAATCTAGCCGACCTTGAGTCTGGCCATGACTCCCCTGCCCCCAGTCCTTTTGAGGTATAATTGACATAGAACATGACATTGAAGGTGTAAGATCATGACTTTTAAGATACGACACCAAAGGCATGATTCATGAGAGAAAGAAATGATAAGCTGGACTTCCTTAAAATGAAAAACTTCTGTTCTGCAAAAGATAATGTCAAGAAAAAAAAAAAAAAAAAGATAATGTCAAGAGAATGAGAAGACAAGCCAAGGACAGGGAGAAAGTATTTACACAAGACACATCGGGTAGGGGACTGTTGTCCAAAATATACAAAGAACCCTTAAAACTCAACAATAAGAAAACAAACCGATTTAAAATGACCTTACTATCATCAGGCTGTGTTCCTGGACAGCTTCTCGGGCTGGGAAGGCAAACAGAACACACATTCCGAGGATGGGGGAGAGGGTGAGGAGCCCCCAGTTGCCTGGGTCCAGCTGGAGGGGCGACTGGCAGTCACGTCCTCTGGATGACCTCCTCCAACACACGACCAAGTGGGCTTTGTTCCAGAAATTCAAGATGGGCTCAATGGTAAGAGATCCATTAATATTACACAGCATATTAACAGATTTAAGGGAAAATTTGTATGATTATATTCTTTAAAAAAAAATGTTAATGTTTATTTATTTTTGAGAGAGAGAGTGTGAGTGGGGGAGGGACAGAGAGCAAGGGAGAAACAGAATCCAAAGCTGGCTCCAGGCTCTGAGCTGGCAGCACAGAACCCGACGCGGGGCTCGAACTCACCAACTGTGAGAGCCAGAGTCGGAAGCCCAACTGACTGAGCCACCCAGACGCCCCGTATGATTTTATTCTTAATGATGAAAAAAAACCTTCCACAAAATTCAACACCCTGTTTTCACAAAAACATTGAAGAACATAGAAATTGAAAGATATTTTATATATGCATATATATAGTATATATGTGTATACGTTAATATATGCATGTATAGATGTATGATATGTACATAATGTCACATATTATTAAGTATAACAGCAATTGTATAATCTTAAAATATATTAATATTACATGCCTTATTTATTTATTTAGTTATTTTGAGAGAGAGAGAGAGACAGAGAGACAGAGAGACAGAGAGAGACAGAGCATGTGTGTGAACAGGGTAGGGGCAGAGAGAGAGGGAGGGAGAGAATCCCAAGCAGGCTTCTTGCTGTCAGTGCGGAGTCCGAGTGAGGCTCGATCTCACGAACCTCAACGACCCAAGCCAAAATCAAGAGTTAGATGCTTAACTAACTGAGCCATCCGGGCACTCCACTAATATTATATATCTTAATTCTGATGCCAGTATCTAACTAAAAGTGAAAACACTAGAAACATTTCATGAAGTTCAGGAACAAAGACAGGAATGCCCACTTTCTCTGCTACTCAACATTTTACTACAGGTATTAGCCATATGTGGGAGATAAGAAAAATAATTTAGAAGCATAAAAAATGATAAAGAAGGACATAAAAGTGTGCCTTTTTGGAGATAATGACAGTATACCTATAAAACCCAAGGAAATCGATGATAAAACTAACTCAGACTATAAAATATTTCTAATAAGCTGACTGGATAGAAAATTAACACACAGAAAGCAATAGTCTTTATATACAATAAACAATAATCAGAAGATGTAATGGCAGAGAAATTTATTTACAACAGCAACAAAGAAGATTGATTCCCTAGGAAGAAACTTAACAAGAAATCTGTAAAGCCTAAATGAGGAAAACTTTAAAATATTGCTAAAAAAATAAAAATAAAAGTAAAATATTGCTGAAGACACAACAGTAGGTGTGAACAAATGGGAAAACATCTTTGTTCTTGGAATGGGGGTTCCATCAACTTTATAAAGATGTCAGTTATTGTTAAGTTTTTTTTTTTTTTTTAATTTGAGAGAGAGAAAATGCAAGTGGGGGAGAGGGGCAGAGGAAGAGAGAATCCCAAGCAGGCTCCACACTCAGCGCAGAGTACAACTTGGGGCTCGATCCCACAACTCCAGGATCTCGACCTGAGCCACAACCAAGAGTCAGACGCTCAACTGACTAAGCCACCCAGGCACCCCAAGTTAATTTATTATTTTAACGCAACCCCAATAGAAATAGCCAGCAACTTAGACAACTTGATGCTAAAGTTCACGCTGAAAAAGTAGTCAGGAAAATACTGGGAACAACAACAACAAGAAGAAAGATTTGGGAGCCGTCCTCCAAGGTGTCCCCCAGTGACGTCACTTCCTTTTGTAATCCCTTCCTACACTGTTCCTGGGTTGAACCAATAAAATGCAACAGAGGTGATAATATGTCAGTTCTGAGACTAGGTTATAAAAACCGAGGTTTCCACATTGGGCCTCTCTTCCTTTCTCCCTCTTGGATCAGTTATTCTGAGGGAAACCATGCTGTGAGCAGTCCCATGGAGAGGCTCATGCCGGAAGGAACTGAGGTCTCCAGATAGGGAGGAACTGAGGCCAACCCACAACCACATGGGTGAGCTTAGAAGGTGACTGTGCAGGCTTCAGCCTCCGTGGAGCCTTGAGTTGACTGTGCACTTGCCTAACAGCTAGATTAGCCAGAGTCCTCAGCCCTACACTGTTCCCAGATTCCTGGCACACCCAGAAGCTGCTAAAACACAGTAGATCGAGAGCTATCACACGACAGATCGCTATACAGAGGACCAACAGGCTCTAAAACATACTACTATAAAGCCTCTGTAATTAACACAGCATAGCAGTGCTAGATGGGTAGACAAACCAATGGAACAGACTACCGTGGAAATTTGGTATAGGAAAGGAGGCACAAAGGCATCTCAACTCACTAGAGAAAAGATGGCCTTTATAATAAATGGTGTGGGGCAACTGACTAACCATTTGGACAAAGACAAAAAATAGACCCATTCCTTACCCTATACATGAGTCATTGGCTCAGGAATCTGAACGTAAAACACAAAACCACAAAAGCACCAGAAGAAAATATGGGTGCACTTCTCTTTAACCTCTGAGTAGAAAAGGGCTTTCTAATTCTGATTCAAAATCCAGAGAGAATAAAAGAGAAGATTAATAAGTTTGACTACCTCACACAAAGATCTTTGCACAGCAAAAATGCCATAAACAAGGGGCGCCTGGGTGGCTCAGTCGGTTAAGCTTCCGACTTCAGCTCAGGTCATGATCTCACAGTTCGTGAGTTTGAGCCCCGAGTCGGGCTCTGGGCTGTCAGCGCAGAGCCCACAGCAGATCCTCTGTCTCCCTTGCTCTCTGCCCCTCCCCCGCTTGCACGGTCTTGCTCTTTCTCTCTAAAAAATAAATGAAACATTATTAAAAATGCCATAAACAAGCTGTGACCGCCATCGTAGGACCACCAGAGGGCACATCGGGAGACAAAAATCATTACGCTGAGGATGTCAGAGTAGAAACATAAGAAAATGCTAGATCTCTGATGACATCATCGAGCCACTTAATTATCAGAGGAATTTACCACCTACTCGGACTTCTTTTATATGAAATAATAAATGTCCTTTATTTTAAAGCCTTTGAAGAGGAGCCTTTTACTTGCTGTTGAAATTATCTCGTGTTAACACTTGATCCCCATAAAACATTCCAGCCATAGAAACATTGTATATAAAATAGAAAACAAAAGCCTCTCACAGTTTCCAAAGACACCAGACAAATGAAGACAAAATTTGTCGACATGTATCCTTAATATAGAAAGAACTATTACAACTTGAGAGACAAAAAGACCAAAACCCTGATTTTATTTTTTTATTAAAAAAAATTCTTTTTAACCCTGATTTTTAAAAAGGAAAAAAGATCTGAACGGAAAATTCACAGAATAAAAGACATAAAAATCTTTTTCAGGGGCACCTGGGTGACTCAGTCGGTTGAGTGTCTCACGCTTGATGTTGGCTCAGGTCATGACCCCAGGGTCGTGGGATCAAGCCCTGGCCTCTGTGCTGAGTGTGGAGCCTGCTTGAGATTCTCTCTCTCTCTCTCTCTCTCTCTCTCTCTTTCTCTCTCTCTCTCTCTCTCTCTCTCTCTCTCTCCCTGCCCCTCTCCCCCATTCTTGCCATTACAGGTTGTGGTCGCGTACGAACTCCAAAACAGCAAGAGAGATTGCACAAAACCAAGTTTATGACGGCCGGGCCAGACGGGGAGTAACAGTTCCCAAAAGTCTGGCCCTGAACTAGGTTTGAAGATTTCTTACAAAGGCTGCACAAACCAATCAGGTTACGAAAGGTGGTAGTTGAAATAGGCGGGCCCCGGGGCGCCTGGGTGGCTTGGTCGGTTAAGCGTCCGACTTCGGCTCAGGTCATGATCTCACGGTCTGTGAGTTCGAGCCCCACGTCGGGCTCTGTGCTGACAGCTCAGAGCCTGGAGCCTGTTTCAGATTCTGTGTCTCCCTCTCTCTCTGCTCCTCCCCTGTTCATGCTCTGTCTCTCTCTGTCTCAAAAATGAATAAACGTTAAAAAAAATTTTTTTTTAAATAAAAAGAAATGGGCGGGCCCCAATCACATTGCCTTAGAGTTATTTGAAACATAACTTGCTGACTCCAGCTAGTTGAATGCTGAATCATGTTGTTCGTAATGTTAGTTTTTAATCTAGTTAGAGCAGGATGGGGTGACCGAGTATGGGGAAGTATGATTATGCCAAGCAGTTTACGGAAGCCAAGCAAGCCATTAAGAGGAAGCTTTAATTGTCAGTAACTCACCAATGTGGATTTAAGCAGCACTAATATTCAGGGAATAGGAACGCAGCATTTTAGCGACGATATCTTATTTCTGTGGAAGCCCAACGTAAACATTGGCTCGGTATCCCAGGTCCTAAGGTCCTCTTAGGTTCACATATGGTTTATTCTTGGACGCTGGGATGTTAACTATGTTTTATTCTTCAACATTCCCCACTTCCTTTGGCTTATACCCGATTCCTTGGGTATCAGTTACTGTTCTGGGGCGTCAAGGGTACATAATGCCCTCGCAGTACCATGAGTTTAATGGATCCGAGTCTTTGATTTATGAATTGTAGGAGTACTTTTACCAGGCAGGGCCCAATAAGGGAATAAGAACAACCAAGATTAGTGGCCCAGCCAAGGCACTAAAGTAAGGTAGTTAACCAGGGAGACCAAGAGAAGAGAGACTCATACCAATTTTGATTAGCTTGCCTTTGTTTTTCCCTTTTTTCTAATCTCTGCCTGATGTGGGCCAGGCTTTGTTTAAAAATACCTGAGTTGGTCACAGAGAAGCAACACTGTTCCCCTAAGGCTAAACAGAGCCCTCCTTGTTGTAAAAACAGGAGGTCCAGGCCTCTGCGATTTTGAACTATTACCCCTGCTCGTGAGTCTATAGATTTTGTTCATTTATCCATATATATTTTTTAAATCCGAAAGGTCTTGGTGAATTTGTCTGCTAAGCGGTTTGAAATTTTGGTCCCCTGTAATGAAAGGAGCAGTGCTTACCCCTAGGGACCCTGCAACTCCTAATCCTACAATAAGGGCAGCACAATGGTAGAGATGGGTTTTCTTATCCACCTAGACTGTGGAATGAAGCCTGAGTGTTCCCGGCCACCTTTCCCCGAGAAATAAAAAACCTGGGGAAGTAGATGAACTAGGATACAAAAATCAGAGCGTTTTTTTCATGTGAAAGTTTAAAAATGGGGTTAATCCTGAGGAGTATGCAAACCAAGTCCCGGTGGGGGGGGTACTGAGAAGCGGAGGGTGTCTCCAAGGTGAGGGGTCTTAGGAATGGAAGTGGTGCTATTACAATAGCTTAAATATCGGGATTGATTACCTTGATAATTTCCTGCATAGAAACAGGTTCCCTGACCTTTTAGATCACCTAAGGTAAGACTGGGGTGTTGTCCCCGTTGGCCCTTATTTTGTAATTGATAGTGGCTCATATTCTGGATATGATTATCTCCTGTTCCCAGGGATATTGGTGTTCCTATTCCAATATAATAGGGTTGGGGGGGGTTCTAGGATCCAGGCATAGCCAACAGTCTCGGGTGATGTTAGGGTGAGTAGAGTTTAAAAACTTAAAAGTATAACATAAGGCGTTAAAGGTGTCCGTCTCCTCACTATGTGTCTCTTTGTTTGTCGGGGAAGTGTTTGTCAGCAAGGTTGCCTTCGTGGCAGCCAAGGTGGGTGATCTTTCAGGATCGGGTAGAGGGTTAATAATGGGGTTTGGTCCGATGGGGGCCCTGGGGGTAACCTGGACCTTGAATCTCTGTATGGTGATTTTAACACCTGGATCACTTCCAGTCACATACAGTCTGAGTCCCCAAGTCTTTCCTGAGTTCCATCGGGGGTCTCATCCATCTTTAATTTTTAGGGATATCAGGTGTTGGGTTTTAGAATTAGAAAACGTAGTTATAGAGGATAGAAACGGGTCTTTATGAGTCCGGTCTGCAACTGTCTCACAGCCCCAAGAGGCACAGTGGAATTGCCCATGGCCTTGACAATCTGGAGGCCCATCCGAGGGGCAAGCATAAAGCTGCACCTTTTAAAGGTGTTGACATTCTGGTCCCTTGGGATGGGGGCTGGCTCCAATGAAGCCCATTTTGGCTCCAGTGGGTGATACCATGGGCTTTCCTCCTTGTTTGAAAAGAAAAGGGTTTGTCCAACTTAGGAAATGACTACAAAGGTAAAAAATGAGCAAAGGGGAGGCATAAGAAGTGGAGTTGGCTAAGACCAATCCGTTGACATCGGATTGGGGCGTGTTTACAGAGTGCCTGTCTAGTTATAGAAATTACAAAAAGCATCCGATACTTATAAAACATTCTATCCCTGATAAAAAAAAAAAGCGAACAAGAATAGCCCTTTTTCAAAGGTTGTCCAATCCGTGGGTGTGACAGCAACCAATCTGATAGCTAATGGTTCAGTTTCGGGGGTGGGGGTGGTTCCTTCTGGTTCTCCTATATCAGGTTATGGATAGCTGGCAGCATAATTTGCAGGGCCTGTAAAGGCTTAAGGAGATGGTGGTCGGAAATTTCAGCCCAATGTTCGTCTCCTGATGTGGGGAGTAAAGGAGGCGGTCTCCAGAACAGAATCTCAAAAGGGGTGACACCCTTGACGTAAGTGCAACGTATACTCTGAGTAGAGCAAAAGGAAGGAGGCCTACCCAGTTTTCGCCAGTTTCTGTAATTAATTTAGTCAAGGTTTCTTTTAGAGTTCTATTCATTCTTTCTACCGGCCCTGAACTCTGGGGGTGGTGAGCACAATGCAATTTCCAATTTATTTGTCAGCTTTTGGCCAACATCTTAGATATCTGGGCGATGAAAGCCGGGCCATTATCCGACCAGACCAACAGGGATGCCAAATCGGGGAACCAATTCATCGAGTAATTTCTCAGCCGCTACCTGGGCTGACTCTGTTCTAGTGGGGAAAACCTCTACCCACCCAGAGAAAGTGTCTACAAGTTCAAGGCGATAATGACAGCCATAGAGTCCATGTTTCATCTCAGTGAAGTCAAGTTCCCATGTTTCTCCAGGCATCTGTCCGCAGAGTCTCTGTCCTGCCAAATCAAACTTAGGAGAAGGATTAGTTTCAGCACAAGCTTCACATCTGCTAACCAGATCCTTTAAGTCTGCCCTCAGTCCCATAAGGGTACTCACTGTTTCCAGGCAATCATGGAGCGGGGTCCCCGCTTCACTATCAGGCAACGACGTAGCTGGGTTCAAGGCCTCCGTCTTCGGAAGGTGATTTGTGGAGCAGCACCTGATACTGGACGATTCGTGCGTTGGAAATCCACCCGTCCGGCGGGGGGTGTAACAAGGCAGCCGCTGCATGAGGTCCTATAATCTGGAGGTCTTGCCCAAGTGTCAATTTGGAGGCCTCTTTAACCACTATGGCAGTTGCAGCAACCGCTCTAAGGCAGCTGGGCCATCCAGTGGCGACTGAATCTAGCCACTTAGATAAACAGGCTACGGGTTGTTTTCAGAGGCCCAAAGTCTGGGTGAGGACTCCCTTCGCAATTCCCCAGGCCTCGTGTACAAACAGTTGGAAAGGCTTGGTAAGGTCCGGTAAGGCTAGGGCTGGAGCCTGGGTAAGAGTGCTCTTGATTTGCTAAAAGCCCTATCTTCTTGTTCTCCCCGGACCAACTCAGTTCCTTCACCCCCAGTGGCAGAGTACAGGGGTTTTGCCATTTCAGCGAAACCTGCTATCCAGAGGCGGCAATACCCAGCGGCCCCTAGGAACTCCCTGATCTCCCTTTTAGTTGTGGGTTTAGGAATGTTGAGGATAGCTTGGATTCTCTCCGGCCCCAGCAATCGCTTGCCTGCATGCAGTTGGTAGCCCAAGTATATGACAGAGTCCAGGCAAATTTGCGCCTTCTTTGCAAAAACTTTATATCCCAGGACATCTAATTCCCTTAGCAGGTCCTCTGTAGCCTTTGTACAATTTTCTAAGGAGTCAGCGGCCAGGAGCAAGTCATCTACGTATTGTAACAGTGTAACATCTGGGTGGCTCTCCCGGTAGGGGACCAAATCCCTTCCGAGAGCCTCATCAAAAAGAGTGGGGGAGTTTTTAAATCCCTGGGGCAGTAGAGTCCAGGTTAATTGCCCATTGAAAGTTCCATCTGGGTTAGTCCATTCAAAGGCAAAAATGGGCTGGCTAACTTTGACTGTCGGTAAAGCAAAGAATGCATCTCTTAAGTCCAAGGCAGAATATAGACAGTGATTAGGTGAGAGTTCACTTAGGAGGGTATAAGGGTTGGGGACTATAGGATGAATTGTCTCCACCCTTTTGTTAACTTCTCTGAGGTCATGTACCGGCATATATTCTGAGGTCCCAGGTTTGGGGACAGGACGCAAGGGAGTATTCCAGGGGGAATGACAGGGCATTAGGATCCCAGCTTCTCGTAAGTGATTGATGTGTTTGGCAAGTCCCTCCCTCGCTTGCCGGCTGATGGGATATTGTCTCACCCGGTTTGGGGTGGCTGTGGCAGCTAGCTGGATCACTAGCGGCGCTTGTTGAATGGCTAGTCCAGGGGGATTAGTTTCAGCCCAAACTGTAGGAATTATCTGCTTCCATTTTTCTATTAATGGAGAGGGCTTTGGTTCTGGTTTTTCTAGGAGCAGATATTCTTCTGATATAGGACAGGTAACTAGAATGGCAGGTGGCTGTAGGCTTAAGTCTATAGAATTTCCAGTAAAGGAAGTTTGGGCCTTGGGGCGCCTGGGTGGCTCAGTCGGTTAAGCGTCCGACTTCAGCTCAGGTCACGATCTCGCGGTCCGTGAGTTCGAGCCCCGCGTCGGGCTGTGGGCTGATGGCTCAGAGCCTGGAGCCTGCTTCCGATTCTGTGTCTCCCTCTCTCTCGCCCCTCCCCCGTTCATGCTCTGTCTCTCTCTGTCTCAAAAATAAATAAAACGTTAAAAAAAAATTAAAAAAAAAAAAAGAAGAAGAAGAAATTTGGGCCTTAAGCTTGTGTAATAGATCTCTCCCCAGAAGGGAATATGGGCAATCAGGTATGAGCACAAAGGAATGAGTAATAGTCCCTTGAGCTAGGTCAGTAATTCGGACATGAGTCCGCGGGTAGCCTTGTGTTCGTCCTGTGGCTCCCTGAATATATACCTTTTCTTTAGTCACGGGTCCCAAGGGTTCCTTAAGAACAGAATACGTAGCCCCAGTGTCAACCAGGAATCTGGTTTCTTTCCCTTCTATGTTGAGGGTAACCACAGGCTCCTGGGGACTCAGGGAAAGAGGGGAGCTGTGGGGACGTCATTGTTCCTGGGCAACCAAAACGGTAGGCGGGCTGGGAGGTTTTGGCTTTTTCTTGGGGCACTCATCTTTCCAGTGTCCCTCTTTTTTGCAATATGCAAACATTGATTTTTCCCTAAAGTCGAGCGGGGTCTCTTCTGCTGGGGTTGAGGTTTCCCCATCCCCTTATTGTGGTTGGGAGGCCTTCCCCATGCCGCCACAAGCACCTTTGCTATTTCCTTTCCTTGTATAACGGCTGGACTATCTCCACTCTGGAAAACTCGTTGAGCTATCTCTACCAGCTTAGAGATCACCTTTCCTTCGAGTCCCTCTAATTCTTGGAGCTTTTTATGGAGGTCTGGGGCCGACTGAGAAACGAAAGCCATGTTAATGGTTTTCCGGTTCTCTGTTGCCTCGGGGTCAATAGGAGAGTATAAGCGGTAAGCCTGGTAAAGCCTTTCTAGGACATTCATTCGGTCCCTGGACCGTGTCATGAATTTTTGTCAGATCGGTGGGCTTTCGTGCCACTGCGCGAAGCCCCTGTCACAGAATCTGGCGATACTGGAATAGACGCTCCCTACCGTTATCCGTGTTAGGCTCGCACTGGGGCGGCGTGGGAGGGAAAACATGCTCAATTCGGTGAAGGTCTGTGGTAGGCATTCCATCTGGGCCAAGGACTGCTCTCGTGGCTTCCCGGAGCACTCGGGCCCTTTCCTCCGAAGCCAGTAAGACCTGCAAGAGTGGGTGACAATCTTCCCAAGTAGGTAAGTGAGTGGTGAAAATGGAGCTCAAGAAGTCAATCAGGCCCTGGGGGTTTTCAGACAAAGGGGGATTTGGGGTCTTCCAGTTGTAAAGGTCAGTGGTTGAGAAAGGGGTATAAACTAGAATAGACCTAGGTTGAGGCCCTTCTGGGCCAGGAATTGGGGCAGTCTGCCGAAGGGGGAGAATGGGGGCTGGGAGTTCGGGGGATTGGGGTCTAGTCCCATAAGATGTCCCTGCCCTGGTATGGGGCGGGCTAGCCATCTTATCTTGAGCATTAACAGCGGAGGGGGGAGCTGAGGGGTAAGGGGGCGGCCGTTGCTCTCCAGAAGTGAAATCCCCTCCCTCTGGGTTTTCCTGGAATACAGGGTAGAGCCTCTTTGACGGTTGGGTAACAGGTAGAAGGGCTTTAGAGGATGTCGGGGGCGCAGGGGCAGAAGGAGGACCAGCGGGGTGCTTCCCTTGGCCTTTACAATATTTTAACCAGGACGGGGGGTCTTCTAGAAGATCTACCCAGGTGATGGCATATGGCTCCCGGTTGGGATGAACATCACGACAGATCCTGCGGACGGCATAAGCAAGGTTGAGATTATAGGAGCCCTCTGGGGGCTCCAGTCAACCCCAGAGAATGTCGGCCAGTCCAGGTGGCGACATGTCCGCACCCAGGATGGCTTTAGGTTAAAGCCATAGTTTTCTCCTCTTTTCCTGAAACCAGAAAAGTTATTTAACCTACATTGGAGGGGGGATCAAGCCTCGGAAGAGGAAGATAGACCTATAACGAGGTTAGACAGTGGGTCACAACAGATAAACGACACTCTAAAGATGACTAAGAGATGGACAGTGGTGTAGGGGTGATCAGCCCCACCAAGAACCAGAACCAGGTGCAGGTGACCCAAGAATCGTCAAAACAAATTAAGAATCAGATGACGATTAGTGAGTCCCGGCAGCGACTTAGGGACTTCTCCTCTAAGCACCCGCTAGGGGAACTTGAGCTGCCTCCAGCCTTCCTCTCCAGCAACAGATCTGGCCAGAAACAGCAACCAAAAGGAGAAGCCAGGTGTGGTTCCTAGCCTACCTGTAGCCAAGGAAAGCCGGGGCCGAGGACCATCTCTCGGGAGCTCCCCGCTAGCGATTCCATTCAGATGCTGACGAAACATTTTGGAGTTCGCGAAATAAAACGATCTCGGTGGAACCTCCAAATGTTACAGGTTATGGTCGCGTACGAACTCCAAAACAGCAAGAGCGATCGCACAAAACCAAGTTTATGACGGCCAGGCCAGACGGGGAGTAACAGTTCCCAAAAGTCTGGCCCCGAACTAGGTTTGAAGATTTCTTACAAAGGCTGCACAAACCAATCAGGTTACAAAAGGTGGTAGTTGAAATAGGCGGGCCCCAGTCACATTGCCTTAGAGTTATTTGAAACATAACTTGCTGACTCCAGCTAGTTGAATGCTGAATCATGTTGTTCGTAATGTTAGTTTTTAATCTAGTTAGAGCAGGATGGGGTGACCGAGTATGGGGAAGTATGATTACGCCAAGCAGTTTACGGAAGCCAAGCAAGCCATTAAGAGGAAGCTTTAATTGTCAGTAACTCACCAATGTGGATTTAAGCAGAACTAATATTCAGGGAATAGGAACGCAGCATTTTAGCGACGATATCTTATTTCTGTGAAAGCCCAACGTAAACATTGGCTCGGTATCCCAGGTCCTAAGGTCCTCTTAGGTTCACATATAGTTTATTCTTGGACGCTGGGATGTTAACTATGTTTTATTCTTCAACATTGCTCTCTCTCTCTAAAATAAAAATAAATTTGAAAACAAAAAGTAAGAATCTTTTTCAAACGCGCGAAAACATGTTCAGACTCACTTAAGTAAATCAAATTAAATCAACACCGAAACAACCATCAGATTGGTAAAAAAGTAAATAATACCAACATATTTTGTTGGTGAGGCTGTGGGGAGACAGACCTCATATGTCGCCAGGGGAAACGGGAACTGGTATAACAACCCTTCCCCAAGGAAATTTGGCAATTTCTAGCAAAGCTACATATGGACTTACTTTTTGGCCCAACAATGCCACTTCTAGGAAATTCCCCTGAGAATACATCTCCAACAATACGAAAGCATACATGCAGATTTTTTTTTAATTTTTTTTTTAACATTTATTTATTTTTGAGACAGAGAGAGACAGAGCATGAACAGGGGAGGGGCAGAGAGAGAGGGAGACACAGAATCTGAAACAGGCTCCAGGCTCTGAGCTGTCAGCACAGAGCCCGACGCGGGGCTCGAACCCACGGACCGTGAGATCATGACCTGAGCCGAAGTCCGACGCTTAATCGACCAAGCCACCCAGGCGCCCCATACATGCAGATTATTTACTGCAGCTTTGTCTGTCATTGCAAATAATTGAAACAAACTTTGCATACTATACCACATGTGGGAGGTGGGTGAATAGATTTGGTACATATAGACAATGCAGCTATAAAAAAAAAAATGAGAAAAATCTCTATGAACCACGAGGGAGTAATTTCCAGCAGCAGATAGGGTGCTACCCGTACGAGGGAAGAGATTTTAAGAAAATAGACATACATCTGTTCCTTTGTGCAAAAAGAAAGACAAGAAAGATAAGCCAGAATGAATGACATTTATTACTTTTATGGAGTAGGTGGGAAACGGGTTAGAAAGAATCCAGGGGGCGCCTGGGTGGCTCCGTTGGTTGAACCTCTGACCCTTGATTTCAGCTCAGGTCATGATCTCACGGTTCGTGGGTTCGAGCCCCACGTCGGGCTCTGTGCTGGCAGTGCAGAGCCTGCTTGGGATTCTCTCTCTCCCTCTCCCTCTCTGCCCCTCTCCCACTCTCTCTCTCTCTCACACACACTCTCTCTCTCTCAAAATAAATAAACATTAAAGAAAAGAAAGAAAGAAAGAAAGAAAGAAAGAAAGAAAGAAAGAAAGAATTCAGGAATGAAACTGGCATAGAAGGGGTAAGGGAAGAATCTGAGTACAATTTTTGTATAGTGCTGACTCTTAGGTCCGCCTGCTCCCCAAAACAAGAAATAAATAAAGTCAACCAGAATGTGGTGGTGGGGGGGGGTACCTAATAAGGAAAATAAACAGTAAGACATGAACTTAGCTGCATTAAAAACAAGTAACATAACCATACTGAAGGTCGCCTGGCAGTATTTTGATTACATACACTAAAGCAAAAGACAAAGGTTGCACTTCAATTACAATATTTGTTTTTCAGAGCGGTATGGGTTAGAAATTCTGAAACTATCTAATATGTATATACTTGTATTGAGCAGGTAAGCAATACATTGTGGATGAAGAGAACCAGATTTGTCACTGTTGAAATAAGAAGTTACAAATAAGGAAAAGGGTAGTGTTGGATTGGAATCAAAGACATTAAATATAAACTTATGGGGGCGCCTGCGTGGCTCAGTCGGTTAAGCGTCCGACTTCGGCTCAGGTCATGATCTCACCATTCATGAGTTCGAGCCCCGCGTCAGGCTCTGTGCTGACAGCTCAGAGCCTGGAGCCTGCTTCGAATTTTGTGTCTCCCTCTCTCTCTGCTCCTCCCCTACTCATGCTCTGTCTCTCTCTCTCTGTCTCTCTCTCTCTCTCTCCTTCAAAAATAAATAAAAACATTAAAAAAATTTTTTTAAATATAAACTTATCATTGGGGCGCCTGGGTGGCTCAGTCGGTTGGGCGTCCGACTTCGGCTCAGGTCATGACCTCGCAGTTCGTGAGTTTGAGCCCCAGGTCGGGCTCTGTGCTGATCAAGCTCAGAGCCTGGAGCCTGCTTTGGATTCTGTGTTTCCCTCTCTCTCTGCCCCTTCCCCACTTGCACTCTGTCTCTCTCAAAAATAAATAAACATTTAAAAATTGAAAAAAAAAAAGCAGAAGAAGAAGAAGCATCGAGAGCAGACGATGATGTCCAGCTCAAGCAGTCCGGCAAGGGGCAAATGCTTCCTTCCCCCACCTTTTGTTCTCTTCAGGCCCTCACTGGACTGGATGATGCCCACCCCCTTTGGGAAGGACTAACTGCTTCCCTGAATTCACTGATTCATACGTTCATTCCATCCTGAAACACACTCCAGACACACCCCAAAATACTTAGCCAAATATCTGGGCACTTCGTGATCCAGTCAAGTTGACACATAAAATGAACCATCGCAGATAGTAATCGATTGTTACTTAAAAATAAAATAAATATGCATGAGCCTATACTCATATAAATAAATGGGGTAGAAGAAACAGCTCTTCTTTAAGTAGGATTCTAATAAATAAATGCGGAAGAAATGATAGAAACAGAAAATCAGGAGGCACCTGGGTGGCCTAGTCGGTTAAGCATCTGATTCTTGATTTCGGTTCAGGTCAGCATCTCATGGTTTGTGAGTTTGAGCCCCGCGTCAGGTTCTGCGCTGACAGCCAGGAACAGGCTTGGGACTCTCTCTCTCTCCCTCTCTTTCTGCCCTTCCCCTGTTCTTTTGTACATGCACGAGCTCTCTCTCTCTGTCTCAAAATAAATAAACATTTAAAAAATGAAAAGAAGTAGAAAATCATCATTAGGCAAACCCCACAGTAATAATTGTTGCATGAATCACTCATGGATGTTAAAATTAGTAAGTAAAGTATGATGAGAAACAAGATATTTACATCAATCCAAGGTATCTCCCCAGAGATGTTTGCTAATCACGAAGAGAAAAACCTGGAAGGCACCACCTTAACCAAGTGGTCAAAGTGTACGTGTCCAGTTATAAGACGTACCAACATCATGGACCATCTAAGATGCAGGACTTACAAGAGGACTTCACTTCTGGAGTATTCTTACCCAAAGCGAATCATCTCAAAGTACGCATTACAAAACATCAGAGAAATCCAAATTGAGGGATATTCTAGAAAATAGCTGGCCAGTACGCTTTAAAAAAACAAAAAAAGTGTCAGGTTCATGGAAGAAAGATAAGGCTGAGACATTGTTCCAGATTGGAGGAGACTAGGGAGGCATGACAAGGGTGGTAATAACCAGCCTCCAAAACGGCCTGAGAGAGGCTGCTTGCTATTCATGGAACACGGCTGACCTGTGTACCAACAGGATATTGTGAAAACCACACAGCGTGATTTCTGAAGCTAGGTCATCAAGGACTTTGCAACTCCAGCTGTCCTTTCTCTGGGTGAAGCCAGAGGCCACTCGAGCAGCACCCTGGAGAGCCCCACGTGGTCGTGAACTAGAGCCTCCTGCAGTTACGTGAATAGGCCGCCTTGAAAGCGGATCCCCCAGTCCTAATCAAGACGTCAGATGACCACGGTCCAGGCTGACATCATGAATGCAACATTCTCCGAGACCCTGACCCAGAACTACCCAACTAAGCAGCTCCCAAATTCCTGACCCACAGAAACTATGAGATAAAAAATATATATATATATTTATATATATATATAATATATAATATATGTATATATTTGTTGTTTTAAGCTATATATATAATATATAATATATAATATATAATATATAATATATAATATATAATATATAATATATATACACATATTTGTTGTTTTAAGCTACTAAGTGTTAGGGTAATTGTCACATAACAATAAATAATACAGCAGTGATATGCAATTTGGAATCCTGGAATCCTGGAATTCCTGGACCAGGAAAAAGACATTAGTGGGACCATTGACACAGATAAAACAAGGTCTATAGTTTAGCTAATAGTATAATGGCTCTGTTAATTTCCTGGTTTCAATAACAGTCCTGTGGTTGTGTAAGGTGTTAGCATTAAGAAAAGTTTGGTGAAGGGTATACAGGAACTCTCTGCACCGTTTTTGCAATTTCTTGCAAGCCTAAAATGATTTCAAAATCAATAGCTTTAAAAAAAGAAGAGAAAAATATTCCTAACGAAAGTAGAAGGAATAAACTTAACAAATACAAGAGCAGAAATGAATAAAATAGAAAAGGAATTTTGAAGTCAAAATTGGGTTCTTTGATAATACCAAGAAAATCGACAAACCTCTGGCAAGACTGATTCAGAATGATTATTTTTTTATTATTTTAAAAAATAAATATTTATTTTTTATTTTGACAGAGAGAGAGAGAGAGAATGCGTCCAAGCAAAGGAAGGTCAGAGACAGTTACCATTTATTATAAATAAGTATCATTTATCAAGTCCCATGCTAGGCACTAAAAAATGTGGAATCTGCTCAATGTGTCACTGAAAATGGGAAATGGAGGGGCGCTTGGGTGGCTCAGTCGGTTGAGCCTCCCCCTCTTGTTTTCTGCTCAGGTAATGATCTCACAGCGGGTGGGATTGAGCCCTACGTTGGGCTCTGCGCTGACAGCTCAGAGCCTGCTTGGAATTCTCTCTCTCCCTCTCTCTTTCTGCCCCCTCTCCTGCCACGTGTGTGCGCTCTTTCTCTCTGTCTCTCTCAAAGAAATAAACGTTAAAAAATAAAATAATATGGGGCACCTGGGTGGCTCAGTGGGTTAAGCGTCCAACTTTGGCTCAGGTCATGATCTCACGTTCGTGAGTTCAAGCCCCACGTCAGGCTCTGTGCTGACAGTGCAGAGCCTGGAGCCCTCTTCGAGTTCTGTGTCTCCCTCTCTCTCTGCCCTTCTCTCTCCCCTGCCCACCCTCTGTCTCTCTCTCTCTCTCTCTCAAAAATAAATAAACATTAAAAATGTTTTAAAAATAATAAATAATAAAAAATACAATAATAAAAAGTAGGGGTGTGGGAGTCAGGGAGATGTGTTGGGAGGAGGCAATGGAGAAACAGAAATGTTGCCAATGTTTTGTTTTTCAACTTTGGTGTTTATTATCTCACTCCATCGTTTATGTACATTTGACAACTATTTTGTACATATCAAGTATTTCACAATTTTAATTTTTTTAATGTTGATTTATTTTTGAGAAAGAGACAGAGATGGAGCTTGAGCGGGGGAGAGGCAGAGAGAGAGGGAGACACAGAACTCAAAGCCGGCTCTGGGCTCCAGCCTCTGCACTGTCAGGACAGAGCCTGACGGGGGCTCGAACCCACAAACTATGAGATCATGACCTGAGCCGAAGTCGGAGGCTTAACTGACTGAGCCACCCGGGCGCCCCTCTTTCGCTTCCATTTTAAATGTCACTTCCTCATCCCATGTTTCGTTGTATTTTATTATTCACTACAAGGTGTGGCATTTAAATACCTCCCTAACAATCTCCCTCACTTTCTATATCCCTGACTTCCAGCCAAATGCAGAGGGTCTCCAGGGCACTCCGTGGGCCCCCAGGGGATGGCAGAGCCACAAAGTGGAAGGAGCCTGGGTTCTTGCATAAACAGATGGGAGCCTGCCCTCCGATGGCCCCTCTCTCTATCAAAGACACATGGTGTATTAGTTACCTGTTGTTGTAGAAAAATTATCCCAGAGCTTTGTGGTTTCAATCAAAAAGCAATTTACTCCCTCTCTGTTCCGTGGGTTAGGACTTCAGGAGCAACAGAGCTAAAAGTCCTGACTCACCATCTCTCGTGAGGTTTGCGATCAAGATGTCAGCCGGAGCTTGGCACAAAACAGACACTCAGATCAATAGAACAGAATAGAGAACCCAGAAATGGACCCACAAACATATGGCCAACTAATCTTTGAAAAGAAGGAAAGAATATCCAATGGAATAAAGACAGTCTCTTCAGCAAGTGGTATTAGGAAAACTGGACAGCAACATGCAGAAAAATGAACCTGGACCCCTTTCTTACACCAGACACACACAAAAAACTCAAAATGGATGAAAGATCTACACATAAGACAGGAAGCCATCAAAATCCTTGAGGAGAAAGCAGGCAACACCCTCTTTGACCTTGGCCGCAGCAACTTCTTACTCAAAACATCTCCGGAGGCAAGGGAAACAAAAGCAAAAATGAACTATTGGGACCTCATCAAAATAAAAACTTCTGCACAGCAAAGGAAACAGTCAGCAAAACTAAAAGGCAACCAACAGAATTGGAGAAGATATTTGCAAGTGACATATCAGATAAAGGGTTAGTATCCAAAATCTATAAAGAACTTATCAAACTCAACACCCCAAAAATGAATAACCCAGTGAAGAAATGGGCAAAAGACATGAATAGACACTTCTCCAAAGAAGACATCCAGATGGCCAACAGGCACATGAAAAGATGCTCCACATCACTCATCATCAGGGAAATACAAATCAAAACCACACTGGGATACCACCTCACGCCAGTCAGAATGGCTATCATTAACAACTCAGGCAACCACAGATTTGTCGAGGATGCAGAGAAAGAGGATCTCTTTTGCACTGCTGGTGGGAATGCAAACTGGTGCGGCCACTCTGGAAAACAGTGTGGAGGTTCCTCAAAAAACTAAAAATAGAACTACCCTACGACCCAGCAATGGCGCTACTAGGCATTTATCCAAGGGATACAGGTGTGCCGTTTCGAAGGGACACAAGTACCCCCATGTTTATAGCAGCACGATCGACAATAGCCAAAGTATGGAAAGAGCCCAAATGTCCATCCATGGATGAATGGATAAAGAAGATGTGGGATATAGATACAATGGAGTATTACTCGGCAATCAGAGAGAATGAAATCTTGCCATTTGCAACTACGTTGATGGAACTGGAGGGTATTATGCTAAGCGAAATTAGAGAAAGACAAAAATCCTATGACTTCACTCATATGAGGACTTTAAGAGACAAAACAGATGAACATCAGGGAAGGGAAGCAAAAATAATATAAAAACAGGGAGGGGGACAAAACAAAAGAGATTCTTCAATACGGAGACCAAACGGAGGGTTACGGGAGGGGTTGTGGGAGGGGGGATGGGCTAAATGGGTCAGGGGCACTAAGGAATCTACTCCTGAAATCATTGTTGCACTAGATGCTAACTAACTTGGGTGGAGATTTTAAAAATAAATTAAATTTAAAAAAAGAGAGAGATGCCAATCAATCAATCAATAAAAAAGCTGTTGGCCCGAGCTGTCATCATCTGAAGGCTTGGTAGGGACGGAGGCTTGTTTGCAGGGTCCCCTTCCCTGGGGGCTCACTCTCATGGCTGTGGGCTGCAGGGCCTCAGCTCCGACCCTGTGGTCCTGCCTGCGTGTCTGCACGCCATGGCAAGTGGCTTCCCCCCAGAGTGAGTGACCCAAGACAGAAGGCAAGCAGGAAGCCAAAGTGCCTCTTGTGACTGGATGTCACATTTTTCAGCCACCATTTACTCATTAGAAGTGCATGACCCAGCCCAGCGCCCGCTCAAGGGGAGGAGAATTGGGGGCCGCCTCTTGCCTAGAGGAGTATCCAGAACGCATGGACACCTCCCAGAAGCACCACGCCCTGGCTGAACCCATTCACCCGCCTACGAGGTACCTGCACCTGAGGAGAAGCAAATATGATAAGCAGAAGGCTGTTTGACTGTGAACTTGGGCCACGGGAGTCTCTGGGCACACACCTCCTTACATTCTCCTGTGTTTGTCTGTGTGGATCCCATCCCTCTTTTTTTTTTTTTTTTAATGTTTATTTATTTTTGAGAGAGAGAGAGAGAGAGAGAGAGAGAGAGAGAGTGGGGGAGGGTCAGAGAGAGAGAGAGGGAGACACAGAATCCAAAGCAGGCTTCAGGCTCTGAGCTGTCAGCACAGAGCCTGACATGGGGCTTGAACCCACAGACCACGAGATCACGACCGGAGCCAAAGTCGGAAGCTTAACCGACTGAGCCACCCAGGTGCCCCCCACCCCCGCTGTCCCTCTTTCTGAGATAACTGGTCGTGACTTCTCAAGCCTCCAACCTCCCACGCTCATTCCCTTGTCCTCCTGGATCTCCCGAGCCCACATCTCTGCATACACCTGCAGGGATAGAAGGACTGTCTCTCCTCCTTTCAGACCCTCTGGGTCCTCCTCATCTGCTCCCCCTCCCCTCCCCTCCTCATTTCCCGAAGTCAACACTTCTCTATGTGTTTCCTTGTTTCTTTGTTGCCTATCGACCGGAAGCTCCACGAGGTGGGACCTTTATCTGTTTTGCTCACTAATGCATTCTCCACACTGAGAACAAGGCCTGGCTCATGGTGGGCACTCAGTACATACTTGTTGGATAAAGAAACGACTGAATGAATGGCAGGAGGGAAACCCCGTACATTCTGATGGGAGAGAGGCAGAAGCAAAAGTGTGTGTCCCAAATTCCCTGCACCAGGCGAGAAGGCTCATGAGGGCAGGAAGTGTCTTTTGGTTCTCTACCAAGCCCCCAGCACAGAGCCCTGTGCCTGGCACATAACAGGCCCTATAAACGTGTGCTGATCGGCTGAGCGCTCGCTGACTGCCCAAGCCATCACCTTATTGCCCCCAATACCTTCCTTTTTTTTTTTTTTAAGTTTATTTTTTTTTAATGTTTATTTATTTTTGAGAGAGAAAGAGAAAGACAGAGCCCAAATGGTAGAGGGGCAGAGAGAGAAGGAGACACAGAATCTGAAGCAGGATCCAGACTCTGAGCTGTGAGCACAGAGCCCGATGCGGGGCTCGAACCCACAAACTGCGAGATCATGACCTGAGCCGAAGTCGTAGACTCAACCGACTGAGCCACCCAGGCACCCCTATTTATTTATTTTTGAGAGGGAGAGAGAAAGAGAGAGAGAGTGCGCGCAAACAGGGGAGGGGCAGAGAGAGAGGGAGAGAGAGAATCCCAAGCAGGCTCCATACTGTCAGCACAGAGCCTGATTCAGGGCTCGAACCCACAAACCATGAGATCGTGACCTGAGCTGGATGCCTAACTGACTGAGCTACCTAGGTGCCCCACCCCTAATACCTTTTTTGGTACATTTGGGTAAGAGGTGCTGTCCCTGGACCTGTCCTTAGCCCACCCCTGTATTCTACGTCCCTTTACAGATGCCCTCAGGACCTGCGTTCAGAGTTATGACATGGCTCCCGGTCTCTGCTCTGCCCTCCGATGACACTCAGGCTGTCTAGCCTGGTGGTGACCGTTCCCTGGCTTTTCCCAGAGACTGTGAGGAAAGGCTTAGCCCAGACACTGCTTGGGTTAGGGGCGTAATTCACCACAGGCCCCAGGGGACCTGGGTCCGGACGGTGGGGCCTGTTGGCTCACAAGAAGTGCTAAGGTGCATTGGGGAACCAGACAGAGTCCTGGCTCGGCCAGGACTCAGAGACACCCATCAGGGTGACTCTGGCTAAGTTCCCTAGCCTCTCTGAGCTTTTACTTTCTCAGCAATAAAATGGCAACTTGCGGGGCACCTGGGCAGCTCAGTCAATTAAGCATCCGGCTTTGGCTCAGGTCACCATCTCCCAGTTCGTATGTTCAAGCCCCACGTCGGGCTCTCTGCTGTCAGCACGGAGCCTGCTTCAGATCCTCTGTCCCCCTCTCTCTGCCCCTCCCCCACTTGTTCTTTCCTTCTCTCTCTTTCTCAAAATAAATAAATAAAAACTTAAAAATAATTTGATAAATAAATAAAATGGCACCTCGGGGTGCCTGGCTGGCTCAGTCAGTAGACCATGCGACTCTTGAGCTTGAGGTCATGTGTTCAAACCCCACGTTCAGCTTAGAGTTTACTTTAACAAACAAACAAACAAAAAACGACGGCAGCTTGTCACAGGACAGGGATTGAGAAAATGGACAAGGTATAAAGTAAAAGGGGTGAGAACAGGACTACGGGGCCACCCTGCCTGGGTTTCGGGGCTGACGGTCTTTCCCTAGCAGCTCTGCAAAGCTCGGGCGAGTTGCTCAGTCTTTCTGTACCTCGGTCTCCTCGCCCACGAACCACGCATGATCACAGAACCTGGCTCGTGGGGCCGTTGTAAGAATTAAAACCACGCCCGGCATCCAGTCGGAGCCCAGCACACACGGGCTGTGTGATAATCCTTACGATTTGCAGCATCCACAGGGGAGCAGTTTTCATTATTCCAAACCCTGCGCCGACAGAGGCCACAGACGTGGGAGCAATTACAATATGGGGTCATACGAGATTGTGTCCACGCTGGCTCGGTGCCACGGGCGCCAAGAGGAGGGAGAGATTCATTTGGGTTTACAGCCGATGCTTGGCAGTGTCTCAGACGAGCCCTAGGGATTTTCTGGGCAAACGGGAGAAGAAAAGCATAGAGAAGAGACCTTTGCCAAAGAGACCAGCAGAGTTGGGTGGCACGAGGACAAAGTGAGCTTGACGACAACACAAAGTGGATGAGGATGGGTGGGGAGGGGGGAGGCGGGCTGAAGCCGACCACGCGGGAATCCAAATGTCCGGTTGGGAAGGCCTTTGTCAGGCCTTTGGGAAGCGGGTGTAGCCATCTGGCTCATGTGGCGGCTGTCCCAGGTTCCTTCCAGCTGCCTTCTTGGACTGCAGAGGTTGGAATGATAAAACGAAGCCAAACAGCAAAACAACAACAACAAAAAAACCACATATGCTTCAGCTGTTCCGTGGCAACCACGTGAGACTTAACTCTGGAACCCAGTGAAATAGAGCCCCGCCCTCCCCCCCCTCCCGCCCCCCCAGGTATTCCTTCTGTCCCTGTGCTTCCCAAACCGGGGCACCGTGGAGCCTTCCAGGCCCCTGGATGGCAGTGTCATCTCACTGGAACAGCCGCGTCCCCACTGCCTGTGGTATGCCACCTCAAGTGGCTCTGACTGGAACCCTGTGCAGGAAATGATTTCAAACAATCGCAACAGGGACTGTCCCCTCGCTTCTCCACGAAGCTGCTGCCCTCTGTGTCCCTGATTCGGCCAGAACCGACCACTTCAGGGCCATCAGGCCCAAGACAATGCACGTATCCACCCATCTATTCATCTATCCAAACGTTTGTTTATTTACTCCTTCAATATTTACTGAGGGTCCACCAGGCCCTGGACCTGGGGCTGGGAACAGGGAGACAAACCGGGTATGATGCCCACTGTTTGGGCCGTCTATCGCTGTGAAACAAACCACCCTAAAACCTAAAGGTTTGCACCAACAACCGCCGTTTCATTCCTCACAGTTTTGCAGTTTGGGCAAGGCTGAGTGAAGCGCACAACTCTTTTCTCCCCCATGTGGCATCATCTGGCACAGCCAGCTGTCTTCCCAGCAAAGGATGGGCTTGCTCGGGAATCGCTGAGAATTTACAATCTGGGACGAGCCAGCTGCCACGGTAAAACCGCAGGCAAGTCCCCGAACAAAGGAGAGGGCCATTCTTTGATAGAGGCAAGTGGGGCGTCGGGAGTCATAAACGGGGAGCTTGACGTATGGTGGCTTCTCAGTGGCTGAGTTGCGACTGTCTGTCCTTGGCTGGGCTGTGGCTGGAGGAAGAAGAAATGAGCCTTCCTCCCGCTGGGATGGTCAGTAAAAGTACTACCTATCCGCTCTTCGAGTTCCTTCCCTCCCCTTTGGCTCTGCAGTTGACAGCTAATGTTGGGCGTGAGAGCTCCCCCTGCTGGCCTCCTGGCTCCCTTCTAATGAGGTTTCCTTTCATCCCTTTTCACAGGGCAGGGGCTCCATAGAGAGAAGAAACAGACTCGAATAAATGCGTGTCAGATAAATGATGGGAGGAATTCCTGACGTGTGCCCCCTGGAGCCGATACCCAGCTGAGTTGAGGAGTGGGCAGCGCTCGTCAAGGAGTGCCGAGAATTGTCTCCATTTCGACGCCTGCCTCAGGTAAGGAAGCCAATGCCCAAGGAGCTGGGACAGGTAATGAGCAAGAGTGAACTTGGCCGCTGGGGACGGGAAGCAGCTCTCACTGGGGAGGTGGGCCCCGTGAGGCTCCTGGAGAAGCCAGGAATCCTTACTTCTTGTGCGAAATCATATATTTTAAGCAACGACGACTAATTTATAAAAATTCAGTGCTGCGCAGGTCAAACAAAACTCAACCCAGGGTCGGATGTGCCTGTGGGCAGGCGGCTCGAGTCTCTGATCTGAAGGCTGCTTGTCCTCCAGATTGTCAATGGTGCCCTTCTCCCCGAAGCTTCAAGCTCACCTGGCCACCCAGCTCCCAGCGACCTGGAATTGCTACTGCCTTTGGTTTTAAATCTTTATTTTTCTGTGTATGAAAGGAATCCCCTTTCTTGGTGAAAAATTCAAACCTTACAGAAATGTCTAACCCATAAACACAGACACAATCCTATCGCTACCTTCCACCCACATCACCACCAGGACTAGTTGGTGAATATTCCTGCGGATATTTTAAGGGATTTTTCCCCCGCGGTTCACAAAATTGAAATCTTACTGTATAACCATTATACAATCTCTTTTTTCCATAATAACATAGGATGGACAACTTTTCATGGCAGTGACAATGAACTCAATTTATCCCTTTTTTTTTAAATTTTTTTAAATGTTTATTTATTATTGAGAGACAGAGCATGAGCAGGGGAGGGGTAGAGAGAGGGGAGACACAGAATCTGAAGCAGGCTCTGAGCTCTGAGCTGTCAGCACAAAGCCCGACGCAGGGCTCAAACCCATGAACCATGAGATCATGACCCGAGCCACAGTCGGACGCTTAACCGACTGAGCCACCCTGGCACCCAGGTTGTATATATACATTTTAAAAGCAGTGGAATATACAATTCCACCAAAAAACCTTTTTGATCTAGATTGAAATTTTAGGTCCATTTGGAGAAGAATTGAGAGTTTTACAACCCTGAGCTTGTTAACCCTCTGGGCCTGATAAAGTCTCCTGTTGTCTGTATCTCAGGAGGAGGAATGGAGATAGTTAACTACTGACTCATCTTAAAAATATTTATTGGTCTATTTTTGTTCTCAGTTTTAGCACATCTTTTATTTTCCAGAAGTTGTCCATTTCACCTAAGTTTTCCAATGTATTGCCATAAAATTCCACCTACTCTATTTATATTATTTTAAAACCTCTGCTGTGTCTGTGGTTATTTCTGGTTTCCATTCTTTATATTATTTGGACCTCAACTCTTTTTCTATCAGTGTTTTTTTTTAATTTTTTAAAAACTTTTATTTATTTTTGAGAAAGCGAGAGAGGGCGCGAGCAGGGGAAGGTCAGGAAGAGAAGGAGACAGAATCCGAAGCAGGCTCCAGGCTCTGAGCTGTCAGCACAGAGCCCGACGCGGGGCTCGAACTCACAGATCGCGAGACCACAACCCGAGCCAAAGTCTGACACTTAACTGACTGAGCCACCCAGGTGCCCCCTTTTTTGATCAGTCTTGACAGCAGTCTATCTTGGGGGGTGACCGATCAGGTGGAGGCTGGTGTCTCAGAGGTGAAAGAATTCACCCAAGGCAGAACAAAGGAGTTAGATGTTCATGGAATACACTGCAAGGGAAGGAGGGCAGGACAGCAAAGAGATTGTCTGCCTGGAGGCGGGGGTGGGGGGGCTATAGTTAAGGGGAGGAGGTCAGGAGGTAGGGGAGGTTCGTGTGGAATTTTCTTTTTGGTGCCTATGACTGGTTGTAAGTAGCCCCTTGGTCAGCTAGGGCTTACGGGTATTTTGAGGTGTGGCACCTGATAGGTGGTCACGGTGGGCCCCTTCTACCTTTCTCAGGTTCCCACTGCTCAAGCCTGTTGCCTAAAAGCAGCCTCTACATATCTTATTATTAGCGAATTCAAAGTACCAACTTTCACCTTTGTTAACCTCTACTTCAGCTTTACTTATTTTATTAATTTCTACTTTGTTGTTTCCTTGACTTTTTCATTGGTAAAATTCACATACCATAATATTCACCATTTGAAAGTGTAACATTCAGCGATTTTAAGTATAGTTACCAAGTTGGGCAACTGTTACTAGTACGTATTCCAGAACATTTCTATCACCCCCCAAAGGCAACCCCACATCCATTAGCCATCGCTCCCCATTTCCCAATCCAGCCCCTGGCATCCACTAAATTTCTGTCTATGTGGACTTTACTCTTCCAGATATTTAACATAAATGGAATGATACAATATGTCTAGCTTCTTTCACAGAGCATAATGTTTTCAAGGTTCATCAGTGTTATAGCATGAATCAGCACTTCGTTCCTTTTTATAGCTGAATAATACTCCATTGTATAGATATGTTACATTTTGTTTCTCCGTTCACGGACCTTTGGGTTTCCACTTTTCAGCTATGTTGAATAATGCTGCTATGAACACTCATGTACAAGTGTTTATGTGAACAGACATTTTCACTTCTCCTGGGGATGTAACCAGGAGTGGCATCGCGGGATCATAGGGTAACTCTCCGTTCATTTTCTTGAGGAAACGCCAAACTGTTTTCCAAAGGACCTGTACTATTTTCCCCTGCTAGAAATGCGTGAAGGCGCCAATGTCTCTACATCCTTGCTAATACTTGTTATTATGGGGCTTTTTGTGTGTGTCTTTTTTATTATAACCATCTGGGCGTGAAGTGATCTCATTGTGGTTTTGGTTTGCATTTCCTTCGTATGCCTATTGGCCATTTCTTCTTTGAAAGAAATTTCTGTTCAACTCCTTTACCATTTCTGAATTGGGTTATCTGCCTTTTTATTATTGAGTTGGAAGGATTCTTTTTATATTCTAGATACAAGTCTTTCATCAGATATATGGTCTGCAAATCTTTTCTGTTATTCTGCGGGTTGTCTCTTCAATTTCTTGACGCTGTCTTTTGAAGCACAAAAGTTTTAAGTTTTGATGAAGTCCAATGTAGCTAGTTTTTCTTTCGTTGCGATGCTTTTGACGTCATATCCAGGAAACCATTATCTAACCCAAGGTCATGTAGATTTATGCCTGTTTTTTCCCTAAGACTGTTATAGTTTCAGGTCTTACATTTAGGTCTTTGATCCATTGTGTGCTAATGTTTTGTGTATGGTGTGAGGTAAGGTTTCCAGAACCATTTGTTGACAAGACTACTTTTCCCCCGCTGCATCGTGTTGTTGATAATCAACTGACTATAAATGTATATGCTTATTTCTGGACTTTTAATTCTACTCCACTTCTTTGTCTATCCTTTTGCTATTAGTACATAATCTTGATTATTGTAGCTTTGTAGTAAGTTTTTAAAATCAGGAAGTATGAGTACTCCAACTTTCTTCTTCCTTTTTAAGAATGTTTTCTCTATTGTGGGTCTCACGCATTTCCACATGAATTTGAAGATCTCATCAATTTTTGTGATGAAGGCAGCAGGGATTTTGACAGGGACTGCTGAATTTTTAGATCAATTTTAGGGACCATGCTGTCTAACAATATTAAGTCCTATAACCCATAGATATCAGATATCTTTCCATTTATTTAATGTTTATTTTTGAGAGAGAGAGAAGATCCAAAGCAGGCTGTGTGCTGACAGAGAGCCTGATGGCGGGGCTCAAACTCACAAACGGTGAGATCATGACCTGAGGACTGGAGCCAAAGTCAGACGCTTAACTGACTGCGCCACCCAGGCATCCCTCTATGTGTCTATTTTTGTGTCAGTACCACACTGTTTTCATTACTACAGCTTGTAGTATAACTTAAAATCTGGAAATGTGATGCCTCCAACTTTGTTTTTCTTTACCGAGATTGTTTTCGCTATTTGGGGTCTTCTGTGGTTCCATACAAATTTTAGGATTATTTGTTCTAGTTCTGTGAGTAATGCTACCAGTATTTTGATAGGGATTGCATTAAGTCTGTAGATTGCTTTGGGTACTATGGACATTTTAACAATATTTGTTCTTCCAATCCCTGAGCATGAAATATCTTTCCACTTGTATCATCTTCAATTGCTTTCATTAACGTTTCGTAGTTTCCAGAGTCCAAGTCTTTCGCTTCCTTGGTTAAGTTTATTCCTAGATACTTTATTATTTTTGGTGCAATTATAAATGGGATTGCTGCCTTAATTTCTTTCTGTTGCTTCATTATTGGTGTATAGAAATGCAGTGGGTTTCTGTACATTGAGTTTCTATCCTGTAACCTTACTAAATTCGCTTATTGGATCAGGAACAGGACAAGTCATACGCATGACACATCTGAGGTCCCCACAAATAGGGCATATGCCTGACAGGCAGAGCGTGGGGAGAGGAGACAAGACGTGAATGGAGGTGTCAGAAGATCTTTCTGGCCATTGTAGGGGCAATAAGTGGAGAGCAGAGAATAGGAAAGGAGACCAGTCGGTGGCTGTTAAACTGGACCAGGCATAAGATGGTGACAGCCTGGACTAAGAAGACCAGGAGATGGCGATGGAAACACTTCGGAGGCAGACTCAATAGGACTTCATCTTTCTCTCTCTCTCTCTCTCTCTCTTTTTTTTTAATGTTTATTTATTTTTGCGAGCGAGAGAGACAGAGCCTGAGCAGGGGAGGGGCAGAGAGAGGGAGACACAGAATCGGAAGCAGGCTCCAGGCTCTGAGCTGTCAGCACAGAGCCCGACACAGGGCTCAAACTCACAGACCGCAAGATCATGACCTGAACCCGCGAGATCATGACCTGAGCCGAAGTCGGCTGTTAACCCACTGAGCCAGCCAGGTGCCCCCCCCCCCCCCACCACCCAGAACTTCATCTCTTGAGTAATATACTGTAAGAGCCTCCTGTTTTCCCCCCGCTCTCACCTTTGCCCGCAACCCCACTCCATTCAATAGCACAGGTGCTAGAGTGACCCTCTTACCTAAGTAGAGCCTTTTACAACATCTCTGCTCATGGCTCCTCATGTCACTGAGTAAAAGCCAAAGTCCTGGTAATGGCTAATGCCATCTGGTTCTGCCTCCTCCTCCTCCTCCTTACCCTTTTGCTATTTCCACTCTGGCCACACCCACGTCCTCCAACAAACCAGGACAGGTCGACTCTTACCTAGCTGCAACTCTTTACCCAGATATCCACTTGGCTCACGCCTCTACCTCCTTCAAGTCTTTGTCCAGCTTCTCACTGATAGGGCAACCTGCTTCAAGCACCCTACCGCACTCCTGACCCCCTTTTGTTGTTTTGTTTTGTTTTGTTTTTTGCCTAGAGCACTTATTATTCATTGCCTCCCAACGTAGTAGAGAAATCACTTACATCATGCGTATTGTCTATCATCCAGCACGTTTACTAGAATAAAACGTCAAAAAGGCAGAGATCTGTGTTTTGTTCACGGACATCCTAAGTTCCTAGAACAGGTTGCATCTGACACATATTCGCAGACAACTGAATAAATGACTTATTTACCAGTGGGGATGTGGGGACAGATGGAGAGGGACAGGGGAACAAGATGCCCAGGTTTCCGGAGCCCGGTAAGAGGGGATGACTAGGGACACTGAAGTGTTTTAAAAACAGGAGATATTCTAGTAAAGACCAGACGTGAGAGTCATCAGCACTTGGGTGGGGAAATGGAATCCACAGGAGCAGAGGACATTATGTACACAAAACAAACAGAAGGGGCCAACGTGGACATCGACATTTAAATAAAAGGACAGAGGGAGGAAAGGGGCAGATGTACAGCCAGAGAGAAAAGCAGAGGCCTGTGGGATCACAGAAGTTGAAGGAGGAGACTTTTTACAAGAGGAAAGAGATCGAGTCAAGCGAGAACCCAAAGCTGACCATTGGTTTTAGTCACTAGAAAGTAATAGATGGCCTCGCGGGGGAGCCAACTCTGTGACAGCTAAATTGGTCAGGCCAGTTGGGGAGGTGGTGAAGGTGATGAGGCCAACCAACAGCACGGGAATCTAGAACCAGACACACCCGATGCCAATCCCAGGACAGGTCTTGTTAAATCTCTGAACATCAACAGTCCCAAGTCCAAAATGAGTATAGCACCTTCTAGCTCATAAACTGTAGTGCTTGGATGTTAAATGCGACGGAGGACAACGCAAGGCACAAATTGGGTGTATCGGCTTCATTCTGTCAACGAGCCGACTGGGTTGGCTGCGACTGCGACACAAACAAATACTACGCAGCCCAAGATCAGTAGTAGCTGCGATTACGGCCCGGGGCTGAACACAAGGAGAGCAAAGCTGTAGGCGCCGGGAAGCTGAAGTCAATCCCTTTGCATTGAACACCATCCCAACATTAGCCGGAATTAAACGTCTGCCTTCTTAATCCCAGACACATCAGGCTGCCCCTCCCTTTTGTGGCGCAGCAAATGGTCCCGCTGGGCAGACACAGATCACCCGCCCACGGACTGCGCCCCCCCTACCCCCCAACCCTGCCAGCTGTCCGCCCACTGGGGTTGGACCCAGACCTAGGCAACGCTGCCTTCCGCCCCTAGCAACCGCTCACCTGCTTTTCTCTTTCCACAGGCCAGCAAATGTCCTTCCTTTTCTTATTGGTCCGCGTAACTCTATCTAGGCCAATTAGTAGCAGCCACGGGGACCCAACTCACTCCTACACAAATCGGGGGTGATCGCGGAGAAGCAAATTTTTCTTTTCTGAACCCAGTTCTCCAAGGAAGCCTCTTATTTGTGAAGTTGTTGCGAAATCTTCTGGAATGAGACTCTAAGACATTTTATTTCTCTTAAGCCCGTAATGCTTGTCCCTTGCACACTCCCCCTTCCAAGTGGTACGGCCCACACGAAGCCCCACCTTCCAGCCTCTTTGAGAGCCTGAGCCCTCCGCTAGGTTGAGTACACTCAGCGGCGGAGGCGATACCATCTTTGACTGATAGATGGGGGGACTCCAACTATCTCCCGGGTTGTCCTATTCCGCTCCGACCACCTCTCGCGTCTTTCGCTCCGGCCGTGGGCACGAAGCCTAGATACAGTGGCGGGACTACCGCTCCCGGCACCACGGACGGTGCGCGGGGCGGCCAAAGGAAGGGTGCACTTGGTACGATCCACGCCGCGCCCCGCCGGAAGTGAGGTGTCTCTCCCCCGAAGTTCCGGCTCGCAGGGGGTGGGGAGTGTTGTTAACCGGGGCCGCCTCCGCAGTCGCGGGGATTGAGCGGGCTCGCGGCGCTGGGCTCCTGGTGAGTCGGCCGGGGTGGGGCCCGGGTTGTGGTTGGAGTCGGGACCTGGGCCCTCCCCTTGCGGTCTCCGGGGTCGACGCGCCCCCTCAGCCCCGCTTGCGGCTTGTCAGCTGGCGGTAGACCTCAGGCTCCCGTGCGGCCGCTCTCCGGAGGCTGGGCCCCACCTGCGACGTTCGCAGCTCCCGGAGCTTACAGGTGCGGGGGCGACCCGGGTCCCTCTCCGTGCCGCCGCTGCGTCCCTCCAGTCGGCCGTTTCTCCGGTGCCCCGAGTGGACATTGCCCCGGCGGGTGGGGGACGCCAGGGTTCCAGGCTGACGTATCCCGCCCGCTCCCGCGGGGCGCGCGGCGGGGTTGCGCACCCCGGCCGAGCTGTCACCGGCGCTGTCGCCTGCCCGGCTGCGCCCCCCAGCGCCTGGCTTCTCCGAGTCCAGGCGGCACGTAACCGCTTCTGGAGATTTCTGCGTTTGCATCCTCTCCATCACCTTCACGGTGGAGCCCGTGGTTGCAGTTCTTCCTGCAACACGTTTGCCTTTCCCGGTTCCTCCCTGGAGGCGGTGGCCTGGCAGGCGGCGTGGAAAGAGCCCTAGATTTGAAACAAAACTGACCCAGGCTCCAGGCCTTGCGTCAGTCTGATCGCTTAACCCTTTTGAGCCTCCATTTTCTTGTTCGTAAAATGAGGGGGCGGGGGGGCGTTTGCTATATTTGACGTCATGATTGTGTGGAGAGGTGAGGTGGGGGGGGGGGTCTCTCCCTGGTGTTTAGTGACATCGCGCGCTGGGCACTGTTCAGGGTTTGCGCAGTGTGCGCAACACGCAGGTTATTCCTTCCCTGTCCCCACGCAGGTCTCCAGGCCGGAGCGATGTTCCGCACCGCAGTGATGATGGCGGCCAGCCTGGCGCTGACCGGGGCCGTCGTGGCTCATGCCTACTACCTCAAGCACCAGTTCTACCCCACCGTGGTGTACCTGACCAAGTCCAGCCCCAGCATGGCAGTGAGTTCAGGGCTCAGGGTGGGAGGAGCTCCCTGGGAGGGAAGGAGGAGTCTGCTTGAGACAGGGGCGGAGCTGGGGGTCAGGTAAGCGTGAGAGGCGTGAAGCTGCCACCAGCCGCCTAACTTTGAACGAATTGGGACTGACGGGGACATAGGGAGGTTCCGGAATCATGAGCCCCAGACATAGCAGAGCAGAAAGTGACCTCAAACCATAGCCTCTTCTCACTCCTAGGTCCTCTACATCCAGGCCTTTGTCCTTGTCTTTCTCTTGGGCAAAGTGATGGGCAAGGTGTTCTTTGGACAGCTGAGGGCAGCCGAGATGGAGGTAAGATGTTCACGACTCCCAAAAGTGAGGGCCAGGGAGCTGGGCAAGCAGAACGTCTTGAATTCCTCGTCCTTCTCTGCCCAATCCCCAGCACCTTCTGGAACGTTCCTGGTATGCCGTCACTGAGACTTGTCTGGCCTTCACTGTCTTTCGGGACGACTTCAGCCCCCGCTTTGTTGCACTCTTCACTCTCCTTCTCTTCCTCAAGTGTTTCCACTGGCTGGCTGAGGACCGTGTGGACTTTGTGAGTTGGGTCAGGGGGTTCTCAAAGCAGATGGGAGCCAGGGAGTGGCTTGGTAGGTGGGCTTGTGAAGTGAAGGCTGGGTGGGGGGGTGGGGGGTGAGCCCCAGCCTTCCCGACAGGCCCCCTTTCTGCTCTGTCTCAGATGGAACGCAGCCCCAATATCTCCTGGCTCTTTCACTGCCGCATCGTCTGTGAGTGAGATCCATGGGAAGGGAGAGGAGGGAGCTGGAGGGAGTAAGAGGCTCTGTGGAGGATTGGAACGTGATAAGTCACAAACTGCGGACCCGTGCCGTAGAGCGCAGGCTTCCCCCTCGACCCGCAGCTGTACAGGAAAGATAATTTGGGAAGTTAATTTGCATCATCTCTGCCCTGTTCCACCCCAGGGCTTTTCAACTGTCCAGCCCCTCAGTTCTTTGCCTCCTCACCTGGAACTTGGGCTGCTCTAAAACCCTCCTAGGCAAAACTGGAGCTCCCAGGGGGCCGGGGTCAAGCCACCTGACTAGATGGCTAGGGCTTGAGGGTGGGAGGTGTCTTAAAGTGGGAAGTGGCTGTCAGTCCCTGGGCTGACCCCACCAACCCCCTATTTGGGGGGTCCCCACAGCCCTTATGTTCCTCCTGGGTATCCTGGACTTCCTCTTCGTCAGCCATGCCTATCACAGCATCCTGACCCGTGGGGCCTCTGTGCAGCTGGTGTTTGGCTTTGAGGTAACACCGGCTCGGGAGGTGGGGAGGACGAGCCTGAGGTGCCTCTGAGTGTGCCTCGAATAACCCAACAGCCCCTCCCTGGGCACCTGTTCTGTGGCCAGGCCCGTGCAGGCCACCAAGGAGCAGCCGTCAGTCTCCGCTCCCGCCTCGTGCGCTCTCACGCCTAGGAGAGCGGGGGAGGCACAGAAAGAGGCGTGTGTGTTGGGGGAGCCCTGACCCGGCGCTCAGGGAAGGCCTCCTGGAAGGCGATGCCAGAGGAGCTGGCCGTCGTTGGGACGGAAGCACTTAGCTCGATGGACAGCTGGGGAGGGGTGTTCAGCGATAGCAGCTCACCGTACGCTAGAGCCCGTGCTGAGCACTGGCTGCGTCTTTTAATCGGCAAAGCAACGTAGTCACTAAGGAACATTTAATGCCGTCACTTGGCAGACGAGCAAAGTGTCTGACGTTCCGAGAGGTCTGGTGAGCCGCTAGAAGTCAAACCAGCTAGTGAGTGCAGGCGCTCGGAAGACCCCGGCTGTGTCCAGTACCATGCTTGCGTCGTTGCACTCTGCTGTAGCGGCCTGGGTGTGGCAGAGGGTGACCAGAGCAAGGAGGTGTCGTGTGCTTAGGTCCCCGCGCCCCCTCCTCCCTCCAGTATGCTATCCTGATGACTATGGTGCTGACCATCTTCATCAAGTACGTACTGCACTCCGTGGACCTCCAGAGCGAGAACCCCTGGGACAATAAGGCCGTGTACATGCTCTACACGGAGCTGTTTACAGGTGAGAAGAGCCTGGGCCTCCCCTGACCTGGACCAGCATCCCCAGCCCTGCCTCCCAGGCCCTGTGACTGCTGCTCTCTGCACCTCCCCTTGCCCCCCAGGCTTCATCAAGGTTTTGCTGTACATGGCTTTCATGACTATCATGATCAAGGTGCACACCTTCCCTCTCTTTGCCATTCGGCCTATGTACCTGGCCATGAGGTAAGCCCAGCCCAGCCCAGCCCGTCCTGCCCCTGCCCCTGCCCCACACCTGATTCTTCTCCCTCACCCAACTTTCACTGCATCTCTCCTTTCAGGCAGTTCAAGAAGGCCGTGACAGACGCCATCATGTCTCGCCGAGCCATCCGCAACATGAACACGCTGTAAGTGGGTCGGTCCAGCTGCTCTCCCTAGCTCTGCCCCAGGTTCCTCTGTCTCCACTTCCGGTCTGGACATACCCTTGGCCCGTCCTCACTAGGTATCCAGATGCCACCCCGGAGGAGCTCCAGGCAACGGACAACGTCTGCATCATCTGCCGAGAAGAGATGGTGACTGGCGCCAAGAGACTGCCCTGCAACCACATTTTCCATACCAGGTGGGAGGGGCCCGGGGAGCCTGACTGCCGGGGATGGGCTCTGGAAGGCAGGCTCCTGGGGACTTGCTGACCGTCGCCTGTT
The DNA here is from genome assembly GCF_027475565.1 of Acinonyx jubatus. Taxonomy (NCBI): domain Eukaryota; kingdom Metazoa; phylum Chordata; class Mammalia; order Carnivora; family Felidae; genus Acinonyx; species Acinonyx jubatus. The sequence goes on from NC_069390.1 coordinate 7,242,492, forward strand.
CTTGACCCCCAGCTGCCTGCGTTCCTGGTTCCAGCGGCAGCAGACCTGCCCTACCTGCCGTATGGACGTCCTTCGGGCATCACTGCCGACCCAGTCACCACCGCCCCCTGAACCTGCGGATCAGGGGCCACCACCTGCTCCTCATCCCCCACCACTCCTGCCCCAGCCCCCTAACTGTGAGTGGCCCCCTCATTTGGCCGTCCAACACACTGTTGAGTACTTGCCCGGAGCTGGGTAGGGGAAACACGGAGGTGAATCCTCCAGAAGCTCAGTCTGGATAGGGGAGGGGGTCATAGAAAGAGACCTCCGTGGACTGAAGTCACGTGTCATCAGTGCTGAGCTCAGAGAGGCCCGTGGGAGCAGGGACAGAGTTCCTAACAACCAGTCTCTCACATGTGATTCGGAGCTATCTCACTCCGGACCTTTCTTCACTGCCTCATCCTCTCTCTGCAGTCCCCCAGGGCCTTCTGCCTCCCTTTCCTCCAGGCATGTTCCCGCTGTGGCCCCCCATGGGCCCCTTTCCACCCGTCCCGCCTCCCCCCAGCTCAGGAGAGGCTGTGGCCCCTCCACCCACTAGTGCAGGTGAGTCTTTTGGCTACTGTGACAGCCAGGGGGCGGGAGGAATGGAGAGCCAAGGCCTCAGCTCTCACCAACTTCCTGTTCTCGCTCTGTACCAGCCCTTTCTCGGCCCAGCGGAGCAGCCACGACCACAGCTGCCGCCGCCGCCTCCACCTCTGCCTCAGCACCTGGCTCTGCCCCCGCCCCCGAGGCCGGCCCCGCTCCGGGCTTCCCCTTCCCTCCACCCTGGATGGGCATGCCACTGCCTCCACCCTTTGGTAAACCGAGCCGCCCTCGGGGTTGATCTGGAGGGATTTGGGCGTCGGGCCCAGGCCGCCCCGGCTGAGCCTCTGCCTCCCTCCAGCCTTCCCCCCGATGCCCGTGCCTCCCGCGGGCTTTGCTGGGCTGACTCCGGAGGAGCTGCGGGCTCTGGAGGGCCACGAGCGGCAACACCTGGAGGCTCGGCTGCAGAGCCTGCGCAACATCCACACCCTGCTGGACGCCGCCATGCTGCAGATCAACCAGTACCTCACCGTGCTGGCCTCCCTGGGGTACGTCTGCACGGGGGCCGGCGCGCATGGCGGCAGCCTGGAGCTGCCAGTGAGGCCCCCGGCCCCGGTCCCGGGCCTTTCTCTTCGGCCACCCTGTGATGCCTGTTGGTTCACGTCACCTGTGTGTAGGCGCAGCAGGACCTCTGGGTTTCTCGATGCCTCTGTTCTCTCGCTCCAGGGGGCCTGCCCGGGTCTCAGGAGGGCTGGTGTTTATTATTAGCAGAGAGTTGACTTCGAATCCTGCTCCTTTATATTTTTCTGTAGTCAGTTCACTCATGATCGCCAGCGCTTTAGCTCATCACATATACCTTTCTCACGTGTGGTGACTCTGTGCCCGGGAAACACTGCCCCTGATCTGAGACCACGCGTAAGTCACCCAAGGGCACCTGGGTGCCTCAGTCAGACGTCCAGCTTCAGCTCAAGTCACGATCTCACATTTCGTGAGTTCGAGCCCTGCATTGGGCTTGCTGCGGTCAGCAGCGAGGCCACTTCAAATCCCGTTCGCCCTCCATCTGCTCTTCCCCTCCCCCCGCCCCCAAAAAGTCACCCAGAACCAGCCTGGCCTAAGTGTAAGTTATGGTGCCCACCACTCATTTGCTTCGTGACCACTGTCACTTTAATTGAACAGAAGAGTCCTAGCTCCTATTCACGGGTCACACACACACAGTGTCTGGCACACAGAGCACTGGCTTGGAGGGGAGTTTGAGTCTGAGCAACCTGAATACGGTTTTCTTCCGTGGAAAATCTTAGGTGGGAACTCTGTGAGGAGCCTGGCGCCCCGCTAGAGACCACCGTTTACCAGCGAACAGGCCAACGATTCTTGCCCGCAAGTAGTTTAGTCTGTAGTATGAAATCCCGAGAACTCACACACGCTCGCTCGCGTCTGCTGCAGACTGAGGCTGCAGAGGTGCGGGCTCCACCCTGCAAGGCTCACCAAGGGCAGAATCTTCTCAATCATGCCAACATGTCCAGGCCTCACCTCCCTCGTCTTTCTCTCCTAGGCCCCCTCGGCCTGCCGCCTCAGTCAGCCCCACTGAGGAGACCCCTGGAGTCGTCACTGCTGCCACCCCCACCAGCGTCCCCAGCTCGGAGGCCACCACCCCATCCCCAGGAGACTCCCCACCGGCCCCTGAACCTGACAAGCCTCCAGGTAGTCTGGGCGAGCGTGGGGAGGGGGTGGGGGTTGGGAGGGAAGTTCTCTGGTTACCACTTCCGAACTCTGTCCCCAGCTCCCGAGTCCGTGGGCACGGAGGAGCTGCCTGAGGACGGGGAGCCTGACGCCGCAGAGCTCCGCCGCCGCCGCCTGCAGAAGTTGGAGTCCCCTGTTGCCCACTGACACGACCCCAGTCCTACTCCTGCCTCCACTCTCTTGAGCAGCCCTCGCTGTAACGTGTCCTGCCACCAAGTGCCAGCTCCCTCTGTGTGCACCAGGGAGTAAGAACCCCCAGCTCTGAGACAAAGGAGGTGGCATCCCCTAGGCTGAGTGGAAAGAAGCCTGAGGCCCCAGTTGACTCCAGCCCTTTCAGTCCCCGGCAGCCATGGGGATCTCGGGTCAGTCCCAGCCTTTCTTTCCAACCCGTCACCTTTTTCTGCTGGGGCCGTGAAGGCAGAAAGGCAGTCTCTGAGAAGCCCTCTACCCCCCTCTGGGAGAAGGGGCAGCCCTTCTAAGCCCAGTTGTGTGCGTGTGTGTGTGAAGTCGCTTCAGTGCTGAACAGTATTAGCTCCCCAATCCCACGTGTGAACTTTAGGAGCTGGAGGCAGGCCAGGAACTTGCTTCCTGGGCCACCCACCAAGATTGGTACTGATTTCCCTTTTCTTACCCTAAACTCCCTAGAAGCTCTTTGTGACAGTGACTGTGTCACTTACGCCCTGTGGTGTTTCCGCGTCTTAGTGGCAACCGCACAGCTCTGGGAAAGGAGTGCCGAGCAGGTGGGCAGCATTGAGGTGTCCACGCCCCTCTCCCTACAGTTTGTCTAAAGTGAGACTTCCTGGTCTCACCCAGCAACCACTGCCCAGCCTCACTCCAGGCCGAGGGCTCGTGTGTCTGCCCCTGAACCACTGCAAGCCCCAGAATCTGTGGAAGGCCACTTCTCAACTTGCAGAACTTTTCTTGAGTTGAGAAGAATTGGAATTACTTCCTTGCCGTTGTCTCTTGGCTTAAATTTTGTCTTTGAACTTGAATGCTTGACCCTAGGAAAGAGGAGCAGGAGTGTCAGACTCCTGGTCTTTCCAGTTTAGAAAAGGCACTGGGCCAGGTAGGGACCACAGGAGCCGAGGCCTGCCTGCCCTTGTCTCTTTCTCCTTGGTTTTGTGTTACAAGAGTTGCTGGAGACCGTTTCAGATGATTATTTAATTTGTAAATATTGTACACATTTTAATAGCTCAAATTGTATATACCGCCAAATAAAGACTTGCATTAATGAGCGGTGGAGCTAGTGTCATGGGGTCAGTGTGCCGGGAGTGGTCTTCTTGCTCAGGCTGTAGACTGGAGAATCCGGGGGGGGGGGGGGGGGGGGTGATGGTTTCTTTAGACATTAAACCATTACAACAGTATCTCCATTTTCCAGATGAAGAAACCAAGCCCCAGAGAGTTAAGCTTTTAGAACTCCCGAGGACGGGGCAAGTGTGAAGGCCCACGGGCCCAGAGTGGGATGGGAATGATGACAGGGGCAGACGGCCAGCATCTTTCTTCCCGCAAAGGCCCTGACCACCCGACACCGGGTCAGGAAGCTGGCAAGGATGGCTTGCTCTGCGCTGGACCGCTAGAATCTCCCAAGCACCCCCTGGTGGACAGACCAGCTAAAGCTGATCACTTAGCTTCCTGGAGCTAGAAACCTAGTCATGCCCAACTCTAGCCTAGAATGGAGCAAAGGCCACTGGGCCGCCTTCTCCAAGGGTGAAAAGAACGAGCCAAGGGGCTGACGTGGGTGCTTTATGCCTATGCCCAGGACTGCGCTGGGAACTGAAGACCTCTAGGACCCACGCCTGAGTTCCCTGTGTCCTCCGTAGCCTCCACCAAGCCGGGTCTGGCCTGGAGCAAGGGCTTAAGGGTATTTGTAGTAGTGAGGGTCTGAGGGCCAAGGAAGGCAGGTGCTCAGTGCGTTTGCCCTGTGCCACCCTGCCCTGAACTGGATGGGGCTATTCCCCCAGAGGGGCAGTCAGCAACCTCCAGAATTTGAAGAACTGAGCCCAGTGAGCTCCAATGAAGGTAGGGTCCAATGTCAGACAGCCCGCCCCCAGTGCTGGCCCCTGTGTAGAGGGTCCCGTTCCCCCTTAATGTGAGCAAGGCCTGCTCTGAAGCCCTCAGCCCTCATTTAACCCGTCTACGCGCTCAGCCCTGCCATTTATACCTGCTGTCCTGGTTGGTCCTTCAGCCATCTCCCTCCTGGCCCGCCCCCTCCCCAGACTCTAGTTGTGGGGAACGCTGTCAGGCAGGCTGCTCGGGTGGGCCTCAGAAGCCCTTTTCCAGGAGCAAGGCCTTGAGCTGCTGGTCAAAGTAGCCCTTGACCCGCAGGGTACCTGTCACCTCATTGATCTGGGTGACTGGTGTCTTCCCGAGCAGTGGACTCAGAAAATCTTCCACATCCTTCTGCAGGGCCTAGGTGGAGAGAGGACAAATCAAGCCCGGTCAGACCATCCCCTCTAGTAGACTCCCCATCCTTCAGCCCTGAAAAGGTCAGAACCGGGCCCTAACCCATCCCCTCGCTTACCCAGATGTCCCCCTCCACCTTTCGGATCACAGTCATCTGGCGGTTGCCATGTGTGACGTCCTTGTAGACAGGGATATTGTGCATACGAGAGCGCCTCACGAAGTAGGGCAGGTTAGGTGGGGGGTCTGCGACAGGAACAGTGAGAAGTCAAACCTCCCCAGGCTTTATGCCACCTTAGCCAACACCCTTCCCCTCACAGTCTACACAGAGTCAGTGCACCCAATGGCAAAGCCACCTCTAGATTTCAGATCAGAAGACCCGCTCTTTCCCTAAGTTTAGAGCCAGGGCCAGATTGTTCACCCTGGTAATCTCGCAGACCCAACACAGGGCCTGGCACCAGAAGGTGCTCAAGAAGAAACGAAGTCAGGGCCATGCCTCCCTGGATCCTCATCTGGGGCCAATCCTTGTACTTCTCCCCTGGCACAAAGAATCTCTGGCACAAAGAAATGGGGATTTACAAGCACTGAACACCTACCTACCGCATGCTGGGCTCTGTGCTAAGTGCTTTATGTACTGAGCAGATTATCTCCATTTTGAGAAACCGAGTGACTAATGATCACGCTGGCAATGAATAACAGAGCCAAATTCGAACCCAGCACTGCCCAACTCCCAAGCTATGTCCTCAGTTATGGTACGAGGCCTACTGGAGTCGGGGCATGGAGGTCCCAGCTCTTGGGTCTTCTCTCTTTGCTTCACTGTTCCTGAATGGGAAGACCTCATCCCAACAGCGTTGATGGATGGGTACTAGTAAAACAGGGCTGCATTCCCAGGCCCCTCCTTGAACATGAGATAGGTGCTGGGCCCTGAGTGCCCTCAACACAAATCCTGAACCCACTGGGGAATCCAGAGCCTCAGCTGGGGAAGTACACCACTGGGGGGGGGGGGGGTTCCCTGTAGCTTCCAAGCCATCCCCATCACCCAGCTCACCTCTGGGTGGCTGCCAGCCACTAGGAGTGGGATAATGTTCATGCTTTGGGGGCTTCGGGATGCGGGTAGGGGGTAACAGGCGCTCCACAAACCGGTATTCATCCACAGACTCCACAAAGCTGGGGTAATCAGGAGGCCCCTGGGTCTGGCTCTGCGGCCAAAATCAAAAGCAAACAACCGTTGCTCTACTGGCCCAGCCACCATACACCCACCCACCACAGGAGAGGCAGAACTTCAGTAGGTAGAAACACTACGGGTGCAGAGACTGGGACAAATAAGAGACTGGAGGTAGGAAAGCATCAGACTTCAGTCTGCCAGGGTAGAGGTGGGACTGGAAAAGAAGTTCGGGCACTCTGAAGCATCTGCCTCTCTTGGGATTTCTGTGGGACTCAAAACCCAAAGCCAAATCACTGTCAGTCTGACCAATACAGCATTTTTCAGGATTTTAAAGTTTCCTCTAAACATCCTGCTGAAATATTCTAGTTCTGGATGACGCACTTTCAGCAGTCTTGATAATGCCACTCACAATCATCTGACATGACCCTCGCTGACCTGGAACGTTTTGGCCTCATATAAACACCGCCAGGCATTGGACTTAACGTATTATGGGTATTGTTTTGAGTAAATTCCTACAATGACACAGTAAGGTATTTTATTACCCCCTTTTGCCATCTAGGAAAAATTAAGACATTAATAAACAGTCTACCTAAGGTAACTCTCCGCTGTCTCTCCATCCTCCAACAGATAATCCTGGAATCCTGATGGGCCCCGGGGTTACAAGCAGAACGAAGTGGCCTGTATATCATGAACCCCAGGTTCCCTAAGTGTCGCCAAAGATCTGGGGCCGACCCCTACCCTGTGAAACGGCTATCCCTTTTTAAAATTAGGCAGCAAGCGTTGATGTGTAGCCTCTCCCAGTTCTGACCAACCCGAGCTGTCCACCAATCAGGTTCCAAGCCCCACACACAGGGGCGCGTTGTCAGCCCTGCACCTTGCCTCTCAACCTTGTATGTGAGCTCCAGGGTTACAGGAGTAACAACCAGACTCACACGCAGCCCTCTTCCCCCACCTCCAGGCTCAGCGCCCTCACCAGCCACCGTAGCCCGCAGCCCGGCTGGACGCCGGTTCTCCCGCCCCTCAGCGAAGCTCGGAACAAGGACGCTGCCATCTTGCACCGCTCCCGTACACTGGCCCTCTGCGCGCGCAACCGGCCTGGTTCCGCCCCTTCGGGAGCGCACCGCCCCGGACCGAAAGAACGCCTGCGCAAAGCGTAAAGAGGCGGAGCTAGGACTGCGGTGGGCCGTACAAACACCAGAGACCTTCGCGGTCGCTCAGCAGTGACGTACCACGCAGCAGGCGGTGAGGACGTGCGCGCCCTTCCTCCTTCCTCTTTCTCGACTCCATCTTCGTGGTTGCGGCTGCGGTGGCCGTAGTTCAGGTAAGATTTGGGTCCCCGCTGGATCTGGAGAGCTTAACAGTAGGTTGGCCGCGAGATCAGAGGGCACGGGAAAAGTAGAGGCAGAGGGGCTGTTCTGAGGGCCAAGTTCTGTTCCCCACCCGACCTCCCTGAAAGGCCCGGCCTTACCCACGTGAGATCCCGCGACCACCTAAATCCCAGAGCGATCGGCCCCGGCCCACCACCCATCCCCCGACCCCTCTAGAGCATTGTTTCTCATACAAGCCTTTCTTTCTTCAGTCGCCGACATGCAGCTCTTTGTCCGCGCCCAGGAGCTACACACCCTCGAGGTGACCGGCCAGGAGACGGTCGCCCAGATCAAGGTAAGGCTGCTTGGTGCTTCCTGGGCTTCATCCTCTTTTTTTTTTTTTTTTTTTTCAATCTCCCCTCCCAAGGGAACGCTGACGAATCTTCTTTTTCCCGGTAGGCTCACGTAGCCTCTCTGGAGGGCATCGCTCCAGAAGATCAAGTCGTGCTCCTGGCGGGCACGCCACTAGAAGATGAGGCTACCCTGGGTCAGTGTGGAGTGGAGGCTCTGACCACCCTGGAAGTAGCCGGCCGCATGCTTGGAGGTGAGTTGGGGAGGATTGTCCTTTGAACTGTTTGTAAGCTCATAACGAGTGTGGGCTGTGGAGTTCATTGTCCTCAATCCAGGGTGGTTCTTGTTTACCTCCCTCAGAAGGAACTCCTGAGAGGTCCGTGGGAGACTGAGCCAGAGCCTAGTTCTCTTTTCAGTCATTTATTAGACACTATAAAGGCTTGAATTGAGAGAGACAGAGGATTCTGCTGGGTGGGGCCTTGTTGCTCCCCTAACTGTTGGCTGTCCTTTACCATCGCAGGTAAAGTCCATGGTTCCCTGGCCCGTGCTGGGAAAGTAAGAGGGCAGACTCCTAAGGTAGGTGCGAGTATTGGTGGTGGTGTTCGGAATTTGTTTTGTTTTGTTTTCCTTCTATCAAAGTTAAGCCAAGACCTTTGGCCTTTCCTCTTGTCTGCCTTCTTCCTGGAGTTGGGCTGAGGGAAGGCATGGAAGAGGTCAACCTGGGTCTGATCATTCCTTCCTTTGCCCAGGTGGCCAAGCAGGAAAAGAAGAAGAAGAAGACCGGTCGTGCCAAGCGGCGGATGCAGTACAACCGGCGCTTTGTCAACGTTGTGCCCACCTTTGGGAAGAAGAAGGGCCCCAATGCCAACTCTTAAGTCTGTCGTGATCCCGGCATTCCCCAATAAAGCCACTTAGTTCAGACATCTCATAGTTTCACCTTCACTTGCAGGGCTGCGGGAGGATACGTGGCTCCCAGGGTCGGTGGTGTGTTCATTAGTTTCTTGGCACCGTTTGGTTGGAAGAGGCAGGGACCCTTGGGCTGGCATGGGCAAAAAGTGATAAACTACAAGAAAAGGCTTGCCGTGAAAATAACTCGGTAATTCTCCCGAGTCCTTTTTTGTTGTTGTTCTTTAAACAGAAGGTGGCGAGAATCGTGGGAGGATTATGGAGGCCGTGGTAAAGGAGAGGGGTTTGAATAGTAGATCTATCAGGAAGGCCATTCTGACCTTCCCTTGGAGATGGGACCAGCTATGTATGGCCTTAGTGGAGTCCTTGGCAAGGGTCTGGCCTGTCCCCACTTTAGAAAGGTGGGGTGACCCGATTGGGTGGAGGCCAGTGACTTGGGCAAAGCAGTGTAAAGAATTCACCCCAGGCAGAACAAAGGAGATAGAAGTTTATTGAACACAGTGCAAGGGAGGGAGGGCTGGGATAAGGTGAGGAGGTAGGGGAATGTATGGAATTTTCTTTTTTTGGTACCTGTGCCTGGTTGCAAGTAGCCCATTGGTCAGCCAAGACGTATGGATATTTTGAGCTGGGTCATCGGATGGGCCTGTTTGTTGCCCAAAAGCGGCTTGTACAGAAAGCATTGCCTGATTACTTTGGCATTGTGTAACTTTGCTCCCTTAATCACAGGTCAGGTGGGTTGTTTCTGTGTTCCCAGAAGCGGAATTCTCTGGGATTCATTTCAAGGTCCCTTAGCTATGTGGGTACCCACTTGTTTTGATAAGGTTTTTCAATCTGCTTGTTCTTGGAATACAGTATAACAGGAGGTAAAGACCTCGGGATCTAGACTTGGACTGCCTTGAGTTTTAATCCTCGCTGCATTTGTTTTCTGACTGACAAACTACTTATTTAATCTCTGTCATCATCAGAGTTGCTGTGGAGACTAATAAAGGATATGAAAGACTGAGATCAGTACTTGCCACATAGAAAGTGTGCAAGTATATTGGCTATTTTTATCTCTAGTAATCTTTCTAGAAAAAAGACGTCCCCTCCCTTCTAGGAGTTTGGATTCTCCTGGGCTAAGTGCAGAAGCTAGTTAGTTTCAAGTGCTAGAGCCTCAAAGAAAGTAAGCAGGGTGTTGTAATGAAAGAGGGGCAGGGGGTGGTGGGCAGACATAACATCATAGGGAAGGGCTCTGAGGATGTGTGACACCTGAAGCAACCTGTCAAGTGAAACGACCAGAGTTCCAGCCAGGAGAACAGTGTGCAAAGCTATGTGGTATTGTTAACATGGAGGAGTTTGGGTTTGAGTCCAAGTGCCAGTGGAACGTCGCCCGAGTACAGGGAAAGGTTTTAAGCAAGTGCCTGATGTGATCTGACTTGTGATCCAGTACTTTCTCTGCCTGATTTTTCTGGACAGCTGGCAAGAACAGAAACCAGTTAAGGGACCAGTAGCTTAAACCAGTGGTCGTGGGGATGGAGAGAAAGAGCAGACTCAAAGGTCCTCAAATCCATCCAGATCTTGGTAGGGAAAGAAGTGATCCACGTTGAGATAAATACAACTTACTGAGGCTGGGACTAGATGGAGGTGAGGGGCTAAAGAACCGGAGCTCACTTTGATGGGTGCCATGGATGGTCTTCAGGACACTTGCCACGGTTTGTGTGGGTTATCACGCCCACTCTACCACAAATAAGCTCCTTTAGGACAGGGACCACATCTCTGCCCCTCAATGTGATTTTGGAACCTGCTGTGGATTCTGCCCTTAAAAGTTGGATAAACCACAGATTAGGAGGGGGAATCAAACAAGTTCAAGTCTTAAAAATTGCTTTCTTCTCCAGAGGGGAAACGCCTCCAACACACACACACACACACACACATTGTAGGCCAAGTAATCTATCTTCCTTCTTTTTCTATTCCGCTTTGTGTCCCCTAGTTAGAATGGCTACCCTCCCAGCGCTGGGACGCATCTCATCCCCCGAGGGCCTGGGGCAATTAGCCGCCTAGAGTAGGTGCCTCGCCGAGGATGAATTTCCGCCACCGCGCTTTCTGGTGCCAAAAAGGGAGCCACTAGGGGGCGAGCTGGTACCAGCGGAGCTCCCGCCGAGCGCGCTTGCGCTTCCTCCTCACCGCTCAGGCCGGACTTGTGCCTCAGGAACCCTCTCCTGCGCCTGTCCGAGCCCTACTTGACCGAGAGGTGGGGTGGCTCCCGAGTGTGGGCGGAAGTTGCCGAGAGTCCTCGGGAGCTTTGGCTACGCCCCGTTGGCCTCCCTTGGAGGCGGAAGCAACCGCTTAGCGCCGGAAGTCGCCCCGCGCCGCCTGCGCGTGTTCGCGAGTGGCACCGGGCGCCGGTTGCCATGGAGCCGGCCGGGCCGTGCGGTTTTTGCCCGGCGGGGCAGGCCCAACCAGCGCGCTACACCTGCCCTCGCTGTAATGTGCCCTACTGCTCGCTGCGCTGCTACCGGGCGCACGGCACCTGCGCCGAAGACTTCTACCGGGACCAGGTGCTGGGGGAGCTCCGCGGCCGCAGCGCCTCGCCCAGCCGCCTGGCCAGCGCCCTGCGGCGTCTGCGTGAGCAACGCGAGACCGAGGACGACCCGGAGGACGCAGGCCTGAGGCCTGGCCCGGCGCCCGGCGGCCTCTCGGGGCTCTGGGAGCTCCTGGCCCCGGCCGAGAAGGCGGCCTTCGAGCGGCTGCTGAGCCGGGGCGAGGCCGGGCGGCTGCTGCCCCCATGGCGGCCGTGGTGGTGGGGACGCGGGGCCGGGCCGCGGCTCCTGGAGGAGATGGGCGATGCTGCGGGCGGTGACCCCGTGGGGCTGGAGCCCACCCCCGCGAGGGCGCCACCGGAACCCGTGAAGGAGGCCGCCGCCGAGCCATTTCTCGGAGACACCCCCGAGGCCTGCGCGCCCACCGTGCCCACCCGGATCCCCACGCTGGCCAGCCTGAGCCGTGGCCCGGCCTCGCCGCTCGTGCGCTTCCAGCTGCCCAACGTGCTGTTCGCCTACGCACACGCTCTTGCCTTGTATCACGGCGGCGGCGACGACACCCTGCTCTCCGACTTCTGTGCCACGCTGCTCGGCGTTTCCGGCGCCCTGGGTGCGCAGCAGGTCTTCGCCTCGGCCGAGGAAGCCCTGCAGGCTGCAGCCCGGGTGCTCGAAGCCGGCGAGCATCCTCCTGGGCCCCTGGGCACACGGGGCGCCATGCGCGAGGCCGCCCGCATCCTGATGGGCGAGGGCCCGGCCAACCAGAAAGGCTACACGCTGGCGGCACTGGGGCACCTGGCGCGGACCCTGGGCCAGGCCCGGAGGCAGGCTGTGGCTACCGAAGAGCGAGATCGCCTCTACCGGGCGCGGAAGAAGTGCCAGTTCCTGCTGGCTTGGACTAATGAAAATGAGGTGGCCCTCACGCCCCTGGCTCTAGACTGTGCCAGGGCCCACCGAGCCCACGCTGTGGCCGCCGAGGAGGTGGCAGCCCTCACTGGGGAGCTAGAGCGGCTTTGGGGAGGCCCCCTGCCACCTGCTCCAAGAATTCTCATTGAGGAACTCCCTGGCTGAACTGGGATCTATTTGTCATGAATAAAGCCGCGACTGGTCTGCCCTGGCATCGGTGCCCATTTCTGAGTAACAGCCGTTGTCCCACCCCCTCTCCCCTCCCCCAACCCCAACCCTGGGGCCCACAAACCACCTCTCAGCTTCTCCCAGATCAGAGCTGACCCAGCTGGTTTTTAAACACCCTAACCCCAGAAAGGGAGAGAAGTGGTACCAAGGGTTCCAGATGTTTATCCGAGGAGGACGAGCAGCCCCTCCACCCCCCCCCCCCATTTTTGGGGCACTGGCTTCATTTCTCCTCTCTCCGGAGCACCTCCCTGAGGCTGTTCACCCCTGCCTGTGGGAGCTCAGAGCAGGGGAGGGGTCCAGGCTCCTGGTGCTGGGTGCGCTGACGGGCGGGTGGGCACGTGCCCCCACCCGGGGTCGGTGGAGCTGCTTCAGTAGACGTAGGGCACGATTCGGTAAGGCACGCGCCGGCAGTACTCCTGCCAGGCCAGGCCGTACTTCTGTAGGCACTGCTGTTCATCCCGGGCCTCCCGGTGCACCAGGAGCGCCGTGAAGTAGAGGAAGTAGAAGTAGGGCAGCAGGTGAGACACCCCTGTGGGGAAGGGGAGGCTGTGATCCCTCAGCAGCGCCCCCCCTCCCCGCCCCAGTTCACAGAGGTTTCCGCACCCACTGGCTCACGGGGACCCCGGGGCTCTATGGTGAAAGGTCCAGGTCTGCAGCAAGGCGCTGGCACAGCTTAGGTTGGATGGAGGTCGGCCCCGGCCACTCAGTCCATCCCCAGCTCCCTGACGCCTCCCTCCACCGGGGCGCACCCCTGCTCTGCATTCCACACCCAGACTGGGCCTCCTGTGTTCACCGTCTCTGCCCTTCGCACGCGTGGTGCCCGCCCTGTGCCCACCCGAGCCGCTCACCGCAGGGCAAGGACCACGCCAGAGCCATGATGAGGTCCCCGAGGTAGTTGGGGTGGCGGACCAGACCCCACCACCCAGACACCAGCAGCTGCCGCCCCGTGGCCGTGGGGATGGTCTCAAGGCCTGGGGAGAGACAGGGAATGAGGGGGCTGGGGGACTGCTGGAAGCCCAGCTGTCCTTGACACTTCACTCATGGCAGCCCGGGAACCCAGCTCACCAGCCACTCTGGGGTCAGAAGGATTCTTTCGGAAGGTGTTCTTCTGGGAATTGGCTCTTCGGAAGATGTAGTAACCAAGAGCTAGGGGAAAGCACGAAGCGGTCAGGGCTGAGGGTTATAGCCTTCTACCTGACCCTAACCCTCCCCGCGCAGCCCCGGAGACCTCGGACCCAGTCCTCCCCAAGCCCCGGCTTTAGAGAAGCGCCTGAGGCTTAGCACCTACCAGGTGCTGAATAAACATGACATGAATGAATGACAGGGGGAGGAGCCCCTTCCAGACTGACCGTTGATGAGACAGATGGCGGAGGCCATGGGCAACCCCAGGGGCTGCGGGTGATGCAGCAAAAATTGGGCCTGCAGGCTGTAAGTGAAGGGTACCCAGGCTAGGTCCCCAAAGGCCAGCATGAAGCCAAACCCGTCGTGTGTGATGTCCATGGTGGTGAGAACAGCCTCCTGCAGGGACGGGACCCAGACACACTGGCTCAGTCCCCACGAGGTCCTCAAATGCCCTCCCCGCCTCTCCGCCCAGTCGGGCCTCACCTCATGCCAGAGAGCATCACCCACATAGAATAGCTGGAAGCCGTTGACCAGCCACATGGCCAGTGAGGGACTCCCCCGAAGTTCCGCTTCCTGCATCAGCAGGGCCAGGTTGATGAGGACCTGGGGTCGTGGGGGAAGGAGAACAGGGCAGTGTGTCCCCAGCCCGTCTCTACAGAGGTGGCAGCACCTACATGGGAGAGGAGCCAGCCTTTCCCCTTACAGCTCTCAGTCCTCAGGCCTTTGTTGAATGGATCCAGGCCCTGTACCCAGGGGAAAGACTGCAATAGATGCTTCTGGAAGTGCTCCCTGCCTGTTGGCTGACTCTTGCCTCGTCCTATAATATTCCTTTTGGGAGAGCAACAGACAAGGATTAGAACAGATGTGGTTTGGGGGCGCCTGGGTGGCTCCGTCGGTTAAGCGTCCGACTCTTGATTTGGGCTCAGGTCACGATCTCACAGTTTGTGAGTTCGAGCCCCACGTCAGGCTCTGCGCTGACAGGGCGGGGCCTGCTTGGGATTCTCTCTCTGCCTCTCTCTCTCTCTCTCTGCCCCTCCCCCGCTCGCTCTCGCTCAAAAATAAATAAACATTAAAACACACACAAAATCTTTAAAACAGACCTAGTTTTGAATCTCAGCTTTGCGACTTGGGCAAGCTGCTGGCCCTCTTCAAAGCCTCCTTTCCCCCACCCCATGTGGGAAATGATCGTGGACCCACCTTATGGAGCGGAGGACCAGTGGACCTGACACATGGACAGCACGAAACACGATGAGTCTGGCACCCAGGAAACACTCAGTAACGGCTGGCTGGCAGCCAGCCTGTGCCGAGCGCCCCATTCTGGTAGCGGTGGCTTTGGTGTCGCCATTAACATCCCCGCTTCTAATCCCCACAAGAACCTCAGCAGGACTTTATTCCATTTCACACATGAGGAAATGGCCTCAGAGGCCAGAGAGACCTTGCCCGAGAGACCCTTTGGGAAATCTTGACCACAGTCCAGCATGGGGGATTACAACCGAAAACCACAGTTGGCATGTCATCAAGGCCACTGGTGATGACCAGGTTGCCGCACCCAGTGACCAGTCTTAAGTTGCGCACCGCTTGGACCGGCAGGCAGCATAGCATCACCCTGTCCTGTCCTCAAAATAGATCTTGAACTTGACTGCTTTATTGAAAGTTGCACCTGCTCACGTAACTCCCTCCATGCCTTTTCTCCCGAGCCATGCTATATATTTTTTAATTCTGTTTTGTCTGCCTTCCCCAATAGAGGGTAGGCTCCATAGGGACAGGGCACACAGTGGACTCAACAAATATTTGTGGAATGGATGATTAATGGTTTACATCTGCACAGCATTGGCCCTGCCTGCCTCAGCAAGCTTATCCATCCCTCCCCTCCCCTTAGCCGGGCCCAGCATACCCAGCCGATGAGGCCAGGCCGCAGTTCACAGAAATATTTGAAGTCAAAGGAACAGATGCGCGGGTTGAGCTCCCGTCCCAGGAAAAAGTCGTAGATGGGGTTGCCTGGAGAACAGCCGAGGGATGAAGGCGCAAGCGAACGCACCCCCACCTGCCCCCATCCGCTCCCTACCGGGCCCTCTCTCACCTGAGGTCCCCCCAGGTGCCAGGGCGGAGGGAGGGACTCCCAGAGCCTTCAGGTAGAGAAGGAAGCTGAAGATGAAGGCGGTGAGGGTGGCCGCAAACGCCAAGGGCACGAGCATTTCCGGGAGCGCCCCCAGAGGCAGCCCCGCGGACACTGCCAAGCCCACCAACAGGGCCGTCAGCACCAGGGCCTGGAAGCCTGAACCGCAGTCCACAATGAGTCCTGGGGGCTGCGCCCCTACACCCCTGCTCTCCCCCTCCATGCCACCCCCACCCCCACCCCAACACACACACACACAGTCCAAAGCCCAGGGAGGTCAGGGACTTTGCCCTTGGCTTTCAGTGGGTCACACCGACCACTGCTCTGGTGCACAGAGTAGCAGCAAATGCTGCGGGTAGGGGTGGAGGAACAAGGGACGTGCAGAGGGACAGTGAGATCCCCCACGTCGGCCTGGGCACATGGCATGAAATAGGCATCTATCGGAGCTTGGGGTCGGGGGCTAATCGCCACTGGGCCTGGATCTCCACCCCCACCGGGCGCAAGTCCGGCGCAAGGATCCCCCAGGCACCGTTAATGGGGTAGCGCAGGCGACTCTTGTCCTTCAATTCCAGCCCCTCGGCCACCTGCAGGCACAAAGGGACTCTGTAAGGGGGGAGTGTGCCTTCTCTCTGGGGGCGCCCCCTCCCTCCGCCCGCCGAGTCCGCACCTTGCGCGCCGGCAGTAGGTAGAGAGCCGCCTGAAGGCCGAGCCAGGTGAGCCACAGCAGCAGCACCCGCGGGCTCCACAGCACGTCGGGACCCGGCAGGTAGGGGGGTGGGCCCAGCAGGCGCGCCGGGCCCGAGCGGGCCACCAGGAGCAGGTGGAACATGGTGGCGGGGAGCAGCACCATCAGCGCCGCGGCGCCTGGGGAAGGGGGCGGTCGCGTCGGGGGTCCGCTCCGCAACTCGCCCACCGCACCCGCAGGCGCCCTGTTGCCTCCAGGGCCCCCTCAGCATTCCCACTGCCTTCTTCCATATCCCGTCCTCAGCCCTCAGCCCCTGCCCTGACTTCCACCTTGGTCCCCGCCCCCACGCTCGCCCAAGGATCCTCCCCCTGCTCCCCATCCTCCGTCCAATCCTCCACTCCTTAGATGCCGCACTCTGCAGCCGTCTCCCCAGACACTCCCCCCACCCCCCACCGGACCCCTCTGCCTCGGGATACCCTTCAAAGCCTTCCATTCTCAGACCCTGCACCCGCCCCCATCTCTCAGTTCACCCCGTACCCGCCGAGCCTCTGGTCCCAGCCCCGCCTGCCCCATTACCCAGGGGTCCCCCGAATTCCAGCGGAGCCCGGGAGCCCTGAGGATAGGCCATCGTCTCCACTCCACCCGGGGGCCGGGGATACACAAGCGTCCGTCAAAGGAACACCGTCCACCCCATCCCCCAGGAGATGAGCTTGGTGACGCAGAGGATCGGCCCGCTTTACGCAAGCACCTGCTTGGTCCCCGAGCTCGGACCACAAGCGCCCGAGTGCCGAGGTCTTTAAATGGACCCGCCCCCGGCCCATTCCAGGCCCAGCAATCCAGCCAATCGGCTCTCGGGAGCGGGCCTGACGCGAGGGCCTCCGAAGCCACCTCCGTAGCCTCACAACTCCACCCCGGGCAAGCCCCGCCCCCGCAAGCGACAAGGAGGAGGAGGCAGCGCGTCTTTATTTGGCAGGTTTTGAGGCTGGAGGGGAAGGGCCGCCCGGGCGGGAGACCAGGAGATGGGCGGGTTGGGGCAACTGGGCGAGCCTGTGCCTGGCAGCGGCCCGGCCTAGCCGCGCTCGCAGATGACCTCGACGACACTGGGTTCCATGGGCACTGGGTCCGGGCAGCGCAGGGCGGCTGAGGCCACCACTTCATCCAACAGTAGGTGCACAAGCTCCTCGTCGGCCACGAAGCGCCACAGGTAGAGCTGCAGGAAGTGACAGTCCACCTGCACCTGCTGCAAGCCGAAGCGCCCAAAGGTGCGCAGCCGCACACACTCCAGCAGCGTCTTCAGGCTGATCTTGATGATGCCGGTCAGCACCGATACCTGCAGGCAAGGAGAGGAGGCTGCTCTGGGACAGCAGGTGTTGGGTAGGGGCACTGGATCCCGGAGGGCACCCACGTTCTGGGCAGGGGCCAGAGAGAGAGTAAGAAGCCAGTAGCTGTGATGGACCCATCTGAGAGGGAGGGATGGATACAAGGTTAGCACCATCATCCGAGGGGGAACAGACAGGGAAAACCCAACAGTCAGAAGCAGAGATGGGAGAAGCGCCTGGTCGGTTGAGTGTCCAACTCTTGGTTTCAGCTCAGGTCATGATCTCATGGTTTGTGAGTTCGAGCCCCCCATAGGGCTCGGTGCTGACAGTGCAGAGTTTACTTGGGATTCTCTCTCTCTCTCCCCCTCTCTGCCCCCTCCCCCATTCACTCTCGCTCTCAAAAAAAAAAAAAAAAAAAAAAAAAAAAAAGGCAAGCAGAGATGGGAGTCAGCACTGACACCAGGAGCGGGAAGGCTTGCTGAGTTAGAGGCAGAAGAACACCAGGTCCCCGAGTGTGGGCTGGGTTGGGGCAGGGCCTATCATGTGGACAGGAATCCCTGATGAGGACCCAGAACTCCTGTGGCAACAAGGACAAGGATAAAAGAGGCATTCCAGATCAGCATCGAGACCCAGGCTGGGGGCACCAAGGTCAGGGCAGAGGGCCATGGGATATGGCAATGGCGGGGCTGTAGATGCCCATTCACTCCTAGAAACAGCCCATAGAGCCTGGTGGCAGGGGGCAGGGGAGCAGAGGAGTCCTAGACTCCTTGAGTCAGATGCTTGAGCCAACCTTCCCTAGGGCCCCTAGAAGGTGGGGTCACAGGGGACTTCAGACCTTGTTGAACTCCACAGGGCTGAACACGTCGATGCGTTCAGAGAACAGCTTCTGGATGTTGCTCAAGAGATTGGTGTCCATTGGGGCACTGGATGGGGGGAGACAAGCAGTCAGAGCCCACCCTGCACCCACATCCTCCTTTGTCCATTCCCCTGGGGTTTCTCTGACCGGCCAGACCTGGGCGTGTAGCTGGGGGCGTAGCGGCCCTGCTGTCGAGAGCTGCTGTACACGGAGAAGGTCCTTTTGCTGGAGTCACTGCTCTGGGCCTTGCGGACACCCTCTTCGTACAGAAGACCCACCTGGTGGTGGAAGGAGGCACTCACTGTAAGGAGGCCAGAGCAAGGGGACCCTCTAGCCCACCAGGTGCCCAGGGTGAGGGCCAAGGACACTCTAAATTACAAACTCTGGGGAGGCTGGGTGGCTCAGCGGATTAAGCTTCTGACTTGGGGTTCAGGTCGTGGTCCCACAGTTTGTGGGTTCAGTCTCCACATCAGACTCTCTGCTGTTGACACGGAGCCCCCTTCTGGTCCTCCCTCTGTCTGCCCCTCCCCCACTCACGCTCCGTCTCTCTCAAAAATAAATAAGCATTAAACAAAATAAGAATAAAAATAAATTACAAACTCATCTGTTAGAAGCACCACAGGGTAGTGGGGACCTGGCATCTGGTTGGTACCCGGTCTCTCTTCATAGAACAGTGGAGCGGGGCAAGGGTAGGACATCAGACTTGGGGCTGAGGCTCAATCTTCAGTGCTAACCCTGTCCTGATGCCCTGGGTGACTCTAGAGCTCAGCCCCCTCATAGGTGACATGCGAGCAATGATGCCACAACCCAGGGCTGAGGAGGAACGAGGGCACAGACACAGGCACTGCTCGGCCCTGCCGTCTTGATCCTCTGAGGGCGGCTATCTTCCAACCCCCCGAGCCTGCATCAGGACCCCTCCTGGCCAGCCCAGGGCCAGCACCTGCACGTCGATAGCCGTCGTGTCCTCCACCACCCGCTTCATGACAGCACGCACGTTCCGGGGCTCCAGGGTACTCAGCCAGTCCCGTGTCTCTACACTCTTACGCAGCATCTGTGATATGACGAGGCCCTGCACCTTCACATAGTGGGTCAGTAACCGCCGCGCCGTCTCCCTGGCCTCTGCGCACAGTGTGCTCACGGGGGTCACTGGAGACTGGTCCTGAGCCAGGGACGCAGAGGACAGAGGGGCAGTGAGTACGGGGTGGGCAGCTCGGGGGCCACCGCCAAGCAGGAGCGGGGCACGGGCTGGGCACGGGCAGCTGGCCCGGGTCTGACCACGAGGGCACCGCCCAGCCGCCTGGACTCCCGGTACCACCGTCCCCTTCCCTGCTATGAGTGAGCGGTTCACCTGCACGAGAAACTGTTCATCGGTGAGGGTGAGGATGTAGGAGATTGTGGCTGTCTCATAGTCCAAGCAGAGGCGGGAGAGCAGCAGGAGCAGAGCAGGTGGCGTGGCTCCCCCCTTCTCCCCAGGGCTATCACAGAAGCTCTGAGCCGTCTGGCACATGGAGCGGATGAAGCCCACGATGAGGCCCTCGCGAACACCCTGGCTGCAGAACTCGCCCTGTGAGGAGGAGGGCCGCAGATACACAGCAGGTCCCCTCTTCCAGGCGGGGGCCAACAGCGACCCTCTACTGGGACCCTACGTGCCCTAGCCCCTCTCCAAGGGACAGCTTGGTCCTACATTCCGGTCCCCAAGAGCAGCTCCCCCCGGAGGGTGGGGGGGCGCGGGAGTGCAAAGGGGACAAAGCCAGCACTGGGGACCCTGCTGGCAGATGCCCTTGGAGGCTCCCCCCCCCCCCCACCGGGTAGTGCCAGCCTTCTTTGTGACTCCCTCAAAGCACACCCAGAGGGCCTGGGGCAAGGACTGTGTGCCCCGACAGCTGCCAATCTACGGGATGAATGAAACAATGCCCAGAATGGGGGGTGGGGCAGGGAGATAAAAGCCCGAAGGTAGGCCATACCCGGAAGTAGGGCTTGTTGGAGAAAGACACCTCCTTGGCAGTGAAGAGGTGCACAGCTGCCAGCGAGGCCTTGATGTGGCTCAGGATGGAGCTGGCCACGTTGGCCAGCAACTCGGCCAGGCCCGGGCCTTCCTTTCCAGCCAGGCGAGGGGCAGCCAAAGCCTGCCGCACATCGGTCAGGCAACCCAGGAAGGCTGACCGCAGGCCCTGCAGGTGGTGGCCCAGGCGCTCGCGGGCCACTCGCTCCACGATCTCCGTGGCCGCCTCGGCCAGCCCAGCAGCGGCCAGCAGGGCCCCAGGAGCCCGCAGGCGCCGATGGAAGCGGTCCAGCGCCCGCACCAGCAGGGAGTTGTCACCGCCACCCTGCTCCTGCGCCAGCCGCCGCTCCACTAGCGCAAAGTAGCGGCCACCCAGCTCCCGGGCGAAGGCTGCCAGCTTCTCGGCACCCGCCGGGCCCTGGGCCGCAAAGAGCTCCTGGTAGGCCGAGGCCACCTGGCAGAGGCCACCCACAAAGCCACTTCCTCCGCGATCCGTGAACTCTAAGACGTCGGGAGCCGGAGGGGAGGGCCCCAGCTCTGCCTCCAGGCTCCGCAGCTCGGCCTCCAGCCGCCCGCGGGCGTGCGCCAGGAACTCCTCACACAGCTCCTCCGCTGGCTCGCCCAGGGCCAGCAGCAGCTCCACGCACTCTGCCTGCTCGGGGGCGCCGGAGCCGCCCTCCCTGCAAAGTGGGAGGCGGCGGTCAAGGGCAGGCTGATCGAATTCGGGCGGGAGGGCGGAGGGGGACGAGTTTGGCCAGCAACTGGCAGGCCCAGGGCCCCGGCTGGGGGTGGGAGAGGGTCCCGGGGCCACACCTGAAGCGCTGCCGCAGCTGCTGAGCCAGGCGAGCCGTGATGACCTGGCAGTCATCCTGGATGGCGCGGAACGAGGGCAGGTGCTGGTACTGCTGCAGGACGGCCCGCGCGCGGCCCTGGTAGCGCACCGCCTGCCCGTAGGCGCCCAGCTCCACGCACTTGGTGAGGCGCGAGGGCAGCTCGAAGAGGAACTGCAGCTTCCGCAGCAGCGCGTGGACCCCTGGGGGCCGGGGACAGGTGGTGTCAGCCCCAGAGCCTCGGGGTAGGCCGCTCCAGCACCCGCTCGGGGGGGGGGGGGGGGGGGGGGGCAGGGCCCACCTGCTAGCTTGGTGATGCGCTCGTGGCGGTCCTGCAGGGTGGCGCTGATGCGCGCACTGAAGTCGGTGATCACCGCCATGTTGGTGGCCAGCCGGTCCATCTCGTCCTCCATCTTCCGGAAGTCGTTCTTCATCTTCCGGATGGTGTCTGGCAGGGCAAGGGCGCGGGGGAGGGGAAAGGAGGCGACTTGTCAGCTTGCGACAGGGTCCGACTGCTCCCCCCACACACACACACACACACACACGCACACACGCACACATGCACGCACATGCGCACGCGCACAACCCTCCTTCCCAAATGCCCCTGAGTCAGCTCCTTAAGGGTCACGTTGATGATTCAGTGCAAAAAGCAATGGTGTTTGGTCACAGTAAATGGGAGGGAAGGCCGCATCTTCTGAGCACAAGTGCCCTGGTGCGGAGACAGCCCGTGGAGCCACAGTCCCTGCGCTCAGAAGATGCCAAAAGGGGGCACAGAGTACCTGGCAGGAGCCTGTCTGCTCCTTTCCAGGGGCATCCTCCGCCTTCAGCGCACTATGTGGCACAGAGGAGACAATATCTGTTCGCCCTTATCTTCCCAAACCATTTCACTCCACTTTCTGGAACATGTCCTCTCTTCTCTGAAGGGTCCTTTAGCTCTCTTGTCTCAGGGGAAACCTGCCTAAGAGTTTTTCTTTTCACAACCGGTGCCTCAGGGCCTGGCCCCTTGACACTTCTAGATAGTTTCTACTCTTCTTCCCTTTTAAAGACCCCAGCTTCTTCGAAGACTGTGCCGTCAAACGGCATCCCTCTTGCTGCTGTCCCTCCCCTCCTCTTTGCCTCACCTCTCAGTGCCTGGTCACTGTCACCTCCTTGTGGACATGACCATCCACGTGAATGAGGCTTCAGACATTCCCGACTCTCCGTTCACAGTCTCCTCAGTCCCACCCACCCTTGCCTCTGCCTCATCTGTGCCACCTCTCCTGGTCCTCGGCAAGACCTGTCAATCTCAGCTTCAAGCCTCGCACCTTCTGTAATTCTGATCATTCACCCTGTCTACCCACTCTAACAATCCTTTGCCTTTTCAGGAACTCTGGACCCCTAGCTCAGGGGCACTTCTCATCACACTTCTCACGGCTGCAATTCCCTACTCCTTCCCCAGGAACTCTGATGCACCACCAGTGTCATCACATGTTTACAAGCCCCCTTGCCTCTCTTGTCCACTCCCTCCATTACTTGCTAGTGAAACTCTACCGCAGGTTAAGCCCAACTAGCCACCTATCCCATGCATTGGAACAGCTAAAACCGCGCCACAAGATCATGCCAACTGCCTCCCTTTATTTTTTTTTAATATTTATTTGAGAGAGAGAGAGAGGGAGGAAGGGGTGGAGAGAGAGGGAGACACAGAATCACAATGCAATTAAATTGGAAATTAATAACAAAACTAGAAAGCAAAGAGACCCCATCATTTGGAGAAAAAAAGAAAACTTCATTCTTAATCGGCTAGTGGGTCAAAAGGGAAATCAAAATAAACTGCAGCATATAACAATGAGAACACTAGAAATCAGAACCTATAGGCTATAGCTCTCTAGAGCAATGTTCAGAGGAAATCAGTTTTAAATCCCTACAGTAATAAATTAGAATAAACATTCAACTCAAGAAGTTAGAAGAAAAAGTACTACAAAAGAAAGCAGAAAGAAATTAGTAAAGCTAAAAGCAGAAATTAATACACTTTTTAAATGGGGTGCCTGGGTGGCTCAGTTGGTTACGCATCCAACTTCGGCTCAGGTCATGATCTCGTGGTTCATGAGATCGAGCCCTGCATCGGGTTACTCGCTGACAGTGAGTAAGTTTATCGCAATATAAATAAAAAAGATCAGGATCACTGAAAATAAAAGGATAAAAAATAAAATTTATAAAATGTTAGCTAACCTAATTTTTTTAAAGGGGAAAAAAACGAAATAAGAAATAAGGGGTGAAATAATCATAAATACACAAATTATAATAATCACAAGATACAAGTTTGCTCGATTCCACATAAAAGAATTGAAAACCTGAATGAATAATTTGCTACACAAACAGAAGTTACCTAAGTGGATTCCAGAAGAACAGAAAACACAAACGGAGGGAAGGGAGAATGTTGTCAATCAAAGATTCTCGCTCCCCTCCACACAAAGGCACCAGGCCCAGGGGATGTCGTGGGGCGGCTACCAGAGCTCAGAAGGGCAGTTCGTTCCAATGCTCTGTGTAAGCAATGCTCAAACAGAAAACATTAGAAAAGCTTTCACGTTAATTTGTGGAACAAACCTAACACTGACATGAGAATGTTAATAAAAAGTTCAAAGATGAAAATGGTACATTCATGTCTCTTATGAATAGAGATGCATAAATTAATAAATGGAGATGTGTAGGTAAATTAGCAAACATAATCCAGCAGTGGATTAAAAGAATAATTGATGAAATATGTCCAAATGTTTTTTATTTCATAAATGTAAAGACAGCTCAACATTAGAAGCCCCTCCCCTGCCCATTCTCTCTCTCTCTCTCTCAAATATAAATAAACATTAAAGAACATTTTTTAAAAAAGAACTTTCAATAATAATTCACCCATATAAAAGGTGAAAGAGGGCCAATTCAACATCTATTCTTGAATTTGAAAAAAAGCCTCTCAATAAAATATGAACAGGGGCGCCTGGGTGGCTCAGTTGGTTAGGCGACCGACTTCGGCTCAGGTCATGATCTTGCAGTCCATGAGTTCGAGCCCCACGTCGGGCTCTGTGCTGCCAGCTCAGAGCCTGGAGCCTACCTACTCCAGTCTCTGTGTCTCCCCCTTTCTCCACCCCTCCCCTGCTCACGCTCTGTGTCTCTGTCTCTCAATAATAAATAAACGTTAAAAAATGAAAATTAAAAAATATGAACAGCTGAGTATTTCTCTAACCTCCAAAACCCAGCATCAAGTTAATGAAGCAATGCTAGAAACATTCCTCTTAAAATCAGAAAGATAACAAGGATAACCATGATCACCACTACTATCTAAGGTTGTTCTGAAGATACTGGCCAATTCGATTGGACTCAAGAAATATATTACAGAGATACACAAATGGGAAAGGAGGTGAAATTATCAATATTTGCAGACGATAGACTTGTATAAATAGAAAACCCTAAAGAATCACCGAAAACATTACAACAAACAATAAGAGAATTTAGTAAGGTGATTAAGTATGGAGTTAATACAAAGAAACAAAATATAGTTGGATTCAGACCACACGCTCTCACACACACGTGCACACACACACACACACACACACACACACACACACACACACACCAGACGGATCAAAGTTTAAATGTGATTTAAAATGTAATCATGGGGCACCTGGGTGGCTCAGTTGGTTAAGCATCTGACTCTTGATTTTGGCTCAGATCATGACCTCCCAATTCGTGGAGTTCGAGCCCCATGTCAGGCTCTGTGCTGACAGCTCAGAGCCTGGAGCCTCCTTCAGATTCTGTGTCTCCCTCTCGCTCTGCCCCTCCCCTGCTCACACTCTGTCTCTCTCTCTCTCAAAAATAAATAAACATTGAAAATTTTTAAATAAATAAATAAATCATTGGGGTGCCTGGGTGGTTTATTCAGTTGAGCGTCCGACTCTTGATTTTGGCTCAGGTCAGGATCTCACAGTTCTCGGGATCGAGCCCAGTGGCGTCAGGCTCAGAGCTCACAGTGCGGATTTTCTCTCCCCCTGTCCCTTTCCCACCTGCACGCTCTCTCTCTCTCTCAAAATTAATAGATAAACATGAAAAAAATCAAATAAATCATTATGAAAAAGAACAAGTCTATAGAAAAATAGGAAAAGGACATGAACAGGCAATCCACAGACAAGGATACCAAACAGCTCTTAAACAGGCAAAAGACTTTCAACCTCACAAGAGACATTGAAACTACACAGAGATACCACTTTTCACCTATCGGATGGCCAAAGATGAAAACTTTTGGCAGCAACGTTGGCCAGGATGTATAGAAAGAGCTCTTCTCTTAGTTGCTGGTGGTTGCACAAACTGACCAATATGTACGGAAAGGAACCTGGCAACGTCTAACTGCGGTCATCTGTGAGGCTTCGCACACCCACCGCTGGTTTGTGTGTGGCTCCTGGGCCAGGGGAATATTCTCGGAGCAGGACTGGAGTAGCAACCCAACTTGGGGAGAGAATGCAGGGCCAGTGGTCATGGGGGTCTTGGAAGGTCATGAGGCATTTCATCCCCCCCCCCCCCCCCCCCAGTTCTTGTTCTTGCTTGTTAACAGTTTAACCTGTGACACAACCTCCTCCCAGGTCTGTCAAATCATACCATCAAAAGAGCAGATTCTTTTTTGGATTAGGTATTTAGGCCCATGATACTTAGGTGCTACCTCAAAAAGGAAACTTGAATCTGACTTCCAAAGGGGGGAAAAATCCCCAAACTAAGTTATCAGAGTAAGAGAGGGGCACCTGGGTGACTCAGTCGGTTGCGCGTCCGGCTTCAGCTCAGATCACGATCTCACAGTTCGCAGGTTCGAGCCCCGCATTGGGCTCCTGCTGTCATCGCAGAGCCCGCTTCAGATCATCTGCCTCCCCCTCTCTCCTCCCCTCCCCCACTTACACTCTCTCTCCCTCTCTCAAAAATGAATAAACATTAAAAAAAAAAAAAAAGAGTAAAAGAAAACCTACCACTAGTGTCATTGTTGCTGATTTCACGGGCCCAGAGCCACAAAATTAGAAATTAAAGTTCTACCATGTCAATAAAAACAAAACAAAAACAAAAACAACTTCATACCACCAAGTAATAAATACTACACTGTGTATCTTTGAACCATTTCAAGCTTGTTAACTGAACCAACTTGGGCTAGGGCAAATGGTTAGCTGTTTGGACACCAATATACCAGCCTGGGGGAGGAGTGGAGGGTAACTGGTTACTGGTAGGAGACTGGAGGGGGCCTTGCTAGCCTGCAGCTTACTGACCTGGGTGCTGACTGCATAGACCTGTTCTGTTTGTGAAATTCATGGAGCTGTCCACTTATGACCTGTGCGCTTTTCTGTATGTCTGTGAATCTTCAGTCAAGTTTACCATCAAAGACTGCTTTGCCTTTGCCTGGAGAAAGGAATGGGAAGAGGCTTTTCATTGCACAACCTTTGAGAGATCTTTTCAATTTTGAAACAGATAAACGCATTATTACATAAACTCAAGGTTGAGGCCAGATGCTGGCAAAGTTTAGCCCGCAGGCCAAACCTGACTTGATCCCTGGTTGGGTTTTTTTTTTTTATTTGGTTGGTTGGTTTTTAACTGGGATATAATCAACATACCATAAAATTCAGTGGGTTTTAGTATTTTTGGTATATTCACAAGATTGTGCAACTGATATCACGATCTATTTCCAGAACATTCATCACCCCAAAAAGACCCTCAGCAGTCACTTCCTGTTCTCCCCATGCCTCAGTCCCTGCCAACCACAAATCTGTCTTCTGCTTGTATGAATTTGCCCATTGTGTACATTTAACATAAATGGAATCATACAATATGTGACCTTTTGAGCTTGGCTTCTTTTAGTTAGCATGATCTCAAGGTTCTCTGTATTTTAGCATGTATCCGTATGTGGGGAGTAAGCTTAGGAATTCCCTTAGCTTGCACTCATGGGTTAACAAGGCATACAGGAATAGGAAGCCCCAGGATAAAAGCATCCAAGATTAGGTAGGCAAGATTAGGTATTCAGGGCAGGACACCCCCCCTCCCCCCCCCCCCCCCCCCGCAATTTAGTACAATAGCAGAAAGCTGCTTTCACTGGAAGGAAGGGCCAAAATAGGTAAACAGGTAAACAGGGCTATAGACCACAGCAGGACAGTGGGGCCAATTAGCAAAAGAAAGCAGGTGCCTTGTTGACCCTGAGGTAGCCAGCTGTCTTGTCCCTGAGTCAAGTTAAGATAAACAGAGGTGGCACCTCATGCCTGCCTTAAACAACCATCCCCCCCTGGCCAGGATTTTGTTTTGTATTGACCCAAACCCCTAACACTGCATATCTATCTTCAAAACCCCCTTTCCCTCACACCCATGAGTTAATGTTCACAGTTTCATGGTCTCTTTGCGCACATCCTTCAGGCTCGTAAGCTTTCCTGATCCTAATAAAAACAGAGTAAGGACCCTCACTCGGGGCTTGTCTCCTCCCGGACATTAGCCTCTCTCTCACTTTAATCCTGTGTCTGCTCTCTTGCTGGACAAGACAGAACTCCAGACCCAGAGTCTATGACATCGGTATGTTATATTTTTTATGGCTGAGTAATCTTACACTGTGTGGGTCCACGTTTGTTGTTCTATCTACCAGTTGGTAGCCATTTGGCTTCTTTTGACTATTATGAATAATGTTGCTATGAACATTCATGTACATGCTTTTGTGCAAACATTTTCTCTTCAGTATATTCCTGTGAGTGGAAACTGCTGGAACATAGGCGAACTCTGTGCTTAGCTCTTTGAGGAACGGCCAGACTATTTTCAGGAGCACCATTCTGTATTCCTGCCAGCAACGTGTGAGAGTTCCAAGTCCTCCACATCTCCAACATTTGTTATATCCCATTTGCTGGAAATCCCAGTGGGGGTGCAGTGGTATCTCACTGTGGCTTGGATTTGCGTTTCCCCAATAACTAATGATGCTGAGCATCTTTACATGTGCTCATTGGTCATTCGTGTATCTTCTTTGGAGAAATGTCGATTTGAATCCTTTGTCCATTTTTAAATAGGGTTGTCGTTTTAGTGCTGAGTTGCAAAAGTTCTTTATATATTCTGGACATTAGACCCTTTTTAGATATATGCCTCACAAATACTTTCTCCCATTCTGTGAGTGGTCCTTTAACTTTCCCGGCAGTATCCTTTAAAACACAAAACTTTAATTCTGATGAAGTCCAATTTACCTATTTTTTTTTCCTTTAGTTACTTGTGCTTTTGGTGTCTGTAAGGGGAAAACACACTCTGGTGCCTCTCCTCCACTCTCGATACTCCAACGCAACTTCGTATCTGACACCACGTGTGTGGGGTTTCCACACATCAAGCAATTCTGCAACACCAGCTGGGAGTCCCACGATTTAACTTCATTGTGACACTATTTGCCTGGAGTTAGTGTCAGATCTCACAAGTTCAGGGCTCGGTCACCCAAGACTACTCTACCCCCACCTCAAACGTCAGTCCAAAGTTGAGGTTGTCACTGGTACTTTTGACCAACTGGCTGTAAACTGGAGGGTTCCCACCCATGATCCCTCTGCAGGTTCAATTAATTTGCTACAGCAGCTCACAGAATTCAGGAAAACAGTTTACTTACTAGATTACCGGTTTATTACAAAAGGATACAACTCAGAAACAGCCAGATGGCAGAGAGGCATAGGACAGCATACGTGGGAGGGGCACAGAGCTGCCATGACCTCTCTGGGCATGCCACTCTCCCAACTTCCGCATGTTCACCAACCTGGAAGCTCTCAAACTCTCTCTCCTTTTGGAGTTTAGTGGAGGCGTCACCGATGAGGCATGACTGATCAAAGCGATAGCTATTGGTCACTGAACTCAGTCACCAGCCCCTCTCCACTTCCACATCCGGGAGGTCTGGGGGGAGGAGCTGAAAGTTCCAAACCTCTAATCAGTCACATGGTTGGTTCCCCTAGCAACCTGCCCGTATCCTCTGGTTATCATGGGGCTTTCCAAAAATCGTTTCATTACCATAAACTTAGGTGTGGTTGAAAGGGGTCTGTTATATGAATAACAAAAGACAGGCATGTTGCCTTTATTGATCTGGGGTTATTTCAGGAACTGGAAACAAAACTAAATATTATTACAAAAGATGCCTTGCAAATACGGTGCATTCCACTGATTGATTTGCATGTTGAACCAACTTTGCATTCCTGGAATAAATCCCACTTGGTCATTGTATGTAATGCTTTTTCTATGTTGCTGGGTTTAGTTTGCTAGTAGTTTGTTGAGGGCTTGGCATCCATATTCATAACGGATATTGGTCTGTAGTTTTCTTATGTTGTCTTTCCCTGGTTTTGGCGTTCGACTAATACTATTCTCATAGAATTAGTTAGCCTCCTCAAATTGTTGGAAGAGTTTGTGCACTATTTAAATGTTTGGTAGAATTCAGTAGTGCAGCCATTCAGTCCTAGGCTTTTCTTTGTGGGAAGTTTTTTTTCAATATTGATGTCTTTCATTGTTATACATCTTCCAAGATATTTTATGACTTCTTGAGAAAGTTTTGGAAGTTTGTATTTCTCCAGGAATTTGTACATTTCACCTCATTTTCTAATATGTGAGCATACAACTCCTCACAGTGTGCTCTTATAATCCTTTGTATTTTTGCAAAATTGGTAGTAACATCTTCTTTCTCATTCCATTTTAGTAATTTGAATGTTCTCTCATTTTTTTCTTGGCCAGTCTAGCTAAAGTTTTGTCAATCTTGCTGAACTCTTCAAAGAACCAATTTTTGGCTTCATTTATTTTCTCTATTGATTTTCTACATTATTTATTTTGTTCTAATCTTTATTATTCCCTCCTTTTGACACACTTTGGGTTCTGTTTGTACTCCCCCCTCCCCAGTTTTTTAGGTAGTATGTTATTTATTTGAGATCTTTTCTTTCTTTTTTTCTTTACTTGCGTCTGTATGTATATAATTTCTACACCCAACTCTGAGATTAAGAGTCCCATGCTCATCCAACTAAGCCACAGCCAGGTGCCCCTCCTTCTTTCTCTCTCTTTTTAAATTTTTTCATGTTTATTTATTTTTGAAGGAGAGAGACACAGAGCGTGAGCAGGGGAGGGGTAGAGAGAGGGGAAGACACAGAATCTGAAGCAGGCTCCAGGCTCTGAGCTGTCAGCACAGAGCCCAACACAGGGCTCGAGCTCACACACCAGATCATGACCTGAGCCAAAGTTGGATGCTTAACCAACTGAGCCACCCAGGTGCCCCATCTCTCTCTTTTTTAATGCAGGCATTTATAGCTATAAATTTCCCTCTGAGCGCTGCTTTTATTACATCTCATAAGGTCTGGAATGCTGTGTTTTCATGTTCACTCATCTCAAAGTATTTTCTAATTTCCTTGCAATTTCTTCTGTAACCCATTGGTCATTTTAGAGCATGCTATTTAATTTTCACATATTTGTGAACTTCTCAGACTCCTTTGTTACTGATTTCTAATTTAATTCCACCATGATCAGAGAACATACTTCATGTGATGTCAATCCTTTTAAATTTATTGAGGCTTTGTTTATGACCTGACGTATGGTCTATCCTAGAGAATGCTCCATTTATGCTTGAGAATAAGGTGTCTTCTATTGTTGCTTGGTGGAGTCTGTTAGGTCTATTTGGTTCAAGTGATCTTTTAAGTCTTCTGTTTACTTGTTTTTCTATATAATTGTTCTACTCATTTTTAAAAGTGGGATATTGGTGCTTCTATTATTGTTGAATTTCTTTTTCTCCCTTTAATTCTGTCTATTTTTGCTTTGTGTATTTTGGGACTCTGTTGCTAAGTGTACAAATGTTTACATTTGTTAAATCTTCCTCATGGACTGACCCTGTCATCATTATAAAATGCCCTTCTTTGTCTCTAGTAACAATATTTGCCTTAAATGCTATTTTGTCAGACATTGGTACCACAATTCCAATTCTCTTCTGGTTATTGTTTGCATAGAATATCTTTATCAGCCCTTTTTCTTTCAAGCTATTTATGTATTTGAATTGAAAGAGTGTCTCTTGGGGCGCCTGGGTGGCTCAGTCGGTTAAGCATCTGACTTCAGCTCAGGTCACGGTCTCGCAGTCCGTGAGTTCAAGCCCCGCATCGGGCTCTGGGCTGATAGCTCAGAGCCTGGAGCCTGGAGCCTGCTTCCGATTCTGTGTCTCCCTCTCTCTCTGCCCCTCCCCCGTTCATGATCTGTCTCTCTCTGTCTCAAAAATAAATAAACTTAAAAAAAAGAACAAAAAAAGAAAGAGTGTCTCTTGGAGGCACTCTTGAATCATGTGAGGTTTTCAAATCTATTCTGCTTATCTCTGCTTTAATTGGAGAGTTTAATCTTTTTACATTTATTGTAACTACTCATAATGTGTGACTTACATGTGTCTTTTTGTTACTCATTTTCTGTCTTATGTTCTTTTTTGTTCCCCAGTTCCTCCATTCCTACCTTCTTTTGCATTAAATAGATATTTTCTAGTGTACCATTTTAGTTCCCTTTTGGGGTATGCGTGTGTGTGTGTGTGTGTGTGTGTGTGTGTGTGTGTGTGTGTGTGTTTGTGTTGGGGTATACCTTAAAACACTCAACCAGGCAGCTTACAACTCTGCCTCAGCCTTCACTTACTACATGTGCAGAGCCCGAAGATGAGCCAGAGGTAAGAGCTTAGGGCATCCTGAGGTCTTTCTTAAAAGCATGTGTACTGGGCATCTAGGTAACTCAGTCAGTTACGCATCTGACTCTTGGTTTCAGGTCAGGTTGTGATCTTGCAGTTCATGAGTTCGAGTCCCATGTCAGGCTCTCCACTGATAGTGCAGAGCCTGCTTGGGACTCTCTCTCCCCCTTTCTCTCAGAATAAATAAATAAACTTAAAAAAAAAAAAAAAGCATGTCATATATATGTGACCTTCAAGATTCCCAATACGGATGTCTCACTTCTTAGCTTTTCTTTTAAGCTTTTTCTTTTTAAGCTTTTTTAAGTCTATTTTTCACCCCAAATATTATCCATCACTTGAGGCAGACACAATACCTGTCTGTAATTGTTTTTGACAAACACCCCCTGGTGAAAGGCTTTTAGTACTGGGTGACCTCAGGGTCAGGACAAATAAAGACAAATCTAGGGAGTAGAATCTTTCAGGAAAGCACCAGACAGGTTACATAATGACAATTCTCTCAGCATGAGGCTTTGAAACAGGTCCAGTCCTGTTCTGGTCCCTCCAGAACTAGAAATAGAGGCTATTTTCCAAGGCTACTGCTGAGCTGGAGAGGAAACGGTGGGCCAAGTTAAAACATCACTACTACAAAGAATTCACTACTTTGACCAAGATTCAGCTGTTTTTCTTGAATAAAGGCTTGTAAGATTGCTACAAACATTTGGTTAATTTCTAGAAGTCTGAAAAAGTTGACTCTGACCGTTTTGGCCAGTGTTTTGGTTCCTTTTATGGAAGGGAGATTTCCAAATACACTTGCTCCACTGTTTTCGCTGATATTCTGGATGTCACAGCTGTTGGTGGAAAGGAGTTTCACCGGAACACAACCATGTATACGCTTACCCAGCGTCTATTGCTGCTTTCGGGCTACAATAGCAGAGGTGAGTACAGAAACCAGGTGGCCCACAAAGCCTAAAATATTTACTCCACCCAGAAAATGCCTGCCCCCCCTCATGGACATCCTATGCAGTCGGGTCCTGTTCCCATCATCCCGTCACTCTTACTCTGGTCATAGAGTTTTCAGGGCCTCTGCACAGGTCGCTTCCTCAGCCTGAGCCACTCTGCCTCCAAATCCTCCCACGGTCAGCTCTTCAGCATTCACCTTCACTGTCCCCTCCTCACAAAACCCTTTCTCTGCCACCCCATTCGAAACCACTCCCAACCGCCCACTCTCTCTATACTATCCTGTTTCATTTTCTCCAGAGCTCCTGACAGGGAAAACGATCCTATCTTCTGTCTCTTTCTCTAGAATGTATGTTCTGTGACGGCTGAGAAATTGTCTCGTTTGCAGCTATATCCTTGGGCCTAGCATAGTGCCCGGCGCACAGGCAATCCAATACTTGGCAAGTAAGTGAACGAACGAATGAATCAGCCGAATGGATGTACATTCGTGCTGATACCACGTTCCCTCTGTGACCGCTCCTCTCTCTGCTACAGGCTCACCCTCTTCTGTACGGCCATCAAACAGGCACTCCTCAGAGGCCTGTTCTGGGCTCTCTCCTCTTCTCAGGCTCTATCCTGTCCTTGGGCAGTCCCACCCACACTTCCCTTCAAAACCTCCTCCTCTTCACAGCAGACTCCCAGGCTTATCCCTCCAGCCTAGCTCTCCCCTCTGAGCTCCAGACCCACACATGTATCTGCCGTCTCGTCAGCTCCTAACACCTCAAAACCTAACTCCCTTAGCCTCCGAGTTCTGAGATCCCACCCCTCGATAAAGGCTCCCCACCTCCAGCGTGAGTCAGAAGGCCACCCCTTAGAGGTACTCGGAGGACAGAAGAGATGGACTGGACTAGATCTGTCAAGGCTCCTTCTAACCTGAGACACTGTTGTCATCTGACATGGATCTCCAGAGTTATGATGAAGACCAAAATCCTTCTCATGATCTACAAGAGCCTTCATGATACAAGGGCCACAGGGTCCTCCAGGTTTGTTTCATGTCTGGCTCCCTTTCACAAAGTAAAAACCACAAACAAAAACACCAACCTAGCTCACTTTGTCCCTGTTCCCACACCTGATCTTCTTGTAGTTTCTTGAGCACCAGATCCACCATCCAGGGGTCACGCTGAAACCTAGGGGTCATTCTTTATGGCCAAAGCTCTTCAACACCGTGTCCCGTCAAGTTGCTGCAAATACTTCTCAGCTGGCCCAGCACGGTCCTTCTCTACCACTCCCATCCTGGGGTAAACTCCTCAAATCTCTGGCTTGGACTAGTGAAAAGACCTCTCTCCAGCCACCTCTCCAACCCATTCCTCCCAGTGCAGCTGGAGGGATCTTCTCAAAACACAAATCTGCCACATGACTCCTGTATCTAATCACCTTTGTGTGGCTTAGCGCTTAGGAGGGATAAAGGCAAAATTCCTTAATACGCTCTAGGAGGTTACACTCTACCGTGTCTGACCACCTGACTGGCTCCGCCCACACTCTGCTTCCCCTTCTACAGTAGTTGGCCTGCTCTCGTCCCCTCTCCCTTCCCTGAGGGCTTGGCTCCTGCGGTTCTGCGTGGCTCTTGCACCACGGATAAGCACTCCCCACACTAACGTTTAGCCCATGCTGATCAATTCTATTTCCTGGAATGCTTTCTTCATTTGGCTTCGAAGACACCTGTGCTCCTGATTGTCCTCAAACCTCCCCAAATGCTTGCTTCCTTTGTGAGATCTCCCTTCTCTTCATGACTTTCCAAACGTCAGGCTGCTGCAGGGCTCAGTCCTTAGACCTCTTCTCTTCTCTCTGTATACTTCCTCCCTAGGAGATCTCATCTTATTCCAGGGGACCTCGAGGTCCAGACTTCTCTGAACTCCAGACCCTTCACCTAATCAATTAAAAAAAAAAAAAAAAAATCTTGAATCATTCTACTTTTCCACTGCTGACAGGCTTCCTGGTCCCTGCCACCAGCATCTTCCCTGGACCACTCCAGTAGCCTCCTAATGCATGTCTCTGCCACCCCTGCCTCCCTAGAGTTCATTCACTGGACAGTGAGCGTCCTTTTAAAACCACAGTCAGGTCACCCCATTCTTGTCATTTCATCTCACTCAGAGTAAAGTGCAGGATCCCCATAACCACTTATAAGTCCCTAAAATCTGGTTCCCACTATCTATCTACCCCAGTCACCTACCACTCTTCTCCCTTGCCTCCCCCCTAAACTCCCTGCTGCACTCTGAATATACCCAACATGCCCCTCTCTTCAGAGCCTTTGCCCCCGCTGTTTCCTCCCCCACAGTAGCTGGTTCTTTCTCATCAAAGCCCTGCTCAAATGTCACCACCTCAAAGAGGCCTTCTCATACTTACCCTAGCTAAAGGCAGACCCCAAGATATACTACTCTTTTCTCCCTACTCGATGTCCTTCTTCTAGTACTTATAACACCTTTATTTGTACATTCACTTATTGTCTGTCTCCCCAACTAGAATGTGGGTTCCAGGAAGGAGCTTGATCTAGCTGGTTCATTGCTGTATCTCCAATATGCAGAACAGCTCTTGGCAAAAAAAAAAAAAGCCAGCCAGGAAGGAAGGAAGGAAGGAAGGCAGGAAGGAAGGGGCATTCAATGAAAACTTCTTGAATGGATACAAAACTTTACAGTATTTACAGATTTAGAACCCCTGATTCCAACGCTCAGTTTATAACTCTCTCCCCTTCGTAGGAAAAAGACAAAACAGCAAACCATCCTTATTTAAGCAAGAGCTAAATGTCAAAACTATACAAATTCTAAGAAATGGAAAATGTAATGTTTGCAAAGTTCCCGTGAGAAATTTCTTAGCACAGGAATTATGATTTCTTACTGGTTGACATTGGTGTTAGCAAACACACAGGTGCCTATTCATTGAACCTGCTTCCAATCAGATAAAAGAACAATAACTATGTGTTACTACACCTGGCATTATGACACTTAGTACAGTAAGCGATGTCACAGTGAACCTCACAGAGGTTCATGCAACATCCTCATGGACCACAGGTAGACTCCTCAGGATCTGCCTCTAGGACTAAGTACACATGGGTCCAAAATGATCACAAAACTCTGAGTAGTGCATCTCACCAACATAAGACAGAAGTTAGTGTGGATGATAGCTAAACATTGTGTGGCACTGTCCTGGACAGAGAATAAAGGGGGCAGGAGGGGAAAAAGAAAAGAAAAGAAAAGAAAAGAAAAGAAAAGAAAAGAAAAGAAAAGAAAACCTTTACATGAACTTTGTGTCCCTTAATGTCATAAATTTTCTCTTTGCTTCATTTATAAGGGGGGGAGGGAGGTGGAGAGAGGAAGGGAGGGAGGGAGGGAGAGACAGAGACAGAGACAAGCCCACCCTCAAGAAGGACCTGGACAAGAGAAGAAAGCTACCACTAATGACAGAAACTAATCCTTACTGAGACATCCTTAGTGTCACGGATTCTAAGTGGTTAAGATAAATCCATTTCAGTTTAAAAATGTCTTTGAGTTTTCTCTCCTTTGACCCTCAGAACGACCCTCTGAGAGCAGCTATTAAGCCTATAGTCGTTTGACCACAAAGGTTCTGAGCGGGAGGTGAGCGTAGATTAAGGTCAGAGAAGGACTAGAATCTGGGTCTTCTCCCCCGGAATCCCCTGCCGGTTTCCCCAACACAGGAGGAACAGGTCAGCGGGACTGCGAAGGGTAAGGTCCCGGTGCGAATCACCTGTGGCTGAGATGAACTTGTTGTAGTTCTCATAGACCAGGGTCTGCATGTCGCTGTCTAGAGCCCGGATCTGCCGCACCATGTCTGTTTCACTGTCCATCAGCTGGGCCAGGGGGCACTCTCTACGCAGCTGGAGTAAATGGGGTTGTTAGTGTTCAGGTCAGGGGGTACTCAGGTCCCTCAGGCTTTCAGAGCACGAAAACCCGCATCCCACCCCTGTCTGGAATCCTAGACATAGAGCCTGTAAGTGGCACGAGTCGGGAGTTACTAGGTTCGGTCCTGTTTGGGATTTGTCAGCGTTTCAAACGCTCAGGCCCGGCCAAGGCCCAGTCCTTGTGCCTGTCAGTGCCTGGGCCACGCCCCCTACCCGGGGCCCGTCAGAACGTCATCCCAGGACACCTCCGACTCCGCATCACTTGAGGCCGGTCCAGATCTGCCCATGCCCCCCTAGACTCCAGCTCTGCCCCTGCTTCCTGCCCGACCGTCGTCGTCTTTTTATGAACCCCTGCTTCCCTCACCCCGCAACAAAGTCGAAGGCACGATCTGGGGGTGCAATGTATCGGGAGCCTGGTTCCCCCCACCACACAAACACACACCTTGTCCAGATACACTTCCGGGTCGAAGTGCGCTCCGTTGAGATCCGTCGGGTCCAGGGGGTCAGACCCCGAGGGGCGCCCCGCCGCCTCCCCCTCCGAGAGGCCATAGTAAAGCTTTAGCATCCCGTGCGCCTTCCGCCGACGCTCCGGAGCCTCTGCCTCGGGCCCCTCCGGAGAGTCCCCGGGTCCAGACCCCGGGCCAGGCCCAGCGGCTACCGCCGCCATCGCTCCAACTGCAGCCCACGGGCGTGAGGCTGCGAAGAGGACCGGGAGGAGGCACTTCCGGGAGCCATAAAGTTCTTGTTGAAACGAGGCAGTCCTGCAGGTGAAACGTCCCCCCGCAGCCCTGGGTTCTTCGAGACTAGAGTTCCCCCGCACCTTTCCTCCCCGAGCGAAGAGGTTCCGGGAGAAGCCTGGGCTCCCCCAGCTTCTCGGGTGGAGGGAAGGAGTGAGTGGAACTGGTCCGGTTGCTTCCCTCCCGGATGGAAGGCGGGTCCTGGTTCCCAACCCCGCGCACCCTTGCGGGCAAGGACCCCCGGAATATGGGGACTGAGCTCCCGCCGCGGAGCCAGAGAGCGTGTGCCGGACGTCCTGGCACTGGCTCCTTGCCTTGGCGGCGGCGGCTCCGTTTCCCCCATTCCTAAACTTGGGGGACAGACTTCACAGTGGGGTTGCGAGTATTAAATGCCCGCACAAGAGGACAGGTAATGACTTGAAGTTCAAACTGAGATCACGATGAGCTTTAACGGAGAAAACGATTTCACGTCGTGGTCCTTGGAACATTACTTATGATGGGCTGTGGTGGGCTCGCGGCGGGGAGGAGAGGGCAGGGGAAGTGTTGGAAGGGAACTCACCTTGCAGGGGTCTTGCGGGCCCAACGCATCCTACCATGTGTTTTCCTATGGCCGGCGAGCTCAGAGTGTTGTTTTTTGTTTTCGTTGGTTTTAAACAATTAAGACTGATGTTTGATGATACATGAAAATTATTTAAGTTCATATAATCAGGCTAGATCTTAAAAGTTCTCATCATGAGAAAAAATGTGTCGCTATGTGATGAGTGTTAACTAGACTTAACTGTGATCCGTTTGAAAAATATACACAAATAGCGAATCATCGTGTTGTACGCTTGAAACTAACGAAGTTATGTGAAATATTCCAGTGTCTATAGTTTTTTAAAGTATCTACTTGTTTGGGGGAGAGCACAAGCTGGGGAGGGCAAAGGAGGGGGACAGAGGATCCGAAGTGGGCTCTGCACTGACAGGCCAAGAGCAGAGAGCCTGATGTGGGTGGGGCTCAAACTCACGAACTGGAAGATGGTGACCTGAGCTGATGTCACTCAACCAACTGAGCCACCCAGGTGCCCCATCTAGTGTCTGTAGTTTTATTTCAACACCAGCCATGACCAGTTGTATACATTTTATTTATGCCCACTTTTGCACGACAACAGCAGAGTTGAGTAGTTGCATCAGAGGCTATATGGCTGGCAAAACCTAAAACGTTTACCATCTGGTCCTTTCAAGGAAGTTTGCTGACCCCTGAAACCTATATTCAGAAGGATGTTCAGAGGCTGTTTAAAAAAACACAGCGTCGGGGGCACCTGGGTGGCTCAGTCGGTTAAGCGTCTGACTTTGGCTCAGGTCATGATCTCGTGGTCTGTGAGTTCGAGCCCCGCGTGGGGCTCTGTGCCGAGCTTAGAGCCTGGAGCCTGCTTCGGATTCTGTGTCTCCCTCTCTCTCTGTTCCTCCCCCGCTCTCATTCCCTCTCTCTCTCAAAAATAAATAAACATGTAAAAAATATTTTAAAAAATACATTGTTGGCCTATGAAGCTATAATCTTAAGAAAATGAAGAAAAGAGTATAAAGATTTAGATCTACTCCAAGAAGTCTATAAACTTAAAAAAAATAGGTTGCAGAACACTGGTGAGAAAAATTACCCAAAATTTGGAAATAAGACCCAAAATGCAACATGTCCTCCCAGTGCTATAGCCATCCAAGGACTATTTAAATACCCATAGGGATGAACATTTGATTTTGCTATTTACCACTAAGTGTTCAGATGCAGACATTACAAGTAGATATTGTGCAGATACAAAACATTTATATCCAGTAGAAAAAATAACTTCCAAAGTTGTATTTCTTATCGCCCTATAGGACATGAACCAGTTTTGTGTCTAACTTAGAATCATACTCTAACACTCCTCTTTAAATGCCTATCAATATCCAGCTCCCCAAGACGTATTACCACCTTACTGAGGGGGAACCCCTCACTGATGGGTTAATACAGCTTGGTTACATGTTCATTCCAGATCTAGCATCGGACTTTTAACATTTTGAAGATTATACTCTGACATACATATGCTGTGATTCTCTACATATTTTTTAAATTATGCATGTATATGCACATGTACGCACATGTAGTTACATCAAGAAGGGACCCAAAAGGGGCGCCTGGGTGGCTCAGGTGGCTAAGCGTCTGACTTCAGCTCAGGTCATGATCTCACGGTTTGTGAGTTCGAGCCCCGCATCGGGCTCTGTGCAGACAGCTCAGAGCCTGGAGCCTGCTTCGTATTCTGTGCTGTCTCTCTCTCTCTGCCCCTCCACTACTCACACTCTGTCTTTTCTCCCTCTCAAAAATAAACATGAAAAAAAATTTTTTTGAAGAAAGGACCCAAAAGATACCCACTCACCAAACTATCGAGGGGGTTACCTGTTAGGTACGTAGGAGGTGGAAGGCTCTTGCCTTTTCCTCTGTATGCTTGTGTATTATGCAAATCTGTTTTTGTTTTTTGGTTTTTTTGAGAGAGAGAGAGAGAGAGAGGGTGCAAGTGAGCGAGGGGCAGAGAGGAGAGAGAGAGAGAAAGTGGGGCTCATCTGAAGTGGGGTTTGTTTTTACTGGAAGCAGGGCTCAAACTCACGAACCATGAGATCATGACTTGAGCTGAAACCAAGAGTCAGACGCTTAACTGACTGAGCCACCCAGGCACCCATCGTGCAAACTTTTACAAGAACAAGTTCACACACTACTTGGATACTTCCTTCAGTGGCACTGAGCCAGGGACGCCTGGGTGGCTCAGTCAGTTGAGCAGCTGGCTTTGGCCCAGGTCACGATCTCATGGTTCATGAGTTCGAGCCCCACATCGGGTTTGCTGCTGTCAGTGAAAAGCCTGCTTCAGATCCTCTCCCCCCCCACCCCTCCCCTACTAGTACGTGCTCTCTCTCAAAAATAAACATAAAAAAAGATTTTTTTAATGACACGGAGCCAGAAACCCTAATGCATAAAAGCTCATGTGTATTCACCAGAGAACCGAGATGCAAACTATTGTTTCAGCAGTGGGCCCATGGCTGGGCCCTGGGTGTCACCCCTGTGGTGTGTCAGAACGGGGGTCTCAGGGACGGTTGTGATTAAGGACACTGGGCAGCAAGCATGGTGTGGCAGGAGACTTTGGGTCTTGGCCAGACCTTGAACCTTACTTCTGGGGCAGAGAGACAGGAAGGAGGCCATGGGAGTGGCCAAGTTCATGTTGTCCTTCTACTTTAGTTCCCGGGAGTGTTCATGTCCCTCCACACCATTTCTGCCCGTTTTTCTGGATTCTGTGGTTGAGAGTCCTGGAGTTTTCACCTCTTACACGTATGGAGGAAGTGTTTTCTTCTTGCTTGGAAGTGTCCCTGCCCACTTAGTCTCAGTACTGGATCTTAGTCTCAGTACTGACTCCTTCACTCATGGCCGTGAGCACTTGAGCCGGCACTCCCTCTCTCTACCTCGAACTTGTGCACAAAACGGGATTTATGCCACCAGTCTCACCTGGGACTCCGGGAAAGGACAGAGATGATGGGGGTGAAAGTGCTGCGTGCTTGAAGGTGGCAGAGAAGGGCAAGCTGGTCAGCATCAGGCCCCTGAAGAAGAGGATAGAAGAGCCGGGTGCTCTCTGGACCTACGGAAGGCCCGGGGAAGGTGCCAGAACAGTTATGGGCACTCTCTCACCTCTTCCCTTCCCTTCGTTCCTCCCCATTAGGGGATGGAGCAGATACTTGGGGCTTGCAATTCAGCCCAGGCCTCCTCACCTGGGAATGCCCTCCGGCTACCCTTCTGGGGCCTAGTCTCTTGTTGGCCGAAGACTTGCTGTGGACCTGCGACATGCCCTTCCGCCGTTCCGAGCCCCGGCTCTGTACAAGTACCCACACTGCCTCCTCTGTGGCACTGTCGAGGGGACTCAGCGAGAAGGTACGCAGAAGCGTACACGGTGTGCGGGCAAGATGATACGGGACGCTGTCCCTTCATCAACCCGATGAAGCCAACAGGCTCCTGCTGGCCTGCACCTGTCACCCTCCAACCTCCCTTAACTTGGGAGCTCCCCTGGCCCCTCATGAACCACTCCTCTATTGGCTGGAACCAGCCTGGATTCTAGAATCTTGTCCCCTCCAATGTCCTTGTGGCCCTGGAACCCCACCGCTATTCCAAACTGTGCACTCTAGAAAGAGAAGGGCCAGCTGCTTCTCCTGGACAGTGTTGGCTTGCTCAACTCCGCTGTCTGACTGGAGTCTACGCTGCCGCCAGGATGCGGTGGCGGGACCGGCTGGCCGTGCTCTTCTTTCCAGAAGGCATGATGCTCACTGTGGCCTCACTGATGCTCTTCCTTGTACACCTGAGTGTCTTTGCCAGCGACGTGCACAACTTCTGCGTCACCCACCACTACGACCGCATGAGCTTCCACTACACGGTTGTCCTGATGGTAGACCGGGGCCGGGGCTCAAGGGCGTGGTCGGGGGAGGTCCAGGGGCTGATGGAAACCCCGCTGTTGTCTCAGGGGGCCACTCTCCCACCGGATGGGGCCTACAGTTCTCCCAGGTGATCGGCATCTGCTGGGCCGCCATGGGGTCACTCTACGCTGAGATGACAGATAACAAGTTTCTTCGGTGCTTTTCCCTGACCGTCCTGAGTGAGTGGGGGTGGGGGCTGGGCTAAGGGGGAAGGGGAGCTTTGGATCCCTGAGACCTGGCAAAGAGCAGGCAGGGAATGCTGATGGGGGCTCTCTCCTCTGCCCAGTGCTAAATGGAGCCATGTTCTTCAACCGCCTGTCTCTGGAGTTTCTGGCCATCCAATACCGGGAGGAGAGTCACTGAGGCCAGAGGACCGGGCCGAGAAGGGGGAAGGAAAAGGAGGCTTCGGTGTTTTAATAAAGTCTGTCATTTATTTCCACCTGCCATCTCCTTTGTGGGGAGGAGGGTGGGAGGCTGGAGACCCAGGGTAAGCAGGTCAAGACAAACGTTTGAACTGCAGGGGCCCCAAGCCCAGGCAGCAGCCACTCTAGTGGACTTGGCTGGGCCTGGGATCTTAGTGTCTCAAGCTTGAAGAAGAGGAGCGGAGAAAAAAAGCCCCCAGACCTCCCCACCTCAGGCCCCCAGGTCCTAGGCTGGCCCAACTCCAAGCAAAGGCTCAGGAGGGTCCCACACGGATGTGAGGGTTCATGAGCGGGTCCAAGTTGGGATCGCTGTCAGCT
The DNA here is from genome assembly GCF_027475565.1 of Acinonyx jubatus. Taxonomy (NCBI): domain Eukaryota; kingdom Metazoa; phylum Chordata; class Mammalia; order Carnivora; family Felidae; genus Acinonyx; species Acinonyx jubatus. The sequence goes on from NC_069390.1 coordinate 7,284,943, forward strand.
GCAGCTCGGCCCAGGCGAGACATGAGGGCAAGGAGAGCCAGGAAGCCCAGAAGCCCCAGGAGCAGCAGCAGCCCTGCCCGCTGGAGCAGGGTCAGCGGCCGCTTACGAGATCCAGCCCGGCTCCTAGGGGGATGAGGGGAAAGTCAGGTCAGGTCCCCACTCTCTGACGGCCCCTCAGCCCGGAGAGGAACCCCAGTCACAACACTTGTCTTCTGGCCCTAGGGCCACCATTCCTGAGCTTTGTTTCTTCATGCGTGCAGGGTCAACCCTGCACCTGCCCGTTACACAGGTGACTGTGCAGCTCAAACCAGCTGAGGCAACAACTTGTTCTGGAAACTGGAATGTGTCAGGCATGGTAGAGTCACTAAGGTCAGGTGGTGCCAGAGCAGGAAGGGGCCTCAAAGAGCCCAAGTTCAAGCCCCAGATACCTAACGGGCAAGGAAACAGCCCGCGAGTAGAGCAGACCCAAGACTCCTACTGCCAAGCTGCGGCCTCCCTGCACAGCCCAACACGAGGTGTCACTGCCCAGAACAGGCCCCTTTTGTCATGAAACCATCACGCCCAGGGCCTCTGGCTCTCACTTCCTCCCCTCCCCCTTCCTGCCATGCTGCCCCACCTGACCCTGTGTACCTGAGCAGCTGGGCCAGCCAGCCCAGGGCAGGCCGGCGACGGTACTTGTCATCATCACAATCCCCATGGAGGCCTGGTGAGCGGTCATCGTCCCGCGTGTCATACACCTTCCTCGGGGCTGAGGCTGCAGGGGCAGAGCCACCAGTATCCACAGGCTCAGAGAAACTGGCCTGCAGCAGGGTGGGGGGTGGGGAGGGCAGGAGCTCCTTGCCCTCTCAGCCTGACAGAATGTCTCAGAATCGTGGGGAGGTGATGGCCATGTAAGAGTGAGAGGGGACGGCCCCCCCGGGGAGGACTCTGGAACCCTGAGCTCCTTACAAGCCAGCCCACTCCCTTTCTATCCTCCTCTATACTGGACAGTGCCCCGGCTCACCGTGAGTCAAGGGCTCAGGGCTGCCCATGTGGATCACCGTGTGCTGCTCGGGCCGGCTCGGGGAAGCGGGGGGCCGGGGGACTTGGCTGTAGAAGGCTGGGGCGGCGGAAGCACTGGCAATCTCCTCTCGTTCTGGGGCACCGCTGGCTATGGCAAGAAGAGAGCTGTCAGCAGAGCAGGGTGGCGAGGGCCCCCAAAGGCAGTGCGGGCCACCGCTTACCATTAAAACTAGACCAGTCGGAGAAGTCAGAGGTGTTGACGGGCTCGGGTTCCGGGCTCACCACTTCATCGATCTGGAGGAAAGAGCCTGTGTCATCGGCCTGCCTAATTATGTCCCTCCCCACCCATCTGGCCCAGGTGGCACCCAGGGCAGATGGTCAGACAGACAGATTCTCACCAGAGGAAGGCCCAGTCCTGCTCGGGCCCAGTTGACCGTGGCCAGCTTCTCTCTCAGTGCAGAAGCCACAGGGCCAGCCAGGTTGGTCGGGGGGAAGATGGGGCCACTGCAGCTGGGGCACTGGTAGCCAGCAGGCGCTGTGTTTCGGGGTAGCTGGGCGGCACGTTCGTTGAGGCAAGCCCAGTGGAAGAGGTCTTAGGGCCCATGAGATGGGGAGGAGAGGTAAGAGGAAGAAGACACTTAGGACCCCTAGCCCAGCAACAGCCCCCAGCCTGCTCTAGGGACATAGGCGCACATACACCTAAGCCTGCAGCCTTCCTGTCCTCACTTAGGTCCATTTCAGCAGTGTCCCCTAAGACTTGAGCCTTCTTGGTCACCACTGACCCAGTCAAGGTAGATGCTACCAAGATCCCCAGCCCACTAGGAGGGAGAAGCCCACCAGGGTGGGAAGAAGATGCCAGCGACCCTTAAAGTGAGTCCTCTCTGAACCTGCACTGAACACAAGATCCTCGGGCTAACAGCTAATCAAGAACAGTTTCAGAAAAAGTTCCTAAACACACAGGCACAGGGATGCATGCACACACCCACGGACACAAATGTACGCGCGCTTGTACACCTACAAACACAAGTACTGTCCCCTGTATCTGTACTCGTGGGCACACTAACTCGCACACGTACATATCTATACATTCACGTTTGCTAAAATTCAAGCACTGTCACCCACACATACTCCTGCGACCCCACAACGCACCTGTGTTCGTATGTTCACACGATTTACCCGTTTACTCGTCCCCAAGTACTAAGGAACCCGTTAACACATGTAAAAACATAACCCACGTTAAATTCATGGATATAGATACACACATACACACAACGAGAAGTACATACACGGAGCTCTCTTGCACTCGCTCCTTCAAAAAAGTGGAACTAAGACTCCTACACCGCAGTCAGGTCAAGGTCACGACACATGTGACTGCTGACTTCTTTTTGCTGATTTACTGTGGGAAACTCCCTTCCTCTCTCCCTTCAGCTCACTGTTGGTCCAGCCAGCTACTGCCCACAGTCATGATGATAACCACAAGTTTGACCGACTCTCCTTCAATCCTCAAAACGGGCAGGTAAGCAACGAAGAGCTTTAGGGGCGCCTGGGTGGCTCAGTCGGTTAAGCGTCCAGCTCTTGACCCTGGCTCAGATCATGACCTCACGGGTTCGTGAGTTCGAGCCCCGAATTGGGGGACATCAGTGTGGAGCCCGCCTGGGATTCTCCTCTCCCTCTCTGTCACTTCCCCACTCTCGCGTGCTCTCTCCCTCTCAGAATGAATAAACTTAAAAAACGAGAAACAAAAAAAAAACCTAGGAGCTTTAATTTTTAGGGCAAAACACTGAGGTCTAGAAAGGGAAAATGACTTGTCTGAGCTCGCATAGCAGGTAAATAATGTAGCAGGGCTAGAATTTTGGGCTCCAGCCTCCCAAGCTTGGGAGGGGGTGGTTTCCATTGCCCTGCTGCTTAGAGAGGCCCTGGAAACTGGTCACCAAGCTGGGCCTGTCCTGATCCCTCCCAAGGCGCTCAGGCCTCACCATAACAGACGAGGCGGGTCGTCTCCCGGTTGGCCAAGGGTATGTTGCACAGTCGGCAATTTGGATTGTAGTCGCTATCTTGGAGCCACTGCAGATAGGACTGGACAATGCACTGCAGAGGGAGAGAGAGGTCACAACTGGGGCCCATCTTCTCAAGGCCCAGCTGCTGGTCTGTCATCACAAAGGAGAATCATCCTTTCTTTTGTCCAATCAATAAACATTTATTGAGCCCACAGTGTGCTAGAGTCTGTCTTAAGGGCTGGGGATAGAGCCGAGAACAAAATAAACCAAGTTCCTCCCCTCCTGGAGCTTCCATTCCAGCCCAGGCCCTTCAGAGATTTGGAGAAAACCAATACTGCCTGCCCACCCAGTGCCCTGCTCAGCGGCTCCCATGAAGGACGCACCTTGGCGTGATTGGCTACCAGGCAGTGCTCGCAGACGTTGACCCGGTGTTCGAAGCAGAACAGATTGGTCACCTTCCTCTTGGGGCACTTGCAAAGTCCCATATTCGACCCTGAGAAAGGAGTCTGAGTTAACAGAGAATTCTGTTGTCCTCCACTACGAACTCACAAGCCCAGATGGCTTCCACTCTGAACTCCTCTAGACACCTCTCATTATCGCCCCAACCCCCAATTCCTGCCCACTGCCCCGCTACATCCCTGGCCACGCCCCCTGAACAAATCCCGCCTCTAGTGACCCCCCATTCCTCCTGGATCCCGCCCCCCGCCACGTCCCTCCATCAGCGTCTCTCCGAAACCAGCAGCCCCGCCCCCAGGGGCTCCGCCTGAGCCCCACCCCCTCCAAGCCCCGCCCCCACGTTCAATACAGACCCCACTCTTCGTGTTCCCGAACGACCGCCGCACCGGTCCCGACAGGCGCGAGAGCTGGCCCGAGGCGCGGAAGGACAGACACCGCGCTCAGCCGAGCTCTGCGCTCTCTACGCCGGACCGCTCTGATTATCCCTCCGCTGCCACGTCTCTTCCGGGTGCGGCGCGCTCTGATGACGCTAGCGTGCCACTGGCCCCGCCCCTGCTGACGCTAGACGTGAAGACGACTGAGGAGGTGAAAACTGAGCACGGCGGCCCTCCCCCCTTGCGTCACTTCCGCTTCCTCCCAGCCAGGCGGGTAATTCGAACGTTTCTGTCTCCGTCGGCCCTCCGGGTTGGCGCGAGCCCTGGCGGCGGAGACCGTGGCGGAGATCGAGACCAAGGCTAATATGTCCGAGAGGCGAACGCGGTCCGGAGGGGCCGCCCAACGCTCCGGTGAGCGGAAGGCGCGCGGGAGCCTGGGGCCGAGCCGTTTGAGGGACGGAGCCCCGTGAGGAAGGCCCTCCCCCACCGCTCTAGGAGGCTCCTTCCCGAGAAGAAGCCCCAAAGGGCTTGTTTGGGAACTTTCTCTCGCCCTCTCCTGAACTTGTTCTCTAGACTCTGAGGTTTAGAGCCCTCCCCTACCTCCTAACTTTTTTCTCTTCCCAGGGCCCAGGACCCCGTCTTCTACTCAGTCTCCGCGGAGGTCCCAGCGGAAATCAGGCCCTGATCTCCCCAGCACCCTCCCTGAAATCTGGCCCAAGGTGAGCCCGGGATTCCTCAGTTTCTGCCTCGGAGGCCGGTGGAGTAATGTGTAGTTCATGTTCACTCCTCTTTTCCAGGCATCCCCTGCGGCTCCTGTCAGAAAGCCCATCGTTTTGAAGAAGATCGTAGCCCATACCGTAAAGGTGAGGGCTAACAGAAGGGTTGTGGGTTGGGAGCCAAAATTGGGAGTGGCTAAGTGATCAGTTATTACTGTCTCCACAGACCCCATCTGTGCACACGCCTCGAAGAAGCCCAAGGGTGAGTTCATTTTCATCTGCTTAGTTGAGTGGGGAGCATTCTAGAAATGGGGCAGGGCATACTGGCTGCTCCCATCTGCCCAGGTAACTGTTTTGAGGTACAGATCTTCCTCCCGTTAGGACGGGGTTACATCCTAATAAACCTATCGTAAGTTGAAAATATCCTAAGCCAGAAATGCATTTCATACACGTAATCCTTTGAACGTCATAGTTTGGCGAAGCTTGCCTTAAACGGGCTCAGAACACTTACGTTAGCGCGCCGTTGGGTAAACCATCTAACGCAAAGCCTATTTATAACAAAGAGTTGGATACCATTTAATTTCTTGAGTTCTGTATGAAAGCGAACAATGGGATGGTTGTACGTTCTATCCATTGTTTACCCTCCGTGATCGCGTATCGGGAACTGCCTGACGAGAGAGTATCTTACCCCGTATCACTAGCCTGGGAAAAGATCAAAATTTGAAATGTGATCTCTGCTGAATGTATATCAGTTTTGCGCGGTAATAAGGTTGAAGAATTTTGAGTCCGACCATCAGTAAGTTGGGAACCATCTGTATTTGGAAACAGGTTGCCTTTGGAAACCTACATACATCGTGCGTTTTGCGCACTCCCTGTGGACTTAATAATACATTGTGGTCTTGTGGCGTTCTAATAGTCTATATTGTTTTCCTGGAAGAACTGAGCTGTGTCCCAACTCTTCCTCCTCCTTTCCAGTCTGTCTGCTCTGTTTGTGAGTACTGGTTGTTGTAAGAGAAACGTACAGCATTTGTACTGGTTTAGCAGGAGTTACTAAGAGTGTTTCATTAACAGAAAACCTGTGCCTGGGGAGACAATAAATGGAAAACGCTAGCTGCCTTTTAGGAGCACATGGAACTCCCAGTCAAGTGGGGAGAAAGACCGATGAGCAAGCGATAGTAGCCTAGTGTGCTGAGAACTGCAATAAGAAAAGTACTAGAGGTCAGGAAGGCACCTAACCCAGACTAGCTGCCCCTGCGATTGTGTCACAGAAGAAGGAAGGTTTCAACTGAGTCTTTAAAGACACTAGTGTTTGGGCACAGGAAGCTGTGTTTGCCGCGACCTCTTAATTCATAAAATCCCGAGGCGTGCAGAAGGGCAGCTTGCTCAGTGTGCCTTTGGCGATCTTGTTAGGGGATGGAACAGGCTAAGACAGAGCAGTTCCTGAAGCATGAAAGCCACACTCGGGAGCTTGGGCTCCATCCTTGGCACCGCAGGAGCCTTTGGGGAGTCGGTAGTCCCCGAGGCATGCTGGCGTGTTTCAGAAAAATCCCTCTTGGGTCTGGGTGGAGACCGGGTTGGAAAAAGCCTGCTGCTGGGGACCCGAGGCCAGGTAGGAGGACTTGACTGAAGGGACATGGTGGGGGCCTGAAGGAAGGGAAGGGCAAAGTGATGCTCTGCCCCTCGGCTCACCACGTGACCATCCCATCACATAGGACTCGGCTTAAAGGACACCTCCTGGAAGCCTTCCCTGACCACTTGCACCCTGTCGCTGTTGCGTTTCTCTTCGTAGTTCTCGTTAGGCCTTACAGATACCTGAGAATATTTGCGTGTGGTCTTGAGGGCGGGGACTTCTGCCTCCCCGTGGTAATCCCTCATTCTTGTTGGTTGAATGATAGGTTGATGATATACTGATCAAAACTGCAAGGATTTGGACGGTTGTTTGGCTGTAGGGGATGAGGAGGAAGTAGTCTAGGGTGACCCCCATTTTGTTCAGCATCCCCCCTTTTTTTCAGTTTATTTGAGAGACAATGCAAGTGGGGGAGAGGCAGAGAGAGAAGCGGGGAGAGAGAGAGGGGGAGAGCACGCACGCACAAGAATCTCAAGCACGCTCTGTGCTGACAGCGTGGAGCCCAAAGCAGGGCTTGATCTCACCAACCATGAGATCATGACCTGAGCTGAAATCAAGAGTCGGATGCGGGGCGCCTGAGTGGCCCAGTCGGTTGAGCGTCTGACTTCACCTTAGGTCATGATCTCGTGGCTTGTGGGTTCAAGCCCAGCGTTGGGCTCTGTGCTGACAGCTTGGAGCCTGGAGCCTGCTTTGGCTCTACTCGCGTGCTCATGCGCTCGCTCGCTCTCTCTCTCTCTCTCAATAATAAACATTAAATAAGAGTCAAGTGCTTAACTGACTGAGCCACCCAGGCACCCATATTCAACATCCCCTTTACTAAGACTCCTGGGGCAGATTTCTAGTGCTTGTAGCTAGGAAGTATCTCTCTTGATAACCAACATACTTCTGTTAGACCACAAGAGTGGCAGAATTTGTCCTGTTTCCTACCTTGTCTTGGCTGCCAGAAAGCTCAGTGTGGAATTTTGTGTACATTTGTTCACTGAGCATTTACGGAATGCCTGCTGCACGCAGGGCTTTGCGGAAGGTGCTGGACGTAGGCAGGGTCACCCAGACGGACGAAGACCCCTTGCTGTCAAGAACCTCATATTCCAGTTGGGGTGATGGTTGACCAGTGAACAAGCCAAAATCTGAGAGTGGTGGCTGCCGGATGAGATAGGTCAGGGTAGCAGCAGTAAATAGCAGTGGTAGGAGGGGCTGGTCTCTGCTCTATGGTAGGAAATACCTTCTCTGAGGAAGCCGCGTTTGAGCTGAGAATAGAATTTTTAAGGAGCCAACGCGTGGACCTCTCTTTTTTTTCTCTCTTGATTGTTTTAAGTTTATTTCTTTATTTTGAAGCAGGAGAGGGGCAGAGAGAATTCCAAGCAGGCTCCACCTACTTAAAATTCCAACCCACCCCCAGTCCTATCTTGTCCTGTTTTTTTTTTCCGAAGCGCTTAGTACCTCTGACGTGCTACATGATTTTTCCCTGTTCGTTAGCTCTGTCTTCCTCCCACGGGAACGGAAGCCCCATGGAGACCGGGTTTTCTCTGTTCTACTCCCTGTTCTCCCAGTGCCTGGAACGGGGCCCGTGACCAACAGGTACTTACTGACTGGATGCACGTTTTAGGAAAACTCTGTGTGACATATAGACCACAGAAGGCACAGGCAGAAGCAGGAAGAGAGGTCAAGAGGTTACTGCACTGGTCAGGACGACCCGTGAAGGACGCCTGCATCAGTAGAGGTTGGCCAGCTTCTGGTCACGTGTTGTTTGGAGACAGAGCCGACAACACCAAGTGGTGATAAGTCCTCTTGCGTTACAGAAGTGCACTCAGAAGCGATGGCAGATTGTTCTTCCCCTTCCCAAATTTGTCTCAAGGTCTGATTTGTTGCTCGTCCTGTCTTTTCCTTTATGAGTGTTCTATGCGTCTTTCCACACTGAATCTCCTCGGACCTTTCTGGAAGTGAGTAATAACAGCCAAGTAACAAGGAGTTGTTCTCTCCTCTGCCCTGGTACAGATTGCTTTTTTCTTGGAGAAGGAAAACAACCCTTCTAGCAAGGAGCCTGCTAGGGAGGAGCCCTTCAAGACAAGCAGTGTCCCCGTCACCCCCACCCCTACTCCTGTGCTGTGCCCCCTGAATGTCGAGTCCAACTCCAGGGAAGACCTGGACGCCAGAGACTTGGAAATGTCTAAGAAAGTCAGGCGATCCTACAGCCGGCTGGAGACCCTCGGCTCTGCCTCCACCTCCACCCCAGGCCGCCGGTCTTGCTTTGGCTTCGAGGGCCTGCTGGGGTCAGAAGACTTGGCCAGAGTCTCACCTGTGAGGTGTTCAAAGTTAACCGAAGTCCCCAGGGTCCCTGTGAAGCCCTGGGCCCCAGATACCACTCTCCCCGGAATCTCTCCACCTGCTGTGAAAGAGAAACGAAAGAAAAAGAAGGTTCCGGAGATCCTGGTGAGTGAGGGGCAGGGCATTTCCTCTGCTGGCATACGGGACACACTGGGAGACATGCCGGGACTCAGGCTGGCCCGGGGCTCAGCACCTGCAGGGTATGGGTAGAAATGCCCTGGCCAACGTGCCCCTTTCCTCACTCACCTGTCCCCTCCTCCCCCCCCCCCCCACGCCCCATTTCTCTTCCTCTAGAAATCAGAGCTGGATGAATGGGCTGCAGCCATGAATGCCGAGTTCGAAGCTGCTGAGCAGTTTGATCTCCTGGTTGAATGAGATGTCGTGGGGGCCGTATTCTCCCCTCCCTTGTACATAGCTCCTCCTCCCTGCAGAGAAGACACTTGGGGTCCCCTCCCCTGGTCTTGTTACCTGTGCATGTGCCGTCACCACACAAAGCCTGTCCTCCTCTGAAAGCTTGTGCAGCGGCGACAGCATCTCAGGAAACGTACTGCTGTCCCATGTCTATTCTGACCCACCGGCCTCTCCTTCCCTCCCAGGGGAGTCCAGCCAGTTTCCACACCAAGGAGTAGAGATTACTGGCACAGCCAGAGGAGGTGAAAGGCTGGGGTTGCAGGTGAGAGAGGACCTGGGCCGCCGTGGGGGATTGAGGCTGCTCTGCATCAGCCGCACCGAGCCTCAGGCATCCCCCCCCACCCTGCATCGTCTTCTCCTGGGGGTTTGGTTCCCGGCCGCGAGCCCATCTGCGTCAAGAAGCTTGGGCTCCCTCTCAGATTCTGTAGATGGTCCAGGAGAGAATTCTGAGGAAGAAGCTGGACACTGTAGAGTTTTACATTGTGAAGGAGGGAGGGAAGCTTCGGTTGGGTCTGAGACCATAGCTCTTACTATGAAAGCTGTTCTGTAGGTCTGCTCTGCTGCTGAGATTGTTCAGTTAAATGCCAGGCTGCTGGGGGCCAGGAGGGTGCGTTTTTCGGTGTGGCCATTAGGTGCCACAGGAACTGAGCCCCGGGCCTCTGGGGGACGCCTGCACAGGGCCGGGAAGGGGCTGTGGTGGGAGGTGCCCTTATCGTCGCTTAGCCTATTTCTTACAAAATAAAGTGCAGAGTCTACTCCACTGTAGAGGGAAAACCGGGTCAAGCAATCCGAATCCTAGTCCCACTAGCGTTTTGCAGCTACGCCCAAAAAGTTCTAGGAGGTGCCTTTTCACCTGCCAGAAAGGGACAAGGGTCAGAGGCAGTTTTAGCTTCCTTAGTGTCTGCTCACACGAGAACACTGCCTGACGAGATGTTAGGAGCAGATGGGGCGCGCGAGCGTGGGTGTGTTGTCTCCTTGTTTCTGGGGAGCCCTGCTCCCCTGCTTCTCTTGGTTCAGTGCTGGTAAAGAGCATGCTCTCAGAGGCTGCCCTCCCACGATTTCTGCCATACGTCTTCTGACGTTTATGGGGCCGTGGAGGTAGAGGGGAGATGCACGCATGCTGGGTTAGGGTACTCGATGATCCGGCGCGGGCCCGGTGGGCACCCGTGAAAGCCCTCAAAAGGCCTGGGAATCCCGGGCTTCCTGTTCAACACTTCGTGCTTCGTCAGACCCTGCAAGCAAGCCCCCTTGCTCGGACGGGCCCGGACGCTCCAGAGCTCGACAGCTAAAGAATTCTTGTCCTCACTGGCTGGTGGGGTGGAACAGGTGGGAAGTGTCTTAGCAGAGTCGAGAGTAGCCAGGTGCTGTGCTGATGGCATCGTTGCAAATTCTCGCTGTCCCTGAAAAACTAAGACTAGAGTTTAAAGGGAAATTGTGTTGTCGTTTTAATAAAAAAAAATTTTTTTGATTACAAAGTTTCTGCTCATTCGTAGACTGCTGTTTTTATAGAGGCAGAGGCAAGGGTGGGAGGCCCAGGAAGCCAAGCCTTCTTGACCTGTGTCACCAGGGTTGTCCCCTTGTGCAGGGGACTACCAGCCTGGCCTCTGGTGGCCCCGTGATCACTGCTCTGCTCTCACGTTTGTTTTTTTCTGTCCGGTCAAGAACAGGCCCTTCGAGGCAGGACTTGCTTCTTCAAGGCAGGACTGCCTGGGAAGGGGGCCTCCAGGGAGCCCCAGCCCCTCCAGTCCCAGGAGGAAAGAGGTGGGGCTGCTAAGAGCTTCACCCGGTGCCTGGGGACCCGCTCCTCACAGAAGCCGGCCTCTGTTCCCCTGTGAGGCTCCTGCGAAGGAGCCAGCTTCTCACATTGGCCCAGCCGCCATGCCCTACGACAGTAGGGGCAGAGGCTCCTGAGGGCTAGTCAAAGATACAGGTTCAGTTCACCCATCCGGCTCAAGGACACCCAGGGACGCGTGTGCCGCTTGATGGCCTGTGGCACGAACTAGTCTCCCTTCCAGCTCCTCTTTAGACTTGTCCTTGCCTCCTGGCCCTTAGAACAAATTAAGGTCTTCAACTCCTTAAATTCAAGGTGCCTGGGTGGCTCAGTTGGTTAAGCATCCAACTTCAGCTCAGGTCATGATCTCACTGTGCGTTCAAGCCCCGTGTCGGGCTCTTTGCTGTCAAGGGGCCCGGGGGGGTCATCTGCAACTCTGTGCTTGCCCTCGCCCCATCCCATCAGCCCTAACCTCAGCCTCCCTCTGTCCCAAGGCCATTGGACAGCACTGGCCTGGCAGGTCTAGTTCCTTTTAACCTCTCACTTCCAAACTCCACACTGGGGCCAGACTCAGTTTCCTAGAAGACAAAAATAGCCTGTCTCTCCCTTGCTTAAAGCCCTTTACACAACTCCACTTCTGAGTGTAACACCCAAAAGAATGGAAAGTAGGGTCTCGAAGGGATAAAAGATAATCATTCGTACAGACCATTGAGAGGCTTGCTTTTGTGGTGTCACAGCGTCTCCTGCACTTGTTCCCCGGTATCCACACAGTGTAGACACTTGGCAGGGGATCAGTTGCGCCTGCCTCTCCACTCCCAAGGCCCTTGGCTTCCCCCCACACTCCTACTCCCCGTGTCTCCTCGTCCCCCCCACACTCCTGCTTACGGCCCAGACGACCCACAGACACACAAAGGTCTCTCCATGCCTCCTTGTCACCTGGGGGCCACAGCCCAGGCCGGCTCACACTGTGCCCTGGTGGGAGTGCCCTTCAGTACCGGCCTGCGCAAGCCGCTCCCTCTTTTGGATTGCTCTCCCCGTGCCAAGATACCCCATTTCCTATGTATGGACAGGCAAGCATCACATTCACGGCGGAATCTAGCTGGAGCTTTGAACCAAATGTGTGGCTCCCTTCTTTCGTGGCCGGGGCTGTCTACAGGCTTCTGTTATGGCACATCTCCCTGTGCTGCGCTCACCTGGGAACCTGGGACCTTCCCTAGCCCCGGGGGCTTTTCCTGAGCAGAACCGGATCACCTATCTGTGTGCTCTCGGGACCCTGCCGAGACCTGTCCCACAGGAAGCAGCTCGTCACAGTTTACTGGGGACCACTAACTGCAGAGTAAGCTGCGTTCTGTCACGTTCATGCCACTGATTACTGATCTTTTCTTATACTTGGGCCCTTGAGGCTGCTTCCAGTTTCGCTCTCTGGTATAAATCGGCTACTCTGTGTAAATTATTTTTTATTTCCATGGGAGTCGTGTCTTTAAGCCTCATTACCAAAGCAACCTTACCAGGGGCAAAGGTCCCGGCTAGTTTTGTAGATCTTGTTACACGCTGCCAACTTCCCCCAGGACACAAATCAAACCCAGTGACAGAGCTACCCGCTTGGGAGCGCTGGTATGACTTTGGAGAGTTACAGGAACTCCTGCAGGATATTGCCAGCCACGAAGGTTCTGTTTACATCATGTGGACAGGAATTATAATATTTTAGGCCACCTGGAAAGGCTCAATGTACGGCAGAGAGGACTTCACATAGGATCCCTGCCACGACCCGTGGGCCTGTCAAAAGCCCAGACGGAGCTCGGTATGAAGGACACACGGGAGGTCACTATTTGCCTTCTCATTGGATTGTCCTCTATCACTAGGCCAGCCGAGGTGCAAGATTCTGGAAAATCTGAAAGTGAAAAATGGCGACAATTCCATCTATTGACTGAAGACTTTCTGTCACCTGGGGGCGGGGGGCGCCTGGGTGATTCAGTTGAGCATCCGACTTCGACTCAGGTCATGATCTTAGGGTTCGTGAGTTCGAGCCCCGCATCGGGCTCTCTGCTGTCAGCACAGAGCCCGTCTCCCTCTCTCTGTGCTCCCCCGATCGCATTCTCTCTCTCTCTCTCTCTCAAAAATAAACACTGAAAAATATATATTTAAAAACTTCCTGTCACTTGGGGAGAAGCTGCTAGTAACATCACTTCGTAGAGACAGATGCATATTTAGGCTCAGGGATGTGAACCCGTCCACGGGGGTCCCGGGGAGGTACATCTGCTCAGCAGAGAAAAGAGTGGGGTTCAGCTCAGATTACAGAGCAGGGAGGGAACAGGAGAGGGGTGAACAGCACGGGCAAGAGTGGCGGTGGGGGCAGCTCAGGCTGGTGTTGGGAAGTGAGGCTCCTGGCCGGTCTGAGCAGAGACCTGTTCAGGGACAGTGGCGTATTAAGGGGGTTGGAAACAGGGGTGTACATAAGAGAGGGTCTTGAATGCCACACTATTTGTTTCTCGGCGTCTCATTGATAGATGATTTCTATGCCCAAAACGGGAGGGAGTCTCCACTTTTTTACAAGCTTCTATAGGATTCCTTTCAACAGGGTGCCCGTCACGCCCCCACCCCCTATACCTTGCATTTGCAAGGGTTCGGTTTCTAAAATATTACCAGCATGTAGCATGTTGCCAGATAAAATGCGGGTCACCTAGTAAAATTTGAATTTCAGATAAACCATGAATCATTTTTTAGTCTAAGTATTTCCCAAACACTGCGTGGGCCATACTTACGCTTTTAAAAGTATTCGGTTTCATCTGAGATTCAAATTTCCCTGGTACCCTTCCTTGCGCTTTATTTGCTAAATGTGGTAATCCTAACTTTGAGGGGTCTGGTTTGCTAGACAGAACTGGTGGTGGAGGCTCTCCAGACCGGAGGCTACGTCAAGAAAACCAGACAAGGGGCGCCTGGGTGGCTCCGTCGGTTAAGCGTCCGATTTAGGCTCAGGTCATGATCTTGCGGTTCGTGGGTTCGAGCCCCGCATCAGGCTCTGGGCTGACAGCTCAGAGCCTGGAGCCTGCTTTCGGATTCTGTGCCTTCCTCTCTCTCTGTCCCTCCCCAACTCCCTGTCTCTCTCAAAAATATATAAACAATTAAAAAAAGAAAACCAGACAAGGCTGGAAAGGGGGAGACCAGCAGGATGGCGGACGTGCCTCACCAACCGGGCTTCTGTCTCCTTCAGTCTCTCAGGGGCAGACGAAGAGCCCACTCTACACCCGTGGTGAAGCCAGAGGTGCAGCCTGTTGAGAAGCAGGAGCCAGAAGACCCTCAGGTCTCCGGGGAGCCAGTCTTAGAGGTGACAGGAAGCACCAGGGCCTCCCAAGGCAGACGGCAGGGGTGGCAGGCAGGGTGGCAGGTGGCCGGAGAAATGCTTCCCCTGCCGGAGAGGAGCTCTGGACTGCCGGCCACCAGCCCCGCTGTCTTGCTCTACGGTGTGAGGGGACCCAGTCTCCCTGGCCGCCAGCCTTCTGCCCTTCAGTCACCATGGCACCTTCTCTGCCAAAGCCGTCTTCTTCAGAGCAACCGCGGAACTTGCAGCCAGAACCTACCGTCACATTCCTGTTTATACTCCTGAGCACAGCGGAGCCCAAGGAATCCAAAGACCCTGAGGGGTAAGGCTGAGTGAGTGTGTGCAGGGGAGGGAGGCAGAGGGTGCTTCTCTCTGTTAACATTCAGACCTGGGCCAGGACTCGGCCCTGGGATGCGCAGACCTGGGCCTGGTCCAGCCCCCCTCCCCAGACCCTCCCCCAGCCTCTAGACCCTCTGGTCCAACCCTTGCTGCACACTCTTCCCAGGGACGCAGAGATCCAGGAGGACCAGTTCCTGGACAAGGAAGACTGGGGGGCCCGGCGGACCTCACAGGAAATCAGCCATTTGCACAATGATTGCATGAGGTGAGCTGGGCCGGGGCAGGTGGGGGTGGGTGGGGGGACAGGGCTCCCCACCCCCCGCCCCCGCCTACTGAGGTCAGGGCCTCGGGCTTGACAGCAGTGGGTTTGCACCCTCACGTGCCCCTCCTCCTTCCCCTCTTCTGCCTGCTCACCGTTCTGCACTGGATGACCTCCTCACTGGCCAGCAGGTCCCCTCCCTCCCCAGCATCGGTGCCCTCCTTCTGTGTGAGCGGAACCTGCCCCACAGGTGCAGGAGGCGACCGCTCTTTCCCATCGGGCAACTGGGTGCCTGCATGCCTGGTCAGCAAGGCTGCCTGCAAGGGGACCACCACCTTTAACTGTCCAAGAACTTGAGGGAGCAGTTTGGTCTGTGGAGCAACGGGGGTGGGGCTCTGTTCTCTGGGTGCCAGGCTCTGGAGTCTGTGTAATTCCGCGGCCACTTGGCCCTCCGTGGTGATGCCAGGGTCAGACATCTGCCTGGAGACAGAGGTTTGGGGGGTGGGGCAGGGGGACACATTCCCTCCGGGCTGCACGTGGGCTCCCATAGCAGAGATCTGAGGGGTGGGCACGTTGATTCATACCCAGAGCACTCGGGCCGGGCTACTTCCGGGGCCGACCCTCTTGCTAGCCTGGAACCACTCAGAATTCTGTCATGGTCCCTGCTGCAGCCCAACAGGCTGGGATGGCTAGCCTGTGGGACAGAGCAGCCGGCCCTTCTCCTGCTGGAGAAGAGGAAGACACACTCTTCATTTCGGTCTGAGTCTCCTGCTGTGAGTCACTGGGGGGGGGGAGAGGAACCCGCCCCTACCTATGGCTTTGCCAGGACAAGACTGGACCCTTGGTCAAAGCCCGTTCCCAGGTGGCCTTTCCAGGTCACACAGCCCAGGCAGGAGACGCGTGTTGGGCGCTGCGGGGAAGCTGCTTAGGACAAGAGCCTGGGGGCTGAAGCAGGTCCCTTTCCATTCTAGACTTCGGGAGTCACTGAGCACCATCCAAGCAGACAACCTGGCCCTGGGGGAGAAGCTGCAAAGGCTGGTGAGCCCCTCAGCCCGGGACCCCCTTTCTTCGTTGTGCCTCCCCCTCCTCCCTGCCTCCCAGCCCAGCTAGAGGGCCTCATAGCGGGCCTCAGGCAGTCCTGTCCGGGGTCAGTACCCACCTCTGGGCCCTGCAACCTTTTGTTCCAGCTGAACTTGTCATATAAGAGCCTCCAGGAGGAAGCAGAGGCCCTCCAGGAGGAGGTGAAGGCCGTCCACGAGGGAGCCCAGGCCATCCAGGAGGGAGCCCAGGCCGATCCGGAGGAGGCCCAGGCTGTCCCGGAGGATGCCCGGGCCATCCAGGGGGTGGCGCTGTCCCCGCTGCCCTGACAGCACCCCTGTGGCACGTGGGGAGCAAGGGCAGGCCTTCCCAGCCGCTCACTCAGCTCCCCTTGCCTGTGGCAACCCAGCTCCCAGGAGACAGCATTCGTCCTGCAACCTGGTGCTCCCGCCACCCACAGACACCAGCGTCAGCCCTGGCCAGGCCCGAGGCTGGAAACTGGTCGTCTCCTCGGGAAGATGTTCCAGCAGCTCCTCTGCAGGTTCCAGCAATAAACTTCTCCGAAGTTGAGCAGCCACTCCCCGCGTGTTTGTGGGCCCTGGGAATCAGGTAGGGTGGGAGGTCACCAGCTCCAAAATGAGCTTGGTCCCTGGGCCCCCTCTGAGACACCCCCCCCCTTGGTTCCCTGGCCCTGAACTCCCATCACCCCGGAAGAGGTGCCAGGCCTGGTGGTGTCAGCCTCAAGGGCAATGTCCCTGTGATAAGCACTGGGGTGGGACTAGAAGCCCCCCCCCCCCCCCCCCCCCACCAAGGATGGAGGCCACAGGTCTAACTCCAAAGGGCAGAAAGAGACTAGGGAAGGGCTGGAAGAGCCACTACCCACCTTGCGACCTCGGATAAGTCTCTTCTCCTTTATAAGTCCAATCATGGGCAGGGGTGGGGGCTGGTAGTGGGAGCTCCACAGGGGTCCAACACCTGACACTCGTGAGACCTCTTGCCCTACACCCATGGGACTCTTCCTGCCCTGGCTGCGGCTGGCTGCCTTCCTGTATGACAGGGAGCATGGTTCAGTTTGGTTTGGTGTTCAGACTCCTTAAAGAGGGGCACCTGGGTGGCTCAGTCGGTTGATTTCAGCTCAAGTTCCTGGGATCGAGCCCGAAAGTCGGGCTCTGCGCTGGCAGTGCGGAGCCTGCCTGGGATGCTCTCTCCCTCTCTCTGCCCCTCCAGCGTGCTGTCAGTCTCTCTCAAAAATAAATAAACTTATTTAAAAAAAAGAGAAAAAAAACTCCTTAAGGAGGAAGAGGATAGAGCCAGCAAGATTGATGAGGTTTTTGGGGTGACTGTGGGGCTCGTGGGGTCTGGAACCGACGACCAAGAAAGGACCCGTGGGCAGGAAGAGCTGCCCCGGGACCCTGAAGAGAGACTGGTTAAAGTCCAGGGGAAGTTTCCAGTGAGATTTTCATATGCTAAAGACTCAAAGGTTACCGGAGGCCTAGCTATTGTCAAGCTAAGGCTGTTTTCTCTCCAGCAAATCATTAGCATTAAGACTGTAAGGAGTTTCTGGGGAAACATTTTACTCTGCCTGCCTCAAGTATTTATTTGTCGATGGGCTGCTGGTTAGAAGGAAATTGAGTTCTAGCTGCCATTTCTTTCTGCCTTTGTTCCCCACCTCACTATGGAGGGGTGATGGAGACTTTTAGGTCCTTCGGGACTATGATCTCTATCAGTAAACCATCTGTTTTTCCCCTTTCCTTTGTTCTCGGGCAGCCAGGAGTGCCCAAGGAATGTCACACAAGTCCCACCTTGGTGGGGGAGGGGGGTGTTTGCGGCCTGTCAGCTTGCCTCGTGCTCCCTGATCAAGATGATGAAACCAGTTTAAAGGAGGATACAAGAAATCGACACGTGTGTGTGTGTGTGTGTGTGTGTGTGTGTGTGTGGTCAATGGGAGAAACAGGAGGAATCCTGAAATAAGATTGCTATTGCTGAATTAGATCAATATTGGTCAATATCCTATAGAACAGTGTTTTTCAGGGGCACCCAGGGGGGTTCAGTCAGTTAGGCGTCTGACTTCGGCTCAGGTCATGATCTCACAGTTTGTGAGTTCGAGCCCCGTGTCGGGCTCTGTGCCGACAGCCTGGAGCCTGCTTCTCATTCTGTGTGTGTCTCTCTCTCCCAAAAATAAATATTAAAAAAAAAAAAGAGCAATGTTTTTCAAAGCCCCATGACCCCTAAGGGTGATAAAATGTACTGGGCAGAAATTCTCTAGTATGACACGAAAGGACTGGGGCCACCTTTCTGCCTCATACCCACTGCAGGGAACACTAACCAAGAGGGTGGAAATTCAGGTTTGCGGCCCCTCTTCAGACCTAGTTTGACTTACACCAGCCCCGGTGGGATCACGCCCAGGCCAGTAACTCCCGACAGATTTGATTAGTGAAGGTTTGATTTGATCAGAGCTGAGCTGAGCTCTGACCTAGCAGCCGCCTCCCCCAGGACTCCACCCTCAGGGCCTGGATGGTTCTAGGAGTCCCAGGTGCCCCCCGCCCCCCCCCCCCCCCCCCACTTCCTGACCTGTTCTTGAAGGCGGCCCAGCTGTTACAAAACAGCAATCCTGCCATTTTCCTGAAGGGAATCATCTGATGCTCAGACGGCTGTTGGACCGGAAGCATGGTCCCCTTTGAGCCTGCTTCCCCCGAAAGCCTCCAGCATCTTAGCCTGGGAAAGCAAAGGTATGCGGCTACGTGAACACTGCAGGAAATGGAGTCGGTCAGAGAGCCCTCTCTGCCCATTTGTCTCCAAACCACAGAAGAGCTGACAGGTGCCCCGGAGGCCCCAGCATTGTCCTGCCCTGAGCTCCGTCCCTACAGCCGCTCCTGTTGACACAGCAAGGCAGCAAGGCAGGGAGGCCTTCCCAAGGAGGGGGTCCCACAGCACAGCCATGTGGGCCCCGGGACATTCCCAGGTCTTTTAACACACACACACACACTACTGTGCCATTCACAAGCTGTGCCCCCCGATCGTCCAGGCCTCTCTGTCTTCAAGGCACTGAGGCTGGGTTGGCAAACCAGCCTCCTGCGTCCCCGTGATTCCGCCTTGTGAGGAGCAGAATGGGATGCCCCTCTCCGCCTGAGGCCTGAGAGGTGGTGTAGCTTTGGAGAGAAGAGGTCCTGCTCCGGGGTTCTAATCTCAGCTTGACCACGTGCCAGCCCGTGTGGCCTCGACCGAGTAACCACACGTGCTTCTTTTATCTGCAACATGCCCACTTCAGAGGCCCCCGCGAGGACCGGTGACCCAGTGCGGGCTCGGGGAGTTGTTAGCATGCATTGATGGTTGGCAAGTAGCCTACTTCCGGTGCATCTACCCACGCCTCCGACGTGGCTTCGGGGGCCCCGTGGAAACAGGGTGGAGTGGGGTACCCCAGCAGGCTCCCAACTCCCACCCCACCTGAAGGGGCTGCTATTCCTGCCTGTGAGGGTGGCTCGATCCCGTGGCCCAGCAGCAGCACCCTCTGGAAACATCCCCCCCTGGAGGACTGTTAGATCCCACATCCCCGTCTCACGAGGGCACTTGTGTCATGCAGGCCCCTGCCTGTGGCCACCTCAGCGATCCCACTGGGGCTCATTCAGATGGGGTCTGTTTCCCAGGAGTTCTGAGCCCACCTTTTGTATCCCTTGGGGTTGCCCCGGGCCCCCTGCGTTCTGCTCCTTAAATCCCAGATAGCTGGGCCATGAATGCCCGACGCTGAGGAGGTGCGCTGGTCCAAGGCGGCTTTCCATCCATTCGACAGGCATGTGCTGAGTGCCTCCTACGTACCAAGCTCTGTTCTGGGCTCCGGAGACTCAGCGAGGGTGATTCAGTGAGATTCAGTGAGGGCGAAGCTTCCATCCGGGAGCAGGCCAGGACCAGGGAAAGACAACGGGACCACTGGGCAGTGCTGAGAGCCTGCCTGAGGTTTGGGATCATAAAGGTAAAGCAAGACCACTGAGGTCACGTGATTCTGCAGGCCCATTCAGGGTCAAGGGTACAGGTGCAGAGCGGGCAGAGCGCCAGGTTTTTTTCCCCAGCGAATGTGACGAAAGCAGAAGACGAGGCCGGTGGAGAGGCTTTGTAAGGGGCTGGGCGAGGCCAGTAGGGAGGAGAGAGAAAGTGGGAAGAGCTAGCACCAATTGATCAGGGCTCCTGGAGGGACAGAACTCCTGCAGGCAGCAGGATCAACAAATGAGGTGGGAAAATAAAAGAGAACGCGGTAGCTACCTTAAGTGGTTCCATCAACACCACAATCCAAAATGTTCAGGGAGGGGCCACACCAGCCACCGAGCCAAGATGGGGAAAGGAAAATGGGCCAGGTTTACATCCGGTGCAGAATGCGGCGTAGACACCAGCTGACTCCAGCAGCCTGAGCTGGGGTTCTCAGATGGCACACAGAGATGTCACACGCCCTTGTCCACGTGTCGCATCTGTAATTTCACAGGTTCAAGCGGCTAAGTCCCTCCAGGAGGGGGTGGTGTGGGACCGTGGGGCTGTTCCTCATGTCGTCATCACCGTGTCTGTTCCTCAACTTATCAGCTGATCTTGACGTCCCTCCCACTGCCTGCCAGGTGGTGACAGTCCTCCTGGTCCTCAGGAATGTGTACGCTCCCTACACTAACAGGCTTCTGATAAGATCCAAGGTCATATCTGGCGTGCTGATAACCACCTTGCAAAAACTGTGGCTTCCTGGTGTGCCTCCCTGAACCACTGATCACACTAAACCCCACGCATAGCCCTCCCATGCTGTCCTCCTGACCAGCAGCACCAGGGGGGATGGACACAGGACGGTGGGGGGCAGGCGGTGCCCACAAAACAGGGTTGTGAGCAGGAAGGGGGCTGCTCCGGGAGTGGGCTGTGAAATCACACACACACCAAGTCTACCCTGCCTGGCTCGTCCAGCTCTTGGGGCATCTGTGGGGCAATCAATGGGCTGCAGCCTGGCTGGGGAGAGGCCCAAGGCAAGATAGGTCATGGGGGTAGGAGGAGTCACAGCTTGAGCCCCAGGGATCTTCCCACCCTGCCTGGCTGTCTGAGGCCCAGAAGGGGCCCAATCAACATTTGTAGTGAGAACTTGGTGTCTTCCTCTCCTTCTCAGCCTTTGCGCATGCTGGGCCATTTGCACGGATGGCCTGCACCTCCCTTCTCTGCCTGCTGAATGCCTTCTCATCCTTGGAAGATCCCCTCAAATGTTCCCTCTTAGAATTCCTCATTCTCCCCACTGGGACCACACTGGTCCTCCCTCTATAGGGGCACTTACCGCATGGTTGAGCCCAAAGCCTGCCTGTCTCCCCTCTGGACCTGAAGTCTTGGGCGCCTCTTCCTCCTCAGGCCCTAACACGGGTCTTGCACAGAGCTGGATGAATGGATACTTGCAGGTATAAGAGAAGGAGTGAATAAAGGAATGGATGGATGGGAGGGTGGGTGGATGCGTGGATAGAAAAATGGATGGGTAAATGGGTTAGTGGGTAGATGGATGGATAGATGGATGGTTGGATGGATGGGTAGTTGGGTGGGTAGATGGATGGATGGATGGATGGGTGGGGGAATAGGAGGGCGGGTGGATAAATAGTGGATAGATGGATGGATGAACGGGTGAATGGATTCCAGAGAGGGCAGATACGGTTAGAGGATGGAGGAGGAAGTCACCTTGCAAAGGAAGAAATGGCTTCCCTTTCTAAGAGTTCCACTTCCTCACATAAGCTGGGACCCCTGCAGGATACACACAGAGAATTCTTCTGGATCCCCTTTCTTCCTTTAGCCCCTGGTTTTGCATTTTAGGAAGTCAGATGAGGCAGGAGTGGCTAAAATGTACTGAGCTCCCATGATGTGCCAGACACTGGGCTAGATTTTTCTGCAGATGTGGTCTTGTTTAATTAAAACAGCACCAGTTTTGTGAAACAGATCTATTATCCCTGTTTGACAACTTTAAAAAAACAAAACAAAACAGAGTCAGAGAACCTAAACGAATTGCTCAGGGTCACACAGCTTACATCCGGCAAGGACGGCATTTGAACTCAAAACCTGCTCAAGCAGCGGGGGCTGAATGCGCTGGAAATCAAAGGGCGCTGAGGAGACAGAGGCAGGGGTGGCTGGGGGCAGGCCCAGCCTTGCTCTGAACAGTGGCTCTGAGTTCCAGTTCTGGCTGAGACCTGGTCCCTCTCTGGGCCTCAGTGTGCCCATACGGACTTGATACCCGGGGGTTCGCTTCGGTGAATGATGCAGATATGGAGGTGGATGGGAACAGCTCACGGCCCTCCCTGCAGGATGCTCCCTGACTCTCCCCGCCAGCGGAGGGCCAAAGGGCAGGGCCACCCATGGGGTAATGGTTAACTAGACCTGACACCCATCTACAAGGAGTGACCCCAGCTGGCCAAGACTCCACAGGATGCAGTGGGTGAAGGTGCTTGGGGGGCTGGTGGGGGCCTCTGCCCTCTTGGGCCTGGGGATCATCCTGGGCCACTTTGCCATTCCCAAAGGGGCCGACGCACCAGCTCCCGGCGTCTCGGTCTCCCAGGACCTGGATCTGGAGATCCTTGAGACCGTCATGAAGCAGCTGGATGCCAGCAAGATCCGAGAGAACCTTAGGTGAGAGGGCTGTCTACCCTCCCCTCCTGTTCACCAGAGGCGCCTCCCTGACCCTGGGCCTGGCCCTTTGTCTCCCCGCAGAGAACTCTCCAGGGAGCCTCACCTGGCCTCCAGCCCCCGGGATGAGGCGCTGGCACAGCTCCTGCTGCACCGCTGGCGGGACCCAGAGTCAGGCCTGGACGCGGCGGAGGCCCCCACGTACGAAGTGTTGCTGTCCTTCCCCAGCCGGGAGCGGCCCAACCGGGTGGCTGTCGGTGAGGTCCCTCCCACTCAGGTCTGGGGATGCCCGTGGGGCGGGACCTGCCGGGCCCAGCTCTGATGCTGCCCCTCCTCCACAGTGGGTCCCACTGGGACCATCCTCTTCTCCTGCCGCCAGAGTGAACAGAACCTGACTGGGGAGCAGGGGGGCCCCGATGTGGTGCCACCTTATGCCGCCTACGCTCCCCCTGGAACCCCACAGGTGGGCCTGGGACACTCCCTCCCCTCTGCCAAGGCCCAGTCCCCTCTGGCTCCACCCCAAATTCTCCCTTCCTGACCCAGGGCCCTTCCCCCTAAACTCCACTGCCACACCTTTTGCCCATCGCCTAGCCATTTTACAAACGCTGATGGCCCCATGTTCAAGGTCAGGCCCACTACAGGGCACCTGGACCCAGAAGAAACGAGATGTGACTCCGTTCGTTCTTGGGAAGTTTACAAGCTCTGGGTGAGGCGGGGAAAATAGAATCAAAATCCTTCACTCTGCCACTCGGCCTCCGCTCTCTCCTTTCCTCACCCCCTCTTTCCTGGGCCTGGCTCTGAGGATCACCTCCCCTTGGGACCAGGGCCTCCTCGTCTACGCCAACCGGGGAACGGAAGAAGACTTTATGGAGCTACAGACTCAGGGCATCAGACTGGAAGGCACCATCGCGCTGACCCGCTATGGGGGTACAGGGCGTGGGGCCAAGGTGAGCAGCAGCCCCCAGTGCAGGAAACTGGTGTGTGTGTGTGTGTGTGTGTGTGTGTGTGTGTGTGTGTGATGGGGTGGTCAGCAGAGGACAGGAAGAAGAGAGGGGAAGAGGAAGGAGCAGGGTTGAGTGGCCTGCGGAGCCCTGGGCTGGGGCACAAGAGGTGAGCTATATTTGTGCTGTTACCACTCATGATGTGCTGTGTGACCCTGGATGTCTCCCCTAACCTCTCTGAGCCTTAGGAAATAAATGGATCAGGTAAACTTTGATATTCTGGGGGTCTAAGTTCTCCTGAATATTCAACTTAAGTCCCTCCTGTTGCCCTCCCTCCCGGCCTGCATCTTTTCAACTAAACATTTTGGCTGAGTAGTTCACACGTGTGTTTTTCAAAAATGCGGGATTTTTTTTTTTTTTAAACGTATAGAGTGAGAGAAGGGAATAGGGAGTTAGGGTTTAGCGAGTACAGAGTTTCAGATGTGCAAGACAAAGAATTCTGGAAGTGGGTGGGGGTGATGGTAGTGCAATAAAATGTGGATGTCCTCCCTGCCGCTGAACAGCAGGCTATAAAATGGTTAGGGTAGTAAATTTCATGTAGATTTCGGTTGGGGTCACAGGCTCAGGTCTTGATCTCACAGTTTGGGAGATTGAGCCCCTTGTGGGATAGCTCCCAGCCTGCTTGGGATTCTCTCTCTCTCTCTCTCTCTCTCTCTCTCTCTCTCTCTCCTCTCTCTGCCCACCCCCCCCCCCTGCACACATGCTCTCTCTCAAAATAAGTAAATAAACTTAGAAAAAAAAAGAGAAGTGCCCATAATAAGATCTGCAAAAGAGAAAAGAGGAAGAGCCATAATGGAATTACACAAACTATAGAATTTCCAGTTAAAAAAAGAAAAAAAGTTTAGAGTGCAAAAGCTTTCCTGTCATGCCATCCTCCAAAGAGGAATCTATCCACAGTTTCTTTTGGAAGAAATGCATATGAATATATATTTTTATTTCTCCCTCTTTTTGTATAAAAGCAGCATACTATACCCACCTTTTCAAGGTGTGCTTTTTTTCACCTTAATACATCCTGGAGATGATTCTCCATCAGCACATAAATTGTGTCCTTGTTCTCTTTCTTTCTTTCTTTCTTTCTTTCTTTCTTTCTTTTATGTACTATTATGTTTTCATTGTGCTAAAATATACCAGTATAAACTGACCGTGTTAACCATCTCTAACGGTACAATGCAGATGCATTAAGTAGCTTCACAATGCTGTGCAAACCATCACCACCATCCATTTCTAGGGCTCTCGATCATTCCAAATGAAACTCTGTGCCCATTAAACATAACGTCCCCTCTCTCCCTCCCCAGCTCCTGGTGACCTCTATTCTACCTTCCAGCTGTATGAGTTTGCCTATTCTAGAAACCTCATATAAGAGGAATCACACAATACTGACTTTTTGTGCCTGGCTTCTTCACTTAGCATAACGTTTTCAAGGCCCATCGATGTTGTATCAGAACTTCATTGCCTTTCAAGTCTGAGTAATTGCCTTTTGCATGCTGTATACCACACATTGGCTTATCCATTCATTCTGCCCATGGACACTTGGGCTGCTTCTGCCTTTTGGCTCCTGTGAGCGGTGGCCCTGCTCTCCTACGCAGCTGCCCAAGGTGCCCTTGTGCGATGCCTCCGATCACGTGACAGCCCTGCTGATGAGCATCGACCTGCCTATGTCCAGCGGTCTTTTGCTCCCTCGAGCAGGGCTGCAGTAAATGACTTGGGCGAGCATCATCTTGCCTGTGGGAAGACAGACCCATCCTGGCTGCCGCAGTGAGGGAGGGAGCGGAACAGGACATGACATCCCCTCTCCTTTCCCCTAAACACAGCCTCATCCCCCTTCCGCAGGCTGTCAATGCGGCCAAGCACGGGGTAGCTGGGGTGCTGGTGTACACGGACCCCGCAGACATCAACGATGGGCACAGCTCCGCCAGCCAGACCTTTCCGAACTCTTGGCGCCTGCCTCCCTCAGGGGTGGAGCGAGGCTCCTACTATGAGTATTTTGGGGATCCTCTGACTCCCTACCTTCCGGCCAATCCTTCTTCCTTCCGCCTGAACCCTGATACTGTCCCTGGATTTCCTCCCATTCCCACTCAGCCCATTGGCTTTGAGGATGCAAAAATCCTTCTCTGGTAAGCTCTGGTGCCCCCCGGGGACCCCTGCCCGCAATCCAGTGGCCCCCAACCTCCAACCCCCACACCCTCCACCTCCTCCTCAGTAACCTCCAGGGAACCTTGGCCCCAGCTGCCTGGCAGGGAGCACTGGGCTGTGACTACAAGTTGGGGCCTGGCTTCCGACCTGATGGAGACTTCCCAGCAGACAGGTGAGGTGGGGCCCCGCTTCCTCAAGGCTCCTCTCCTCTCCTCTTCCCTTGTTATGCTTCTCTGCCCACGTCAAGGCCTGGCCTTTTCCTTTCTTCTCTCTCCCAACCTTCCCCTGACTCCAAAATATCTGTCTTGTCTTTGGGGAAGCCACAAGGCCCTGTGGGGTTCCACCCGCCCTTCATCTACACCCTCCACTCTCCAGCCACCCTCTCTCTCTCTTGAACTCATTCCCAAACCAAGGCCTCTGCACTTGCTTGCTGCTCCCTCTGCCTGAACACCATTCCCCAGGCTCCTGCCACTCCTGGCCTGTCCTCCCCCCATCTGCCACCAGGTGTCCTCTTACAGGTCAACCTGTTAGTGTCCTCGCCACACCCCTTCACCGCCGGCAGGTGCTGTCTTCCTCGTGGTTTGTCTCGCTCAGGGGAGGGAGGTCCCCCCAAGGGCGGGGCTGTGTCTGTCTCAGGCCCTGCCCAGAGCCTAGTACGGTGCAGGCATACACTAAGTATCCAATAAATACTCTCACCTGAGTAAGTCAGTCCGTGAAAAGAACTGACTCTAAAGAGCGGGGCTCTAGCCTTGCTGCCTCTCCAGGTACTTCTGGGCAAGTGACCTCGTGGTGTCCCTTTCTCGCTCTGGGTCCCAGTTTCCCCTGTATTGGGTTGTGAGGGGAGTGGGCAGGGCCCAAGACTCTGCTCGCCCCCTTGGCTCCCCAAGCCAGGTGAACGTGAGCGTCCACAACCGCCTGGAGCTGCGGAACTCCTCCAACGTCCTGGGGATCATCCGCGGGGCGGTGGAGCCCGGTGAGCGCCCCGTCGGGGCTCCCTGACCACGCCCCCTGCGCTCCGCCCGGCTGGCCCCGCCCGCCCTCCTTCTTCCCTGGTTTCCGAGCCTCTGCTCCTCTCTCCAGACCGCTACGTGCTGTACGGAAACCACCGGGACAGCTGGGTACACGGGGCCGTGGACCCCAGCAGTGGCACTGCCGTCCTCCTGGAGCTCTCCCGAGTCCTGGGGACCCTGCTAAAGAAGGGTGAGGCAACCCCCGGTCCCGGTCTAGGGACTCTCCCAGCAGGAGGTCACCCGCAGCCCACTCCTCCCCCCAGCTTCCCCCCCCCCCCCCAGTCCTCTCCCACCTCCTCTCTCTCACTCTCCAGTGCCCACTTGTGCCAAGCCTGAGGGCCCTGTGGGACGACCTGCACGGACACCAGCCCTGGCCTTGCTCCGGTCGCCCAGTGGGACATGGGGAGCTCGTGCGGTGGCTGCTGAGAGCCTCCTGTGTCCCTCCAGTGGAGGGAAACCGGGTGCCACCATAAGGAAGCCAGTGCCCGGGCTCTGCCTTCAGCCTAGTTGAGGCAGGGATGACAGGCAGTCGTTAACTCAACAAACATGTCCCGTATGCCTACTACGTGCCAAGCCAGTCCTAGGCACAGCAGACCCCACAGTGAACACCTGAGTGGCTGTGTGTAAAGACAACCGTGGTCACAGTTTCTCCTGCTCCAAATGGGGAGGTTATAGGGAGTGAAGACCCTACATGGAGGGACCCGTCAGAGGCCTTGGCATCCTCAGGGCCAGGAGGGATAGTGGGCTTGGGCCAAGGTGGGGGCAATGGGAAGGAGGTCTGTGGGTTGTCACAGGTGCGGGAGAGGACGAGTGGACTCCTGGCTCCCTGATTGCTGGTTTGAGCAACCTATATATGGCAGTGCCATTTATGAAAAACAAATTGGGGTCAGAGGGCAGATCGAGGGGGAAGAACGTGAGGTTAGTTCTTTACATGTTGATTTTTTTTTTTTTAGCTTTTGTGTGTGTGTGGTAAAATATACGTGCCATACAATTTGCGCTTCTAACCAGTTTTAAGTGTACAACTATGCATTAAGTATATTCTGTGTTGTACACCCATCACCCCCATCCATCTCTGGAACTTTTTCATCTTCCATTACCTATAACATCCTAAAGTTATCACTCCATAATTTGAATGGATACCAAGTTAATCTCATAGGAAACTCTACTGCTATAAAGCGCTGTCTTTCCTCTTTACGTTACTGATGTCACAAATCACATCGTTATACATGCATGCCCGTTCACACATGGATTTTGAGGGGCCTAGGAGACATTCCCCCCGGGGAGAGGGCAAGCAGGCAGTTGAAAGTGCTGATCTCCAGGTCAGAATAGAGACTCCAGAGATAAACTGGGGAGTTGGTGGCATAAATGGCATGTGAAATCACAGGCGTGGTAGAGATCAACTGTTAAGTGGAGGGGGGCTGAGCTTGTGGCTTTATCCCCTTCGTTACAAGGGCAGGAATTTCTGTCTCTGTCGTTGCTGTTCAAGTCTTTTATTTTGAAATAATTTCTGGGGTGCCTGGGTGGCTCAGTCGGTTGAACATCCGACTTCGGGTCAGGTCATGATCTCTTGGTCTGTGAGTTCGAGCCCCGTGTCGGGCTCTGGGCTGATGGCTCAGATGCTGGAGCCTGCTTCGGATTCTGGGTCTCCTTCTCTCTCTGCCCCTCCCCTGCTCATGCTCTGTCTCTCTCTGTCTCAAAAATAAATAAAAACATTAAAAAATTTAAAAAAATAATAATTTCAAGCTTACGCAAAGACTTGCCAACATAGTACAAAGAAGCCTTAGACACCCTTCATCCAGATACTCCTGATATTAGGATTTTTACCTTGTTTTCTCTTTCTCTTTTTGTTTTCTGGAGTGTTTGAAAGTTGCAGAAATGCTGGACTTTTACCCATAAACTGTGTATTTCTTAAAAACAAGAACATTTCCCTTCATGACCACCATACAATGACCAGAATCAGGAAATTAACAATGGTCCCAGTTGTTCTCATAATGACCTTTAGAGCAAAAGAAATTTCTGGTTCAAGGCCCAATCCAGGATCACACATTGCACGTGTGGTAGTGGTATGTGTCATCTGTGGAGGGTTAGGGGGTGTCTGGAGGAGGTAAGGGGCAAGCGAGGGCTGCTAAGGCTTCTGGGAGGCGGCTGGAGACTGCGGCAAGAGCGGTGTGGCATCGAGATTGGAGATGGAAACGCGGTCGCCAGAGGCAGTGAGAGGGAGTGTGGGCTAGTGAAGCCCCTGGACTCTGGAGCCGGGCTGTGGATTTGAACCCTGGCTCTGCTTCCTACCAGCTGTGTAACTCTGAGCAAGTCATTTAACTCCTCTGTGGCTCAGTGTCAATTGCGAGAAGGAGACTGTAACAGTCCCTCCCTCAAGGCATTGAGGACTGCCTTAATATGAATAATGCCCTAAGGAGAACATCAGTGTCTTATCAAGTGGAGAAGGTTCCGGAAGAGTTTGGCATAGGATGCTTGAAGGAGACAGTTGGGGGGGGGGGCGGGGCCGAGGGTCAGGATGTCTACCCAAAGCATGCCTATAAGGAAGGGGGAGGGAGGGCATTCTGGCAGAAGGGATCACCTGAGATTGGTATTGGGGGCAATTTTGTGGTGGGGTCATAGCACAGGCCGGGGGCTGGAAAAAGGAGGCCAGAGGGAGCCTGGGCCAGAAGGCTGGGCTGGAGAGTAGCTGGGACCTACCTCCTGTCTCTGGCAGCCCCGCCCCGTCCAGCCCTTCCTCCTCTCCACGTTCTCAATATTTCCAAGCGACCCCAAGATCCGGGGACCCTGTCCTCCAGCCCTTTATCCCCCTCCCCAGGAACCTGGCGGCCCCGCAGATCAATAGTGTTTGCGAGCTGGGGGGCAGAGGAGTTTGGCCTCATTGGCTCCACAGAATTCACCGAGGTGAGTGAGCCCTGCAAGGCTGGCGGTCAAGGGGATTCCCGAGGCAGGGCACCGCTGAGCTGACGTCGGTCCTCCCACCCTCAGGAATTCTTCAGCAAGCTGCAAGAGCGCACCGTGGCCTACATCAACGTGGACATCTCCGTGTTTGGTACGGGGGGGCAGCTGGGCTGGCTGGGGGAGGCGGGTAATGAGGGGCTGGGGCCTGAATAGAGGCTTTTCTGATCTTCCCACAGCCAATGCCACCTTGAGGGCTCAGGGAACACCCCCGGTCCAGAGCGTCATCTTCTCCGCGGCCAAACAGGTGAAAGGGGGTGGGGCCGGGAGGAGGGCTGTCCCAGGCGGGGTGGGCGGGGCTGGAGCTGGTACTTATTAGAAGGTCCTGGCGTTGGGACTGAGGCTGGGGGCAGGCTTTGTAGGAGCCGCAGGGCTATGCATAGGAAGGAGACTCTAGTGGGCAGAGCGGAGGACGACGGCCTCTTGGGCCTTGGGGGAGGCCAGCCCCAGACTGGATTCCTCTCCGGGTCAGATCCCCGCACCGGGCCTCGACGGCCTCAGCATCTACGACAACTGGATCCGGTATTTCAACCGTAGCAGCACAGCATACGGCCTGGTTCCCAGGTGAGCCCAGGGCCAGGACAGGGACCCGGGAAGGGCGGGCTGGCCCAGCGGCCTCCAACCTGACCATCTTTCTTTCCACAGCCTGGGCTCTCTGGGTGCTGGCAGCGACTACGCACCCTTCATTCACTTCCTGGGCATCTCCTCCATGGACATCGCCTACACCTATGACCGGGTGAGCAGGCACTCCTGTCTCCCAGCTCCGTACCTTGCTCCACAATCCCCTTCCTCTTTTAGAGCTGCTCTAGTGCAGACTGAATCCGGCTCCACCACTCAGTAGCTGTGCTACCTCAGCCAAGTGTCTTAACCTCTCTGAACATGTTTATGCTCACCTGTCAATTTATCAAATTTAAGATACTACTGATTTTAAGATGCAATATGGTGATGTACACTATTCAGGGGGGAAAAAAAAGCAACACTGCCAGTTAGTTGTAGGGTGACATTGACTTAAGCATCATCCTGGGGCAGGGCACCTGGGTGGCTCAGTAGGTTCAGCATCTGACTTCTGCTCAGGTCATGATTTCATGGTTTGTGAGTGCAAGCCCCACATTAGGCTCCCTGACAGCTCAGAGCCCGCTTCGAATCCTCTGTTCCTGACTTGTGCTCTCTCTCTCAAAAAAAAAGCATCCTGGGCTCCTGGCTGGCTCAGTGGAGCATGCAACTCTTGATCTCAGGGTTGTAAGTTTGAGCCCCACATTGGGTGTAGACATTACTTTAAAAAATCAATTTAAAAAACATTTGTTTAAATGTTCATTTATTGTTAAGAGAGAGTGCGAGCAGGGGAGGGGCAGAGAGAGAGGGAAACACAGAATCTGACGCAGGCTCCGGACCCCGAGATGTCAGCACAGATTCGGCTTGAACTCACGAACTGCGAGATCATGGCCTGAGCCAAAGTTGGACGCTTAACTGACTGAGCCACCCAGGCGCCCCAAGAAACAAATCTTACCACCAAAGAGGCATCCTCATTCCAGAGATCTTAAAATATGACAAAAATGTTTACCCCAGAATAGACTAACAGTATAAAACAGGGGTGATTCATAGCACTGGTGTGAGGGTAAAATGGGATAAGGGATATGGAGTGCCCAGCTTGTGTCTCCCTGCTTGATGTTCCAAGAAGCCACTTCTCTCATCCACGGGTATACTGCTGCAGGGCAGTAGAGCTGGGATTTGAATCCTCTTGTCTGATTCCCAAGCCCTCTTCTTCACGTGAAATAGGAAACTGGCACCTGACCCGGTTCTGCTACTCTTAGCTGTTTGGAGTCAGGCAGGTGACTTTACTTCTTGAGCCTCAGTTTCCTCCTCTGTAAAGTAGGAATTCTAGAACCTACCTCATACCCGTGGCGATGATTTGAGATAATGTCCCTGTGTTGTAGCTCGCTGTTGACTCGCCTTCTCCCCCTTCTCCTCTCAAGCCTGTCATTTGGCCTTGTTCCCCTAGAGCAAGACCTCGGCCAGGATCTACCCCACCTACCACACAGCCTTCGACACCTTTGGTTACGTGGACAAATTTGTGGACCCTGGTGAGGAAGGGGGCAGGGGGAATCCTGAGGCTGGAGGGCGGGGGGCTGAAGACTGAGCCGTGGCCTGATGGCATTCCTTGCAGGCTTCAGCAGCCATCAGGCTGTGGCCCGGACAGCAGGGAGCGTGCTGCTTAGGCTCAGTGACAGCCTCTTTCTGCCTCTTAACGTCAGTGACTACGGAGAGACCCTCCGAAATTTTCTGCAGGCTGCCCAGCGCGACCTTGGGGTCCTGTTGGAGCAGCACAGCATCAGCCTGGGTATGGAGCCCCCTTAACATGGAGGTGTGGGGAGCCCTGCACCTCCAGAGCTAAGATGCTGGCTGTTGCCCACAGGGCCTCTGGTGACTGCAGTGGAGAAGTTTGAGGGGGCAGCCGCGGCCTTGGGCCAACACGTATCAGCGCTGCAGAAAGACACCCCCGAGTGAGAAAGGGCAGCAAGCAGGTGTCTGGGAGGGTGGCCTCCGGGGCAGGATGCAGGCTGGCAGCTGGGCTGTTGGTTCCAGGGTGACAAGGTCCTGCCACTTCCAGCCCCCTGCAGGTCCGGATGCTCAACGACCAGCTGATGCTGCTGGAACGGACCTTCCTAAACCCGCGAGCCTTCCCAGAGGAACGATACTACAGGTGAGCCTGCTCAGGGCTCTTGGGAAGTGCTGTGCGGTGGGGGCCGGGCAAGGGGCACCCATCTGAGGGCGGAGAGATGTCAGAGTTCTGCTGGCCTTTAGAGCACAGCACAGCCCTTTGAAACAGGTGGGGAATCAGCCTCAAAGGAGGGAGGCAAATCAATCAAGGTCACCTTGGGGCTATAAAGTACAT
This sequence comes from Acinonyx jubatus, assembly GCF_027475565.1. Classification (NCBI taxonomy): domain Eukaryota; kingdom Metazoa; phylum Chordata; class Mammalia; order Carnivora; family Felidae; genus Acinonyx; species Acinonyx jubatus. Next base: position 7,317,181 of record NC_069390.1, read on the forward strand.
CTCTCACCCCCACTGCGACGAGGGCCGCAGGTTTCAGAGGCGGTGGGGAGGCGCTTTTGTGCCTAGCTGTACAGAGAGGGGCCCCTCCAGGCTGAAGCTCTCTCCTCTCCTGGTCCCTGAGTGACTTTGCGTCTCCCCCATATCTGCTTGCAGCCATGTGCTCTGGGCACCCCGCACGGGCTCTGTAGCCACATTCCCAGGCCTGGCCAATGCCTGCTCCAGGGCCATGAACACGAGCCTAGGATCTGCAGCCTGGGCGGAAGTGCAGAGGCAGCTCAGCATCTTGGTGGTGGCCCTGGAGGGAGCGGCAGCCACCCTGCGGCCTGTGGCTGACCTCTGACCCCAGCCCTCATTCTCCAGCTCCCACCATCCTTTATCCTAACCTTCTCCCACCCGAGTTCTTTTTGGGTGTGCCCCAGTCGTCCTTGATGCCAACCTAAGGCACTATCACTGGACCCTCCAGAGCTTGAGACAACAGCTCAGGGTCCTGCCAGTTGTGGACACCTGAAGGGAGTGACAAGCCTTCCTCGTCCTGGATCTTGGTCGGCAGAGGGTGAAGATCCGGAGACGGGGATGGTGGGGAGTGTCAAAACCACCAGCTGGTGGGGGCGCCTGGGTGGCTCAGTTGGTTAAGCGTCCGACGTCAGCCCGGGTCACGATCTTGCAGTCCGTGAGTTCAAGCCCCGCATCGGGCTCTGGGCTGATGCCTCAGAGCCTGGAGCCTGCTTCCGATTCTGTCTCCCTCTCTCTCTGCCCCTCCCCCGTTCATGCTCTGTCTCTGTCTCAAAAATAAATAAACGTTAAAAAAAAAAATTAAAAAAAAAAAAACCACCAGCTGCTCTTGGTGGTACGTGGGCAAGGGAGGGATGCATAATGCCAACCAGCGACCACGAGACCCACCCCTCAGGGACCAGCAGGGAAACTGAGGCCCAAGATGGCTAGGGCCTTGCCCAGGCTCGGTTCCTCTCTCCCTACATACCTATCGTGTCTCAACAACCCCCTGCCCTCCCCCACATAAATCAATTATAGTTCTTGTCCCTACAAAACAAATTCCTTTTATTGTGTAGGAATGATGAGAAAAGAAACCTGAGTGCTTGGATCCATTCCTGGGCTCTGGGAGAGCGCACAGCTCCTCACGCAGGGGACTTCCGTCTAGCCACACCCTCATCTTCCTCCTCCGCCATGACCACCTCCTCCAGGGTGCGCCCTCCCAGTTTGCTCGCCACCAACACACTGCAGGTCCCCGCAGGTGGCAGCCCTTTCTCTGTGTAGCGACCCCTGAGAAACACAACTCTCTCCTGTCCGTCCAAGGGCAGTCCGTGGGCCTGGCACAGATCCCGTGCCTCTTCCGGCCCATCCAGGGCCAGCAGGTGGACCATGAAGCCCAGGGGCAAGGTCTGGCCTTTGGGGGTGCTCAGGGCACGAGCGAGGCGGGCCAGGGCTCCCCGGCGGGCACGGCCTATGTGGCACTGCACTGCGCAGCTTTGCAGATAGGGCAGGATCCGGAGCAGGCGAAATAGGCGGGCGGTGTTGCCTTCTCGAAAGGCCGAGTCCACAGCCAGGGCCCTGCGCAGGGCGGGGCAGGAACGCAGGGCGGCAGGTAGCTGCAGAACCTCATGAAGGGCCTCCACGGAGCCTGTGAGGGCGGAAGCCGGGGGACAGCTCAGTGAGTTTCTCTGATCAGGTCCACGTTCCGTGTGGCCTCGGGTTAGGCCTCTCCCCCACCCTACCCTCCCACCTGCTGAGGTCCTCAGCCACGCCCACCCCCTCTGGCCTACCACCAAGCCCTTCTCCGACCTTGGGCCGCCCACCTTCCGCTCTGGCCACGCCCCTCCCCTGGGCCAAGCTTACTTTCCCTCCCCCTTTCTCCATCAGCCCGTTCCTGAGCCTTATTGGAATGAGGTGCAGAGAGAGCCACTTCAAACAGTCTGGATCCTCTTAGCAGAGTGAAGCATTGTTTTCGGATGAGGGAGACAGGCCCAGATGATTTCACGACTTGGCCTGAGGCTGTCCTTAAGTTCGTACGTAGAATTTGACACACACATACACACACACAAATCTGTTTTCTGGCTTCAAACTCAGCTCTTTCTCCACTGCCCTAGCTGCGATACAGATGAGGAAGCTCGTTCTGCCACACCTTCCCTGTCTACCTGGTGAGGCCTTTTCTTCAAAGAGCTTCTGCCCCTGCTTCCCTTCCAGGAGAATCACAGACAATAGAACCTCGGGCCTCTTTTGTGAACTAAGGCTTCTGACCCATTAGTGGGTTGTGAAATCAAGAGCATTTTATTACAATTAAATAGGATAGTATTAGAACGCACCATCCACCCACAGGGAGGATCTAATGTCTTGAAACTTCTGTGTCAGAAGTCTCATGGGCATATATTCATGGCTGCTTTGCAACACTGAACTGCAGGTTTAAAAAAGTTTGAAAATCACTTAGGTGAATTTTCCCGTTCCAACCTTGTCCTCTCCACTTTTATTACAAAAACACCCGAGACCCAAATATGGGAATGGACAGTCCGGAAGGCCCACGTCGGGGCTCGGCGGATCTTGCGCATTGACTCGACAGACATCTAGAAGGCAGGGATGGGGAGGGAGCTAATGGTGAGATTGTAGAGCTTCCCGTTCCTTCCCTGGCCTCCACCGTCCGTCTACAGGGAGGCACCCTTCCCACGCCCCGCCCCCGCCCCCTGCCCTTCCGCCGGGACCCGGACTCACCCAGGTTGTAGAGCAGAAAGAGGCCCTGGAAGACGGCCTCGCGGGGATGCGGCCCCGCGCCCTGAGCGTAGCAGCGCCGCAGAGAACCGAAGCCCTCCTGCACCTGGGCCTGCAGCAGCACCGGGTCCGCTGGCCCGCGCACGGCGTCGGGCCCCAGCCGCGCCACCACGGCCAGCAGCACTGCCAGCGCCGCCTCCAGCACCCCCGCCGCCTCGGCGTCGCCCGCGCCCTGCAGGGCCAGGTCCAGCCGCACGGCGCGCAGCCGGTCCGCCACGAAGCTGGCCACCTCGGCGCTGGATGCGTCGGCGCGCTCGGCCACCTCGCCGGCCAGGTAGCGCACGGTGGCCAGCAGCACGGACGGCGGACGCAGCTGGCTCGGCGGGGGCCGGGCCTTGCCGGCGGCCGGCCGCCTGTACTCCTTCACCGCGCGCTGCGGGTCCGCGCGGGGCCGGTCGCCGCGGCACCCCGGCGCCACCTCGAAGCGGTGCAGGCGGCGCTCCTTCTCGCGCTGAGCGCGCTCGGCGGCCGGGCACATGTCCGGGCACGTGCCCACCGGCAGCTTGCAGCCGGACATGGGTGGGCTGAGGGGAAAGGACAGGCTCTCAGCATCCCGGGGACCGTGGCGGCCAATCGCTCCATTCTACGCGAGGGCTGGCGGGGACTCTGGCGGCGGAGCTGGCTGATTGTGGCGGGGCCCCGCCTCCCCGCCCGGGGCCTGGCGTTCCCACCGCCCAGCTGGCAAGCGCCGTCCTCTCACCGAATCTTGTCCCCTCCCACAAGGCCTCCAGCAGGACTCCCGAGACGCCCCGCGTTGTAGTTCAGCGCCACCATCTCCGGCTCAGGCGTCCCTGAAGCCTCCACGATGCACCGCGCACAGCCCCGCCCACTCGCATGACACACCGGTTTGTAGTCCCTTCCGCAACCAACCGCTTTGCAGGAGGGGCGGGGAAGGAATAGAGCCACGCCTTCCCAGGTTTCTGCCTGCCAAACCCTCGCTCTTCGCCTCTGGGCACCTCCCAAAATGGCTAACGCTAATTTGGGTTCCTCTTCATCATCCTTTTCACCCAATAACCTGGTTCAGTCGGTCCTGCTATCATTCTCTACTCTTGTTTCCCTGCAGACTATTCTCCCTATTTTCTAGATCAGGGGTCAGCAAACTTTTTCTGCAAAGGGCAGATAGTAAATGCTTTGGGATTTGCGGATTGGAATTAGTCGACTCTGCCACTATTCACCTCAGCTGGTGTAGTGGGAAAGCAGCCACAGACAATATTAAACGAATGAGCCTGATTGTGTTCCACATTTTATTCTTAGATACTTAAATTTCATGTAATTTTCACCTGTCACAGAATACTATTGTTTTGATTTTTTTTTTTCAACTATTAAAAAATGTAAAAACCTTTCTAGCTCATGGGCCTTACAGAAAAAGGCACTTCGGCAAAATGTGGCTGCTGGCCGTAGTTTGCAGAACCCTGTTCTAGATGGGTAAACAGCTAGTTTAGGACCAGAGATGCTGCTCACACAAGATAGGATCACAAGTAGGAGTCCCTGATTCCAAGGTGGCAGATGTGGTCAAGGAGCTTCAAATTCATTATTTGTCTCATTCTTGGTCCAGTTACATACAGAAATCACCCCTAGAGTTACAAGACCAGGATACAGGGCCAGGCCCCAGGGACAGTAAAAGGGAGTAGCTGGCAGTGCTGGAGCTAGTCCTGGGTAGGGGTTCATGTCCTCTCACGGGGGGAGTTGGGACAGATGCAGGTGCAAAATTTCTTCTGCCCGCTTTAGATATTCAGCTGCCTTCTTCTTCACACCCTCCCGGCGGGCAGGTGATGGGTCACCTATGGAGAGAGAATGGTTCAGCTGAGACACCTGGGTTCAGAACCCCTGGTCCAGCCCCTTACAGTTCACAGAGCATCAACGTGCATCTTCCCCCCTCCCCACCCGCCCCGCTGCTCCCCTGCTCCCTGGGAATCAGATCTATTCTCCCCATTTTACAAATAAGAAAATTGAGGCCACAAGAGGTAAAGAAACTGCCCAAGGTTATATACCTGGTCAGGGACAACGCTTGTCCCCCTGGACTTGCTTGTTTTGCACCTTCCCTTCCCTTCGCTGCACCATCTGAGACTCTGGGCCTCACCTTCCACCTTCTAGGCCTACTCACCGGGAACCCCCTGTAGCAGGATGTGCACGCCGTCCCGATAGCCCTGCAGGGCTGCAGGGTAGGCACCTGCCTTCTCATCCCGCAGAGCCTGGGTGATGAGCTCTGTGGCTTGGCTCAGATATGCAGGGACGGGCCGTTCTTCCTCCTCCTCTTCCTCCTCCTGCCCTCCAGGCTCCCAGGGTTCCTGGTCCAGCCTTTCAGACTCTGCCTCCATTGCTGCCAGCTCACCCAGGTGGGTTGGACTGGGGCCCGCACCTTCTACAATCAGATATGGAGGACTCAGGCCAGACTGGCCCTCCTTTTCCCAGGGCCTGCTGCCCATCCCCAGAACTCTCTTGCCCATCAAGGTACCAACCTGTTCCACGTGGAGGGAAGCAGTGCCTGAGCAACTCAAGAGCCGTTTGTGCATAGCAAACTAGCCATGACCTATTTAATTGATGCAGTCCTTTGCTTTTGTAAAAACAAAAATAATGACCTTCCTAATTCTTTCCTTGGGTACGCACTAACATTAGTTTGTGAGGTTTGGGTCACTGGGCCTACTCCTCTCCTGACTATAGTTGATCTACAAACGTAAGAATTCTCTCCACAAAGTTTAACGGAAGGATGCTAGAGCAACCATACCAGGCCAAGGATAGAAAGGCTCCAAACCTTGGAACGTCAGAATAACGGATTCAGAGAATCTCAGGTCTTACAACTTCAGTTGAGAACCCCCTCCATGGGGGGGCCTTCCCCCTTCCATGGGGGCGGGGGGTCTTGTGGTGCCTCCACCTGCCAGCAGCTGCTGCAGGGCCTCCTGTGCTGCTCTCTGACCCAAGCCTTACCCCTCCCCGATCAACAGGCCTCTCCTGCCTTCAAGATCTGCAGCGTGACCCCGAGCCAGCCGGGAAACCCCCACCTTGGGCTTCCAATGGAAGGAACTCAAACCCTCCGAAGACAGGGTGACCCCTGCCTGTTCCAAAGCTTTCTCAGGGAGGAGGAGATCCCACGGTGGGAGGTGGCTCATTTCCTTCCTCTGTGGTTGCCCACTGTCCAGGGGCCTCCGGCTTATGCGCCCTGGCACAGGGCAGGGGGGAGTATGGGGGGTGGGGACCTGCTTCCGATTCTCACTAAGGCTGTGGGCTGCCCGAAAGGGGGCTCTTTTCTAGGATTCACACAGGCACGACATGAGCTAGTTGGTGGCTCTGCCTACTCTCCTTGCCCCCACATTAGCCCCCCTCTGCTTGTCCCAGCTTGTTACCTTTCCTGGAGAAGGGGTCGAAGAGGGCAAGCTCAGCCTCTGTGAGGGGGCCTCGAGCAGGGGAACCGGATGCCTCCTCGGTGCTCCCACAGTTAAAGAGGAGATCCAGGGCCTCCTGGGCAGGGCTGGATGGTGGGGGATCCGCTGAGGAATAGATCATTGGTGACATTTCATGCCTGTCCTTATCATTTCCCAGCTCTCAAAATGGAATTGCCTCTCATTAAATCCTTGTGGCACCCAAGGGCACAGATAAGCCCATGTTTAGGGTTTGTACCCCTTTTACAGATTAAGAAACTATAGCCCAGAGAAGGAAAATGGCCTGGCTAGAGCTCCTCAGCAGGTTAATGGTAGAGGGGCTGGAACACACCCCAGAATTTTTACTGGGGAAAATCTTTACCGGGGAGGAAGTGTGTGCCCACCACCACCCGCGAACCCTCCAGCCCTGCCGCCCTCCCCACCCCCCATGTACCTGGCACCTCCAGTTCCTCAAGGCCTCTCCTCTCTGCAGGGAGCGGCTGGGGCAACCAGGGTTCCTCAGGGGGCGGTGTGGGGATCAGAGGGGGTGGCAGGATGTGTAGGTCCCTGGACATGTCAGAGGGCCGGGTTACCTCCCCACCCTGTGGGAGAGAAAGACAGGGATGGGGAAATCTCCAGCGCGGCCTCGAGGGCAGGCAGGTTTCCCAGGTACCCGGGAAGAGGGACAGCAGGGACACGCACCCGGAAGAACTCCTTGAGCTGGGGGCTGTTGTTGAGTGCAGGGATGTGCACCGTGAAGCGAAGCAGGTCCTCAGCCCCCTTCCGCCGCTCCTCAATCACTGAGGCCTCGAACCGGCCTGCAGCCGCCCCAAGGCAAGGGGTGGGGAGAGAGGCAGCGATCCACAGGGGTCACTCTCCTGGTTCAGCCGGAGAGGATCCCAGCAGCCTGCTGCCGTCCTCCCCATAATCTTCCCTGGCTCCTCCCAGGGGGGTGGGGTGAGGGTGCTTGCAAGCAGGGACCGAGCTCCCTAGTCATCCATTTGCCACGTGTTTATCGAGCACCTACTAATGCGCTAGATTGGTGTTGAGAAGGCGAAAGAGAGAAAAGCAAGGCCTCTGCTCTCATGGATATCACATCCTAGACAGGCGGGGCAGGCAGCCAGCAAGAAACAAAATAGTTTAGACGGTTTTGATGTAACGGAGAGGAAAGTAAGGCTCAGAGAGAGAAGTGACTCGGCCAAGGTCACACAGCAGGTAGCTCTGTGTTTACGGTTGCCCTGCTCTGTTCTAGATGTCCTGCAGAGTCACCTAGCTCTGACCTCGTCATCATGCTGCCAGGGGAGCAGCTGGCTGCGCTGCCCACAGCCTGGCATGACCTGCCAGCAGCAAGCCTTCTTCTTGCTGTGAAAGGGCAGCTCATGTGGTCTACAGACGCAAGTAACAGATCAGTCCCGGCCACCCAGAAATACATCATGAGTGGCATATGTAATTTGTCATTTTCTAGTCACCATGTTAAAAAAAAAAAAAAGTAAAAAGAAACAGGTTAACTCAGTGTTAATAATATATTCCATTTGGGGCGCCTGGGTGGGCTCAGTTGGTTAAGCGTCCGACTCTTGGTTTCCGCTCAGGTCACGATCTCAAGGTTCGTGGGTTCGAGCCCTGTGTCAGCCATCAGCGTGGCGCCTGCTTGGGATTCTCTCTCTCCTTCTCTTGCCTCTCCTGTACACACACACACACACACACACACACACTCTCTCTCTCTCTCTCTCAAAATAAATAAGAGATTCTCTCTACAAAATATATAAATAAATACATAAATATAAATATATAAATAAATATCTTTATATTGAGTTAAGTGAAATGCTTTATATATATGTTTCACTTCACCCAAGCAACCAAAATAATCTCCTTTGGACACGGGATCCATAGATAAGCTATCAGGATAATTTACATTCTATTTCAGTGTGCATTCAACCCATAGGCACACCTCAGCTCAGACTCATCATGTCTGGCTCACAGCTGCTGCTTTTGGACAGCGAGGGTCTGGAGGAAACACCGGCTTGTGGGGAAGCATTCTGGTTCTAGACATTTACAGGCCAAGCCCCTTCATGACCCTGCATCCCAGCGGCCTTGTCTTGAAAATGGGGCTAACGAAGACAGAATGTTAAAGGGCCTGAGACGCACACTAAAGGCTAGGCTGCTCTGAGCCTCAGTTTCCCCCTGTGTGGAAGGAGGTTGTCTCTAAGGGCCCTTCAGCTCCCCAAAAGTGTCTCTGCTGGCGGTCTGGGTTCCCCTCATCCAGCCCCCGCCAGCAGGGGTCCCCTTTGCCCACCTGTCCCTCCATCTGCGGCCTGAATGCCAGGATGAACACTCACCAAACACTTGGGCACGGGGGAAGGCCGGGAACTCCTCTAGGCGGCGGAAGAGGTTGCGGTGGGTGTAGGCCAGGTCCCCATGCAGCTTGCGGAAGTCGCTGTACCGCTTCCAGACCACCACCTAAGGGGGACACAAGACTTGACCCAGGCCGGCAACGGTGGAAAGAGGCTTCCCCGCAACCCCCACCCGCCCCCCGCCTGGCCCCAGTGTGGGTGTGCAGATTGGGGCGTAGCACCCCCTCTTCCCAGGGCTGCGGAGTGATCAGTTGTTCCTTTACTGCTCCTGCATCTGGAATCGGGGAATGGTCCCCCTTCCTCCCAGGAGCCTCACCTCTTTGACATCCTCTGGGTCCCTCTTTGAGATGAACTGAGGAAGAAAGGCAAGAACCAGGTGAGTCCAGAGACTGACATCTGACACCCCATCACCCAGTAAAATCCAGGGAGGCCCCAGGTACCTCCCAGCCCCCTCTCAAAAGGGCAGTGGCCTTTGGCTGTTGACCACGGCTATCAAGGTGTCCTGGCTTCGAGGCTTTGTGTGGCTTGGAGCAGTTTTTCGACCATACGCCAGTTTCGTCATCTGCTCAACGCGAGGGTCCCTAAGGACCCGTCCACACCCCTTGGTCCTCGGCCCAACTTTTATCTCAGTTCCTTCGTGAATTACATGCCATCCTTCTGCAGCGGCCACACTAACCTTCTCTGCGTCGTTCCAACTGTAGCTTACGTACCACCTAAGTGAGCACTATTTCAGTTCCTTCAAAGGGCCAAGTCCCTGAATTTCATACTGAAACCAAAGAACCTCAAGTTCTCCAAAGAATCAGGTTCCGTCCCAGGAGCTCCTCCTTCCTTAAGTGAGGGAGATGCTGTGGGCAAACACTCCTGAACACAGAAGAACCATCACCGGGGTTGTGACCTTCTGGAAGGGCAGACTGGGGTCTGAGGTGGAAAGAAGACCCTGTATTCGCTATGTTACATTTCTTTTTTTTTTTTTTAATTAAAAAAAATTTTTTTTACATTTTTATTTCTTTTTGAGAGACAGAGAGAGACAGAGTGCGAGTGGGGCAGGGGCAGAGAGAGAGGGAGACACAGACTCCGAAGCAGGCCAGGCGGTCAGCACAGAGCCTGACGCGGGGCTCGAACTCACAAATTGTGAGATCATGACCTGAGCCGAAGTCAAACGCTCAACCAACTGAGCCACTCAGGAGCCCCCCCCCCCCACCTTTTTTTTTTTAAATTTTTTTAATGTTTACTTATTTTTGAGAGAGACAGACAGAATGCGAGTGGGTTACGGGCAGAAAGAGAGGGAGACCCAGAATCCGGAGCAGGCTCCAGGCTCTAAGCTGTCAGCCCCGACGCAGGGCTTGAACTCATGAGCTGTGAGATCATGACCTGAGCTGAAGTCAGAAGCTCAATCGACTGAGCCACCCAGGCACCCCCACTATATTATATTTCTTTTTTTTTTTAATTTTTTTTAACATTTATTCATTTTTGAGAGACAGAGGCAGAGTGGGAGTGGGGGAGGGGCAGAGAGAGGGGGAGACACAGAATCTGAAACAGGCTCCAGGCTCCGAGGCATCAGCACAGGGCCCGACGCGGGGCTTGAAGTCACGAACTGCGAGATCATGACCTGAGCTGAAGTCGGTCGCTTAACAGACTGAGCCACCCAGGTGCCCCAATACTGCAATAATTTTCTATGGCGACAGATGGTCAACTACACTTATCGTGGTCAACATTTCATAAGCGTCGAATCACTATGTGGTACACCTGAAAATAACATAATACTGTCTGTCAACTAAACTTCAGTTAAAAATAAAAATTCTTTAAAAATCACACAGCAAGCAAGAGGGACAGCTAGGACCAAAACCTTGGCTTTTGCTTTTCACAACAAACTTGCCTGAAATATGTTGGGTAAAAGAAACTAGATTGATTTATTTATTTATTTATTTATTAAAAAAAAATTTTTTTTTAACATTTTATTTATTTTTGAGACAGAGAGAGACAGACCATGAACGGGGGAGGGGCAGAGAGAGGGGGAGACACAGAATGGAAGCAGGCTCCAGGCTCTGAGCCATCAGCCCAGAGCCCGACGCGGGGCTCGAACTCACGGACCGCGAGATCGTGACCTGAGCCGAAGTCGGACGCTCAACCGACTGAGCCACCCAGGCGCCCCAAGAAACTAGATTTAAAAACTGTTGAGGAATATACATACCTGACAAAAAAAAAACCCCTCATATCCGGAATATATAAAGAACTCCTACAGATCAATACTAAAAAGGTAACTCAACTTTTAAAATTGGGCAAAATAGGGGCGCCTGGGTGGCTCAGTCGGTTAAGCGTCTGATTTTGGCTCAGGTCATGATCTCACAGTCTGTGAGTTCGAGCCCCACGTCAGGCTCTGTGCCACCAGCTCAGAGCCTGGAGCCTGCTTCAGATTCTGTCTCCCTCTCTCTCTGCCCCTCCCCCACGTGTGCTCTGTCTCTCTCTAAACAAAACAAAACAAAACACACACACACTAAAAAAAATTAAAATTGGGCAAAATATTTGAGCAGGCACCTTCCACAAAAGAAGGTGTTTGAATGGCCAATAAGATTATGAAAATATGCTCAACATCATTAGTCATCAGAGAAATGCAAATTATACTGCAATCAGATGTTACACATCCACCAGCCTAGAATGCTGAAAATTAAAGATGCTCATGATATCAAGTGCTGGTGAGAATAGGAGTATAAAACAGTATAACCACTTTTAAAAACCGGTGATTTCTTTCTCTTTTCTCTTCCTTCTCTTCTCTTCAGATTAAAAAAAGAATTTTTTTTTAATGTTTATTTTTGAGACAGAGGCAGAGCACAAGCAAGGGAGGGGCAGACAGAGGGAGACACAGAATCTGAAACAGGCTCCACGCTCTGAGCTCTCAGCACAGAACGCGATGCAGGGCTCGAACCTACGAACCGTGAGATCATGACCTGAGCCCAAGTTGGACGCTCAACCGACTGAGCCACCCAGGCGTCCCTCTTCAGATTTTATTTTTAAGTAATCTCTACACCCAACATGGGGCTCAAACTCACAACCCCAAGCTCTACTGAAAGAGCCAGGCAGGTGCCCCAAAAATTGGTAATTTCTAAAGTTTATTTATTTTGAGAGAGAGTGTGGGCTAGCACAAGCCGGGTAGGGGCAGAGAGGGAGAGAGAGAGGGAAGGAGAGACTGAAAAACCCAAGCAGGCTCTGCGTTGGCAGCACGGAGCCCTACTCAGGGCTCGAACTCACCAACCATCGGGAGATAATGACCTGAGCCGAAACCAAGAGTCAGATGCTTAACCGACTGAGCCACCCAGGTGCCCCCCAAACTGATAATTTCTAGAACAACTACACAGGTACCTATCAAATGACCCACTAATTCCACTCCTAAATACATACCAAGAAGAAATGGGTGCACATGCCCATAAAAAGACTTGTACATGTGTTCATACAACTCTACTTGTAGCAACTAAAACACTTTTTAGATACAACCCAAATGTCCAATAACAGCAGAATGAATAAAGAAATGGTGGTGTATTTATACAAGGGACTAATACCACATGGCAATGAAAAAAGAAAACTTATACATGTAACAACACAGATGAATTCCAAAAACACCATATAGACAGTGACGAAGGCCAGACACAAGAGAGTACTTGCTGTGGATGATTCCATTTGTATGAGGTTCAAGAACAGACAAAACTAATCTGTGGCAAGAGAAGTCAGGTCAGTGGTTACCTCTGTGGGAGTAGGACTATAGATTGGGAAGGAACAAAAAAAGACTGTCTATATCCTGGTCTGAGCGCTGCCTGCACAGACGTATACATACGTAATGTAAAAATTACTGGGCTATACACTTGAGATTTGGGCATATGTATGTAAATTATATGTCAGTTTTTAAAAATTTACAAGGAGAAATAACAAAAAAAAAAAAAAAAAAGGAAGAATACCGGCAAGTGACTTGTAGAACGTCACTGTGTGTCAGTAATAAAATGGATACACATATCTGCTTTTTTTAATAGTCTTTTTAAAAATTTTTATTATTTTTTGGTTTGTCAGGTGATTATCTTTTTTTTCTTTTGTAAGTTTTCATTTAAATTCAACATAAAGTTAATATAAAGTGTAACATTAGTTTCAGTAGAATTTTGTGACATACCTCATTTTTTTTAAGTTTGTTTATTTTGAGAGAGAGAATGCAGGGTGGAGGGAGAGAGAGAGAGAGAGAGAGAACAGGGTAGAGGCAGAGGTGGTCAGGGCAGGGGGGAATCCCAAGGAGGCTCTGAGCTGTCATTGTAGAGCCTGACTCAGGACTTGATCTCATGAACCTCGGGAGTAGATCCATGACCTGAGCCTAAATCAAGAGCCGGAGGCTTAACGGATTCAGCCACCCAGGCGCCTCTGACATATTTGCTTTTAAATATAGGGTTTATCTGCAAGGATAAATAAGAAACTAGCTGCATTGGCTCTCACAAAGATGGCAGACAGATGGGGATGGTAAGGGAGGGAAAATTATTTATCTTTAAAAGTTACAAAAAATATATCAAAATAATGCATTTACTTGTTTAAAAGTGCTTCAACAGAAAGACTTCTAGGAAAAGGCTACAGCTCCTTGTCACACCCTTCCCACCCCCCTCCGTCTCATCTTTCTAAGGGCAATCTTTTTGCGTTTTTAGGTCAAAGTTAAGGCATAAAGGATATGGGGAAAGCTCATTTTAAACATCTAGGATTCTGCACTTAAATCACTTTGGAAGTATCTTTGAGTTTCTGCATCCTTTTAACAGTTACTAATGCACCAGTTTAATAGTTGCCTAGTTCAAAATTCTAAAGGTACAAAACAATTTATAGCGAAGTCTTCCCCAACCAATTCTTGTCTGTCATTCTACAGATACTCTTTTATACTGCTTCCATTTTTTAATTTTTCTCTTGGTTTCCCCCAAGTATCTATACACGGTGTTTATAAACGTTGTTACTGCTACATACGTCAACTTTCGTCTTTATCTACTGACCTCCTGCTAGGACTGTGAAGATAGAGACTTACTCTTCAGATTCTTTTGAACTGTATGAATTTTTAAAGCCATAGAGCGGTGTTTTCTGAAGAATTAAAAATGAAAGTCTTTTAAAAAGGAACTTTTATGTAAACATCAAACAAACCAGTTAACAAAACTTAACTCCAAGAGACTGGAGAACTGATATTTGGATGGAACAGAGCTTTCCTCTTAATTTAGAGAAATTCACAGCCTGAAGTGAAGACACCACACGTCTGGCGTGGGAACCCACCCCTCCCACTCCGGGAACTGCCGTCCACGCCCTTTTAAAAGGACAGCGCCCTCCCAGGGCCTCGCCCCCTGAAGGCTAAAGAAGTAAACGAAGGCTCTTACCGCAGCCTCCCCTTAAAGGGGAAATCCATTTCTGTCGTCTAAAAAGGGAGCTTCCAGCTGCTCCTTGCCTTAAGGTAAAACCCGGCCCCCCTCTAGTTAAAAGGGTAAAGGTCCCCGCCGGGCCCCACCTCACCTGCGCGGTCACTTTATATTCGGTGTAGCCTTTGGGGTGGGTCCGGGGATCGGAGACGGTGTAGTGCCGCAGAAAGTCGTCCTTCGCCTGGCGGGACATGGCAGCCGAGCTGGAGCGGAGCTGACCGCCGGCCTCTGCCTCCTCCACGCCGCCCCCGCCCCTCCGGGTCAGTCTCCGCCAGCCACCGCCTCAGCCGGGCTAGCGCCCTCCTTCCTTGGGCCTAGGGAGCAGTCGCAAGTGACGGCGCAGTTCTCGGCCCAGGCGGGCGGCCAGGGAGCGTCTAAAAAGTTCACGGTTGTTGGTAAAGCGTGAACTGGGGGATTGAAGCTGGGGAGGTTGGATCGTTCAGCTGTGACCCGAGGTCAAACCCGCCCCATCAAGCATCGCCAGCTTCTCCTCTGCTTCCCAATTCCTGCTTTCATCTATCCATCCAACTTTCACTGTGTCCAAAGTGTGCCAGTTGTAGCCAAATCATTTCCCTGTCTCCCTCCATAGGATTCGATAATTCATGTTTTCAGGAAAGGTGGGGGAAGCAAAAGAGAATTCCAGAGAGGCAGGATGGCTTCACAAGTTCTGAAGTCACACTTTTTTTCTTCTTTTTTCTTTTTTTGATAGCATTTTCTTTAATCAATTAATTTGTTTATAGTTTAATTTACATCCAAGTTAGCACGTGGTGCAATAATGATTTCAGGAGTAGATTCCTTAATGCCCCTGACCTATTTAGACCACCCCTCCTCCCGCAACCCCTATCTGGCAATCCTGTTTGTTCTCCATATTTAAGAGTCTCTTACGTTTTGTCCCTCTCCCTGTTTTTATATTCTTTTTCCTTCCCTTCCCTTCTGTTCATCTGTTTAGTATCTTAAATTCATCATGTGAGCAAAGTCATATGATATTTGTCTTTCTCTGACTAATTTCACTTAGCATAATACCCTCCAGTTCCATCCACATAGTTGCAAATGACTTTTTTTTTTTTAATGTTTATTTATTTTTGAGAGAAAGAGAGAGTGTGAGCAGGGGAGGGGCAGAAAGAGAGGGAGACCCAGAATGTAAAGCATGCTGCAGGCTCCGAGCTGTCTGTCAGCACAGAGCCTGTTGGGGCTCTTGAGCTCAAGAATGACTGAGCCACCCAGGCACCCCTGAGGTCACACTTCTTACCAGCTGTATGGGTTTCCTTTAATTACTGGAGCCTAAATCTCTCATCTCTAGGTTTTTAATAGAGGGTGTTTTATAATAGAATCTCCTGCAGTGGATATTTCTTTTTTTCTCTTCTTGGCCTGTCCAGCATTCACCCCCTTCTCTCCGTTAGCACCGGATCTTTGTTTGAAGATAGTTCTCTATATGTGTAGCCCTTCAGCCTCCTACCCCAGAATCCAAAGGTGTTGGCTCCTTTCCTTGCCCCAGCTCCTGGGTCGGGGTGGGGGACTCTCTCCTGAAGCCTGAGTACCTTGAGTGAGGGACCGAGGGCACAATGTCTGGCAAGGGGACCAATTTGTTCCTGGTGTGCAGTGTTGGCCGCAGATTTAGCTGCCCAGCCCCTGGGCACTCCTGACGTCTGGCATCCTGAGACCTCCGTCGGGGAGACCATGAGTTCCGGGTATCCTTCCAAGAACCATCCAGTTGGCTGGGGGCAGTTGTGATCAGTATCTGGGGCAGGCCGATGAGAACCCTGACTGATAACCACCGCTGCCAGGGTGTGAAGCTTAAAAGCAGTAGTGTGAGTGAGGCCCTCAAGTGCTCATGGCCACTCCTGGTGCTGGAACTCAGATGTGTGGGCACCGTACTGCCAGTCTCCAGACAGAGGTGAAGGAAACTCCCAAATAAGACTTGTGGAGGCTCAGGCAGAGGGTAGATAACCAGGAGGTGTTGGGGAGGGCGCTGAGATGGGATATCCCCTTGAACGGTACACACCTCTGCAGACCCATTTGCTTTGTTTATTTATAAGTGTTTATTTATTTATTTTTGAGAGAGAGAAGAGAGAGAGCACAGGCGGGGGAGGAGCAGAGAGAGAGGGAGACACAGAATCCGAAGCAGGCTCCAGGCTCTAAGCTGGGCACAGAACCTCTGCGAGAGGGTAGCGGCAGCCAGGGTCTACACGTAGCCTTTATTTCATGTTCCATTAGATATAAACATCAAAGAGCCTCAAAGTATGAAAGGGAGCACAAAGGGTCTTAAACATAAACGAGACCCACATCTGGTGTTTATGTGCAAGCACGCAGGGAGCGCGTGCAGTTTCACGGACTGTCAGGCAATTACAGTGGGTCTGTTTCTTAACTGCCTTCTGGGGGAGCACGGGGCTCTGTACCTCGTGATGCTGTCGCGTTCGACAGCCTTGAGACCAGAACACTGCGGATGTTTCAGCTGTTGCCCCCTTCACCCTCCCGGGCTTACAATACATTTTCTAGAAATAACTCCACAAAGCCCCGTTCCTATCTAGATCAGTTTCCCCCCGCCCCCGGCCTTCAGACTCCAGCTCCACCACTTCCATTGGCGGGAGGAGCACCACCATTTCCATCAGCGGGAGGAGCAGAGGGAGGCAAGTTGCAGATCCCCGCTGCCAGCAGGGCTCCCCACGTTCCCACTGGGCTGAGTGCAGGATGCAGGCTTTCTGCCACAGCTCACACTCCCCATCTGCAAGCCTTGGTAATGAGTGTGGCCTTGTTATTTTCTTCTTTTTCTCCACCCATGCATAATTCATGCTTTAACTCAAGGATGCTGCTTACTACTAAGGGTGCCCCGGGAGGACTTGAACCCTGTGATGACTCATCTGGATCAGTGGATGGCTGAATTCACATCCACTGGATCTGCTTGAGCTCTTACTGGTTCAAATAGTGATATTTATAGCTAACACTGTGCAGTGCTTGTGACACACAAGACACCCACCCATTTGGTCCTTGTCCCAAACTTAGCAGGTCGGTGCCATGGATCTCTCCCCCAGACGGGGACACTGTGGCACAGACAGATTAGGCAACTTGCTCAGCATCATCCGGTGAGTGGCAGAGCTGGGGTTTGGTTCTGGAGCCTGGGTGTGCTCACGCACCATAGGGCTTGGGAGCGCGGGGACCACAGAGTGTCTCACACAGAGGACAGGGCAGGTCGTTTTAATCTTCTACACGGTAGGACAGGTTATGTTCTGAGTTTGTCTACCTAACGCCAATTTCCCCTCGTCCACCCTAACAGAGCCCGGATTTTGCACATTCCCTCTCCAGGAAGGAATCCTAGCACCAGTTTAGGAGCAAATCTCTGTGTCTTTCTCGCCTTTAACGTCACTCCCTCTGGGGAGCCTGCCTGGACTCTTCCAAGTGGGATTTGTTGCCGCCCTGTCCTGTGCTCCTCTAATGCTTTGTCTGTCCCTGTGACACTGCCGTGGTTAACCCTCTGATTGAAATGACCTGTTCCTTTCTGTGCCCTGCTGCGCCCTGGGCTCCGGGTGGGGGTCTTAAAGCTGCTGGATCAACGCATGACTCTACCAGGAAGTGGGGCAGGGAACGGTTTATTCTCACAGCTGAGCAAAGGATGAGGCCCACAGCCATGGTAGCAGCAGAGGCGGCCCCCTCCCAGCCCCAGCCCTCTCCTCCGCAGGCGGGCCGGGTCAGGAGCCAGGGTGACAGCCAGGGAAGCAGCCCTCCGGCCACGGGAGCCGGCCGCCGAGAAGCAGTGGGTAGTGTTAGCAGCAGCAGGTTACGGAGTGGGGCAGGGGGGGGGTGTTAGCCTGGCCGACTGCCATCCCCCCCCCCCCCCCGCCGTGGATGGTGCCTGATGAGGGCCGAGGGAGGGGGCTGGACTGTGAGGTGTGGGGGTGAGGGGGGGGAACGTCTGGAGTGGTTCAGTCGGCCGTGAAGACGCGGCTGGAAATGTCATCCAGGAGCCAGTCGATGCCAGGTAGGAGGTTCTCCCCGGTGACGGCGCTGCAGCCCTGGATGCACCAGTGGTGGCTGTGGATGGAGTCCAGCTCCAGGGCCTGGGAGGGGGGAAGATGACGGTGGGCCCTGGGGACCACAGGCCCTGCCCACTCACTGCCTCTTCCCTCTTCTGGCCCACGGGAAATCCATGCCTCCCTTTAGGGCCTGCTCTCAGGAGCCTCCCCTGGCCCCTGGGGAAGATCTGTCAGCCCCTCAGGGCACCTGGGCTCTCGGCACCCAACCCCACCGGCGCTACCCCTCAGTAACTGAACAGGGACGCAGGCTCCTGAGCATCTGCTAGGATCCAGGCATTGTGCTACGAGCCCCACAAACGTCCTCCCATCCACTCTTCCCAAGGCCCAAGGAGCCAGGGATTGTTGGGCATTTTACTTAGAATACCTCAGAGAGCTTAAGCAACCTGCCTTAGGTCACACAGCTAGTAAGTGACAGAACCAAGATTCTAACCCTACTCTTTCTCATGCTGCTGCTTCAAGCCCTAGAATCAGAAGTAGGATCGATACAATTTGGGGACACAGAGGCCTGTGTTTAAATCCGGGCTTGTCTGCTCCCTGGCTGTGTGACCCTAGGTGAGTCGCCTAGCTTCTCTAAACCTGCTTCGCCATCTACAGAGTGATAGTAACAGTTCCTAGTCCGTGAGGCTGGGGTGAGGACTGAATGTCAAGATAATCCACGCAGAGAGCCTGGCATGGGAGCACTCACTACTGGCTGGCTGCTATTGTCCTGAAGGATCATGTTCGCAGGCCTGCCCTCCCCCAGGCTGTGGGGCACAACCGTGTCTCATTAATCACTGACCCTCCGGTGGCCTGCATAGGCCCTGCCACACAGGAGAGGCTACTAAATGCTTGTCGAACAAGTTAACAAAGAAAACGTGTGCCTCTTTTCCTCCACGAACCTGTGCCAAGGCCCGGACTCACCTCACAGATGGCGTTAGAGGACAGTGCTCCGGGTAGGTCCTGCTTATTGGCAAAGATGAGGAGGGTCGCTCCAGCCAGGCGCTGGGGGAAAAAAACGGGGGGGGGGGGAATGGGGGGAAAAAAACGGGGAGTGGGGGCTCAGAGGGCAGCCCGGCCCCTCCCCTCATCACCCAGAGCAGGTGGGGTCAGAGATCTACCTGGAAGATCAAGGCAAGGCCCTGGGGTAGTAGGAGAGGCCCAAGTGGGGTAGCACCATGGCCATGGTCTGTGAGTCCAGCCATACTTGGAGCGGGTTGGGAGGGGGGTTGGTGCAGAGCCCTAGGCTGGGGCCCAGTGGGCACCTCTCCCCTCTATGCCTGTTTCCTCCTCCATAAATGGGGAGGGGGTGACGGGCATGATCCCCAAGCCCTCTGGTTCTAAACGGCTCCCATATCCCATGACCTGATATGGGCAATGAATGCAACTGTCCTGGAGACCACGGGGTCTGCTGGAAGTGACCTTTCCCTCTTCCAAGTTCATGCTGCCCTTTAACTGTGCACTACCCTCATAGGCCTCACTGTTGGCCTCTGCTTCCAGTTAGTTCTACGTGTGTATTTCCGCCGGGAGTCCCTCCACATAAGCAGGTGGATCTAGCCCTGACAAATGGCCTCGAGGTGCCAGGCCAGGGCTCAGCACTGACATCCATGATCTCACTGAACCTGCTTGACACCCCTTGGAGGTGGCTCCTGCTACCCCAGGTGACCTGTCCCTGTGTGCCCAGAACAGTCCTGTTGCTGTCTGTTGTCCCTGCGTAAGTATTAACAACTTCCTCTTTCATTCTTAAAAGTGTCCTTGTTTTCAACTAAATGCAGTGTCGTACCCCGGACAAATCCTGCAGCAGAAAAAGGAGATTGGTGGAAAAACTGGTGAAATCCAAGTAAAATCTCTAGTTAAGAGTGACTTACTAATGTTACTTTCTAAGTTTTGACAAATGCAGGGTGGTTGCATAAGGTGTTAACAGGGGAAGCGGAGTGAAAAGTATTTCTGTTTCTTCGCTATCTTCGCAACTTTTCTGTAAAACTAAAATTTTACTTAAAGCATTTTGGCCCAGCTAATAAGTTAGCAGAGCACCCTAATTATAATGCCCAGCTCAGAAACGAGGAAGTGGAGGTTCAGAGAGGTTAAGTGCCTTGCCTGAGGTCACACAGCGGAGAGGCCAACTCCGGAGCCAGGCTCCGCTGCTTCCCAAAGCTCCACCCACTGGCCTCAGATGAGCCTCCCGAGAGCCCCATTCACGGTGCAGAAACTGAAGTTCAGGGTGGTGGGGCGGTGACATCACAGGGACGTGAACCCAGGTCCCAGTTCATAGCCTGCCCTGCCCACAGCACTGTGGGTTTCCCTGGACCAAATGTACAGGTTGTCTCTGCCTCCCCAAGGGTGGGCACCTGGTGAGGGCTCAGTGAAGGAACAGAGCCCTCCCCCCCGCCAGGTGTTCCTTTGGGGTCACGGACCCCTCAGGGAATCTGCTCACACATCCGCGTATGTGCACAAAGTGTGGGGGCCTGGATGGAAGCCTGGCTCCCCTCTGCTTGGCCAGCCACCCTGCCCACCTCCTCCACCAACAGGCTCTGGAGCTCCCGCTGGCAGTCCTTCATGCGCTGCCGGTCGGCGCTGTCCACCACCCAGATGAGGCCGTCGGTGCTCTCAAAGTAGTTCCGCCAGTAGGACCGCAGGGACTTCTGGCCGCCCACATCCCAGATGTTCAGCTTGAATCTGGGCGGGAATGGGGTGGCCAGAGGGTCAGCCTGGCCCCTCACCCGCCCTCCCTGCCCTACTCTGGGCCAGCCCGCTGCAGGGCCCCCACTCACCCCCGGTGTTCCAGGGTCTTAATGTTGAAGCCCAGTGTCGGGGAGATGGTGTCGATGTCTTCCCCGTTGAACTTCTTGAGGATGGTTGTTTTGCCAGCATTGTCCAGGCCTCTGGGGCACACCAGGTTAAGGAGAAGTCCCCGTGCTCTGCCCAGGGTGGTGACATCACCGCCGTGCCCCTCTTTTAGGGGACCAATCGTTTCCCGCCACGTATCAAATGAGTTGAGCACGTGCCTGAGCCCCAAGTTATCGGCCCGTGAGAAATGGGAAAGTATCAAGAAATAAAGATTTTATCATCTCGTCCTGACCGAAGATTCCTTCATTCGCTCTACAATATTTATTGAATACTGACTATGTGCCCGGCCCTCCTCTGGTGCTGGGGGTGGGTACCCCAGAGTCAAAGTCCCCACCCTGTGCACCTTCTAGTCCAGTGTAGAGACAGGCGACAGAGTGCAAACAAATGAGACTCAAGGTACCGTCAGCTCCTGGTGAGTAAGGAATACAGCTAAGAGGCTTTCGGGGAGGGCCTTTGCAGGAGCTTCCTTTAGCTCAGGCACCCCTCTCGGGGTCTTGGGCTGAGGCCCAAACGATAAGAAGCCAGCTTTCCAAAGGGCTAAGGGAAGAGCATTCTAGGTAGAGGGAACAGCAGGAGCAAATATCTGGGGGTAGCCAGCCTCACCTTTCTGTTTCTGGAATATTCCAAACCCTCTGCTGCTGAGTGCGCAAACAAATGGGAACCACCCTCCTCTGTCCTTCCAACGTTCGAGGGGGCTTGCAGCTGGGAGCGGGCCCAGGCGACTCAAACCAGTGGAATGAGGGGGAACCAAGAAGCTCTCCTGAGACCCAGCCTTCACCTCTGATTATCCAACTCCAACTCCATCATCCACTGGATCATTCCCATCAGCAGACAAGCTGGTGTCTCTCCCACCTTAGGAGAAGCAAACGTCACCCTCTCTTGATCCCTTCTCCCTCTTATTCCTTTACTTCCTTCCCTTGACAGCAAATCTTCTCAAAACCATTGTTCGTAAGCACCCTCTCCAATTTCTGCCTTCCTGCTCGTTCTTGAGGCTTTTGCTGCCACTGCTTCCCTGAAACAGCTCTTACCAAGGTACCTAAAGACCTCGTGTTCTTCTCCTTCTGGGCAGTAACCAGGCCTCGTCTTCCCGCACCATCAGCAGCACCTGACACAGTGGCCTGCCCCCCTCCTCCACTGCCTCACCTGGTTCTCATCGCCCTGACCTCTTATCTAGGTAAGCTCGGTCCTTTCCTCTGTCCACACTCATCCCTTAGAGCTCTCACCCAGGACCATGGCTTCAGATACCATCTGGTTTTTTTTTCTAAGCTTATTTTATTTTAATTTTAAGAGCACATGCCAAAAAAAAAAAAAAAAAAAAAAAAAGCACATGCACAAGCAGGGAAGGGACAGAGAGAGAGAGGGAGAGAATCCCAAGCAGGCTCTGCACTGCCAGTGCAGAGCCCGATGTGGGGCTCGAACCCAGGAACCAAGAGATCGTGACCTGAGCCCAAATCGAGAGCCGGAAGCTCAATCAACTGAGCCACCCAGGTGCCCCGCAAATACCACCTTTATGCTAATGACTCCTAAAAGTACACATCCCACCCAGCTGCTCCCCTGGACTCAGTCCCTCTCTTCAGCTGCCCATCTGGCACTTAGAGGATGTCTCAGAGGCATCTTCTGTGGCTAAACCTGAGATCTCCTCTTTCTGAACCTGCTCCTTGCCCCCCTTCCCCATCTCAGCAAGTGGTTCCTCATTCTTCGAACCGCTCTGGCCAGAAACCTCAGAGTCAGGCTTGACTTGGCTCTCCCTCTCACTTTGTGCCCAATCCAGGAGCGATTCCTGCTGGGCCTGTAGGCAAAATGTTCCCCATCTTCCATCACCTCCCTGCTTCCACCCTGATCCAAGCCACCATCCTATCTCGCCTCTGGCGGGGCAATGGCACACCTAACCTGAGATCATGCTTCCTCTCCACACTTCTCATCGAAAGGAAAGGCCAAAAACCAAAAGGCTCTTCAGTCCCCTCTGTCTTCATCTCGTAATCTAGTAATCACTCTCTCCAGCCACACTGCCCTCCTTGACATTCTTTTGAACACACCCGTTGAGTTCCTCCTCCCAGACCTTTGCGCTCGTTCCTTTTGCATCAACAAATTTCCCTAGATATCCACGTGATTCAGTCCTCACCGCCTCACCTTTACTCCACTGTCAATTTCTCCATTGTGGCCTTCATTGACCACTTTATTTAAACTGCATTTTCCCCCCCATACGTCCTATACAGCTTACCTATTTGCTTTCTCCCCACAGCATTATGGACCGTCCAAGACGGTGGGGTTTGGTTTTGCTGTTTTACCCCAGCCCCTAGGAGAGTGCCTAGTACATAGTAGGCACTCAGTAAATATTTAATTGGATGGGTGGATTCTCGGCGCCTTTCTAATAAAAGAGAGCTTTTTAAAAGAGACATGATGTGACTATTATAGTTATTTGTACACTTAAATGTCTTTTCTCCCCTGCTAGGGGAGCTCTGGGTGAAACCCGCCCAGCTCCGGGATCGCGGAGTCCCGACGCGGCCAGGATAAGAGGGGGCAGAAGGCGTGCAGGCGCCTGTTAACGGGACTCGGAAGGTCGGCGGTGCCCTCGGGCCTACACGCAGTCAGCCTGGGGAGGGGACGGGAGATAACGACCGGCCGCGGGGCCACACAGACGGGCAGTTGGACACAGGGGTGAAAACAACCCGAGGCGTCTACACCCGCCTCCCCCCCGCCCCCAAAGCGAGGGCGGGGCCCGCACGCCCCCGGGATTCCGACCTTGAGGGCGGGGCCGGGGTCTGGCACCCTCGGACAGGGGAGGAAGGTCAGAGCCAGGGAGGACAGCGGCCTCACGCTCGGGCCAGACCGACGGGTGGTGGCATCCGAGTCGCCTCCGGCCCTCCTCCCCGCCCCCTGCAGAGGGATATCTAGTCTAGCCGCTGCGCCTGTAGGCCCTCACCTTTGGCCTTGGCAACGGAGACCCCCCCCGCCCCGAGCCGGTGGTACGACCTCCTCACGCCCCCCCCACCCCGCTAGAGCGATTGGTAGGGCCCACGTGCGCGACGCACAATGGGCAGTTGGTACGCGCCGGCCGCGCACCCCGCGCCCGGTAGGGGGCGCCTGGCACCGCCCGCCCGGCGGGGCCCCCGCTACCCTCGCGGCTCCGGCGTCCAGGAGGATACAGCATGAGCAGTCGCAGCTCCCGCTCTTTCTGCTTCATCTTCTTCAGAATGGTCAGAAGCCCCATGGTCCCAGTACCCCCTCCCGGCCGCCGTTTCTTCCTAGTCCCGGGACCCCTCTCCCTGCTCCTATTGGCTATCACGCCCACCGACAGCGCAACCTATTGGTCGGCCTGTCGCTGGGTCCCGCCCTCGCTCCCACGTGACCGCGAAGCCGCCTGGCGGTGGGGCAGAGATGGTCCCTCTAGCGGTGCTAGGGGCTTCTGCGGGGGGGGGGGGGGGGGTGTGTGTACCTGCGTTAACCCTTCGCTTCCCGAGGGCTTGGGGGACGAGGGCACCGCCATTCCTTCTTCCCCAGGAACCCAGACTCGGCCAGGAACGGAAACCTGGATTGTATCTTGGCTGCACAGGGGGTAGGAGCTGTGACTCAGGAGTCGGAATCGACAGCCCCAAGGATGTTGACAAGCTCGTCCGGGGGCCAGTGTAAGGCCCTGTTCCCCGGAAACATGATCCAGGTCCTGCTCATCTTAGGTCTCGGCATCATTCTAAACCTGCCAGTTGCAGGGCCTCCCCTTTTCCCCGTCTCCTGGACTCGTAGAGGGTGGGCCGGGGATTCTTCGTCGCGGGCGAAAATGCCCCCTAGGGGCCGTTTCGAAATGTGCTGGAGCATTTTGGGCTTGTCCCAATTACAAGATATAGTTCCTGTTGTTTAGATGACACAAAGAGTTGTTCTGCCTAGGATGCCCATCATTTCTCGTTTGAGAAGCACTGGTCTTCATTTTGCCAGTGAGAATATTGAGACGCACACGATGGTTAGCACAATGACTGGCGTATGGTGGTTACTCAATAAATATTTGTTATTGAATGAATGACTGTCCCAAGAGTTTGGTTCTTTACCTTAGCGTTCAAGTCCTGAAGAAGTGAAGAAAATGAGGCCAGGGCCAGGCAAACTGTAAAGTCAGAAGGGTGAGCTAAGCTTATGGTCTTATTTTGAGCCCTTGCCCCATCCCACTGCAGGGTAAATGTGAGTGGGTAACAGAGTAGGCTCTGACTGGTGCTGGGGAGAGAACAGTCAGGCACAAGCTGAAAATAATGGCTGATTTCTGTGTGATTTGTTTATAAAGCTCGTCACCTTTTCTACTTCACTCTCCTGGCAACCCCGAGAGGTTTCTTTTTTGTAGATAGTGATAGTGAAGTCCAGAGAACTTAAGGAGCTGGGGCAGCACTTTAGCATTTTTTTAATATATATATTTTTAACGTTTATTCACTTTTTGAGAGACCGAGACAGAGTGTGAGCAGGACAGGGACAGAGAGAGAGGGAGACACAGAATCCAAAGCAGGCTCCAGACTCTGAGCTGTCAGCACAGAGCCCGACTCGGGCTCGAACTCACAAACCCTGAGATCTCGACCTGAGCCGAAGTCGGATGCTTAACCGGCTGAGCCAACTTGGGCAGCGCTTTAAACTCAGATCCGGGGGCACCTGGGTGGCTCAGTCGGTTGAGCGGCTGACTTCGGCCCAGGTCATGATCTCGCTGTCTGTGAGTTCGAGCCCCATGTGGGGCTCTGTGCTGACAGCTGGGAGCCTGGAGCCTGCTTCGGATTCTGTGTCTCCCTCTCTCTCTGCCCCTCCCCCACTCATGCTCTGTCTCTCTGTCAAAAATAAATAAACTTTAAAAAATATATATGAAAAAAATAAACTCAGATCCGGTTGACATTAAAATGCACTGTTTTTCAGGGTCTCTCCATAGTGTTTGTCTAGAGAGGGAGAGGTCTGGAGCAAGCCTGAGCTTCCAGTCCTGCAGAAGAAGGTTGTGGACAGATGAGGGCTGGACAGAACAGGGTCCCTGGCTGAGCCCCCTTAGTCAGTACTGTTTTACCCTCCACCAAGCACACACAGGGGGAAAGAAGTGAGCCTAACTCCCCATTCAAAGGCTTTGAGACACAGCAACATTTATGACGAGAAAGTTCACCGTGGTGGTTTGAAACAACAAGGAATTGGAAAACATCCAAGTGCCTTCAGTGGGGATCCGTAACCTAAGCTGGGTGGTGGATCCCATGAAGCCTTTGAGAAGGGTGAGGTGGAGGGATAGTGTATCTGCAAGGAAAGATCTCATGCCATATGAAGTGAAATAAAAAAAAAAAAAAAAAACACGTTTTCAATCTCATTTTAATTTTAAAAATCACAACCCACTAAACAGTGTTTCCCGGGTACGTGGGTGGCTCAGTTAAGAGTCTGACTCTTGATTTCGGCTCAGGTCGTGATTGTGAGACTGAGCCCCACGTCCGGCTACACACTACAGCAGGGAGCCTTGGGATTCTCTGTCTCCCTCTCTCTCTCTGCCCCTTTCCTGCTCGCTTGCACATGCACTTTCTCCCTCAAAATGAATAAATACACTTAGAAACAAATAAAGTGCTTTCCTACGGGATGCAGCCCATTAAGTAGATTGTGAAATGATTGTAGTGTCACAAATTAGTCGAACCATATGAAGTCACCTGTATTTGACCATTTTGACTACGAAGTTGTCTGTTTCATGTGGTTCAACCTAGCAGCATTAGCAAAGATGCGGAATGAACAGATTAGACGATATCACCGCCTTTGCCTTCCTTGAAGTAAAGGAAAGTAATGTTTTTTTTTATTTTTTTTAATGTCTATTTATTTTTGAGAGAGAGCGTGAGTGGGGGAGGAGCAGAGAGAGAGGGAGACACAGAATCCGAAGCAGGCTCCAGGCTCTGAGCTGTCAGCACAGAGCCCCACGCAGGGCTTGAACTCACCAACTGCGAGATCATGACCTGAGCCGAAGTCGGACGTCTACCAACGGAGCCACCCGGGCGCCCCAAGGTAAGTCATGTTTGTTGAAAAATCAGATATCTATATGTACGTGTGTGCGTCTTACTCAGAGTCCCAGTCATGAAAATCACTGTTTGAAAATCACTGCAATGCAACTGCTAACTCGAGTGGGTGTTTTTTTGGGGGGGTGGGGGTTGGTATTTTTATTTAATTTATTTTTTAAAATTTACATCCAAGTTAGTGAGCATATAGTGCAACAGTGATTTCAGGAGTAAGATTCCTTAATGCCCCTGACCCATTTAGCCCACCCCCCCCCCACAACCCCTCCAGCAACCCTCTGTTTGTTCTCCATATTTAAGAGTCTCTAGTGTTTTGTCCCCCTCCCTGTTTTTATATTATTTTTGTTTCCCTTCCCTTATGCTCATCTGTTTTGTCTCTTAAAGTCTTCATAGGAGTGAAGTCATATAATATTTGTTTTTCTCTAATTTCACTTAGCATAATACCCTCCAGTTCCATCCACGTAGTTGCAAATGGCAAGATTTCATTCTTTTTGATTGCTGAGTAATACTCTATTGCATATATATATACCACATCTTCTTTATCCATTCATCCATGGATGGACATTTGGGCTCTTTCCATACTTTGGCTGTTGTCGATTGTGCTGCTATGAACATGGGGGTACACGTGTCCCTTCGAAACAGCACACCTGTATCCCTTGGATAAATACTTAGCAGTGCCATTGCTGGGTCGTAGGCTAGTTCTATTTTTAGTTTTTCGAGGAACCTCCACACTGTTTTCCAGACCGGCTGCACCAGTTCACATTCCCATGGAGTGGGTTTGAAAGAAACTTAAAATGATTACCTTAAGCACGTCTGGATTGTTTCACTTTACTACCGCCACTAGTACTGAAATCCTTGTTTAAATGTCAGGATGGAAGTCCTGCCCTGTCCAAACTGGTCTAGCTTCCCAGGGGCCACAGGGTAGGATTACAATCAATATCAATTAAGTAAAAGAAAAACAACAACAACCTGGGAAGGAAGTAACTGTGTTTACGTTTCAGATAACAATTGTCTGGAGCTACAAATCTGAGTGGAGGGTGGGGAGGAGAAGTGGGGGCTTTTAAAGACACGTGGAAGGGTCTAGCAGGTGACAGGCAGTATTTTCATTTGCCTCACTGAAAGGAGGAAAGGGTGCTCTTAAGGAAGTGAAATCTTTAGGGAATACCTTTGGAAGAAAACTGGGAAAGATCTATAGAGCTGTAGTTATATATAGCTATGAATATATATATTCACGAGAAAGAATCATGGGATTGAAATACCAAATCTTGGCAGCTGTGAAACCTGCTTTTGAAGGGAGAGTTTCTGAGGCTAAGCTAAGTAAGTGGACTCTAAGTTGAGGATAGAATTATAGATGCCTTTTAAAAAGACGTGTGCTATATAAAAGTATGTGTATTAAAAAGGCATGTATGTTTACCCAATGTCTGGGGAGGAAATTTTGGCACTATAATTTTAATTTTACGAGGTATAGCTTTTTTTAGAAGTAATCGCTATACCTCACATGGGGCTCGAACTCATGACCCAGAGATCAGGCGTCACATGCTCTCCTGACTGAGCCAGCCAGGTGCCCCTTAAGAGGAATAGCCTTTTTTATTCATCTGTACCTTTCACGTATCACCTTTATAACTATAAAAGGAAAGTAACAAAACTCTTTATTTTGGAACAACAGCAAGCAGGGGAAAAGACCCCGCTTTAATTAAATCGCTGGTCATTAAGCATTAGCAAGACTATACCTAAGTATTTTATTGATTTGTGTATATAAGTATTTATTTTTAAGTTTACTGTAGATAATTTTTTAATTTTTTTTTCCGTTTCATTTATTTTATTTTTAAGTTTATTTATTTTTGAGAGAGAGACAGAGAAAGACAGGCAGAGAGGAGGGCAGGGACAGAGAGCCCAAATCGGGCTCTGTGCTGACGGCAGAAAGCCCAATGTGGGGCTCAGTCCCATGACCCTGGGATCATGACCTGAGCCAAAACCAAGAGTTGGTCGCCCACCTGACTGAGCCACCCAGCACCCCTAGATGAATTTTCTATTTGACTCCTCAAAACTATAATCTACATCGAGGTTGTTTAACATAACGTTATAGTTTTGATAAGAGAAATCCTGTGTTTCTCCCCGGCGAGACACATCTGTGATGCAAGTTTTATTTTTTGGAGCACATGCACAGGCCAGAAGCAGCAACTGGCACTTGGGGGCAGCATACCCAAGGGCAGGCTTTGTCCTACCAATCAGTAAACAAAGAATTGGAAGGTGGAGGGCGCGACCTCATCCCCGAAGTGGCCACTGCCTAGAGACCACAGTTCCGCCCTGGCCTGCTCTAGTAGGCCCACCCCTCATCTTCCTGTAGGCCTGAAGTATCCAGGAAAGGCCCTGTCCCCGGCGGTGTGTACAAGGTGCAGGCCACAGCCACAGCTGAATGCCTCAAATGGCGAGCCAGAGTGTTCAGGCGTCCTCATTACGGTCTCAGTCCAGCTGCCTCACGTGGGAAACAGCGGTGTCCTCTCCGACTTACGGATGACGCCGTGAGCTGTTTACTCACACCTTTGTCATTCACCTAAGGGCACAGGACATTCTCCGGCTTTTCCAGAAACTTAGGAGTGGGGAAGGACTCGAAAATCTGAGTCTCTTCCAAGAAACGTCGGTGTCCCCTCACCTGTGCCTGTGGTATCCTCAAGGGCAAGGCTGAGCCGGTCTCCACAGGGCCCCGGGTGGGCGAACGTTTCACCTTCACTCCGCAACCGGAGAGGCAGGTACGGCTTTTCTCTGCACTTGACAGATGAGCCAGGGGCTCCACTCGCCTAATCACTGCAGCAGCCTCTCCACCCACCGTTCTCCCCAAGGCAGAGGGACATTTTTATCCTGTGCTCAAAGCCTTCCCCTGTCTGCTGGGTGCTCCCTGTATCTTCCAGAGTTAGAGCCCAAGATCTTCGGGGGCCTACAAGGCCTGCGTGAATGGCCCACGAGGCTCTCTGCCCCCATCACCTCCTCCTCCCCTGCCCTAACCAATCCCCTGATACACCAGCACATTCCAACAGCCCCGAACCCATATTTCCTGTCCCCTCCCTCTCTTCAATTCTTGGCTCAAATTTCCAATCTCAAAAAAAAATTGTTTTTGTTCGAATGTCTCATTGAGGCCCACCCTGACCACCCTGTTTATTGTTTATTTTTATTTTTTAAATGTTTATTTATTTTGAGAGAGAGAAAGAGTGTGGGTGGGGGAAAGGGGCAGAAAGAGAGAGGGGGAGAGAGAATCCCAAGCACGCTCCATGCTGTCAGCGAAAAGCGTCTCAGGGCTCCATCTCATAAACTGCGAGATGACGACCTGACCCGAAATCAAGAGTCGGACGCTTAATGGACTGAGCCACCCAGGCGCCCCTGGACCACCCTGTTTAAATCTGAAGCCCCATAATCTGCCACCCACATTCCCCAAATCCTTGACTTTGCTCCGTATCCCCCATGACACTGAAACCCTTCTACCAGGCTACATAATTCCTTTAAGTTAGTACGTTTATTCTCTCCCACCCCTCCGTCCACCCTACAACCTCCACAAGGCCAGGGATCTGGATTTTTTTCCACAGTGTCACTGCAAAATAATTGATATATGTCACCGTGTAAGTTGAAGGTCTACAGCTAAATGATTTCTGCAGTAGGTTTAGCTAATATCCATCTTCTTATACAAACAGAAAAAAAAGAAGAAAAGGAGAAAGGAAACAAAATTCTCCTTGTGATGAGAACCCTTGGGATTTTTTTCTCTTCACTTTCCCATACAGCCTGCAGCACCGGTAGCTTTGGGCATGGCTTTGCACACCACACCCCCAGTACTGTGTTATCTTGTAACTGGAAGTTTGTCTCTTTTGACCACCTTCCTCCATTGCCCCCTCCCCTGATTATTCACCTCTGTTATTGGATCCGTTTTATTTTTTAGTTTTTGTAGGGTTTGATTTTTGTTTTTTACTTAGAGAGAGAGGGAGGGAGAGAGAGAGAGCACGCGCGCGTGCGTGCAAGCAGGGGCGGGGCAGAGGGAGACAGAAAGAGGATCCCAAGCAGGCTCCGTGCTCGGGCGAGGAGCCCAACACGGGGCTCGATCCCACGACCCTGGGATCATGACCTGAGCCAAAATCAAGTCTGATGCTCAACCTACCGAGCCACCCAGGTGCCCCATGTCTGTTTGTTTAAATTTTTTTTTTAATTTTTAACGTTTATTCATTTTTGAGAGATGGAGAGAGGCAGAGCACGAGTGGGGGAGGGGCAGAGAGAGAGGGAGACACGAAATCCGAAGCAGGCTCCAGGCTCTGAGCTGTCAACATAGAGGCTGACGTGGGGCTCGAACTCACAGGCAGTGAGATCATGAGCTAAGCTGAAGTCGGACGCTTAACCAACTGAGCCGCCCAGGCGCCCCTGTTTGTTTTAAACAGGTGTCTCCCAGCAGGGAGAACAGAGCCTGCCACGTACTAGATGCTCAGTAAATATCTGTTGAGTAAAAGGGACAGGAGTAGGGGGTCCTGTTAACTGCTTCCCAGCTGTTCACTCGGCCAGAAAGCAGCAGAGCTCTGGGAGCCTTGCTCTGAACCGCCAGGCTTGTCGGCCTCCAGACCAAGGCAGATCTGGCCCCGACCTTGGCCACTGAGATCCTACAGACGCCAGTTCCCAGAGCAGACCCATACGGAATAGGGCGTCCCTTGGGCACCCCTTCCCCGCTGTTGTGCAGCGGGAGAGCTGAGGCCTGGATTGGGGGGCAGGCAGGTGGCAGTGCCGGGAGAGGGACCCAGGCCTCCTGTGCCCAGGTACCTGCCCTCAGTTCAGTGTCTCCTTGTCTGGTAGAAAGTGCCCTCGGTTGTCTCCATGGCACAGACCCCTGAGGCTCCCAGGTGTCTATCTCCCAGAAGGCCTCAGGCTGGCCGCAGGCTCCAGCCACACCAAGAGGGGCCCCAGCAGGCCCATTGTCACATTCTTTCCTTTTACAAATGAGAAAGCCCCACAGAGGGCACGAGTCTGCCCAGGCCTCACGGCTGGCAGCACACGCTGCCAGTGAATCCAGTTTTCCTGGGACCCTTTCCTGGCCTTTCATCTGGAGAGGGGCCGTTTTCAGCTTCAGGAACCCCGGCCCAGGACCTGCAGGGGTCAGCCATCGTTCCCCTGCGGGCCCACAGCAGGTTTCCTCCCCAGGTACGGTGTTCCCTGTCCTCCCGAGGGTGCTGTGAGTCCTCATTATTTCCACGCCAGGGCCAGAGGCCAAGAGGAGAATGGTGGGAAGAACATGCTGGGACTGGGGCTGGGGCGGGGCCTGTCGGCCTGATTCGGCCGCGTGCTTGCTCTTGGTCAAGTCCCCTCCTCTCACTGAACCTTACTTTTCCCACCTATAAAGCAAGGAGACCGGATGGACAATCTCTAGACTCTTCTGATCGTGACCTAATGCCAACCTGCCTCGCCCAAGCTCTTGGCACCTTTGGTACAGTGCTTGGGATGGGTTGGCCAAGGCAAGCACTCTCTTGTCTCTTGCTTGGGAGACGCTGGCCACACTCAGTTGGGCTTTTTTTTTTTTTTTTTTTAATTATTTGAGAGAGAGAGAGAGCGAGCACAAGTAGGGGAGAGGAAGAGGGAAAGAAGGTTGGAAGCCGGCTCTGCCCTGACAGCAGAGAGCCCAATGCAGGGCGAGATCATGACCTGAGTCGTAAGTCAGACACTTAACCAGCTGAATCACCCAGGCACCCCTGGGCTTTTATATCCCACCCCTTTCCAGCCGTCCAGGCTCTTGCCCGTGACCCTGGCTGGCTGTTTCCCTCTACCAGCCTCCGAGTAAGAGGGACAAAAAGGGAGAAAGACCTTCCTGCCTCTCAGGGCTCTTGTGGGAACCAACACAGAAGACCAACTAAGAGAAAGCCACTCGAGGAGTGGAAAGGCTCCCTCAAAGGCCGAGGTGACAGTCCCTTTTCTCCAGTGCCCAGGATCTTAGCAGGGCGCCCAGCCTGGGCTACTCTGCCATCTACAGTGGACTCTGGAGATGTGAAACAAGGGAAACCCACCCACGGGCACTGGGGCAAGAGGGAACTTGCTGGTGACTGCTTTCCGTATGTGGTTTCAGTCGTCATGACCGGGCTGACAAAGCAAGGGTACTATCCCCATTTTACAGACAAGGAAACCGAGGCCCAGAGACACAAACCGTGGGCCATGTCTGAAGTCACGCAGCTAGAAGGGGCAGAGCAGGGATTTGAACCCAAGCCGGTCTGGGACTCGGACCACCTGGAAAATCCAGGAGCTGTGCTCACCGGTGCCACATCCTGTAAAGCCCTGGAAGGTTTGCTGTCACTTTAGCACTCGGCTGTTCTCTTATTTATACTCCCTGCTTTTACTTCCAAGAGTTTGAGTCCGTTTCCCGACCTGGAAAGATGTGTACGTTAAAAGAATAGCAGACCCTCAGAAGCACAAAGCTCTGGAGGCAGCAGAGGGCCTGGCGGGACTGGGGGGGTGGGGACACGCGCCAGCTCCCACTGACTCTGTGATGGTGTCACAGAGCCCTGGTGGAGTCACCCAGTTCGTGGGAGGCCTGGCTGTTGGCAGATTCCAGCTTTGATGTGTGCTCACAGGGTGCTGTGCTGAAGTGAAAGTCAGTCCTCTCCTCCCTACGGGCTGGGGAGTCCCCACGATGTCGCTGCCCCAGTCCTTGTGCAGCATTCAGGTCATCTGGAATCTTCCCCTTAGCAAGCCTCCGCTTTCCCGCCCACGGGTCCCTGGGAAGCAACGGAAAGAGAGTGCAGGCTTGGTGTCCGGGACGTGTGGGGCACTGTGTCCATCCCACCTGGGGATGTGATTCTGCCAAGGGATGTGCCGCGAGCGGCAGCCTCCTCATATCTGAATCTGAGCCACGGTGGTGGATCAGCCCAGCATCCGTTAACCCTTCTCCCGCCAACAGCTCTCTGGGAGTTGCCCTTCCCTCACCCCTAGTCCTTAGAGTTAAGGTGGGGTTGACCCTTTCCCCTGGCTCCAGGATGGTCCTCGGAGCCCAGCCTTGTCTACCTTATCCTGGCCACAGTGACTCATGTCAGCAATAGCCACACCACCCAAGCCAAACCGAGGCCTGGCCCTTTGTTGAAACTTCTGGGAAAGTGGCGGGGTGGGCGGGTGGAGGGATGCACCCCCCCCCCCCCTCCCAGGGCAGCTGAGCTGGTATTTCTGTTTTAGTAAGGAAACAGCTAGGGTGAGACACTGGCTCCTGATGGCATTGTTTGGGCAGCATGATCCAGCTGTGCCTGAAGCTGGCACACTATAGACTTGTCAGTAACTTAAGCTTGAGTTAGATCATTTAGAAAACTAAGAATCCAGAGAGCGCCAGTTTCCCACCTTTTATGATGCTCCCTTGTAAGCATGAGAAATTGTGAGCAATTTACCTCAAATATTAAATGCTGCTTCTTACACGTGGACACAAACATTAACTTCTTTCCACTAAAAACGTATTATGTAAAAAAAAATCTTTTTAAAAATATTTACTTATTTTTGACAGAGAGAGAGCGAGCGCAGGGAGGAGCAGAGAGAGAGAGAGAGAGGGAGAGAGAATCCTAAGCAGGTTCCATGCTGTCAGTACACCGCCCAATATGGGACTCGAACCCATGAACCGTTAGGTAATGACCCAAGTTGAAATCAGTTGAATGCTTCAGGTGCCCCAGGAAAAAAATCTTATCCCTCGTGTATTCCACCATTTTTTTCTTAAAATAAAGAGTAATTGTGGAACAAAATACAAGCCTTTGGTCATGCCAACAGAAATTTATCAGATAGTTATCAAGTGCCTTTGCTAAAAGTTTAACGGATGTTTATGTGACTTGCTGTGTGCCGGGCACTGTTCTTTTTTTTTTTTTAATTTTTTTTTTAACGTTTATTTATTTTTGAGACAGAGACAGACAGAGCATGAACGGGGGGGGGGGGGGGGGGCGGTCAGAGAGAGGGAGACACAGAATCCGAAACAGGCTCCAGGCTCTGAGCTGTCAGCACAGAGCCCGATGCGGGGCTCGAACTCACAGACTGCGAGATCATGACCCGAGCTGAAGTCGGACGCTTAACCGACTGAGCCACCCAGGTGCCCCTGCCGGGCACTGTTCTAAGCCCTTTATGTATATTACTTCCTCAAATCCTTATGTGATTATGCCCATGTTACAGAAGAGGCATGAAGGGTTAGGTAACTTGCCCAAGATCAAGTTCCAGGTCCCCGGATGGAGCCCTGCCCATCCTTCCATGTCCTTGGTAAAGAGCTTCTTCTTGGAAAGTCTGCCCTGATTTCCTCAGTAAGGAAGTGCCCTCTGCTGCCACAGACCACACCCTGCCCTGTTGGCTGATGTGCTGGGCGTGTGTCACACACCCGGGCGCCTTGTGAGTTTGTGCCAGCTGAGGTGCAGCTCCCGCACAGGCCCATCCACACTTGCAGGTGGGCAGTCGATAGCCAGCCTCAGCCCCACCAGCAGCCACTTGGCCTCTTTCTCTGCTACCCGTCATCTGACGCTCCCTCGAGGTGCCCTGAGGAGGTCAGCCCTCAAATGAGGGGTGCACAGGGTGCGGAGACCTGGAAAGAGGGTCCTCATCCCTGGAAAACTGGAGACCCCTAGCATCTGTCCAACCTGGAAGGTGTGGGAAGGAACTGGGAGAGAGCATCAGTGCGTCCTAGCTTCTCCCAAACCAGCCGAGGATACCAGGATTGTATCCTCCCTGTCCCTCTGTTTCCTCACTGGTCAAATGAGGAGGTTGGGTTGAGGACAGTCCCCCAGGAACCCAGGGCAGGTCCCGTGGGAATGAGTAAAGCAGCAGCTTCGTTACTCGTCCGGAAAACTTTTGGGGTTTCTGGCAAGCTGTCTGCTGGGCTTTCATTGGTTTATTCATTCATTGAACACCCATCATGCGGAGACAGTGTTGAGGGGATATACCTCAGAGTAAGACAGGCAACGATCCTGTTGCCCAAGAGCTCCCTCGGTAGCTCTGGTTTGGGGAGGCCTCCCAGCCTTCACCCACGGGGACTGCAGGCTTTGAACCAGAGGCTCAGGGTGTGGAGAAGGACTGAGGGCTTGGAGGAGAGACGCGTGTCCTCTGCCCCCTGCCTCTGGGCCACCTGGCCTCTCGGGGCATTGGTTTCCTCATCTTCTAAGTGAGAGGCTGGACTGCATGGCCCTGAAGCCTGCCCTGCCAACCTGGGAAGGCAACCACCTCTTTGGAGAAGCCACACACACGGCCATTCAGGGTTAAACATTACCCACCCTGTGTCCCTCATCCCTGCCACTCCTCAGGGAGAGCAAGCCATAAACGCTGCCTCCTTCAGACTTCCTCCAGGGCTGTGGCCTCCTGGGAGGGGCCGCAGGCACACTTGCTGACTGCCTCTCTTCCACCCAAAGCCAGGGTCTGGAGCGGGAAAGACTGGCGGTCCCGGTCTGGGGCTGGGGGCTGAGGTGGGGAGCAGTTGGGCCCTAGCTACTGCCCTCCGGCCCCACAGATGTGTTTTTCCTTGGTTACACCATGCGTGTGGCTTCCCCAGATCCTTCCCTGTGGAACTCCTGGACTGGCTTAATGAGCCCCTTAGGTGCCCGCCGCAGGCAAGGTGACCTGGCCCTCTTGGTTTTTCAGAAACAAAAACAATGAAGAGCAATGGAGGCAGCCTCACTGCATGGGGTGCCCCATTTCAGCCTCTGTCCCCAGACCCCTTACAAGCAGGGAGGGCCGGGCCCAGCCGTCATGCCCAATCCCACCCACCTGGGCATTTGAAATCATGAGCCTTCATTAATCCCGTGTTCCCGCAAATCTCAATGCAAAGAGCTTTCTCCTCGGCTCCTTCTTCTCCATCCTCAAAACGGCTTTGTAAAATAGATACGATTTCTCTGTCATCTGTCGCGTACATAGGACAGCACTGAGGCTCCAGCCTTCAGACCTTGTAAGTGCAGGGTGTGAGGGTCAAGTCTAACTCTAAAGCCCAGATTGGTTTCATGCCCAGTTTTAGGCAGAGCAGGGGAGGGGAGATGGTCACTCTCCAGGCCCTGCTCATGACAGACATCACTAATCGATCACGGCATGGTCGATACAGCGAATCATTTGCAGTGTTCTTTTCTGAAAAGCTCAGAGGCAGCTGTGAAGTTCCCAACACAGCACTCCAGGACACCATTACCTATCAGAAGATCACGTCTACACTATTTGCCATTCCTGTGGTCCCACACCATCAGCCTGGAGCCCTCAGGACTCAGGCACAATCCCCAGAGGCTCTAGTCACCACAGCAAGGGACCCTCTGTGCTCCACATCAGTTGCTATGCTGCTCTCGGGAGGGGCTTCCCGGCTCCTCTGGGTTCCCCCAGACAGATGTCCCTTCCAAGCTTGTCCCTCCAACCATCCAGGTTTGCCTGAGGCTCCAGGGCTAGCTAGGTCTTTAATAGAAGTTTTTATTATGAAACTTTTCAGGTATATGTGTGGAGAACAATATCATCACAGAGTTTAAGCAACAAAACACCACAGACACAACTGAAATCCCCGTGTGCCCCCCGTCAGCGCACCGCCCCCCAGGCCACCGCTCTCTGAATTTTGTGTTTCTCGTTCACAGGCACATTTCAGGACTTTTATTGCGTGTTTGCATACCCCTATCAGCAAACCCCACAGAAGTGATGTGGTTCAGACTTTCTTGCAGCTGTGGCCTTCAGGCAATTGGATGTTACAGACTTTCAGGCGCGATGATAAGTGCAGCCTCCATCGTCCACCAGGTCGTAAGTGCAAATATTTGTTAAACTGTTACTCCGCGCCGGGCGTGGTCGCAGGCGCCTTGCCTTCCTGAACTCGTTTGCTGCTCACGACAGAATTATTTTGATCCCCGCTTTATAGATTTGGGGAGGGGGGGGAAGGCACAGAATGATGAAATTATGTACCCAAGTCACATAGCTTGGAAGCTGTTCCCCTAACTGCTAGACATCCCTCCCTCTACTGCTGCGTGGTCTGTTGAATGAAAACACAGTAATTTATCCATCTGTGCTCCTATTTAAAGGCCATCGCTTATTTTTGCACACTCGCCTCAACATTGGTGTCAGAGGGTTCGGGGGTGGTTGTATTACCTCGCTTAGTGCCTACATGAAGCCTGTGAGCGGGTATTTGTATCATCCCCCCGCTGCCCCGTGCCCTTTTAGGGATGAAGAAACTAAGGCTCAGAGAGGGTGAATCGATTTCTCAAAGCTGCACAGCTCCAGGGTGCCAGAGGTGGGCCGTGAACCTGGACTCATGCCATTCCAGAGCCCAGAGGCTCTCCCCATGTCCCGGATGAGCCCTACGTCCCCTACTGGCTTCTCCTCTTGGTTCCGTGCCTGGCAGCCTGCCCTCCCTCCCCCAGGACACCCTCCCCGTAACCGGCTTTTGGTCTCCCCCCTCCTCTGGCCACCCTCTGTCATTCTCTTTCCAGAGAAGGGGCCCAACCGGAAGGCCAGTTCATGTTAGGAAATTCCAGCCACGTGAGCCAACCGGAGCCAGGGATTCTGAGCAGCCCGTGGCTTTAGAAGAAACTGAAACTTGTCTTGCCGGGGGCGGAGTGGTCACCGGGGATTTAAAGAGCTGCCACTTCCTAGGGCCCCCAGAGGGCACCAGGAGGTCACAGTAGCAGAGGGACACCTCTGCCCGCCCCTTGCCTAAGCCATGCACCTCTGCGAGGGCAATGCGCTGCTGACGAGGACGGTGAGTATGGGGAACCAGGGACAGGGGATGGGGAATATGCCCGAGGGTCCCCAGTTCCCGGGCAGGGAGGGATGTGGTCAGGGCTGTGTGACCAAGGGATCCATACACCTCCTCCTGGGGGGCTTCAGGTCCCCCAGGTGATTGAAATGAGGGCTTTGGGGCTCTGCTATTTCAGAGCCAGCCTCCAGTTTAGAGCGTGGCCTCT
Source organism: Acinonyx jubatus (assembly GCF_027475565.1). Lineage (NCBI taxonomy): Eukaryota > Metazoa > Chordata > Mammalia > Carnivora > Felidae > Acinonyx > Acinonyx jubatus. The sequence goes on from NC_069390.1 coordinate 7,355,794, forward strand.
GAGCAACCTGTCCCCTAACCCACTCTCCCTTCATTGCCTTGATGCGAACATTCTTTTCCCTCCCCAAATTCTCAGACTTGGCTCACCTTGGAGGCCCTGCCCCTCCCCCAGGACCCAAGTACCGAAATCCTACCCCTTTCTGTCCACTGCTGGTCTCTCCCCCAGGCTCCAGTCTCTTGGCACCCCCAGCACCTGGAGTGGGCCTGTCGTGACCTTGAACCGAGCAGCACAGAGTCCTCAGCAGGGAGGCCAGGGTCCTGCCTGAGCTCCCTACACTCAGAACATATGTCCAGAGTGACCTAGGGGAGGGGGACTAGAGCTGTGGGGTCTCCAACATTCCCTCTCACCTGACCTTCCAAAGCTCTGGGCATTTGGGTTAAAATATTTTGTCTACATTTTCTCGACGCCCTAATGTGGGGACCAGGGCAGGGGGAGGGGTCCCGCTGTGAACCTTTTGAGTCCACTCACGCGTCCCTGCCGGGTTGCTGCCACACTGGAATGTGAGCCACTTGGGGGCAGGGGTTTTTGCCTGGTTCGTCTGCGGCTCTGTTCCCCTAGCTCAGTGGCTGGCGCGCAGTAGGTGCTCGATAAATATTTGTCGAGTGACTGAACATCAGCTTCGGGTCTGAGCTGGGCAGGGGCTCACAGAGCCCAATCGGACCCTGGCCCTGCCCTTGCAGGTGAAGCCCACACCTGTTTTATGGCCTGTGAGGAAGGCAGTGGTGGCTCCGTTGTACAGCTGAGGCGGTTGGGCTCAGAGAAGGGAGTGATTTGCCCAGAGCCAGATGGCTGGTAAGGAGAGTGTGGGTGTGAAGTCAGTTCTTTCCGGGTTCGAATTGAAGCTCTGGGCTTCTCTGTTTGTCCTCCCCCATCGCAGGCCGTAAGCAGGACGTGTGGGTGAGGCCGGCGTTCCAACATGGTGGGCCGTGCAAGGAGGGATGCTGTGCGTGTGTTTGTGTGTGTGTGTGTGTGTGCGTGTGTGCACGCGCGTGCGCGTGTGCGCCCCCAGGGAGACAGAGGAAGGAGCCCCCTGGGGAATTGAACTGGGGAAGGTGTGGCTTTACAGATGGCCTGGACAGAGGGTGCAAGCCCCTGCTGGGACCCCTGACCCCTCCGCCTCACACCCTGCAGGATCCCGAGGAGCATCAGAGGCTGAAGAAGAAACAGAAGAACCGCGCGGCCGCCCAGCGCAGCCGGCAGAAGCACACGGACAAAGCGGATGCCCTGCACCAGGTGGGGTTGCCTTCCTTTCCCCATCCTGACTCCACTCATCTGGCCCGGCCACCTCGTCTCCATCCGCCTATGAGCAGCTCCCCTTATACGCTGCATGTTTCCAGGGCACGTGAGTTTGAGAGAGGTGCTGAGATACACGCGGGGACTCTGGGGACACAAAAGTGCATTTGCAGCCCAGCCCTGCCCTTAAGGCGCCCCGATCTAGAGAGAGGAGACAAGAGGTAGAAGCAAACAGAAGAACTCAGCACTCACACTATGAGAAACTCTGGTTCAGGGTTAAGGTGGGCAGGCTTTAGGGTCCCAGCTGCGGCACTCATAGCTACAAGGCACTTCCTTCACCTTCACTGTCCTCATCCAAAAAAATGGGGACAATAATCCCTGTCCCCTGGCAGGACCCCTGTGGAGATCAAAGGAGGCAAAGGAGCCTTGGAGGTGGGAGGGGGGCAGGAGAGGGTTCCACTGTACTTGCCTCTTGACCTTGGATGGTAACTTGACCTTGGATCGTGACCTGACCCTTAGAGCTTTTCTTGTTTCTCTGTGCAGAGAGCAAGGATACTACCAGTTCCATCCCAGGGAAAGGATTAAGACCTGGGCTCAGGACCTGGCCCTTGGGAAGGCCACATACCCCTTAGTCCTTATAGCGATGAGTGAAATTCACAGCCCTCCATGCCAAAGGCCCTAAGCTCTCTGCGACCCCCACCCCTACCCCTCCGCCCCCCTCTCCTAACATCCCACGCCCGGTTCTCCCTGTTCTTTCACTGGCCGAGCACATCCAACCTCAGGGGCTCTGTGTAGACCGTTCCCTCTGTTCTCAGAGAACAGCCCAGCTAGACCTTCCCTTCTTTCCAGTTGTTTGGTTTATTTCTTATTTATTTTAATTTAAAAACATTTTTTTTAAGTTTTATTTATTTATTTTTGAGAGAGAGACAGAGAGAGTGAGTGGCGGAGGGGCAGAGAGAGGGAGAGAGAGAGAATCCCAAGCAGGCTCTGTGCTGTCAGCACGGAGCCCGACGCGGGGCTCGAACTCACACGCTGTGAGATCGTGACCTGAGCCGAAACCAAGAGTCGGACTCTTAACAGACTGAGCCACCCAGCCGCCCCTCAGTTGTTTGGTTTAAATGCTACCTCCTCAGAAGGACTTTTCTAAGCCATCTGATCTAAAGAGACGTCTACTTGTGACTCCGCTTTATTTTTCTTGTTAGCCCCGAACTTCAGTTACATAGTCAGATATTTATTGCTTGTCTCCCTCACCAGACTGTAGGCGCCACGAAGGCAGGGAACGATTCTGTTCCTTGCCATTTGCCCATCACCCGGAACAGTGCCTGACAAACAGAGGGAACTCAGTAATGCCCTGTGAAGCAAATGACAGAGTCAGAATAGAGCGCTCTAGGAACACACGGGGGGGTAACACACGGGTAGCAGCAGTAGGATGATACCAGAGATGAAGTCTGAGCTGGTCTTGAAGGATGAATCGTTTTCCAAATGGATGGAGGTAAGAAAAGGCATTGCAGGCAAATGAAGGAGCCCGGGCTTGGGTGTGAGGGAGCAGCACCCTGTAGATTGTCCCGAGTGAGGACTGATGTCCAGTAGGGTGTCCGTCTGGCCGGGATAGGGAGCTTCATGCATTCATGTATTCATTCCTCCCAGAAATGCCTATCGAGTGTCTCCTGGGTGACAGGTGTAAGTCTTAAGCATTGGAGATACAGCTGTGAACACAGCAGACGGAAGCCCACCCCACACTCTCCAGGGCTCGTATTCTCATGGGGGAGCCAGCCGGACAAATAAATTGTCCGTGAGGCATCTGCGATGTCAGCTGGTGATAAGCGCTATGGGGAAAAATACAGGGGGGGGGGGTGGAGCGGGGGGAGATGGCAACCTAACTAGGGAAGCCTTCCCTGAGGAAGTAACATGTGAGTAGCCTGGAGGTGGCCAATGAACGAACGAAGGAACCGATGAGTGACTCAATTTCTGGAGTTGAATGGAAGCCTTTGGAGAATTTTTTTTTTTAAGATTTTTAATATTTATTTTTGGGAGACAGAGATGTGGCACGAGTGGGGGAGGGGCAGAGAGAGAGGGAGACACAGAATCGGAAGCACGCTCCGGGCTCCGAGCTGTCAGCACAGAGCCCGACGCGGGGCTCGAACTCAGGAGCTGTGAGATCATGACCTGAGCCGAGGTCGGACGCTCAGCCGACGGAGCCGCCCAGGCGCCCCATAAGCCTCTGGAGAATTTAAGCGAGAGGTGACCTGATCACATGTTTTCAAAACGTTATTCCACGGGCAGAGACCAGCCTGGAAGCAGGGCCTTTGATTCCGTTAGAATTTTGAGTTCATGCCCGAAGCGACATTTTTATGTAAAACATCCTTGCCTCCTCTTTTAAAAATTGTCCACGAAAGAGATGAGGTTGGGGAGGGGACCAGAGGAAGTCACTCAGCCTTGGGAGCCGTGGAAAGAAAGTTCTTTTGTTGCTGTCGCTGTAAATGGTTGTTTAGAACTGCGTGCTATCAAGGGGGGGGTCTCAGGACCCAGCGTCCAGCAGAACAGACCCTAACAGATGCTGACTCAGGGGTGCTGGATAGAACATAGTCGCCCTGTGAACCACTACCCTGGGCTCCTCCCACAGTGCCTCAGTGGGTGAGTCCTGGGCCCTGGGGAGGTCTGGCAGTGACACGAAGCAGCCCAGAGGTGCGTACGACAGAATGACCTCTCGGTTGTCATGAGAAGGCCACATCGGGATCGGCCCGGGAGAGGAGGTTGCTGGAAGGGTGCCAGCGAGAGGAGACAGGAAGTGTGGCAGAAAGCAGAGTCCGTTGGAGGGACAGGAAGTGAAGGGGAGCGGGAGGTGTGAGCCAGGCCCGCCGTGCACAGGGAGGTGTGGGAGCCTTTAACGTCCGGTTGATGATGCAATTGCCGGATGGCTCCTCTGGGCCGAGAGAACAGAGTGGTTTGAGGGGCGCCCCAGTCGGTACAGCTCCCAGGTGAGTGGAGGTGACAGGCTGGTGGAGCAGGGCTGGCTCAGGGAACTGGTGGCGGGGATGGGGAGCAGCCCAATCTACCCCCGGAGGAGTAGAAGGGGCAACACGTGGCGGGCGGTGGCGAAGAGCTGGCCAGAGAGGAGGAGCCAAGGGGCCCTTAGCTTAGACATTCAGATGGTAGTAGTATCTTCCCTCCTAAGTTAAGGAGCCTGGGGGCAGGGTACGGGGCTCGTGCTGGGACCCTAATGCCGGCTGACACCCCCTTCCCCACCCTTCTGCTTCTGCCCCCAGCAGCACGAGACGCTGGAGAAACACAACCGCTTGCTGCGGAAGGAGATCCAGACTCTGCAAGCTGAGCTGGGGTGGTGGAGCCGGACCCTGCATACGCACGAGCGCCTGTGCCTGATGGACTGTGCCAACCGCTTGGCTCCGCTGCCCCCTGGCTGCTGGGGCCAGACTGAGCAGCCCCCGGACCCCATGCCCTGTGGACAATATGGCTTCCAGGAAGAGCCGGGCCTGTTCCAGACCCCCGTCTCTTCTCCCTCGGCCCACCAGCTCTCTTCACATCTGCGGCCTCATAGTTCCCCTGGCCTCCTCCTGTCCCCTCTGCCTTCTCTGTCCCTTGGCTCCACCGCGGCCCCTGCACCCCCTCCCCAGCTGTCCCCCAGCCCTGTCCAGTCAGCCTCGCCCACTGGCTCCAGCCTGCTAAGGCCTTCCTCCAGGCTCGACGCCCTCCTGCCCAACCCCCCAGCCCAACCTGCCCCTCTACAGCCCCTTGGGGTGGAGCACCCCACCAGGGGGAAGCTGGGGTCCCCACCTGACAGCGCCCCACCTGCTCTGGGGCTGGCCGGCCTGCAGGGTAGGGAGCACAAGCCTGTGTCAGCAGAAGCAGCAGACCGGCAAGGGCTGGGTGTGGATCCCAGTCCCCACCCACTCCTGGCCTTCCCCCTGCTCTCCTCTGCTCAAGTTCACTTCTAAACCACCCCCTGGAGCTGAGCCAGCCCCTTCCTGGGGCTGAAGGAGCAGCCATAGCACACAGGGACCTCCTCCACCACCCCTGGAGGTTGCCTTTCTTGGCTGACCCGCTGGCCCAGCATTTCACCAAGAAAAGAGAGTCATTTCTGCTGCCCGCCACTCTGCCAGGCCCTGTCACTGCTGTTATGTCGAGTCTGTGGTCATTGCGCAAAATCCGGATCGTCGCTCCCCTTTTTTAGATCAGGAGATAGAGGCCAGAGAAGCCGTGTGATGTGCCCAAGGTCACGTGGCCTTTTTTGGGATCTGAAACCCCACCATCTGCTCCTCCTTCTCTTGGTGGGATCCTGGCCTGGGCACCCTAGGAACTGACGTCCTAGAAAGCGGGGGCTGGCGTGAAGAGGTTGAAGTGCCGGGAGCAAGGAGGAGACCTTTCTTCTGGTCTGCGCCTCCCAGGGCCACAGATCCCTGCAGTCCTTGAAACCTCGCCCTACTGGGGCTGGTCCAGAGTCCAGGCCTAGATGGGGAGAGGCCAGCCAAGCAGGAGCCCGGAAGTGGACTCTTGCTTCCCTAGCCGTGCTTTCAGTGCCAAGGAACCGCACTTGTGAGTTGGAGTTGGGGAGAAGCCTAAAACAGTCTCCCCGGGGATGTCTGCCGGAGGGGCACCTATAGACATGCCAAGACCTCTAGGAGAGTCTCCAGGGTCAGCTCTCCAGGCTCTTCCCAAACAGCTCCCTGCCTTTCCCAGGCAGGAGCTCAGCTGTAGTATCGGCTGGGATTGGGGGTGGGGGTCCTCACTCAGACTCAGTCCAAGCTCCGTAAGGGGCCTGAGCCGAGAAACCCCAATCCTCCACCTGGATTTTCATACAGACACTATGCAAGTATTTGACACGCTCCACGATGCTGAGCACGTCTTGGCGTATGTGTTGTGGTAAATACATTAAAGTGTTTTCCAATTCTTTTTTGCTTTGGCTAGTTTTTTTAAAGCTCTGATTGTACTCTACATGATTGAAACTGAAGGGCCTTTGAAAGAGGAGGGAATAGTCTAGGGGCTTAGAGGTGGGCAATCCCTCATGGGCCTCCCAATCTAACCCCTTCCCCATATTGCGGATGAGGAAGCTGAGGCCCAGAGATGGGATGTACTTGTCCGGGGCCACGCAGCTAGACCAAGGGTGATGGTTTCAGGATTGTGGGTGGTGCCGGGGGTGGGGGTCTGAACCACAGGTTCATGGAGAGCAGACTGGTGGGAGGAAAGCCAAGATACTTTTCACTGAAGGTCAGCGGGAGTCTGGGACAAGAGTTGATATCATGCGCCATGGACTGAGACTTAATGAGGGGCAGGCCCTGTGTGGGAGGACACTGTGGTCTGGCTTGTGTCCGTATGACCTAAAATTTGTCAGGTACTGTGCTGTGTTTCACCTGGGTTAACCCCCGGGTTGTGCCTCTAATAACTCTGTGAGGTAGGTACGGTTGTTATTCCCACTGTTCAGAAAGGGAAACTGAGGCCTGGGGGCGTTAAGTAACAAGCAAAGGACACATAGCCAGGAAGTGTTGTAGGCTTGATGCAGCATGAGAAACACTTAAACATAGGTGATCCTGCCTTCTCCCTACCCCATACCCCCTACCCCCTCTCCCCACAAGCCCTGCTTGAAGGGGCCAGCATGCGCCGATAGACGTGAACCGAAGACTTAAAACCCCACCTTGAGCTCAAAACATGAGAGAGGGAAGTGACTAAATTAATGTTGGCGCACTCATCAAATGGGCTGCTGGAGAGGCGCGAGGAATAAATAATGCTTCGAAGTACAGTTAATGAGATGAGAAAATGCTCCTAACACATTAAGCTGGGGGAAAAAAAAAAAAAGAATGTGTAACTGTCACTATAGTTTGATATTCTGTTTCTTTAAAAATATAAAAAGGAGTGGGAGGAGATGTTGTAGATTCTCCCCAGAAGGGATATGAGCTAATATCTGTGAATCCTCGAATTTGTCAACATAGCTACGGTTATAGCCTGAGCCTTCCACGTGGTTGAGTAGAGCCTAGAAATTTATATCTGGGTGTATCTATCGCTGTACGACAAATGACTCCAAAACTTAGCGGCTTCACGATGAGTGTTTATCATTTCACAGATTCTGTGGGCACAGCGTAGCTGGGGGCCTGGGGCTCAGGGCCTCCCACAGGCCCCAATCAAAGCGTTAGCTGAGGCTGCAACATGGGAAGGTTCAGCTGGGGGTGGAGGAGATCAGGTTCGAAGCTCATTCCTGTGGCTTGTCTGCCGGCCTGGGAAGGTCCACTTCCAAGCTTGCTCACAAGGTTGTTGGCGGGCTTTAGTTCTCTGAGGGCTGCTGGACCTCAGGTTCTTGTAGGCTGTTGGCTAGAGATATCAGTTCCTCGCCACATGGGCCTCCCACAGGGCGGCTTGATATGGAAGCTGGCTTCCCTAGAAGCAAGGAAGCTAGGGAGTGAGGAAAGGTGAGCAGTACAGAAGCCACAGTCTTTTGTAACCTAATTTCGGAAATAACATCCTGACATTCTTACTGTATTGTATTTAGCAGAGGGAAGTCACTAGATCCAGGCCATACTTGAGGGGGAGGGGACGACATGTAGACATAAAAACCAGGAGGGGAGACCATTGAGGGAACATTCATCTTAGAGGCTGCCTACCATCCTTGGACCCCTTCTTTTTCCTTTCTTTTTTTTTTTAATTTTTAAATTTATTTTTGAGAGAGAGGGAGGGAAAGAGAGAGAGAGAGCAGGGGAGGGGCAGAGAGGGAAACATAGAATATGAAGCAGGCTGCAGGCTCCAGGCTCACAGCTGTCAGCACAGAGCCTGACGCGGGGCTCAAACTCTTGAACCACGACATCATGACCTGATGCCAAGTCAGATACTTAACCAACTGAGCCACCCAGGCACCCTTCTTTTTCCTTTCACTATCTGCATAGCAGGTGACTCTCTTTGGAAAGGTCATTTTCTAGAAAGAAACTATTTTGGCCCCTTAATCGTAGTGGCAAGACCCCCCCCCCACCCCAGTAAGGAGCAGAGAGGATCTGATGGGTTTGGGGTGCAGCAATGCCCCTGGTTAGACTCATAGCCCTGAATTAGCCTTGCAGCGAGCACAATGCAGACACTCCCTCCTCACAATGACCTTTGGAGTGATGCGTGGACAGTCAGTGCTGAAATAGCAAGCATGTGCAGGGCAGGAGTCTTCTATGCTTTGAAAAGGGATCGCTCACTGGAGGACTAAAGTTTAAACTCAGTTTACAGTCTTTTAGCTTTTTTTTTTTCTTTTGAGTTTCACCTCTGCACTGGGTTGTACAGTACCTTTTGGCTCCCTAAAAGGTATGTCCACCCAGGAGCTATGCATGTGACCTTATCTGGAAAAAAGATCTTTGCAGATGTAATTAAGTGAAGGGTCTTAAGATGAGATCATCGTGGATCATCCAGGTTGGCCCTAAAAAAATAAGAGGAAGTCACCAATAATAGGGAGAGGAGATGCAGGGAAGAAGGCCATGTGAAGACAGAGTAGAGATTGGAGTTAGGAAGTCCCAAGCCAAGGAACACCTGGAGCCACCAGAAGCTGAAAGAGGCAAAGTAGGCTTCTCCTTGTGGCCTTCGGGAAGAACACGGAAACAGGAAGGCAGGGAGGATGTTGTTGCAGTTGTCCAGGTGAGCGATGGTGACAGTCGTGACCAGAGGGGTCGCGGGGAGGTGGTAAGGAGAGACCAGATTCAGGATGTGCTTTGTAGCTACAGCTGAGGGGGAGTGCTCATGGGTTGGGTATGGGAAAGGAAGGAAGGAAGGATGATGCTGTGGTCTGGAGCCTGAGTAATTAGTGGCTGGTAGTTCCTAAGAGCAAGAAAGATTGGAAGAGGAGCAGTTTGGAGTGAGTGTGAGTGGACAGACAGGGTTGGGAGCCCTGTCTTGGCAATGTTAAATTTGAAATGCAGATTTGTCACCCAACTAAGAAGAAAAGAGTTTGGAGATCAGAGGGATGGTCAAGACTGGCTATATAAATTTGGAATCCAGCAATGCAAAAATGGGTGAGTGGACAATGGTGACTGGACAAGGTGATCTCTGAGGGCCCTTGTGGCTACGATTATATGAGGACTTACTCTTCCTGTGCCCTCAGACTCCCTCAGCCTGGCGCTGCTTCCCTTCACCCTGGCATGCCCAGAAGCTTCCCCCATCTTTTCTCTTTAGATGCTTTTTCCTTTAGGAAGCCTCCTGTGATCTTCCAGGATACAAATGACCCCTTTTTCCTTAGACTTCTTGTCACACCCATGTGCCTTACCAATATTCATCATTTTCCTTCTAGAGTGACTGTGCATTCCTCTCTTTTTTTATTTCCCTCAGTGGCAGCAACCAGTCTTGCACATCATGAGTACCTCTAAATGGCCTGTGTGCCAGGAGGCAGTAAAACATGACGGATAGAGAGCTTGAGCTCCAATGCCAGACAGGATGGGATTTGCAGCCCAGCTCCACTACTTTCTGGCTCAACTTCTTCAAGCCTCAGTTTTCTCATCTGAAAATGGGAATTTAAAAACCTACTGCAGTCCACCTGATGTATGTGTGTGTATGTGTATACATACTCCTCTATACATGTGTATCTAATATCTTATATGTTATAGAAAAGCATATGTTCACCAAAAGATATGAACAAGAATGTTTATATCAGCAATATTCATAATGGCAGAAAACTGGAAACAACTCAAATACCCCATCAGCAGCAGAACGAATAAATTGCATAACGTCTTACACAAGGTAATGCTACATGACAACAGGAATGAACAAACTACAACTATCTAGAATATGAATAAACTTCCCAAGCATAATAGAAGCCAGACACAAAAGAGAAGACAATTTGTATGATCCATTTATGTAAAGTGCAAAAGTAGGAAAAAACTAATCTCATAATGTTCTGTTTCTAGATCTTTGTTTTGGTTACATAAATATATTCGCTGTATGAAAATTCATTGTGTTGTATGTTTATGATCTGTGCTCTTTTTCCTTATGTCTGGAAGACCACAATAAAAAGAGGCTGAATGTAAGGACATCACAGTCCCTGGGGCATAATAAGTGCTCAGTGTATATTAGTTATCGTGAAGGAACGAAAGAACCCATGTCTTGCCCTCAAGTGAAATACATTAACAATCAGAACCATGGACAGATCAGAGTCTGCTCTCAAGGAAAGCGGAAGGGAAAGAAATTGATCTCAGGTCTGATCCTGGGGACTGGAAGAAGGAGAGAATCTGAGACCTTTCCTCTTGGATCAGTGGTTCAGTGCCTTCTGGGGGGCAACCTTCAAGGCAGAAAGGAGACTATTCCTAGAGGACCACGGGTATCTGTGTGTGTGTGTATGTGTGTGTGTGTGTGTGTGTGTGTGTGTGTGTGTGTGCTCATGCAGAATTTCATTCCATTTTAAAAGGTCTGCAGCTCTTATTTTTCTAAGCCAGTGAATACTGAAATCTCCCCAGAGAGGTCATTCCTGGACTTAGCATAACCAATGGCTTGCTCAGGCTCTGCAGGCTTTGCTCACTCTTGGGCTTGGTTAGGGGAGATAGGGAAGAGAGCCCAGGCAGGATAAAAACAACCTATGACAGAAGATCTTCTCTCGGTTATGCCCAAACTCCAGGAAGAAAGGCATATCTTGTTACCAATTGAAGGAGCTGCTTTATTTGACAGTGAGTTCCCCATCACTAGGAGTATCCACACAGAGGCTGCACAGCTACCTGTCAGGATATTGCAGGGAAAACTCCTGCAAAGTGAAAAACTTACCCAGGTGACTTTCAAGGGCACTCCAAGTCTAAAATTCTATTATTTAATTCAACACAACATTCCCTTGAAGGCATGAACTGCTTCTCTATGCATTGCCCCTGCTTATCAGTACTTTTCCTTTTTCCTAAGAATTAAAATATTTCATACTCAGTAGGAAATTTGAAAAGCAGGTGAGCAGAATTACTTATACCATTGAATGAATACTACTCAGCAATTAAAAGGAATGAACTACAGATACACCTAACAACTTTGATGGGTCTCAAGGACATTATGCTGAGTGAGAAAAGCCAATCTCAAAAAGCCACACACTATATGATTCCAGTTATGTAACATTCCAAAATGCCAAAATTATAGAGATGGAGAACAGATTAATGGTTGCAAAGGCTTAGGGATGGTGGGAGAGGAGATGGGTGTGGCTATAAAGGGTTGCATCTTTGAGGTGATGAAACAATTCTGTACCTTGCATGTGGTGGTTATACGAATTTACATGTGTGAATAAATGATACAGAACTATACACACACTTTATAGCAAGGACATTTTTCTGGTTTTAATATTGTACTAAGTCATGTAAGATGTAACCATCGAGGACAGTGGATGAAGTGTATGGGACTTCTTTGTACCACCTTGACAGCTTCTTCCAAATCTATAATTATTTATAAAAATGAATAAAATTAAATGAATTTTAAAAATTTAGAGCACAGAAAACCCACTGTTAACATTTTAGCATATTTTTATGAATTATTTTCTTCACACAGTTGTGATCATATTGCATATAAATTTTGTATCCTGAAATTTTTTTCTTTTTTTTTTAATTTTTACCGTTTTTAAATTTATTTTTGAGAGAGAGAGAGAGAGATGGAGCATGAGCAGGGGAGGGGTAGAGAGAGAGAGAAACACAGAATCTGAAGCAGGCTCCAGGATCTGAGCTGTCCACACAGAGCCCAACAGGGGCTTCGGACTCATGAACCGCAAGATCATAACCTGAGCTGCTTATAACCTGGCCGCTTAACCAACTGAGCCACCCAGGTGCCCCCTGAAATGTTTGTTAATAGAGTATCATGGGCATTTCCTCTGTCCTGAACTTCTCCACAACACCATCGCCATACTAGTTATTCCCATCAGCTGGAAAATGGATAAAGAAACTGTAGTATGTTCATACAATACAATATTATTCAGCAACTAAAAGGAACAAACTGCACCAATATGGATAAATCTCAAAAACATTACATTGAACAGAAGAAGCTTTACACAAAATAGTATACGCTATATGCTTTCAATTATATAAAGTCCCAAAACAAGCAAACAATCTATGATGGAAAAAAATTAGGTTAGTTGTACCTCTGGGGTGGGGGTGGGGGATGAAGTGAGGGCAGGGATTGAGTCGGAAGGGGCATTGAGTAGGAAGGGATTGAGTAGGGCAGGGATTGAGTAGGGCAGGGATTGAGTAGGAAGGGGGAACTTTTTGGCATGTTGGTAACGTTCCATATCTTGATAGGGATTTGGGTTACACAGGTAAATGCATTTGGTAACATGTAGCAAATGTACGCTTAAGATTGACGCATTTCATTTTATGTAAATCTCCTCTCAAAAGTAAAAACTTGTAAATCAATACTGATCCCCATTTAATGAAGTGCATGCTGAAGTATTTACAGGAAGTATACTGATGTCTGCAACTTTTTTGAAATGCCTCAAAAAAAGAACGAATTGTTGGGGGGAAAGAAGGATGGGTGGGTGGGTGGAACGGGTATGTGATGAAGCAAATAGAGTTAAATTGAAATGACAGTCTAGAAGGTGGGTATACCACTTTTCTGTCTGTTTGTAGATTTTCATTATATACACATATATATTTTTTTAAATTTAGACAAAAATCACTTGGAATCTTTGGTACAATGCAGAATGTCCCCCATCCCGGTCCCCCCGGTGACTCCCTGGTCCGGGCCTGGGACCCAGTGTCTAGATCAGTTTCTGTGGAAGATTCTCGGCACACTTGAGCCTCTAAGGGCTCAGTCTCCCAGCTAGGTCCAAGCATGAACCCTTTCCAAGCATCCGTCTTCTAAAGAGGTTTCTCCAGAGTCTCTCCCATCTCTTTGCTGAGGTTCGCTTCTTCTGTCCTATGGCAGCCACCGCCCGCAGAAGTTAGCTCTCTTTACTGAATTCACAAAGGCCTCCAAGGTCTAAGCTGAGCCCAGAAGATTCTTTTTTCTGGGGGGAGAGGGGGTGATAAAACATAATAATACTCTATAGGGAGCATATCCAGCTCCAAGAGTTCCCCTCCAGATTATAAGGAAGTTCTCAAAAATAGCTAAATTTGCTAGAGCCTGGCCCACTGCTCAAGGGAGGGAGAGGGAGTGGAATGGGCAAAGCACTGAGGTTGGTTCTCTTGTCACTCATGGATCCGGTTCTAAGCCCAGCTCTTCTAATCTATCAGCTCTTCAGGCTGGAACCATAAGCTAATCTTCTTCTCTGCACTTTGCACGGAATCACTGCCAACTCGGCTGCAAAAGTCCCACGGATAGTCCCAGGTTTGGAGTCTGCAGGGTTGGTCTCCCTGAGCATCACTTGTCCTGTCTTCACCACATTCAACCCCTCCCAGACCATGGCAACCACAGGCCCTGATTGAATGTACTTCACCAGGCCGGCAAGGAATGGACCGTCCTTCAGGTCAATGTGGTGTTCCTTGAGAAGGTCTTCAGAAGCCTGAATTGATTTCATAGCAGTGAGGTGAATCCCTTTTGCTCAAAACACTTGGTGATCTCTCCCACGAGGCTGCACTGGACCCCATCAGGGCTTGATGGCAATGACAGCTGCTCAGGCTGCAACTCCCACAGCCCCTCTGGGGCTGCCGGCACCGGAGAAGCCCAGAAGGATTCTGAGGCCTCTTTGAGCAGCCCTAGCCCAACCCATTGCATCGCTGAGCTCTACAAGGCTCACACTTGGGTAGTCACAGGGTGTCACAGACTTGCTGTGAGCCAACACTCAAAGAAGGAGAGAAAAACAGCCAATCAAATGATAGTTTCCCTTAGGAACCACTCCTCCTCCCCTCCTCCTACCCCCAGGGTTGCCTCTCTGAGCCAGTTTTCCTGGTCTCCAGTCCCCTCGAGATGAGACCTGAAGAACATCCAACATCGCCTGACTCTGGTAATTGACCTGGGAAGCCGGAAGGGAGGTGGCAGGGGCTCAGGGGAGGCAGAGCCCCAGGTGCTGCAGGAAGTGCAGCTGTTAATTTAGTGGCTTCTTGCCACCCTGGGAGAGGGAGATGGGGGAACTGCAGAGGCCCAGGAAGCAGGGGTCTTAAAGGGGACAAGACCCCTTTCTGACCCTATCAGAAAGAGCCACGTTATATCCCAGGCTTCTTCATGGGTCATACTCGGGATTTGTCCTGTCCTCTGGGGCTCACTGGTGGAGCTACTCAATGGGAGGGAAGCCTGTTAAGGAACCCATGTGACCACGCTCCCTCTGAGAAGCCTTAGGGAGTCCCTGGGAGAAAAGGACCAGGAGAGGGCACTGTAATGCCCAGCTCCAGCTCCAAGGGGTGGGACAGAGTAAAGACTAAGGAAATCCCCTGAAGGGATCCACTGAAGCTTCAGGTGGTCAGACAAGAAACAGCAGCAACAGCTGCAAAGAGGGCCCCTTGACAATGCCCAGCCCAGGGCTTGTCTGTGAGAAGCACCTGAACTGTAACCACAGCCACATCAAAGGTTCCTTGAGTGTGGTCCTCAGCAGCAGCAGCATGATCACCTGGGAACTTCTTTTGCATGTCCAACATGCAAATTTTCAGTCCCCTTCTCCTTCCCAGACCTATGAATCAGAAACTTGGGGGCTAAGCCCAGCAATCCACAAACCCTCTAGGTGATTCTGACAAATACTTAAATTTGAGAACCACTAGTATAATCTGACAGATTCTGGAGCTGGGCTGCCCAGAAGACTTCTATTCACAAATTCATTCACATTCATTGAGTATTTGTGTATTTATTTATTTATTTATTTTTAATTTGTTAGCGTTTATTTATTTTTGAAGGAGCAAGAGACAGGGCACGAGCAGGGGAGGAGGGGCAGAGAGAGAGGGAGACACAGAATCGGAAGCAGGCTCCAGGCTCTGAGCTGTCAGCACAGAGTCCGACGCGGGCTCAAACTCACAAGCCGTGAGATCATGACCTGAGCCAAAGCCAGAGGCTTAACTGACTGAGCCACCCAGGTACCCCTCATGAAGTATTTATTAGCACCTTCTGTGTGTTGACCCTGTGGTAAGTGTCACGAGGAGCCCAAAGTGGGGTGAATCATAGTTCCCACCCTCCAGGCAGACTGATAGTAAGTACAAAAGATGGGTGAAGAGCCCCAGGAAGGAGCCAAAGTTTCTGGTTAGGATGATTAGAGAGGACTTCCCAAAGGAGGTGGCCTTTGAAATAGACCTTGAAGATTGAGTTAGAATCAACAGAGCAGAAAAGCAAGGAACTTCTAAAACCAAAATCTAACTTAAAAAAAATGTTTATATATTTTTGAGACAGAGAGACACAGGGTGTGAGTGGGGGAGGGGCAGAGAGAGAGGGAGACTCGGAATCTGAAGCAGGCTGCAGGTTCCACGCTGTCAGCACAGAGCTGGGCCAGGGGCTCAAAGTCACAAATCATGAGATCATGGCTTGAGCCCAAGTCAGACACTTACCCGACTGAGCCACCCAGGCACCCTCAAAATCTAACTGTTAAAAGCACCTTATGGGGACGTCTGGGTGGCTCAGTTGTAAGCGTTCAACTTTGGCTCAGGTCACGATCTCACTGTTCAGGGGTTCAAGCCCCACATCGGACTCTGTACTGACAGCTGGCAGCCTGGAGCCTGCTTCAGATTCTGTGTCTCCCTCTCTGTCTGCCCCTCCCCTGCTTGCATTCTGTCTCTTTCTCAAAAATGAAACATTAAAAAAAAAAGATCAATGAAAGGAAAGAAAAATATTCATTAAAAAATAGGTAAATAAAATAAAAGCACCTTATAGCTTTGGGGATAAATTCAAGTGCATCAGCCAAGCTTCTCCATGATCCAGCCCTTGTCTCCTTCATTAACTCTATGTCCTGCCACTCTACACCTCTATCCATAGATTTGAGTAAAATTGAATTTCTCATAGAAGTGCGCACACAGCATGCTATTTCTTTTTTTTTTTTAATGCTTTCTTTTCTTTTTTTTATGTTTATTTATTTTGATAGAGAGAGCAAGTTGCTAAGGGAGAGAGAGAATCCCAAGCAGGCTCCTCACTGTCAGCACAGAGACCAATGCAGGGCTCAATCCCAGGAATTGTGAGATCATGACGTGAGCCCAAACCAAGGGTTGGTCGCTTAACCGACTGAGCCACCCAGGCACCCCAGCAAGCCATCTCTTATTGCCAGGGCTTCGCTTAGCCTGTCTCTTCTACCTGGAATGCCCTCTTTGTGTCTCTTAGTCCAATACCCACCCGTTCTTCAGGACTCCTTACAGGTGTTATCTTCTCTAAGAATCCCTCTCCTCCAGGTCCCCAAAGGCCTGGAACACTGGTCTCTCAGTGCCTTCACTGCACTGTATTTAAAAATCTGCTTTACGTTAATCCGCCCCCCCCCCCCCGTTGGAATGTGAACCTACTGTAAGTGGGCATCTTCCTCAACTTTGTGACCCTAGAGCCTAGCACAGTGCCTGGCATGCAGCGGGCTTTGAATAAATAGTTCTTTAGCAAAGGAAAGAAGGAAGGGAGAATGTTAAGTAGGAGGCTCAGGGGAAAAAACCATGACAAGAATGACGTAGAGTCTGACAAGGAGCCCATCCCGAAGGCAAAGGCACAAAGTGTTTTCCTCTACATAAAACCTGGAGCAGGGGAGACAGTGCTTAACAGCCAGGAGCCTCTTGCCACCTGCTTGCTGGCTGGACAGACCTGGCATATGTGCTTTGAATCCAATTGTCATCTGCTGAGCATGCCTGCTAAAATGTTCCAGTATGTCAGGCCAAATGTGAATCCATATAAGTCTATTTAGCACTGTAGGTTGGTTTCTGAGTTGGGGTCCAGGTTTATTAATTCTCAGGATTCCCAAGAGCACATGAAAAGATGCTCAAAAGATGCATTAGGGAAATGCAAATTGGATCTACAACTAGATACCATTAATATCTCTTAGAATGGCAAAAAAAAAACCCCAAATATTTTTAACTGAAAATACCAAGTCCTGGGGTGCCTGGCTGGCTCGGTTGATTGAGCGTCCGACTCTTGGTTTGTGGGATTGGGCTCTGCATCGACGGCACAGAGCCTGCTTGGGATTCTCTCTCTCTGCTCCTCTGCTCATGTTCTCCGTCCCTCTCTCTCTCTCCCTCAAAATAAATAAATAAACTTAAAAAAAAAAAGAAAGAAAATACCAAGTGATATCAAGGATGCACAGCAAATGAAACTTTCATACTCTTCTGATAAGAATGCAAACCAATACAGCCACTCTGGAACACAGTTTGGTGCTTTCTTAGAAAGTTAAACATATACTTGCCATAGAACCCAGCAGCCCCTGTTCTAGGTCATTTTTTTATATTTTTTAAAATGTTTTTATTTATTTTTGAGAGACAGAGCAAGAGTGGGGGAGGGGCAGAGAGAGAGGGAAACACAGAATCTGAAGCAGGCTCCGGGCTCAGCGCCGTCAGCACAGAGCCCCAGGCGGGGCTTGAACTCACGAACCGTGAGATCATAACCTGAGCCCAGGTTGGACGATGAACTAACTGAGCCACCCAGGCGCCCCTCCTGTTCTAGGTATTTACTTGAGACATATGAAAACTTACGTTCATACAACAATGGGTATGTCAAGCCTTATAGAAGCTCTATTCAAAATCGCCAAAAACTGAAAACAAACCAAATGTCCACCAATAGGCAAATAATAAAGAAATGGTGGAATATCACTACAATAGAATACTTCTCAGCAATAAAAAGGAATGAGTTGGGGCGCCTGGGTGGCTCAGTCGGTTAAGCGTCTGACTTGGGCTCAGGTCATGATCTCACTGTCCGTGAGTTCGAGCCCCGCGTCGGGCTCTGTGCTGACTGCTCAGAACCTGGATCCTGTTTCCGATTCTGTGTCTCCCTCTCTCTCTGCCCCTCCCCCCGATCATGCTCTGTCTCAAAAATAAATAAAATGTTAAAAAAATTTTTTTTAAATAAATAAAAAGGAATGAGTTATGGATATATATACAACAACATGGATAAATCTGAGTGTATCACTCAGAGAAAGACCCCAATTCCAAAAGGTTACATAGTGCATGAATCCATTTACGTGACACACTGGAAACTAGGAATGGAGAACAGGCTGCTAGTAGTTGGGGTTGGAGGAGGGTTTGACGATAAAGAGGCAACCAGAGGATATTTTTTGGAGGGACAGAACTGTTCTCTATCCTGATGTCCTTGAATCTATGCATATGTTAAAAATCATGGACTTAGGGGGCACCTGGGTGGCTCAGTAGGTTAAATATCAGCTCAGGTCATGATCTCACCGTTTGTGAGTTCGAGCCCCACGTGGGGCTCTCTGCTGAAAGCTCGGAGCCTGGACCCTTCTTCGGATTGTGTGTCTCCCTCTCTCTCTGTCCTTCCTCTGCTCGTGCTCTTTCTCTGTCTCTCAATAATGAATAAAAATTTAAAGAAAATCATAGACTTATACACCAAAAACAATGAATTGAACTATATGTGATTTTTTTTTACTTTGTATTTATCTATTTAGTTTTAAGGTTTATTTATTTATTTTGGTGGGGGAGGGGCAGAGAAGGGGGGTGGAGAACGAATCCCAAGCAGACTCCATGCTGGGCACAGAGCCCGACTCGGGACTTGATCTTATGACCTCGAGACCATGACCTGAGCCAAAACCAAGAGTCGGACACTCAATCAACCGAGTTACCCAGGTGCCCCTATAATTTTTTTTACATGTAATACTAGTTTAAAGTAAAAAAAAAAAAAAATCCCAAGGGACCAGGCAGTCTTCAGGCCCACAGGTGGTGCCCCTCCCACCATCTTGTCTGCAGTGACCAGGTGTGGTGGCCAGGTGTCGGTGTTACCTCTAGCTCTTGAAGCAGGTCAGTCAGCTATACAACCCTCCTGGGGGGCTCAGGAAAGCAAGCTACAATTCTCCCATCTAGTTTGATTTCCGGGTCGTCTCCATAATGACAGCTAATTTTGTCTTATTCACCAAAGTATCCCCAAAGGGCTAGAACAGTGCTTACAGTTATTCAAATAAATATTTGTTGATCGAGTAAATATTTGTTATCCCTTTATCTGACTGGCTCCAAATTCCTGAATCCACTCTCTTAATTGAAGTACTCATCTCAGCCCCCCTCCCTCTTCTCCAGTTATGTCACTAAGTTCCCTCCTGGAATTTTGGCACGTAACGTTCCTGCTCAGGGGGTGGCTCTGCCCCTTTTCTGGCCCAAGGGACACCTGTCATCTCAGGTAAGAATTCCTCCCTATGGCTGCATCCTACTACGGGCCCTCAGCCAGAGCCCCCGTGGAGGCAGCCCTGGGCTCACCACACAAGATGGTGCCCAACATGGGGCTGGCACCCTTCCCGACCAGGAAGGAAAAAACAGCGGGCCACATGGGCGGAGAAGGCACCCATGCCTTGACGGAGTGTGTGTGCGTCTGTGTCCACCAGGAGACTAGACGGACTAGTATTACATGTAAAAAAAATTATAGGGGCACCTGGGTAACTCGGTTGATTGAGTGTCCGACTCTTGGTTTTGGCTCAGGTCATGGTCTCGCAGTCATAAGATCAAGTCCCGAGTCGGGCTCTGTGCCCAGCGTGGAGTCTGCTTGGGATTCATTCTCCACCCCCCTTCTCTGCCCCTCCGCCACCAAAATAAATAAACTCAACTCAACTTTGGTTGAATCTTCCTCCTTGAAAGTGTTTGTGTGCTCCTTTTATTTCACCTGACACCCTGTAATTGCAGATGACAGGAAGTGTAATGTTTGGTCATTTGGAGTTGTAAGTAAGCCTTTTGGTTAGAATCCCCCGGGTTCCTGCTTATTTCCCTTCTGGCTGGTTGAAACTGAAGACCTTTTGTGTCCAGTGATTACTTCCTGTTCATCACACCTGACAAGGGGCCCTCTTCCATAGGAGATCATGTACATCACACAAGTGGCCATTCAACCTTCTTTACCGCTTTGGGACAAATAATATCCAGGTAGGTAGATTACAAGTAATTAGCACATGTACACAACAGAAGCCTGATCCCTTTACCCTGCATGGATCCTATCCCCACCCGGCCCAAAGAGGGGTCTTTCTCTTGGTTCCCAAGCATAAAGAGTGCAAGAGTGCATACAACAACTGCTGGAAAGCTGCCCGGTGCTCCGACTCAAGTCTCACTAGCTTGGTCATCTTTTTCTCTGTGCCAAGCAAGGTCAGAGCCACAGATGGGTGTCTCCAGAGCTGTGCACACAAATGTGTCAGTTTCAGTCCACAGTGTATTCAAGTTTTTCAATTAGTTGCCAACATTTTTTTTTTTTTTTTTTTTTTTGGTTAATGTTTCTTTATTTTTGAGAGAGAGACAGCCAGACAGGGAGGGCACAAGCCAGGAAGGGGCACACACACACACAGAATTGGAAGCAGGCTCCAGGCTCTGAGCTGTCAGCACAGAGCCCAATGCAGGGCCTGAACTCATGAGCCATGAGATCACAACCAGAACTGAAGTCGGGCGCTTAACCGACTGAGCCACCCCGGCGCCCCTAGTTGCCAACATTTTTAAATTGGGAGATTCCCCAGGAAAATCAGATCTGGCATTACCAGGCCACACTTCCCACAGGCCTCCCTTTAGCAGAACACTGGACAGCAGATGCCTTCTTTAGACGGGACAGATGCCCAGGTGAGATATTTTCCTCCCCCTCCATCCACTTTTCCTTTTTCTTCCTGCCTTGCTTTTCCAGGTCTTTGCGTGTACTACTCAGTAGCAGGTGCTCAGTTGCCCTGGGTATAAAAAGATATACAAGACTCAGCCTTCAAAGAACTTACTATTTGGGCATGTGGAGTAAAGTTTTCAGGTGGGGTGGGGGAGGCATTCCAAACAGAGGGAACACCATGAGCAGTGAAGAGGAAAGCAGGAGAATGCAGGAGGACCGTAGACGTAAGAGTTGGGATCGCCGGGTATCTGGGCAGGTCCATTTTCAGGAAGGCAGTCACCCAGTCCCCGCCCCCCCCCCCCCCCCAGATGACGTAGGGCCAAATCGCTTAATAATTCACATGGTCAGAATTTGATCAGCAGGGAGTTGGAGGGAAGGTGCTGGGCTTTGAAACCAGAGACCCCTGTTCCTGACCTTGCACCTCCGCAAGTCGCTCCCATTCCCACGCCTCTTTCAAAATAGGATATGAATAACTGCTTTACAGAGGCGCCCGAGTGGCTCGGTCCTTTAAGCGCCGCCTCTTGATTTCGGCCAGGTCATGATCTCATGGTTTCTGAGTTCCAACCCCAGGTCAGGCTCTGCGCTGACCGTGTGCAGCCTGCTTGGGATTCTCTCCCTCCCTCTCTCTCTGCCGCTCCCCTGCTCGTGCACTCTTTCTCTCTCTCAAAATAAATAAATAAACATTAAAATAAAATTTAAAAAACCTGCTTTACAACACTGCGGTCGGGATTTATCAAAGAAGAGCGAGCATGAAAAGTGCCTTCACGATGCTGGACACATTAGTAGGGGCTCCGCAGGACACAGCTCCCACGGCAGGCACGGCACGCACGGACTATGCGCTAAGTGAACAAACAGTGGACAGGATGAGTAGTGACAAAAAGGCCCCGGTTGGGGTGGGGCCGCGAGCCACTCCGGACCTGAGCGGCGTACCACCCACGGGTCCGTGGCGCCGCGCCGCGCACGCGCACATCACGGCCAAACCTCGGCGCGCGCGCCCACAGCGGCAGGCGAGGGAGCACATCTGCGCGTGCGCAGAACGCTCGGCCCCGGCGGGGGGTGGGGCGGGGAGTGCGGTTGCGCGTGCGCAAAAGGGCTGGCGGGCGCGCGGCATGAGCCAAAGCGCGAGCGCGCGCGCCTGAGTGAGTTCGCGAGCCGCGCTTCGTGCGCAGTCGACGCCCGCACGTTTCGGGGGCGCTCTCCGGGCGGAACTGCGGTCGAGGCCGCTTGTACGAAGCGCGAAGAACCCGTAGCCTGTATAAGGGCCCGGCCTGGCCTGGGAAAGTCTTGAGTCTGAGGTAACGGCCCACAGCGGCGTGGTGCTCCCGTGAGGGTGGCGCTTCGTGGCCTTTTATTTTCCGAGGGAGAGTTACAGCCCCGGCGGCCCCTCCCTTCAGCGGCGCGAGAGGGCCAGGCTGCCGCGGCCACTTGCAGGCCGCGAGGGTGGCCCGGGGCGGGCTGGGCTGGGGGGGCGGCGGCGGCCTGGGCCGACCCCCTTCGCCGGGCGAGCGGAGCGGCGGCGGCGCCGAGGCCGAGAACGCGGCGCGCTGGCCGCTCTTCCCGCCCCCGAGGGCCGCCCCGTCTTCCGAGGGCCCCGCGCCCCCCTCGCCGCACCCCCTTTTTTAAAACCCCCTTTCCCCGTAACGAAAGTGTGCCCTCTGCTCTGCAGCCTCCCGGTGACCCCAGGCTCAGCGGTTGCCACGAAAGCAAGACTTCGCCCACGGAGACGTTTCTTGTCCCCGCCATGTCTTAGTGATCTTGGGG
Organism: Acinonyx jubatus; assembly: GCF_027475565.1. Taxonomy (NCBI): domain Eukaryota; kingdom Metazoa; phylum Chordata; class Mammalia; order Carnivora; family Felidae; genus Acinonyx; species Acinonyx jubatus. The sequence continues at coordinate 7,378,366 of NC_069390.1, forward strand.
AGTCTCTGCCTTGCCTGACTCAACCTGGGAGGGAAATACTGGAGGCGTGGCACTCAGTGAGACCTCCCCGTCCCCCCCCCAACCCCCCCCCCGCCCCCAGCCCCGCCGTTTGAATCTTGGCATCTGCGAAAGTGGAAAGATTAAGCCTGCCTTGGTCCTTGACTTTTCTCAACTTCAGTTCCTCCCCTTGCGCATGTGCAGGTGGTGAACCTACCGCAGTATCCCAACCGTCTCCCTAAAATCGCTCTTTGGCTGGCTCGTGGGCACCTTAAAATTGAGCATGTCCCACTAAGGAGGTCACATCTTCCCCCTCAAAAATGGACTTTCCAGGGGCGCCTGGGTGGCTCAGTTGGTTAAGCCTCCGACTTCAGCTCAGGTCATGATCTCGCGGTTCGTGAGTTCAAGCCCCACATCGGGCTCTGTGCTGACAGCTCAGAGCCTGGAGCCTGCTTCGGATTCTGTGTCTCCCCCTCTCTCTCTGACCCTCCCCCGTTCATGCTCTGTCTCTCTCTGTCTCAAAAATAAATAAACGTTAAAGAAAAAAATTTAAAAAAAAATGGACTTTTCAGGGGCGCCTGGGTGGCTCAGTAGTTGTGGGGTTCTTGATTTCAGCTCAGGAGGTCATCAGCAACTCCCGGTTGGTGAGTTCCAGCCCCACTTCGAACTCTGCTCTGGCAGTGGGGAGCCTGCTTGAGCCATTTCTTTCTCCCTCTCTCTTACCCCTCCCCTGCTCGCTCTCTCTTTCTCAAAAAAGGAATAAACTGAAAACTTTTTTAAAAATGTACTTTATAGGGGCGCCTGGGTGGCTCTGTCAGTTGAGCGTCCGACTGTAGCTCAGGTCATGATCTTATGGTTGGTGAGTTCAAGCCCTGCGTGGGGCTCTGTGCTGACAGCTGGGAGCCTGGAGCCTGCTTCAGATTCTGTGTCTCCCTGTCTCTCTGTTCCTCCCCGGCTCACACCATCTCTCTCTTTCAAAAAATAAATAAACATTAAAAAATTTTTTAAAGTTTACTTTCTAAGGCTACTTTTTCAGGAAGTGGTACTTTTTTTCCTCTTCCATTAGCTGCTCAAGCAATTAGGAAGCATCTTTGTTCTCTCTCCCTTCCCTCATCAGTTGACAAAATCACGTCTAGACATCTTCGCAGGCATCCTCCAAACCAATCCTTTTCTCTTCATCTCCACTTTTGTCACTGGAGACCAGGCCACTTAATCAGCTTCTGCCTAGCACCACAGGCATCGCCTAGCTGGTCCTAGTCCTTTTTTATCTGTTCTTGTTCTGGATTATTTCCCACGTTACAACCGGATCCATACATATGTGTACTTTAACTCACAGCTGTGTGGTCATTTCTTTATTATACCCTTTAGCGCCTTCCTATTGCTTTCAGGATAGACTCCACAATTCATGACCTGGGCTGTAAGTAAGGCCCACATCCCTTCTTTACCTGCACTTTCTCCCCTGATGATCACGTCTGTTGAATAGTTTCAAATACCACCTAAACACTGATTACTTAAATTTACATTTCCATCTTGATTTCCATCTCTTTCACAATAGGAGACCACCCTCTCAGCATATCCACTGGGATGTTGAATAGGCCTTAGACTTAACCAAAACAGAACTATTGAGTTTCTCTACAAATCTCTTTCCCTAGAATCCTTCCCCATATCAGAAAAGGGTATGTACCATCCTCCACCTAATAGCAAAGGTTGAAAACATAAGAACTGTCCTTGACTCCCACATCTAGTCCATCAGTCTAAAATATACCCCCATTCAGCTATTCATTAAGACTCCCCAGTCAAAATCAGCATCATCTTTCTCCTGGACTACTACAAAAGTTTCCTAACTGGTTCCCTGCTTCTACTTTTACCCTTGTACAGTTCATCTTTCTAAAACAAATCAAATCCTTTCATTCTTTATAAAACCCTTAGCATAAAATTTGAACTCTTTACAGTGGCCTACAGGCCTTACACGATCTGGTTGCTTCTTATCTCTGACTTCGTCTTCCTCTATTCTGTTTTCATTCTCTGTGCTCCAGTCACACTGACCTTTCTGTCCATTAAACCTGAACAACCCATCACAAGGCATCTGTGATTGCTGGTTTTTTTTCTGCTTGGAATGCTTTTCCTCTTGACTTCGCATGGTTGTTCAACTTTCCATTTGGGCCTCAGCTCGGCTGTAATCTTGTCCGAAAAGTCTTCCCTGGCCACAGTAGTTAAGCACCCTCCCAGTTACTCTTTTCTATGAAACTCTTTTATTTTCTTTATAGTACTTAGAGTACTTCAAATTACATTTATGTACTTACATGTTTATTGTTGCTTCCACACCTGAAATATAAGCCCTTAAAGACAAGTTATCATGTCTCTCTTGTTATACTCTAGACATAGAGCAGTGCATAGTAAGGCTCTCACATGTATGCTGACTAACTCATTGCTTATCTGTATGTGTTATCTCAAAGCACTGTCCTTTTTGCCCACTAAGTTCCAAGTTTCTATACTTCTTTCTTTTGAAAGCGCCATGCTCTCTCCAAATTGAAGACTCTTACATCTTCTGTTTCCTGTACGCACCTCAGACCTGCTCTCTTTTTGTGCGTCCCTAACTCATATTCATCCCTCAGGTATGAGTCTTTTACTTAGAATGGGCTTCCATGATTTCCTTTCTAGGGTTAGGATTCTCTGTATCATGTTCCCATATCACCCTGTTCTTTTTTGTAGCAGTCACCACACTTGAAATGATTTGTAAGCTCTTTGCAGGTGAGGCCCAAGTTCCAATCCTCTCCACTTCATCTCCAGCACTTCCGCTTCTGGAACATTGTAGGCATGCGAATATTTGTGAGCTGAATGAATGAATGTTGAATGAACATGAGATTGAGAGGCTCAGATCAGGTAAAACTAGGAGAGCAGTTAGCATGGAAAATGAATTAGCTGACTCTACCTTTCCTACTTCAATAGAAGTTTTTGGATCTTGTGAGCTAGAGATAAGAAAGCATTATATGCACTGAAAGTGCTTTATAAATATGAGGTTTGCTTGTTTGCTAAGGCCTCTTCACCATTAGAGCCCTGTGGTTTGATGGTTATTCAAAGTACAAAACTTTATGTTTCTTAGCCATAATAAATGATTTGTTGTTTTAGAGCTAGGCTTAAAATGTAAAATATAAAGAATTGAGGCTAATATTGAGTGTAGACCAGTTCATAATCAGTTGGACTGTCTTGCTTTAACAATACATCTGAGTTTTAGTCTTGCCCGTCATGGCCAAATTAGATGATCTCCTCAAGTCAGCTATATCTTTTTGTAAATACAGTTCTTATCTCTGCCCCCCGCCCCACATCTCACCAGAATTGGATTAAACTTAATAAAATATTTCAAATTTCCTGTATGAAATGTCTCTCATTACATAAAAAGTAATTTAGTTTTCTTATTAATTTCTTCAGAATCTGCCATTGTTTCCTGGCAAGAACAAAGCTGGATATTTTAGAAGCTTTTCTTTTCTTTTCTTTTCTTTTCTTTTCTTTTCTTTTCTTTTCTTTTCTTTTTTTTTCTTTTCTTTTGTTTTGTTTTGTTTTCAATAGGCTCCACACTCAGCATAGAGCCCAACTCAGGGCTTGAACTCACGACCCTGAGCTGAGATCAACAGTTGGACGCATAACCAACTGAGCCACCCAGGTACCCCTCAAGCTTTCTTTTCACACTTTCCTATATCAGTCTTCTGTCACTAAGACCATCGAGATATGTACATCAAGGACTCAAGAGTTTTGAGCTCAAAGTTGTAAAAGATGTTCCTTTCTCTCTACCTAAGCATATTCTCTAAACCATTTGCCCTTCTGAAACTACTGATGCTTTCCCCCCCACCAATTTTACATATTCTTCCCTACATGTACGGGTGAGTACAGGTCAATTCACCCAATGGTGTAACCAAAAGATAAAATGTCTCTCGTTGCCTTCAGTTTTACATCCAAATGCTTTTTGGGTTCCTGGGGTTGGTAGGATGTTTAGAGTGCTACAGTGAATTCAGTGTGATGTGAATGCTAATAGGTTGATCATCATGTAACAAGCCAGAACTTCTGGGCAGGGTGATGAGATGAGATACCATTCTATTGCTTTTCTAGAATAAGGACCACAGTTCTGGACCTATTGACTAAAGGTAGTTTTTCCAATAGCTTTTAGGATGGTTAAGATGTAAGTGGTGCAAAGGTAACTTAAGAGATTAACTTAGACTCCTTTCTGGTCTACTGACTTGTCCATTAAGGCCTTTTAATTTCACTTTAGGGCATCTTCCTACCTCTCTGTTAGAAACTTTAGTTACTCCTTACCTCTCAAACAAAACAAAACAAAACAAAATCTAACACAGTTCCAAGGGCAAATCTATTCCTGAACAAATGCCAAGAGCATTTTAAAGATTGTATTTTACCAGAAAGAGTAGGAAGAAACCAAAAGAGAAAGAATGATACCAGTAAACACGAAAGTATTCTGGGTAGTCTTAGATCAGTCTCTCCCTGTCCCCTCCCATATCTTAAGACTTTGTTTTGTCTTAGAAAGGTTATTCTTTATTGAAAAACCTGTGTAGAGCACTAAAATAAGCAGTTATACCTGCATTATTTCATAACCATCCTAGCTACCCTGCAAGGTAAAGAAACGGAGAATAGTTCCTTTTGACAATAGAGCTTGAAGACAAACAAATGTGAACACTTTAACACTCCAAGAAATAATTCTAAGAACATTTGATCAGAAAAGCTTACATTTTGGTTTGATGCCTTTATACCCAGATTGAGTTTGCCTTGAGTCATCCACAATTATAAGAGTGACCAGGGTTACAATTTAATAAAGTGACTGACAGGGTATTGTGATGTAATGGGGAATGCGTGGGTCAAAGGAATCAGCAATCTTGGGGAGTGCTAATTCTGGTTCCGTACTAAGTTATATGACACCTTGTGGAAGTTATTTCGTTCTTTGGTGAAATCACTTTATTCTCATACCGTCTAAAACAGGGCGCTTCCAACTATAGGCAACCATGAATCTCTGTTTGGAAATACAGACTTCAGAGAGTCTGAACATACTTCAGTAAAGCCAGGCAGACCTTGGAGACTAGCCAAGGACTTGTGAAGGTGGAAGGAGTTGCTGGTCATCTGTCTTCAATCTCAATTCTAAAACTTGGGTAGTAAATTCATAGTATCAGTGGGATTTCCCTGTTTTGTTACCCCCACTCATTAATGGTCACAGAGCCTATCATATTAGATCTGCTCAGTAAATGTATTTTGAATAAATGCTTATGAAGCTCTTTTATTCTTTAACACTATGGAGGATTTTTCCATCAAATATCACCAGATATATTTAGTGACAGCACTTCCTTATCTTCCACCTCAATAGTCAATATTATCCTCATATAACATTCAGCCCTGCTTTAGGTTCTATGAACTGACCCAGATGTTTCTTTATGTGAAAAAATTACTAAAACCTTAAAAAATCGAACATCATTGCCTATGTGGCATTTAAATATAATTCTTGGCAATTTTCAAAGAAAAGGTTCTTGATTGGGATTTGTCAGATTTTGCACTGAAATTAAAGGTAGTCAGTTTTCCTCTCTTAAATTTGCTTTTCTAGTGAAGCATTAAGAGAGAAACTCTTCAAATCTATCAAAACAGCTAATGTTTATGTAATATTCTAGAGTTTATGGAGTGCTATTTACAGCATAATCTCATTTAATCCCACTACAATTCTAGATGGGATTCCCATTTGTAGATGCAGAAATTGAGAAATGGCAAGGCTAAGTGACTTGCTCAGGATCTAATGGCTAATAAGAAGCAGAGCTAGGACTCAGGCCTTGATCCTCCAATTGTAAATCTTACGTGTTTCCAACTAAAGCATTTTGCTTCTAAACTTTTCTTTGTTTTAACACCATCGTGTTGTTTGATCACCTAAAAATGGATTGAGAGTGACCCTTCTTCATATGTTAAGACCCCATATTGTTATCTTGACTACAGTACTTAGGTTGAAAAATAACCTTGTGAAATCTTTGAACCAATAGTACTATGTGGTTGTTTTGGATTATGCTGTCTAATCTTTATTTTCAAATGAGGCAATTAGTGTGTGGTTGTTTCTGAAGCAGGCAGCCAGCAATTAACAGGCAGGCCCCAGCCAGAAGAGGGCTGTTGTTACCTCTTTCGGACAGCCACTGTGGTGCAGTACATGAAGTTTCCTCTCTGGATTGTCATTTCCAGCAAATGTCCTTCATTTCCTTTGCTCTGATCCCCCAGCCCTCAGTCTGTGGTGAGAGGTGACTGCATTTAAGTAAAACTCTCTGAATAACTGAAAGCTAAATTTTTGTGGCAGCAACTTTTGTGGCAGGTAGGCTCCTTTCCTACTTAGAAAAGTCATCTTAGCACCGAAAACACCATCAAATCTAGCTGGGTTCCTGCCATGCCTTGGGCATGGGAATCAACAAGCTTCCCCCCCCCCCCCCGCCCCCCGCCGCCCCAGCCTTCCCCACCCTACCTCAGGATATGAACAGTATTTCCCCTCTGGTAACTTTGCAGTTGGCACCAAGTATTTCTTTTCACTTTTGACTGCAGTTCTAGTCTAAATAGTCTCATGGGGTCTGGCTCCAACCCCCTGTCATTCTAATCCCAAGCAGCTGAGATCAGACACTGGGATATCTCTTTACTGGCAGCCCCAGACATGAACTCTGGAAATTGTGGGAAATTCCATTCTTTGGGCACGTAGATCTTCTGACTCCACCACACGAGTTTTCCCTGCTGAGTATAAATGGTACTGGGGTAATATGGAGGAAAGAGTAATGAAAATAGTCCTTTATGTGTATATAGTATTTTAATACTTACAAAATGATTTATATTCATTATCTTATTTTTTTGTCCTAAAAACCCCAGAAAGCAGAGTAGGAAAGTGGTTAAGAGGTATCAAGTCTGGCTTCATATTACTTCGTTTGAAACTCGGTTCCAACATTCATCTCTCAATGTCTCAGTTTCCTTATCTATCAGATTTGGGCTGTTGATCTCAAAGCCTTGGTGTAAGGATTAAGTGAGATCATACATGTAAGACACTTAAGGCAGGGCATTTAAAAAAGTTGTTGTTAATTGTTATTATTGTATAAATAAGAAAATCAAGGCCCAGAGAAGCCAAAGAGGGATATTGGACCCGAGACTCAAACCTAAATTATTCTTTCTTTGTGCCTGTTCTGTCTACCCATCTTAGCTACCTCTGAAATCAATACTTTGTGTTGTGTGTAGGTAGCTTTTATCCTCAGGAACTCTGAACCTCTCATCTCATTATTTATTACTTACACTTCCATATGAAGAGACAAAACGCAGGGTTTATTATCTCTACAAGTAAAAAGAGGCACAGAAAAGTCCCAGTGACTTAGAAAATCACTAATCGCTGTGCTTAATTCTTTTTAGTGTGTACCGAATGCCTGCTTGGAGGAGAAGAGACATGCCATTCTTCTTTTCCCATCTTTCCCTTTTCCTGACTTTCCCTCAAAGAGGACCTTCAGTGACAGAGATTCAGGAATAGGAAAAGTAAATCTAGTAAGTGCTAGGAGGATAGTAGGTACTCTTGTGGCACAGGGCTGTCTCACAAGTGGTGAAAAGGAAGAGTGGTTGAGAGGTAGGGAAGATAAGGCATTCCTTGGCAGCACTGGGAAACATTAGCGTACATCCTTATTTGCTGCATGAGCTGTGGCAGGAAGGTGTGTTCCTTCCTTAACTTCATCTAAAATTAACAGCAGAGGTCTTCCTAATTGTGCCACCTATTGGTACATTCGGATTGTTTCATTATTTGACTTGAGTCCTCTTCATACTGGCCTAGATTCCAAGGAAAGTGGGGACAAGGGGGGAGAATAGATTCAAGAGATGTTTGAGAGAGAGATTTAATCCTAACAAAAACCTTATGAGGCATCAGATGTTGGTTATCATTAGTCTCATGAAGAGAAGTGATTTGCCCGAGGTTGTCAGGTAAACTACAAAACTCGAACCCAGGTCTTCTGATTTCAAGTATAGAGATTATTCCCAAACACCGTGTATCTTCCCCCATGCAGGTAGAAGAATGGTCCAAGTGATTAAAATAGGTGATTAATGTAAAATCTGAGACGGGACATAGGCAGTGGTGCTGAATGTTGGACATTTTACTCATGAAGAGACGCTACAGACTGGGCAGGTTCTCTTTCCCATATGATAACATAAGGAACCATCTTTAGCTTTTTAATAATTCTCTAATATTTGTATTTCATTTAGGCTATCATTTGGAAGCAATGAGTTTAAAACCCTTCACCTACCCGTTTCCAGAGACGAGGTTTCTTCACGCAGGACCCAATGTGTATAAATTCAAAATTAGATATGGCAACAGTATCAGGTAATTTTGAAGCTAAGAGAATAGCCTTTGCAAATACAGGTTAATACATTCCCACAGGTATCCCTTCTCTACCTTCCCCCTGTCCAGGGGACTGGCTGAATTAGCATCTTGTAGGACTCTGTTTCCCATGTATTTTATTTTTTTAAGCTTATTTATTTGAGAAAGACAGAGACAGTGAGAGTGAGGGAGGGGCAGAGAGAGAGAGGAAGAGGACGAGAATCCCAAGCAAGCTCCACACTGCCAGCAGAGAGCCCAGCACAGGGCTCAAACCCATGAAACTGTGAGATTATGACCTGAGCTGAAACCAGAAGTCAGATGCTTAACTGACTGAGCCACCCAGGTACCGGTTTCCCAAGTATTTTATAGTCCATATATTAATATTCATGTAAGTTTCTAAATTAGTGATGGCATACCTTTGGAGCAGTAGTTCTCAAGATTTTTTTATCTCAAGATCTCTTTGCACTTGTAAGATTATCAAGGATCCCAAAGAGTTTGGTTATGTGGGTCATACCTGTCCATATATATCATATACAGTTTAAAACAGGAAAATTAAAATAACATACTTACTAATTTAAAAATAATATATCATTAGGGGTGCCTTGGTGGCTCAGTCGGTTAAGTGTCCAACTGCAGCTTAGGTCATGATCTCACGGTTCATGACTTTGAGCCCCACATTAGGCTTTCTGTTGTCAGGACAGAGCCTGCTTCAGATCCTCTTTCCCCCTTTCTCAATGCCTCTCCCCATTTATTCTCTCTCTCTCCCTCTCTCTCTCTCTCTCTCTCTCTCAAAAAGTAAATAAACTTAAAACAAAAATAATATATCATTATGCTAAGGGAAATTAGAAAGATAAATATCATATAATTTCACTCGTAGGTGGAATTTAAGAAACAAAACATGAACATAGGGGAAGAGAAGGAAAAATAAGATAAAAACAGATGCAGGCACCAAGGGATACAGGTGTGCTGTTTCGAAAGGACACATGCACCCCCATGTTTATAACAGCACTATCAACAATAGCCAGAGTATGGAAAGAGCCCAAATGTCCATCCATGGATGAATGGATAAAGAATATGTGGTGTACATATATAAAATGGAGTATTACTTGGCAAAGAGAATGAAATATTGCCATTTGCAACCATATGGATGGAACTAGAGGGTATTATGCTAAGAGAAATCAGTCAGAGAAAGACAAATATCATATGACTTCATTCATATGAAGACTTTAAGAGACAAAACAGATGAACATAAGGGAAAGGAAACAAAAATAATATAAAAACAGGGAGGGGGACAAAACATAAGAGACTCTTAAATATGGAGAACAAACAGGGATTACTGGAGGGGTTGTGGGACGGGGGATGGGCTAAATGGGTCAGGGGCATTAAGGAACCTACTCCTGAAATCATTGTTGTACTATATGCTAACTAATTTGGATGTAAATTAAAAAAAATTAAAAAAAACAGAGGCAGGCAAACCATAAGAAACTCTTAAATACAGAGAACAAATTGAGGGTTGCTGGAGGGGTGTTGGGTGGGGGGATGGGCTAAATGGGTGATGGGCATTAAGGAGGGCACTTGTTGGGATGAGCACTGGGTGTTATATGTAAGTGGTGAATCACCAAATTCTACTCCAGAATCCCTTATGACACTATATGTTAACTAACTTGGATTTAAATAAAATTCTTAAAAATTGCTGAAAATAATGTCGTTAAATGTTAACAAATAATATGTTTTATTAAAAGTAACTATATTTTGGGGCACTTGGGTGGCTCAGTTGGTTGGGTGTCTTGATTTCAGCTCAAGTTATGATCTCATAGTTATGGGATCAAGCCCTTCGTCAGGCTTTGCACTGATGGTGTAGAGCCTGCTTGGGATTCTCTCTCTCCCTCTCTCTCTCTCTGCCCCTCTCCCCTCAAAATAAATAAATAAACATTTTTTAAAAAGGTTAACTATATTTTTAAAAAAATTAATGAGGAGATTGGCACTGTTTACATTCCTGGGATAAAGACCCTAGGAATGCAAGGATGGTTCAGTATACAGACATCAGGGGCACCTGGGTGGCTCAGTCAGTTAAGCATCTGACTCGATTTTGTCTCATGTCGTGATCTCTCAGTCTGTTACATTGAGCCCCATGTCTGGCTCTGTGCTGACAGCCAGAGCCTGCTTGGGATTCTCTCCCCCTCTCTCTCTGCCCTTCTCTCTCTCTCTCTCTCTCTCTCTTTTTTATTTTATTTTTTAATTTTTTTTCAACGTTTATTTATTTTTGAGACAGAGAGAGGGCATGAATGGGGGAGGGTCAGAGAGAGAGGGAGACAGAATCTGAAACAGGCTCCAGGCTCTGAGCCATCAGCACAGAGCCTGACGCGGGGCTTGAACTCACGAACCGCGAGATCACGACCTGAGCCGAAGTCGGACACTTAACCAACTGAGCCACCCAGGCGCCCCTCTCTCTCTCTCTTAAAATAAATAAGCATTAAATACACACACACACACACACACACACAGAAATCAACCAATATAATACACCACAGTAACAGAATGTAAGGGGAAAAAGTCACATGATTATCTTAATTGAGAAAGAAAAAGCATTTGACCAAGTCCAGCACCCTTGCATGATAAAAACACTCAATAACCTAGGAATAGAGGGGAACTTCCTCAATATGATAAAGACCATATATGAAAATCCCACAGCCAACTTACTCAGTTATGAAAAACTTAAAGCTTTTCTCTCAAGATGCTCATTTTCACTACTTCCATCCATCATAGTACTTGTTTCTAGCCAGAGCAATTAGTTAAGAAAAAGAAATAAAATACATACAAATTGGAAAGGAAGAAGTGAAACCATCTCTATCTGTGGAAACCATGATCTTACCTGTAGAAAACCCTAAAGAATTCACACACACACACACACACCAAAAAAACAAAACAAACAAAAAACCTATTAGAGCTGATCAATGAATTCAGCAAAGTTGTAGGATACAAAATCAACACACAAAATCAGTGGTATTTGTATACACTAGCAAAAAATCTGGGCTCTCAATTCTATTCTATGGTCTGTAAGCTGTTCTTACGCCATTACCTGTAGCTTTTTGGGTTACCTGTAGCTTTGTAGCAAGTTCTTAAATTGGGAAGTAGGAGTCTTCCAATTTTGTTCTTTATCGAGATTATTTTGGCTATTCAGGGTCTCTTGAAATTCCATGATTTTTTTTTTTTAAGAGAGAGAGTGGGAGGAGAGAGAAAATCCCAAGCAGGCTCCACTTCTCAGTGGAGAAGTGGATTCATTCTCAATTTCATTTACAGTAGTACCAATAAGAAAAATATTTAGCAATAAATTTAACCAAGGAGATGCAAGACTTGCCCACTGAAAACTACAAAAAGTTGCCAAAAGAAATTGAAGACTTACTAGATATCTATGTTTGTGGATTGGAAGACTTAATATTATTAAGATGACAAAGCAATCTACAGATTCAGTGAAATCCCTATCAAAATTCCAGTGGCATATTTTGCAAAACTGGACAAGCCCATCTTAAAATTCGTATGAAATGGAGCATCCAGGTGGCTCAGTGGGTTGAGCATCCATCTCTTGATTTTGGCTCAGGTCATGGTCCCAGAGTCATGGGTTCGAGTCCCACATTGGGTTCTCCACTGAGAAGTGGAGCCTGCTTGGGATTTTCTCTCTCCTCCCACTCTCTCTCTTAAAAAAAAAAAAATCATGGAATTTCAAGAGACCCTGAATAGCCAAAATAATCTCGATAAAGAACAAAATTGGAAGACTCCTACTTCCCAATTTAAGAACTTGCTACAAAGCTACAGGTAACCCAAAAAGCTACAGGTAATGGCGTAAGAACAGCTTACAGACCATAGAATAGAATTGAGAGCCCAGAAATAAACCTTCACATTCACATCTTTGGTCAATTAGTTTTTGACTAGAATGCCAAAACTGTTCAATAGTGGAGGAACAGTGTATTTAACAAATGGTTCCGAGAAGAATGGATATCCACATGCAGAAGAATGAAGTTAGACCCTTATACTGTACACAGAACTTACAAAAAATAGATCAAAGACCTAGATTTAAGAGCTAAAACTATAAAACTCTTAGGAGAAAACATAGGTGCAAATCTTCATGACTTTGAATTTGGCAGTGGTTTCTTAAATACCATACCAAAAGCATAGGCAACAAAAGAAAATTCAATAAATTTGGACTGCATTAAATTTTTAAAAATTGTGCATCAAAGGACACTATCAACAGAGTGCAAGGGCAACTCACAGATGGGAGAAAATATCTATAAATCACATATCTGGTAAGAGTTTAATATCCAGAATATAGAAAGAAGTACAACTCAGGGAACCTGGGTGGCTCAGTCTGTTAAGCATCCGACTCTGGATTTTGGTTCAGTTCATGATCTCATGGTTTGTGAGTTTAAGCTCCAAGTCTGGCTCTGTGCTGACAGTGCAGAGCCTGCGTGGGATCTCTGTCTCCCTCTCTCTGTCTCTCTGCCCCACACTGCTTGTGCTCTCTCTCTCAAAAATAAACACTAAAAATAAATAAATGAACATTAAAAGAAAAGAAGTACAACTCAAAAACAAAATAAACCAGTTTAAGAATCTACAAAGGCTGGGGTGCCTGGTTGGCTCTTTTAGGTGACCAACTTCAGCTCAGGTCTTGATCTCGAAGTTGGTGAGTTTGAGCTCCCCATGGGGGTCTGCACTGACAGTGTGGATCCTGCTTCAAATCCTCTGTCTCCCTTCTCTCTCTCCCCTCCCCTGCTTGTGCACACGCTCTGTCTCTCTCCCTCTCTCAAAAATAAACATTTAAAAAATAATAAAAATGGACAACGTATTTAAATAGACATTACTTCAAATGAGATACACAAATGGCCGATAAGCACATGAGAAGATGCTCAGTATCCTTACACCAGGGACATGCAAATCCAAACCTTAATGAGATACCACTTCACACCTACTTGGATGGGTATTAAAAAAAAAAAAAAAACCCAGAAAATAACAGTTGGCAAGGATGTGGAGAAATTGGAAGTCTTGTATAGAACTGATGGGAATATAAAATAGTGCACCTGCCATGGAAAACAATTTGGCAGTTCCTCAAAAAGTTAAACATAGAATTACCATATAACACAGCAATTTCATTCCTAGGTATATGCCCAAAAGAATTGAAAACAGGGAGTCCAGCAGATTCTTGTACAACAATGTTCATAGCTGTATTATTCATGATAGAAGATGGAAACAGCCCAAGTGCCATCAAATTGGTGAATGTATAAACAAAATGTAGTTATATGCGTGCTGTATACATATATGCAATAGAATATTATGCAGCTTCTAAAGAAATTGCAAAAGAAATGAAGTTCTGATACCTGTACAACATGGATGAACCGCAAAAACATTATGCTAATTGAAATAATCCAGGAACAAAAGGAAAAATATGATTCTACTTCTATGAAATATTAAACAGGAAAATTCATAGAGACAGAAAATAGATTAGGGGTCACCAGGGGAGGGGTGGAGGGGAGAATGAGGAGTTATTGCTTAATGAGTACAGTGTTTCTGTTTGGGAAGATAAGCTTTGGAAAAATAGTGGTGATGGTTGTACACCATGGTTGTGAGTCTAATTAATACTGCTGAATTGTATACTTAAAAATGGCTAAAATGGAAAATTTTAGGTTATATATATTTTACCACAATTTTAAAATGTATTAGTTAATTTAAAATAATGTATCCATTAAGTGTTAACACATTTTTATTAAAAATAGCTAATTTTCAAAGACAAAAAAATTAATGAGAAGATTGGCATTGTTTTAAATTTTTGCAAATCTCATTAGTCTGGCTTAATAGAAAGCTGATAGATTATATCTGCTTCTGCATTCAGTCTGGTTTTTTTGGTTGAATTATATGAAAAAAATCCAGCCCCACATAGATATGTAGTTGGGGAAGGTAGAAATGTGTTAATAGCCTTCACAGATTATTGTGGGCATTCTTTGACCCTACATTAAAATTTAAGAAGTGATAGTTTTTTTGTTTGGTTTTGTTTAACGTGGTACTTTTTTAAAAGTTAGTTGCAATATGGAATCTGAAATTCTATCAGTGAACTTTTTGAACTCTGCTGTATTAAAATCTGTCTTGTTCTGGGAGTGAATCTTTTACCTAGGATGATTTGTAACATAACGTGTTTCATTGGTCATTTGGAAAATATTGGTTGACTGACTTATATAGATAATCCAAATGTCAACACACTTCGTTATACAATATCAAAAAATCATATCTGTTAATATCACGATCAATCTTAGAAAAGTGTTTTAAGTTTTTGAAACTTGTCAATCTCACTGTGGTGGATTGAGTTTTCCAAAGTTCAAATTTTGCTTGAAATCCCAAAACTCATCATTGGCACAAATAAATACTGTCAGTTGTTTTGCTTGAATTGATAAGCTCACTATTCATTTTTGAGGAAATGTCACATTTCTAAGTCTGTATAATGACTATAGTTTGTTAGCTGATCATTGAAGTAAAATACCATTCCATGAAAAGCAGCTAGTTTAATCTGCAACTTTAACAGTTAGTTGCCCAAGTGCTTTTCCTCAAGACACCCATCATATTTCTGTATGCAGCAGAAGTACTTAATGAATACTTCCCATTTTATCACATAGTGTATTAAAAAGACATGTATTTAAGGGTTGAGATTTTATAAAATTATTAATTTTTTTCTTGCTTCCTCAAATATATTAAATGAAGCTGGATTTTTTTTTTCCTGTGTGGCAGTGAAGATTACCACAACTGCTAGTACAGTTTAGTGTAACTAGCTAGATTTGTGCAAAGGCACCAGCAATTTTGCCCTCCATTGCTTTTGTACTAATGATTACAAATGTTAACACAGCAAGGAAAAAAAAGGCAAATAACGTCTTATTATTAGTATAAAAAGAGTTATGCCTTCAAGAACACTTGACAGGGGCTTGAGGATGCCTGGTGGTCCACAGACTACACTTGAGTACAACAAGTCTAACAAATTATTAACTTAATTTCAGGTCTTGGCAAGTTAATGGGGAAGATATTTTGGAACAACCTTCTACCAGTTCTCAGACCATACCACCTACGTGATCACTTCTTCCCATGAGCTGTTGGTCAATACACACGATTCTTACTTAGTCATGTTTCTGTAGCTCAGTGGAAGTGTCATTTTTGCTCTTCTGTCTACTCTGTACTGACAGTAGAGTCTAGCGTCTTCAGAGCTTTCCTTCTCAGCTTATTTATCTCTTGTTTGTTTACCTTCTAGAGGGGAAGAGATAGAAGATAAGGAAGTCATCCTCAAGGAGCTGGAGGTAGGGGAAAAAGCAGACAACTTCTGGGAAAGTTATTCTTTAAGCCAAGGATGCGTCCATATCCAGCTTTTAATTATTTCCTGTGAACTGAGTCACAACCTCCACTTGATCACTTGGCTTCTCCCTGCCGTAGTTCCTCTGCAAAGAAACTTAACTGTTTTTCCAAGGAAATTAAAGCCTGTATCCTTTCTCAGTTCTTCTAGTTGAAGTGTCAGCACCTTTGAGGCTTAGAGTTCTATTGTTTCCACCAGAGTTCCCAGCCCTCTGCAGCTCTCTTCTGTGGTGGCTGGCATGGAGAAAGCTTCTGGAGGACTGCCACCTTCCAGGGCTCTGGGAAGCCTCACCCTCCCAACCACTGCCTGGTACTTGACGTTCAGGAAACTCAATTGTAAATACACATACAAGACTGCTGTGTCTTCATTTTAATTGGAAACATTTGCAATTGCTTTATTCCCACTTCATTTTCATTCCTCCTTTACCCAGCCTTACTTAGGTTCTCCCACAGGAGAAACACTGAGCAAGTGAACAGCTTTGTGAATTGGTGAACGCGTTGGGCAAGGAGTCAGAGCTCTGGGCGCTGGCCTTGGATTCCAGCCCTGGCTGAGCCACTGATTAGCAGTGTGAACCCCAGCAAATCATTTCTGTCTCTTGGTCTTAATTGCCTTATTCATAAAATGAGAGTTCTAAACTAGTTTATTTCTCTTTCGACTTCACAACTCAGTGATTTGGGACCGTTCAGATTTATAAAGACATACACTGTCATATTTCAAGGAATTTGAATACAATGAAATATACAAACACAAAACTCTATGAAACCAAAAATTTGAGTCCTAGCCTTAAAGGTATCTATAGCTCTTGGCTAAGTGTTGAAGGTACCTTAGAATCTTGTGGGAGATCAGAGACATTGTTATAAATAACAATTATTTTAATAATAGAACCATGAGAGTTTTCTGCTTATTTTAATTGTAAGTAGAGCAGAGTTTATTTCACTTTGCTTCAGTTAACATGGGCAGAGAAAAGTGCAAGGCAGTATCTAGCAAAGTGGAGAGACCATAGACCTCAGAGCCAGTCACACCTAGATTTGAGTTAAGTTCTGCCTTCACAATGGGACTTTTGGGCAAGTTACCTACCTTCTCCGAGCCTGCTTCCTTACCTGTCAATGAGGTTGATAAACAGTACCTGTTTTCACGATTGTGGTGAGGGTTAGAAATAGATGTGTGCAGTGCCTGCCACACAGTAGCTCAGTATGCGGTAGCTAGGGAGCATTTATATACATTTATAACCAAAGTTTTCAAGGTGCTTTTTCTGTGTTCTTGCTCTCAGCTTTCAGGCAGATATTCTCATCTTCTTTTACTCAGAAAACATTTGTTGATAGGCATTGTGCCTAATGAATGGTTAAGAGAGTAAGCCCTGGAACCCCATTGCCTGGAACCCCATTGTTCATATCTTGGCCCCCTCCATTACTCCCCCATTACTAAGAAAGGGCATTTCAGGCAGAGGGAACAGAGCACAGAAATGGAGGATCAGAAGGCATGTTCAGGGAACAGCACATAGTTCAGCTTTAATAGAATGAAGGGTTTGCAAAAAGCAGTGACAGGTGTAAATGGACAGATTGGCTGGGACTAGACAATATTAAACTCATTTCAGATTTTTTTTCCAGGATTCTATTCGTGTGGTCTTGGGAAACTTGGACAATCTGCAGCCATTTGCTACAGAACACTTCATTGTATTTCCCTGTATCCTTTCATTTCAGGATAGAAATAAGCTACAGGTCACACTATAGATTCAAATGGAAGCAGCAGACTCGTAGGACAGGGAAGGGCAAGGGTCTTATCCCTAGAATTGTACTCAGGGATTCGTACTGACTGCTTTCTTCACTCCTTAGCACCATTTCTCAGATAAAAGCAAATGGGAAAGAGTGTCCCACCTGAAATTCAAATATGGGGAAATCGTCTTGGCCCCCTATCCATTTGTTTTTACTCTGTATGTGGAGATGAAATGGTTTCATGAAAACCCGTCACCTGGTAAGTAGAATGATGGAAGTTTTAGTGGTGGAGGAGAAATAGGGAAGGTTGAATGTCCGTGGGTTAGCATTGCGAGGTCAGTATGGCAAAATGGCCAGCCTGACTGGGCCCTAACGCCACACAGTGTAGAGGTTAGGAGCAAGTGCTCCAAGCCAGACGGCCTGGTTCAAATCCCAGTGGTTTTGCCACTTGAGAGCTGTGTGACCTTAGATGAGTTACTTAATCTTTCTGTGCCCCCTTTGTGAAATGGTGAAGGATAATAATAGCACCCATCTCACTGAGTTGTTAAAAAAAATATATATATATATTAATTATACATATTAATAAACAAAGTCTGACTGACAGTAATCACTCAGTGAAAGAGATCTCTTATATAAAAATACTTCCTTCCATTTTAGAGTATTCAGTGACTTTTACGTTAGCGGTATCTTAAAGGCATCTCCAGGTTTTTAATCTCTGAAGGCCATTGCTATTTTTACTCGTAGAGGGACAAATAGATACCTGCCAGTTTGATTTGGAAAAGAGTTCAAAGGCCTTGCCTCAGAGTATCTCCCCAATTCATTTGTCACTGATGTCTGAAGTTCTACCTTTTTTCTTTTTTTCTTCTTAAAAATTTTTTTAATGTTTATTTATTTGTGTGAGAGAGAGACAGACAGACAGAGTGTGAGCAGGGGAGGGGCAGAGAGAGGGAGACACAGAATTGGAAGCAGGCTCCAGGCTCTGAGCTGTCTGCACAGAGCCCGACACGGGGCTTGAACTCACAAACTGTGAGATCGTGACCTGAGCCAAAGTCGGACGCTTAACCGACTGAGCCACCCAGGGGCCCCTACCTTTTTTCTTTTATACTAAGGATCATTCCCTTTTAAGTGGCATATCATTAGAATATAATATAAATGTAGTATGTTTGACCTTGTAGATGACAATAGTTCTTTAAGTCTAAAAAATAGGGGAAGAGAGTTTGAAGACCCCGGATTTCTAGCAAAAGTGGTACCAGGCAGAAAAGGGAAAAGGCATACATAGAGCTTTTTGTCTACGACCAGTTGTAAGAAATAAGTGGTAGCCAGAAATCCAGGTGAAACAGCATCTTGATCCATTATAACCTTCAAATTTCCATTGTAGGGAAACCAATAAATGACAGTCCTCTTGAATTGGTAAGTTTGCCTTTTCTATACAAGATGAAAATCGCCTTTATTGCCATGTCTTGTCCAAAAAGTCCTGCTCTTGTCTCTTCCTCTTACTTTGCCCCTTGGTTGCTGCCCCGGTCCAATCAGAATTGTATACACGAGACCATCTTTTTCCTCTTGGCTAAATTTCTAAGACTGTCTCTAACAACGATATCTAGCCTCACTTGCGAAGCTGGTGTTAAAAGTTGCTGTAGGCAATGTAGAGATGGGGAGTTCTCTTCACTGTGCCCTCGTGAACTGTGAGCAGGTCTGGAAAAGGAGTCACAGGAGTCTGGTTCCTCTCTGAAGGTGCCGGCAGAGACGAAAGCAGCAGGAGCCATGATGAGGAAACAAGCGCGAGTGGAAGTACCCAGCCCCCTGCACAGGCCAGAGCTGGACAGGTCAGTGGTGTTGGGAGAGAGTTGAAATCCTGCATCCTCATTAGGCTTTGCCAGCTATTGCTGCTGGCCGATCTTGTCCTTCGCTGAGTCACTTTTTGTCTTCAGCCTACATTGGTACCTGCTTATTTCCGGGGGTGGACTAAGGGAAGGAGACACGTTGATGTTTGCAAAGTAATTTGAACACAGTTCCTTCCTCGGCAAAGTGGGAGTCTTCTCAAGACAGTGACTATGAGGAAAGGCGATCACATCTATGTACAATTGAATCCAACACATACTCAGCACTCAGTATGGTCACACTACCAGAAGGCCCAAGACTTAAGAAGTCCCAGCATATTATATAAGAACACAGAAAAATCCTCAAGAGAGTGAGAAAAAAATAAAATAAAATTCTATTTTACCTAGTAAGCAGTGAAGTTTTTTGGAAATCTGCCTTTAAGAGAGAATGTGAGCTAAAATGTAAATACGTACAAGAGGGTATGTATCAGTCAGTGGGTGAAATACTGCAATATTAGGGTCAATGTTGAACATATCCTTAACATGTTGAAGTTGCTATTGTGGAGGCTACTTACTTTATTCCCTACAATCTCTGTCAGGGACAGAGTGAATCAGTAAAGATAAGATAATTCAGTCATTCTTAACTTGCACCCAGAGAGGGCAGCTGGAATAATCCAAGGTGTGGTTTGCTCCCCAGCCCAAAGTGCTTTCAGCCCATGTTCCCAGAGAGCAGCTGCTTCTTTCCTGGGGTCGTGTGGGCAAACAGTTCTGTGAGGGAACTGAGGCCTCTACCCTCCACATGCACGTGTCAGGGAAGAGTCAGGAAACTTCTTTCCCAGACAGGTGGAATGTGAAGGTACTTGGAGGTGTGAAGCTTTGCTCTGTTCTATTTGACTGAATTTTCCATGGAGATGAGGCCTCACATCTTCCCTTTCTCTGGGTTTTGATGCAGTCAAGTATTTCAAAATCTGATTACCTGCTGTCAATCACATTTTCCCTTTCTCAACCCCTAGATCCTTAAATGTTTCAAATTGGGATTCTGCTGTGAATTAAAGCAGCACCCAAAGAAAATTTGGCCACGCAATTTATTCCGTAGGCCAGGAGTGGTATAAAAATAGCCAACCTGCTGAAATATTCATTTAGGCCACATTTGCTTAAATGTGATGTTGCTGCTGCCAGTAACATTTCCTGGGCTTTTTTCCCCACCTCAGGGCCAAGATGGGGATTTCCAGCCAAGGCCCCAGCAAAAAGAGGCCCCTTATGGAAACCAGGAGGGTAAGCACTAAAATGGAGGCTGCAAGGCTTTTGGCTGTTCCTGTTCTGTAACAAGTCGTAATTCCTGTTACCAGCACATTTTGGTCCTAAGTACAGAGTGAATTGACTGAACTCGTTCTCAGGTTTCACCATCTGCAGAATAACATTCAGCCACTCTACTTCTGCCACAACCTGTCCCAAAAGTAGCCACATAATACACACATCGATGAAGCCTTTTGTTAAAAGGCCTTTTCTTCTCAGCTTAAAAAGCTGCTTCTTGTACTCTGCAGTGAGAGAAGAAAATAGGTCTGTTGAATCGGGGTGGGATCTGGTATAGAATTTTTTCATTTTAGAAAACTTTTTGCCTTCATCTGCACCGGGGTCTGAGTCTGGGAACATCTAGTTTTTATAGACAAGCTAGGCATACATCAGCATGGGATACTGGTAAGAGAAAACTTCACTTAGAGCAGTGATGGGCTGGCCCCAGTGGCATTTGATTTCATTTGTGAGGTTTATTCCCCATTTAGATATTCTTATACCTGCTACTCTTGCATTTCAGGGCTTCTTTTTTAGTAGCCTGTGGAAGAGTCCCCTTTTTCTTTTCTTCCCCTCTTGAAATAGCTGTTATTTGTGCCTTTTTCTTACTTTCCACTTATCTCTCCAAAGTAGCTCTGACCTTAAGTATTTAAAGTTACTTAAGGTCACACTCCCTGTTCACCTCCCTCACCTTCCCAGAACCCGTAGCATGATCAGTTATGCAGTAAGTATCTGTAAAACATGTGCATTTATTCGACAAACTGACTGCGTGTCTGCTGTGTGCCAAGTACTAGAGATCTCCTGCTCTCCCCTAAAAATGCCAACTGTGTAAAAAGCTAGGCAGACAATTATTGATAGATGTGCTACGTGCAAGAATAAAGGAAGCAAAGGGACCACAAAGGAGAACCTCACCCAAACCAGGTGGATGGGAGGGAGGCTTCTCAGAGTAGCTCAGAGAACTAAAGCCAAGAGGAACGAATATAGTGCTTTTGGTGACTGCAAGCCAGTGCACCTGGAGCTTAGAGTACAGTGCTAAGAAATGTTATTGGAGAGATCAGCACAGGCTGGATCTTGAAAGACTTAAGGGCAACTTCAAGATCACAGGCTTTCCCCTAAAACATTTTTTAAGTAGGAAAGTAAAGTGATTTTCATTTCTATATGATTATTCTGCCTCCTGTTTGCAAGGTATTGTGTTAGGTGCTGGGGTGCACCCAAACATGTAAAACATGGTTTTTCTTGCAGGAATTTATTGTTTAGTTAGGGAAAGAGAGAATCCTTAGGGACTCAGTCCTCTGGCTCCGTGGGGGGGCAGGGTATAGGACCCATTATGCCATGGCCACCTGGCCCACTGAGTGATTGTAGACAGATGATTACCCTCTTCTATACTCCTATCCTTTCAAGAGGGAAGAAAAAGAAATGAGAAAGTACAGGAGGGGTACATGAAGCTCTGAAGAACAAAGACGCTTTATACAACCAAGATAATTACTATTAAAAGAACATTTCCCTCACTCTCTATCGTTCATACCTTCCTATTCTTAGTTTGACACATCATCTCCCTCAAGAACAGTACCCACAGTTTCTTACTCAACATAATTACCTTTTCAACCTGATACTGGGTTTAGAAAAAAACTCTGAGCCCAAAAAAAAAAAAAAAACAAAAAACAAAAAAAAACACCGAAACAAAACCCAAAAGGAACATGTTTATTGATTTTGACTCAAAGCCCAATGACAGTCTCCATTGTAGACCCTGTTCCCAGAAAGAGGATTTCTCTTGAATTAGAGTGATCATAGTGGCTCTCAGTGTAAGTCACTTGAGATGGAAAAATCGAATTTGCTCCTATGGTCCAATGCTTAATATTTTCTCTCCCCTTTGGGGAACTCAAGATGTAGGGTCACAGTCAGTGTGGACTGTCACGTCTTAACAGGACACCACTGGGAGCTGATACAGGGAAAGCTTCGAAGAACATGGCTCACATCTAAATAAGGTCTCTGTTTCATAAGAGGTGTTTTGGGGAGAATGGGAAGGAAAGGCAGACCCATTCCCTTTATTACTCGAGGTGCCAGACTAGAGATCCAGACTTTGTAAGGACAAAAATGGGGAGAGCAGATGTAAAACAGACTGCTGTGTGTGTGTAGCTTTTTTTTTTTTTTTTGCCACTTCTGCTTGAACTGCTTGACCTTTTTTTAAAATTTCTTTTTTTTTTTTTTAATTTTGAGAGAGAGCGTGAGCCAGGGAGGTGCAGAGAGAGCAAGGGATAGAGGATCTGAAGCAGGCTCTGCACTGACAGCAGAGAGCCCAATGTGGGGCTTGAATTCAAGAGCCACAAGATCATGACCTGAGCTGAAGTTGGACGCTCAACTGATTGAGCCACCCAGGTGCCCCTTGAACTATACTTTTAAGCAGATCTGGCCCTGAACATATAGAGGACAGTTTTGTGTTGGGTTGTCAGTGTATTATTATGTCTTGTTGGATGTCCCAGATGGTACCATCAGTTTAATTTCAGGCTATGCTTTTCTTTTCTTGTGACATTTTCCTGAGGAGACATCTGTCAAGATTTTAGGAGAACACAAATGCTAACCTATATTGTGAGGGGAATCTGCCCTGGTTGAGAGATCTTTACCTCTGTCCCAGGGCCTTTGAACCCTTCTATTCCCCACTGCCACCCTTAGTAGATGCTTTCATTAGAGCCAATGTAGCAGAATTTAAGCTCCAAACCATAGTTTCATTAAATTTGTAAGAGTCATTTTCTCAAGCTAGAAGTTAGAGCTGTGCCCTCTCAATTCCATCTCCACCCTGTGGTGGACTGCAAGCCAGTGCACCTGGAGACTTAGAAGAGGTAAGAGTTCCCCTTCACTTTTATAGCAGTATGACCCAGGTAGCAGCCTATGTGTTCCGGAAATTGAGGGTTTATGGAAATGTTTATCTTAGAAATACAACTCATGCTTAAGATGGAGGCTACATCCTAATTTCTTTCTTTCTTTTTTTTTTTTTCATCCTAACTTTCCTAGAGGCTTATCATACCTCTGCCTCCCAGACCCACCTTGATAGTCCACAGCCCCTGGCTGTAGAATTCTTCACCAGCACAATGGCTCAAGGAACTTCCCAGCACTGCTAAGGTAGTCAGGCCCTTTCCAGGTGAGGGGAGTGGCCAGTTAGCAGAGAGTCCCAAAGAAAATATATGAACCATGATTCTGAATACTGGGGTATCAACTGGAAATGTGGGCTTGGAACCAGGTTATAGGATGTCCTCCTCAAAGTATTAAAAGAAGTTCTGTAGGGGCTCCTGGGTGGCTCAGTCGGTTAAGCGTCCAACTTTGGCTCAGGTCATGATCTCACGGTCCGTGGGCTCGAGCCCCGTGTCGGGCTCTGTACTGTCAGTTACAGAGCCTGCAGTCTGCTTCAGATTCTGTGTCTCCCTCTCTCTTTGCCCCTCCCCAACTCATGCTCTGTCTCTCTCAAAAAATGAATAAACTTTAAAAAAAGAAGTTCTGTAAAGGGGTAGCCCAGGGAGAAGACTGAGTTATAGTGTGCTGCCTGCTTATGCCATAGTCATATTTCCACTACCCCAGCTCTAGCCACACTCATCCTTTTAGTTGTTAAAGGTAGTGCCTCCTATACACCGTGTCCCTGTCTAAAATGCCCTGCTCTCTCTGACAGTCTCTTCACCCCCATTATGATAAAATTGCACTCATCTGTCAAGACCCCATTCAAATAGCACTTTCCCTGCGAAGTCTTCCTTGACTAACCACCAACCAACAAATAGCATCCTGCCCACCAAGATGTATGGGAGTCAAGTTTAAAACTTTTCTTGGTCCTCTTTTTATCAGAACATGGAAAGAAAAACCAAGCAGAAATGTCAGGAGAGCCCAACGTTTGATATCACTGATGCCCAGGAACAGGGTAGGTTCTGGGAAATTTATTCTCTTTTAATAATCATCCTGACCTCTTTCGTTCTCTGATGAGCAGAGCAACACAGAGCTGAGTCTGGGCACACTTGCTGGGTGATATACCTGCTCCCATGAAGACTCTTGTTGGCCATCCTCTGGTGTGGGGGCCTGCCCTCGAATCGTAAAAGCTCCCTCAGCTTCCAAGAGAAGTGAGAGGAAACGATGCATGTCCTTCCTGTGCAAATGATGGTGAAATTGATGCTCCCACTATTTGAAAACAGTTCTATACGGGTGATAAGTTTTACAGAAAAGTTGGGAGGGATGTGTTTCACTGTTCTGTCTCGTTGGAGAATAATCTCTGGGAAGCTGTCTTTCCTCCTCTTCCCTTCAGGGCATTAATGTGAATATTGGAGGTGCAGTAGATGTTCAGCAAAGGCTGGAAATGCTTGTTAAGATGTCCAGCATGAGGATTCAGTATGGATTGTAGTTATCACAGATGCAGGGATGTAAGCACATGAGTTCTTCAACAAGTTGTCATTCCATGAGAAAACATCATGGTGGGTGGCTAGGACTTAAGCCGTGTAAAAATCTCAGGGGCCCAACTAAAAATAGTCCAAGGTCAGAGTAGTATCTTACTGGGCTGAGATGAAATTGGGAAGGTCTCAACAAACAGTTTGGCTAGCTTCGAACAAATGGTGTGAGGCTGCCCTTGGCCCATACTAGATGTCATGTGAAAGTCCCTGGGCTAATACCTTTTCCCTGCCTGAGTGTTTTCCTTGCAGATTCTAAGCTGGGGGACAACCTAGTGGGACAGATCATCCCCCCACTGCAGCCAGACAATCCATCTCCACCGGAAAGACCCGCAGAGCTGGCAACCAATGGCTTCTTTGGGTTTCTAAGGTAGGATGGATTTCTCTCCTGTCAACTGAGACCCAGAGCAATCTAGCTCCAGAGTCTGCCTCATTGAATCTTTTGGGGAAATTAGAAAAGCAAGCAGATTCCCCACATAATCTCTATTTTTCCTGGGATACAGGATGGAAATGAGACAGCACAAGGGCCCTGACTGAATTTAATAAAGACCGTGTCTTGTTCGCTTTTACACATCCCACCCCACCCCACCCCAGTGTGCCTAGCATTGGACCTTGTCCCATAAATGCTGCTTAAACAGAGCCTGTTCTTACCGTTAGGTCATTCAGATGCTTCGGTTACCAAAATGTTTCCATTCTCCTCTCTGAATCTAGGCTGTGTCTTCAGAGTCCTTTTTGCGGAAGACAATTAGCAAATCCCTTTATCCATCTAGAGCTCAGCCATCCCATTGAATTCTCCTTCATGTGTCCCTCCTGAGTATAATTGAATTTGGGTACCTTTTCAAATGCTGTTCCAGACTTGAATCCATTCAGTGGTTCCCCGAAGCCAAAATGTCCTAGCTAATGGAGCCCTAATGGGACTGGGAGAAGGGAGGGACCTCTAGAATCTCAAGCCACTCTGTTCTCCTTCCTGCAGCTCTCTCTTCCCCTTTCGTTATTTCTTCGGAAAGAGCAGCCGGTGAGTCTTCCAGATGCAGCAGTGGGAAGAGCGTCCTCTCGCAATGACTCTTCCCGTTCCACCCTCCATGCATGACATTTCAGTCAAGGGGAACGTGGGCCCTAAACCCTCTGAGTCCTCTTGTGGGTTTGTCCTATCCTTTGCCTCTTTACAGTGGATTTTTTTTTCTATTTAAAACACTAAGAAAAGAACTTCCTAAAATGTTCTAGTCTGAGAATTGTACGCTCTGAGGGCCAGTTTAGGTCTTTCGTCTCCAGCACTTAGGATCCTAATGAAAATAAATTATTTACGAAGAGTTATTGACTGGATTTCATGAAGTAGAGAGAGAGAAAACTTCTCCCTGAAGATACAGGGAAGCAATGCCTGAAACCTCCCCTGGGTCTGCCTGGTCCTTGTTGGTGGGATGCTTTGGGTGGGTGGGGTCTGCACCTGACCGCAAACTTTAGCCTCCCTGCCAGGGCCTAGGGAATGAAGTTTGTAAGACTCAAGAGCCCCACAGACCCCCAAGACATCATCTGTCCCCAGTTCACCCAGTTTGGGCCCAAAGTGCACCCTCAGTGCATAAATGCTTTCCACTCACCTACCCCCTCTGGCTTTTGATAGGAGAACAGTTTAGCTTCTCAGGTCAACTGCAGGTCAGCCCAGCTTAGGGCCCCTGGAGAAGACCAGGGCACCCCAGCTCTGACTTCATGTAACCCAGAGGCTGGTCTGGGACAGACAGATTAGACTTGTGTTGTGTGGCCACAGAAGACCAAATGGGAATTTAGGGAAACTCAGTTTAGCTCAGAACAAAGGGTTCTAACTGTTATAAATGTCCAGTATTAGAATGGGCCACCTTGTGAGGTAATGAGTCCTTGTCACCTCTAGTCTTTAAACAGAGCTGACGGTCCATCAGATGCTAAAAGGTTCCCATGATTAATGGCAGTGTCGGGGCTGGAATGCCTAGGTCCCTTGCAGGCCCCTTGTTAGGCTGCCTCACCCTGGATGGGGAGAAGAGGTGGATGCTGTGGACATGCCCAGGTCCTGAGGAGAGAAGTGGAACTGGAGGATTAAGGACAAGTTGCGTTTACGGCCTTTGCCCTATGGTCCCAAACATGGCCCGCTTTACAAAGCTGCCGAAGGCACACTGCAGAACCTAGCGAAGTGAGCGCCATTCTGACCCTGAGTAGCTTATGGTGAAGCCTTGGCAAAGTCACCTTCCTCTCTGGTTCTGATTTTCTCATCTGAACACCGAAGGGGAGATCCAGTGAGCTCTTGAGCACCTTCAGGCCATGGCAGTCTGTGTGGCCGGCTCTGCCTTTCTGAGTAAATCAGTGAAGTAGTGGCCCTGGGGTCTAAGGGGCCAAATCACCATAGGCTTCTTCCTGATGTCCTGCAGCTACTGCTGATGGGGAGCTTTTCCAACTTGCCACATTCTTGCCCCAAGTGTAATTTAGCACCATGTGTGGACGGCAGATTTAGCCTGATGTTAACTAGCCGTGTGACTTTTAGTAGCTTTCCTTCTCGAAGACTTAGCTGCTTTACCTGTAAGACCAGAGCCAGAGCTGGACTAAACAATGGGATTTACTGGGGTTGACAGCTCCAGACTGTTCTAGGAGTCAGGACCCTGTCGTTCCAGGAACTAAGGGGATCCCCACTCTGTGGCTGACCCCCAGGATGAGAAGTCATCCACCTGACCGTGCAAGTGAGGCTCTAAAGATGGACTTAGCACCCTCCGTTCCCCCCAACTCTG
This sequence comes from Acinonyx jubatus, assembly GCF_027475565.1. Classification (NCBI taxonomy): domain Eukaryota; kingdom Metazoa; phylum Chordata; class Mammalia; order Carnivora; family Felidae; genus Acinonyx; species Acinonyx jubatus. Next base: position 7,406,081 of record NC_069390.1, read on the forward strand.
CCACCAAGCATATCTCAGGAGGCCCTGACTGGGGTCATTTCCCTTGTCCCTCTGCAGTGGCTAAAGGATAACCTGGGAGGAGCTTAGGAGCTTTAAGTTCGGGGTGGCAAGGCCCTGAACAGGGGAATGTCCTGTCCACGGTCACACGGCAAAGAAGAGAACCCTCAGCCCACAACTCGGCCCGGTCTCGAGCCCTCTCTCCCCAGCTGCCCACAAGCCACCCATTCCACCAGTCTGTGGGCTTTTTTCCACATCTCACTTCCCCCAGCCCTGGACCTCAGACAGCAGAAAGCGGCAGAAGCCCTTCTCTGAGGACCGCACCTCAGAGGAGAGCTGGATCTCCCAGGTGGGATTTGCTCTAAGGCCTCTGGCAGGGAGGCAGGCGTGAAAGCTGATCCCCGAGAGGGCGTGGCTCTGGAAAGCTGGCAAATAAAAATCCGGAGAGCCAGCACCGTCTGGAGACCCACCGAGGACCTGAGGAACCCGCTCAGCCAGCCACTCAGTTCCTGGGCCTTGGAAGTGGTAAGCCTCCTGAGGCAGGAGGAGCCCGGGGAGGACCTGGGGACTGCGAGTGGGGCAGATGGAGGGAGGCAGGTGTTTGTGCTCCGATGGAAGAAGAAATTCCAGGGGAGAATCACTGCAGCGAGCTAACAGCTGCTCACACTCCCACCCAGCAAGAGAGACCCCCAGGCAGACACACACATGCACCCAAAGAAGGATACAGGGAAAAGACAGCCCCGCTCACAGGCTTGCCTCACCCCAAGCAGAAAGAGCGGCCCAACCCTGGCTCATTCACCTGGAGGCACACAGTAAAGAGCCGCCCCTCCCACCCGCACGCTGGTCTAGAGCCCGCTCTTTGCCCGCTGTGTTTCAGATACCCATGGCATCCCCCCACATGCTGCTCCTCTGCCTGCTGGTCCTGGCAGTCCCCGAAGGCTGGGGTCGGCAGGTGGCCGTCCCAGGCTGCCACTTGCACCGTGAGTAACCCCGGGAGCAGAAAGCTGGGTGGGAGCAAACAGCTGATGGACTGGACCGAAGGTCAGGCAGCACCCTCAGTGGACCCCCCTGAGGTTCCCGCAACAGGAGCTAGGCGAGGCTTTGCAGAGGCTCCGTCTGCCACTTGCCCGTCTCCTTCTAGCCTTCAACGTGACTGTGCGAAGTGACCGCCAAGGCACCTGCCAGGGCTCCCATGTGGCACAGGCTTGTGTGGGACACTGTGAGTCTAGCGCCTTCCCTTCCCGGTACTCTGTGCTGGCGGCCAGTGGCTATCGACATAACGTCACCTCTGTCTCTCAGTGCTGTACCATCAGTGGCCTGAAGAAGGTGAGAAGGCCTAGCCCAGTAGTGGCTCGTTGGGGGTGGGGAGAGACCAGAGGAGATGGGGATCTAAGATGGCCCAAGGAAGGTGAATGGAACATGGACCCCCTTCTCCCACAGGTAAAGGTGCAGCTGCAGTGTGGGGGGGACCGGAGGGAGGAGCTGGAGATCTTCACGGCCAGGGCCTGCCAGTGTGACATGTGTCGCCTCTCGCGCTACTAGCCCCTCCCTTCCCTTCCTTCTTCCCCTTGGTCAGAGGGTTTGAGTTGGAGTATATCCCAAATATCCTGAGCCTCGTTGAGGACAACAGCTCCAGCTCTCTTAAGAGTCCGTGATTGTCACCTCCAGAGAAGAGGGGAGTTTCTCTCTCTCCCCTGCCTCTGCCTGGCCTCGTAACCAGCCTATCTAATCATTTCACTCCATTCTTTGTCCCTACCCCTAAATAAAGCAAGCAATTCTCAAGTTTCTCTCTTTATTAAGTCTACCCCCAGGCAGGGGAAGGGGGACAGACCATGGTAACTGTGACACCCCCCCCACCCTAGGACACGGGGAATCTCTTCTGCCTATGCCCTCACCCCTCCCCCTGCCCAATAAATAAAAAGGGGACAAGGAAGTACAGGGTGAGGGAGAGGAGGGAAAGAAAATGCCCCAGGCCCAGGACAGCGTCTGTGTTGGGGGTGAGCTGGGGAGAATAAATAGACCATGGATCCCATGGTGGGGTGAGGAAGAACCTCGTGCTGGCACGAGGCAGGGCAGGCAAGGGGCTAAGTGCCCTTGCTCTAGGCAGGAGCCGGGGTGGGAACCTGCCTGCAGTCTGGAGCCCAGCTTTGCGGGGCAGGTGCAGTCCCTGATGGCAGCTTCCTGGTCAAGCCTGCCCTGGTCGAGTCCTGCCACAAAGGCCTGAGAGTTCTGTTGCCAGGACCACCATCTCTCCTCCTCTCCCCATAGCAAAAGCTGCCCATGCCGGGCCAGGCAGGGAGCCCTCCAGGCCCGCTCTGGCAAGGCCAGGGGTAGGTGTGTGTCTCTCTGGGCCCCTGGGCAGGAGAGGGGATGGAGGGACTGAGAGCTCCGAATTTAGCTCTTCCCCTTCTAGGGGATCTCTAGCTCTGACCCCCACTGGTGGCCACCTGGGGTGTAAGCCGCTGGAGGGGGGCCTCTTTGGCCCCTTGGGTCCCCTGTAACCGGCGTAGCCGTAGCTCCTCCAGGCCTTGCCATAGCTCCTGACGCTCCCGGGCCTTCTGCTGCTCCCTGGGGAGAGAGGGTGAGGCAGCTCCCATACCCCGGCCGCTCTACAGTCCAGCCTCCCTTACCACCACCCCCACTGTAAAGGGGCTGTATGGGAACCTTCCACTTAGGGGAGAGGGCATTGGGAAACTAGCCCTGGTCTGCGGTGGTGAAGCTGAAGGGGAGGAAGCTCCATACCTGGAAGGACGTGGGAGCACGACTGGAGGAGGCAGTGGGGGGCTGGGCGTGGATGGCCCGGCACTTGGCAGGAACACAGGGACACTAAACATCTGATCAGATAGGGTGTGGGGCCGTCCTCTTAGGCTCCCTCCAACCACGAGGAGCTAGCTCCTTCCTGCTTTTTTCCCCTCTCCCCCCATGCCCAGCCCGACACTCACTGCTGCTTCTCTAGCTTGTAGGAGGCTGTGAGCTCATCAAACAGCTTTCCATTCATCTCCATGAATGTCTTGAGCACATTGTAGATCAGAGATACGATGGTTCTTAGCAGGGTCCAGCGAAGGGGGAGGGGAAGAGAAGAACTTCAGTTAGGCGCCACCTCCCTCTCTAGGACTCTGCCTGTCCCAGACAGCATGCAGCCGTGAACACCACAGGCACTGCTCTCTCCCTGCCCCCTTTACCATCCCTGACCCTCTCCAGCTAGGAGTCATCCCACATCTGGACTGGCCGACCCTGGAACCAGCTTCTGTGGGGTGGGTCAAGGCCTGGGCACTCACTGATTCCAGTGTTCCTTAGAGACTTGGTAGAGGGTCCCAAACACAGCAGGCAGCACAGTGTGGCAGTTGTCCTCAATGAGGCTCAGGATATACTCATTGTTCCAGAAATACAGAGCCCGCTCTGCAACCTGGGGGCAGGGCAGCAAGGTGGCAGAGTGGGCGCCTGGTAATGGCTTCCCTGCGTGTGCAAGGGCCCGGTGTCCACCCCCACCTCAAAACCCAGGGAGCTCTGCCTCAGCTCATCTGACCCACTGGAGGAGGCAACGCAGTGAGGAGAAAAGAACACTGGGTTTGGAGTCCAACGCTCAGGGTTGAATCCTAGCTCCACTACACATGGGACGTATGACCTAGGGTGAGGCGTTTAACCTCTCAGCCTCAGTTTTCTCATCTGTAAAATGGGGCTCATAATAGCTCTCTCCCCCCACCCGGGGCTGCTGTAACCATCAAATGAGGTGTTTAATAAATTTAAGTACCAGAGTCACTGTGAGAAGAACTGACTTCCACCAGATTGAGGCTCATAAGATTGAGGGAGACAGTCTGCACACACGTGCAGGAAAAGAGCAGTTATGGCCAGCCTGAGAAGTGGAACCGCCTGGCTGTGCCCTGGAGTGGGACTGATGAAATCAAAAGCCACTAAGAAGAGGGAGCAGGGATAACAACCCATTCTGGAGCACACTGCAGCTTACGAAATAGGTTTGCACTACGTAGTTCTCAGACCTCATCACCATCTGGGGAGGAGATCCCTGTGGTCCCCTTCACAGATGAGGAAGCTTCGTCAGATTCAAGTGGCGGAGTGGTTGCCTGTGACCCCTTAGCCCCTCGGGAGTACAGCTGAAGCCTGACCCTAGGTCTCCTGACCTGAAGTCCAGCATCTCCCCGTCACCAGACCCTGGAGGGTCCAGAGGAGACACTGAGGGCGCAGGGAGCGGTGTTTGTTCGACTGGCCAGCCCTCCTAGTCCCTACCCTGGCTCCCACTCTTACCTGTTCAGACCCCATACCTGGAAATGGGGGCTAGACACACAGCGGGCCACCTGCTTGAAGAGGGGTTCCTGGATCTTCACAAACTGGGAAGGCTCGATGACATCAAGAATCTCTTCCATCTCCCCCAGAAACATCACCTGGAGGTAGGGACACAGGACACGGCAGTTCCCATCTCCCCCCCCCCCCCCCCACGCATTTGACCGCCCTCCAGAAACAGCCCTCCTGATCCCTCCCCCTGGTGGGCATCAAAGCCCTTCTTCGTACCTCCTTCTGGGTACAGGTTTTTGGCCAGTATTTGAGCAGCCCCCGGATCACCTGTGGGAGTTGAGGCAGAGAGGAGTCAGACCTGCAGGGGTGGGGCCTGCCTTGCCCCCCAGAGGTACTCACGTGCTCTGTCAAGGTGGCGTCTTTCTCCAGGAACTGCACCACACAGTATGCCAGCTGAGGGGGGAGGCGGGTGGGTGGAGAGAAGGAGGACTGGGGTCAGGAGGGGACCAGGACGGGAGGCCAGATGTCTGCTCACTTACTGTGTCTACTCTCTCATTACTAAACGTTTATTGACCGACTACCTATGATGTGCCAGACACCATGCTCTGTGTGCAGGGACATAACCGTGTTCACCCAGGAGGAACATTCAGCACACCAGTCCTTATACATTTTACAAAAGCTTCCATACTTGAAATCTGTATCACAATCTGTGGGACCGTGGCAAGAGAAGAGTTTAATCCTGCCTAGGGCAGGTCAGGAGGGAAAGGGCTGGGAAGTCTTCACAGAGCTGATGTCTGAGATCAGCCTTAAAGCGTCATGGAAATTCTCTAAGGTAGACGGAACAGAATTAGTAAAGGAAAAGAAGGTAAGGGAGGGAGGATCCCATGAGTTCAGGACTTAGTGTGTGGCTGGAGCAAAATGTTGGGCTGACCCGGATGACCGGATGGCTGCCCTGACTGTGTCAGGATCTCTCTGCTGTGGCAGGGCCAGGCCTGGGCCTCACCTGGGCATGAAAGACAGACAGTGACTTGACAGAGTGCAGGGGAATCAGGACCCGGACCAGGAACTGCTTGTGCTCGGTCTTCAGGGGCAGCGCAAAGCCATTGATGATGCTGAGGTGGGGGCAGAAGAGAGGAGGAGGGCTCAGAAGACCGGGCCTCAGTCTTTCCTCCCAGAATCCTGATGCTCCGGCTGAGGCCCAGAGAGAATCACCTTCCTAAGATCTCCAGCAGCTCAGCCACACCATTGAAGTGCTCGAGTTCATAGATGAACCTACAAGAGAAAGAGAAGGATGCGGAAGGGCTCAGAGAGATCAGAGCAGGCCCAGCCCCTTCTCAGCTATCCTGCCTGCCACCCCATCCTGCACACTAATCCAACTGTCTCCCAACCCAGAGGCTGAGCTCCCTTCCCAACACCCCAAACCACGCCCCACTGAGATCCACACCCACAGGTGAATCACCCTCCTCAGCCCAACCGCTGGTGCTCAAACCTCTCTTCTAGGAAGCATTCCAACTCTTCTCTTTCTCCCCCAGACCCTAATTCTCATTTTCTGGCCCCCCATCCAGTCAGCAGGCACCCAGGCTGCATCCTTCACTCTTCATGCCTTTCAACCCAATGAATAACAGACACTAAGAGCATCTAGTCTGTGCTATGGACTTCTCAAAATGATCCTGAGAGATAGGGTTTATTAGATCCATTAAACAGATAAAGAAATCGAGGCTCGGCAGTTTGATGACACCCGCCCCAAAGTTAATAAGCAGGATTATTATTGAACTACAACTCCTGGAGGACGGGGATCAGGTCTCACCTATTCTGTAGCTAATAACAACAAGAACAAATGTTTCAGCTTTGGTCAAGGAGCCATATGCTGTGTGCTTTGGAAGCACTGCCTTGTTTCATTGTGATGACTGTCCCTGGGTTAGTGTAGCTAGCATTCCCATTTTAGAGATGGGAGAACCTAAATGATTCGCCCACAGTCACCCAAACATTTGAACCAAACTCAAAACAGGCCACCTAGCTCCAAAGCCAATCTCAACTCCTTCCTACCCTTGTCCAGACCCATGGGGCCCCCTGATGCCCAGTGGGCATCATTGCTCAATACACATTTGCAGAAAGAATCTCTTCATTTGGGTCTTTATGGTCCAGCACAATAAAGATCAAAAGATTTGGATCCTAGGCTCCTAGGCTCCCGGGGCTGACCGAGTCCCTGCAAACTACTTCATCTCCCTCAGCCTCTATTTTTTTCATCTGTAAAATGGAAATAAATACCCTTTCCCTGCTGACCTCACGGGAGCCTTTGCCTCTGTCTTCTCCCCTGCAGCTCCCCTCCCTCCCCAGGTCTCAGCTGGGCAGGCAGCAGGCACCCACCGGAGGAAGATGTGGCTGCACTGTTTGCGGATGTAGGCCCGGAGCCCCAGGAACTTGCCATAGACCCGGTGCAGGATGGTCTTGAGGTACTCACGCTCCCGGGGGTCCTCACTATCAAATAGCTCCAGGAGCTGGGGGACCCAGGGTCAGGGGTCAGGGGAGAGGCCAAGCCCAGGTTGCTCCCATCCTATCCCCACACCCCTCAGAGAGCCTGCCCCTGTCCCATGGCACCACCCGGCCTGGGCTCCCCACTTCACCATCAGGACAAACTTTTGATCCACATATCTCTTGGCCACAGAGGGTTGGAAGTCTGGGCTCTCCAAGAAACGCAGGAAAAACTCATATACCAGCTGAGAGAGAGGAAAGACAAAAAGGTGACTTCAGGAACAGCCTCCCTCCTCCCCCTACCCGCCCTCTGCCAGTCTAGGAGGCCATCCCCCCCTCTACTGAAACTCAGCTCCCTGCCTTCCCCAGCCCCCGTACCTGCAGATGTGGCCAGGAAGGCTCAAGGTTGGGCTCATCCTCTTCAGGATCAAATTCAGGGTTCTCACTGGGTGGCAGGGTCCGGAAGATATTCACTGAGATCTGAAGGGCAGGGGCAGGGTTCTTTTAGGAAGAGCCCTCGAAGGCAGAAAAGCCAGGAGGTCCCTTATCCAAAGGTCTAACGAGCCTCAGCACCTGCCCCGGCAAGCAATTCACTCCTCAGCGATCATGACCTGAACATATGGAAGCCCTGGGTTGGGGGCTGGGGACCCAGGGATAAACAAGTCACATCCCTGCCCTCTATCGGGTACTGGAGTCCAGCGGGGATGACAAGATGTTAAGCAATAAGGTCTACGGACATCCTAGTCAGCAGAAAAGGAGGTGTCTAGCCTGGACATGGAGACGCTTCTCTTCACTGAGAAGAGGCTGCACCTGAGCTAGGCCATGGCAACAAGGGACACGATGGGAGTGCACGCCAGGCGTCAGGAGAGCATAAGCGAAAGTGCAGGGTGGGACAGGCCCAGGAGGCACCGAGGGACCTACACTGGCCAGATGCAGCAGGGCTGTGGGGAGGAGGGGAGGAAGATGTAGGCCCTGAAGCTAAGCCAAAGAGCATGGGGTTATCCTTTGCAGAAAAAGGGGAGCACAGGCAGGTCAGTAGGGTTCCATGTCCCCCAAGCCCTCCCCCAGAGGCCGGGAGCCAGGCAGGTGCTTACCATGCGGATGATGTCAGGGTAGACAGGCTCAATGAGGACCCCCCGGGTGCTCCCCACACACTCCACCAGCTCATTGAGCGCTGCCCGCTTCACCTCCTTCCCCTTCAGGTCAGCCACACAGTCCAAGAAGTCAAACATCACCCCACATTGGGCCAGCTTCCGGCTCAACAGCTCGTGCAGCTCAGAGGCTGGCACATCTGGGGAGAAGGGAGGGGGCTGAGCCTGCGCGCCGGTTACCACAGCTCTGGGCATGGACGAACCTTCCTAATCCATAGAGCAGCCTCCCCCTGCCCCCAGCCCCAATGCTCATGTCATCCTCCACTCTTTGCAGACAGCAAATGCCTCCTGTCCCACCCTCCATTCCTGCAGGATAAAGGAGCTGCTTCTCTTCCTAACCCAGGCTCAGAGAGCAGGATGGCCTGACTCAAAGCAAGGTAAGAGACCCTGGATGCCCGGGCTTGCCACGGGTGCCCAAAACAACCATGCCACCCTTTCATAGGTGGCACTCTGTTCTAAGAGCCAGAGATGAGAAGGAGGGTGGGTGCTGAGGATCTCCAGGGTACCCTCTGGCCCAGCCAGTCGAGCCCCGTGGCCCAGAGATGAGGACCCTACGTGGTGATCACAGGGAGCTGTGCTGAGCACCTGCTCCAGGACCCTGGCGGTAGCCTCCTGGAACCCAGACTGTGGGCCCCACCCTCGGCCGTGGTCTGCCCCCCCAGGGTGGTGCCACTTCCAGATGCCCCACCTCCAAGGATGACAGGCCAGTCAGGCTATGCGTCAGCAGAGGGCTGGAGCGCTGGGGGTGGGGGTCATCTCCAGTGCTGGAGTCCCCAGCCCGGAAGGAGCCATCTAAACCCTCTGATCACAGTGGCCAGCTGCTTCTCACTACCCGCCGCAGCATCGCTTGCCCGCTCTGGGACTCGGGTACCCTGGCAGCCAGCCGCAGGGCTCACCTTTGAGCAGGGGCAGTGGAGTGAGCTCTTGCTGGTTGCTCTGATAGCGGAACTGAGAGGAGCTGTGGGAGCGCCGGGGCCGGGCCCTGCGGAGGGAACGGCGGGAGAAGCCGTCCACCTTGTCGGGTGGGGGCACAGGCGACAGCCCAGGGGAAGAGGGGCTGGTGGGGGTGCTCGCAGGGGGCAGCTTTGTCTCCATGGTGGCCAGGCGGTGGGTCAAGCCTTCAGGGCCCCTGGGGTTCCCTCTGGGCCCGGAGGATGCCGAATGAGGTGAGGCTGACTAACTTGGGCCCATCCTGGGGCGGGGGGGGGCACACAACCACAGTCTGGGCCCCCCCCCCCAGGGCCTTCGGCAACTGCCCAGTCTTGGGGGGCAGCAGAGTAGAGAGGAGGATGGCTCAGGCCTCAGGTCCTGGGGTTCCCGAAGAGTCCAGTTAGAGTTCCCACCCTGGTTCTTTTGAAAATGAAGTCAAGGCAGAGACATCAGCAAGAGAGACAGAGAGAGCCTGTCAGTTCTTCCCAGAAAGACCGCGTGTGCGGCTGCTCCAGTCTTCTATTCCCTCCTACCTTTGCCCAGACCCTAAATACAGGTGCAGCCCATTCCCACAGGAGCATATCCCACCTTCTCCTAGACCTAAAGGCCCCAGGCTCCAAAACAATCCCTCTCCAGTCCCTACCCAGAATGGGAAAAACCCCATCCTCATCCCTGGCCCCTAACAGCATGGGCCCCCCTTCTGCTCCACTAATACAGGCCACCAGCGACTTCCCCAAGAATGGGGTCCCTAATGTCACACACACCCCCTCCCTCCTAAAACCTGGCATCCTTCCCCGCCCCACCTCCTCTTCCTTGCCCCGCAAATCTCATCTGCCTCCCGGTGCGGGGACACTCACTTCTCAGAAGCCCAGACTTCCGTCCCCGACCACAGGGGACTGCGGGTGGGGAGGGGGCGGCCGATCAGGGCTCCTTCGCAGAGGTTCAGCTCCGGGCGCTGGCGCTGGGTGGCGGCGCTCCCGGGTTCTCTCTTCGGCTCCGGAGGGGCCGGAGCATGCCCCCAGCTCAGCCCCTGGTCGGGGTGCGGACGGCTGGCACGCTCTGGGCTGACCCGAGCAGCGCGCGGACCTCTCCTCAAGTCGTGGGACCCGACCCAGCACGACGCGACGCCGCGGGAGCCCCGGCTCTGGGCGCACCGGCACCCGCCGCCCAGCTGCTCAGGATGACATCAAGTCACCTCCCCCCGCCCGGCCCGCACCTCCCCGAGGGCTGGGTAGTTGCGGGGGGGGGGGGGGGGGGGTGCTGCGTCAGGATGTTCCCGGGGGCCGCTGGGAGATGTAGTCCCCGCACCGCTTAAAGGGGGCTGCCGGAGCAAAGGGGTAGTGCCTGCACGGTCCTGGGGTCAAAGCTTAAGCAGAGCGGGATGACGTCCAGCTGGGGCTAGGCTCCCGGGTTCTAGAAGGGAGACTACCTAGGAAGAGAGGACTCAGGAGTCTGCATCGAGAAGCTGGGGGTGATGTTGGGACCCTGGCAGGAAAGAGGCCCGATCCTATACCAGAAGCAAAGATTTGGCCTGCTCCCTCTGTGCTCCAGGCATTTCACCCCCGTGGGAATCCCACCCTCACCCCAGAATGGCAGCACCCTTGAGAACCCACTAGGAAACTGGCACTGAACTGGTTAATAATCTGCAGTGAGCAAGAGCCTGCTGGGAGAGGTGTGGTGCATTCAAGACTGCTGGGAAATGCAGTCCATCCTTAGGCCTTAGGCCTGCAGTCCCCCTCCCGTCCTTTGCTGTCTACGGTGACATCATGGTCTGGGGTTTAAAGGGCCAGCCTCGGAATGGCAAAGCATCAGAACAGAAGGTGCTGCCTGGCGCTGCCACCCCACCCCAGGCAAGCTGGCCTCCCTGGACAGACCTCCCTTAGCCCCTCTGGGCCCTAAGATGTGCTAGTGGGGTCTCTTGTTCAAAACCTTACTGTAGGTATCCAAGGTACAGGTGGGATTTCAAAAGTTTGGCATTCTGGCCAAAAGTTCCTGGCCTGCAGTCCTGGGTCTCCTTCTTAGGACCCTAGACCCCAACACTCTTTTATTTCTCTGAACTCCATCCCCTACACTGCACTGTGAAATCTCCACCCAGAAGTTTTGCCTGGATGAACAACTAACCGGTCCATGTAAGCAGCAGCAATGGGCAATAAGAATGGACACCGAGGTCAGGGAGGGGACTGGGGCAATTTTCAGAGTCTTCTCATTCTGCCTTATACCTTAGCAGCCATCTTCCCTGCTACAGAGGGAGCCCGGGTGCCCACCTGCTGCAACAGAAAGCAACAGAAAGCAAAGCCCATGGATTAGCCAGATGGGGTACAGGGCCGTATGACTTGAGAGCTGGCCAGCAATCCCTTGCTCAGAAATCTTCAGCAGGCCTTATCCACCTGACCCTTGGTGTCCTCGTCTGTCAAATGGAAACCCATAATTTCCTCCTTGCCCACCTCCCAGGCTCAGGAAGTGAAGCCTTGTCCCACATCCCTGCAGAAAAAAACTGGGGGACAACAGGCCCACGGAGCCTTCTACAGCCAAGTGAGGACCCCCACGCCCAGAGAAGAGAAGTGCTTTGCCCAAGGTCACAGAGTCTGTCATCAAAAGCTGGAACCACAGGCCTCCCAGCCTGAGTCAAGAGGGCACCACCTCCAGCCTCCCATCCTTGGCTCCCTGGGCTAGGACCCTGAGCTCTGAAGGTCTCCAGGCCAGGATGACTGTGGAGGGTTTATACTTTATATAAAGGGTACTATGCTCCATTTGAGGATATTGGGGATTGAATGGTGGAAGAGGTAAGACTTCTTACAAGACGTGACATTTGAATTGGGTCTCAAAATAGATAGTGTCACCTGGAGGTTATGGGGTAAACATTATTTTTATTTATTTATTTATTTATTTATTTATTTATTTATTTTTAATTTTTAAAAAATGTTTATTCATTTTTGAGAGAGAGAGAGACAGAGCGTGAGTGGGGGAGGAGCAGACACACACACACACACACACACACACACACACACACAGAATCTGAAGCAGGCTCCAGGCTCTGAGCTGTCAGCACAGAGCCCAATGTGGGGCTCAAACTCACAAACCGTGAGATCATGACCTGAGCCAAAGTCTGTTGCTTAACCAACTGAGCCACCCAGGAGCCCCAACATTATCATTTTTTAAATCATCATTATTGAGATACCACTCACATACTATACAATTCACCCATTTTGGTATTGTTTAATGTGTATAGAGTTTCAGTTTTGCAAGACGATAAAGTTCACAATGTGAATATCTTTAACACTACTGTATGCTCAGAAATGGCTAAGGTAGTAAAATTTGTTATGTGCATTTTACCACGGATCAGACAAAATGCCAAATCCAAGCCCTCCACCGTGGACCCAGTCAAAGGCACAGCCCCCAGGCTATCTTCCATGATCCCATCTACACCTATCAAGACCCCATTGAGGGATTTCCCTGAGGGATTTCTTCTGGGTGGACCATCCCTGGGAAAGGGAGAGCCTCAACCCCAGGGCCCCTGAGGCCTACAGCACCCAGTTTGCCTGATGAGTTTCTACCTAATCTAATATGGAGAAGTCCCCAAGGGGTCCCACAAATCCTGACCCTCTCCCTTTTCTGTGGAGAGGCACCGTGCCCTGGATCTTCATCCCAGGAATACCCCTGTGAGGCCCCGTCCTGAGAGAACACCATCCTCTTTACTCTGTTCTCTGTCTTTACTCTGTATTATTTATTCTCTCATTCAGCTCCTACTCCAAGGCCTGGGTCAGGTTGCGGAATGACTACATCTTTGGAGTTGGTCTTCTGTGGATCTCATGGCACGTTGCAGGAGGCAGCATGAAAGACCTCTGTGCCCTTCTAAGTCCTAGTTATTCCTCTGCTGTGGCACAGACACTGTGCTGTGTCACAGACTTGAGTGCAGCCTCCCTGGAGGGAAGCTGGCCTAAGAAACAGCCACCCAGACTGAGGGCCTAGATGCTGGGAATGGTTCTGTGTCCCCAACCTTTGCACGTGATGCACCCTGTTCCCACAGCAGGGGAATAGTTGCCTCTCCAAGTCTGGACTTCAGGACTTTTCCTAGACTCCAGTATACACCCTTCCGCTCCCACTGCCTTTGGGAGTAGTGATGCTTGTTCATTCACTTGCTCCACAGGCACTTACACACAAGGCCTCAGTTTTCCTTTCCTGTAAAATGGGGATATTAATAGTACCTACCACCAAGGACATAGTGAAGAAAGACGAAGCAATGCGTATAAAGTGACAAGCCCAGGGCCCAGGACATCACACAGGCTCAATTCATGGTGTCTATCATTTTAATTATTTAATTTTTTAATTTTTTTAAATTTTTTTTTTCAACTTTTTTAATTTATTTTTGGGACGGAGCGAGACAGAGCATGAACGGGGGAGGGGCAGAGAGAGAGGGAGACACAGAATCGGAAACAGGCTCCAGGCTCCGAGCCATCAGCCCAGAGCCCGACGCGGGGCTCGAACTCACGGACCGCAAGATCGTGACCTGGCTGAAGTCGGACGCTTAACCGACTGCGCCACCCAGGCGCCCCATTATTTAATTTTTTAAAAAATCTTAATTTATTTTTGAGAGAGAGAGACAGAGTGCAAGCCAGGGAGGAACAGAGAGAGAGGGAGACACAGAATCCGAAGCAGGCTCTGGGCTCCAGGCTGTCGGCATAGAGCCCGAGACGGGGCTTAAACTCACAGACATCGAGATCATGCCCTGAGCCAAAGTCGGACACCCAACCGACTGAGCCACCCAGGCGCCCCTATCATTTTAATTATTAAAAAAATGTTTTTAACGTTTATTTATTACTTTGAGAGAGAGAGAGACTGCACGCTAGGGAGCCTGCATGAGTGAGCGGGGGAGGGGCAGAGAGGGAGAGTAAGACACAGAATTCGAAGCAGGCTCCGGGCTCTGAGCTGTCAGCACAGAGCTTGATGTGGGGCTCCAATGCAGGGCTCGAACTCACAGACCTTGAGATCCTGACCTGGGCCGAAGTTGGTTGGACATTTAACTGACTGAGCCACCCAGGCACCCCTCTCGTTTTAATTATTATTAATTTAATAAATGTTGGATGAACATAACACTGCCCCTGGCCTATTATGGGAGAAAGGTTAATCTCTTGATTCATTCCACATTTTCCTATTAATCTGCCTTGAATGGAACCTTCCCAGTACTTCCCAAAATTACCTAGGAGGCTGTTCCTTAGTCCCTTCCAGGTAAATGGACTGTACCACCTACCACCCCAACTCCAGGTTACCGGGGATAAAACAGGCTCTTGGAAGAACAGTGACTTGCCTGAGGCCACACAGAGCTGGGACTGGAATCCAGGCCCCTGGCTCTCAGGTCAGGGTGGTTGCCCTTGCTTCAGGCTGCCTTTATTAGATTGCAGTAGAGTCCCCCTCCCTAGTAAGGCTAAAATAGAATTATAATTACCTGTCGGTATCCTTTAAATCACCTATGATGTCAGAGGGCTTGGGTGGCCAACCCTGTAGAATAAGAGTTGGCAAACTTTCTGTAAATGGCCACGAAACAATTATTTGGGGCAACAGCTCCCCACCTTCCAACAGCTCCCAGACAGTACTTAATCGAGCGTGGTTGTGTTCCACTAAAACTTTATGGATACTCACATGTGAATTTCATGACATTATCATGTGTCATGCAGTCTTATTCTTCTTTTGATTTTTTCCAACTATTTAAAAATGTAAAAAAAATTAAAATTAAAACTAAAAAATGTAAAAACCATTCTTAGCTCACTGGCTGTACAAAAGCAACAGACCCCTGCTCAAGGGATTAAGTCCATCTGTTATTAATTTTAGGTTAGAGATAAGAAAAACTAATTTTTTTTCCCCCAGAGAGGAGCTGGAGGCTTGACCAAATGCGGAGAGAAGGGAGGGTCGGTAAATCTCCTGCCCAGCATTCCAGGTAAGGGGGGGGGGGGGGGACTTCCTCGGTGATGGACTTAAGAGTATTTATAAATCGGTTTTCTTATCTGTAAAATGGTTTTCTTATCTTTCAAATCTCCACCTAAGAAGGTCATGAGGGTTGAATGAGATAAAAGATGGTGAAGCGTTTTGTAAAATGCAAATGCTTACTCACTTAATTGTTTCTATGACGCGCGCTGGGGCTCTCACACAGACTTTATTCCTCTGGGAAGCTTAAGTTTGATGGGACACTGTCCCTTTAAATCCTGCCTAACTACCTCAAGTACTTGGAAGAGTCGGCACATGCGCATTCCTCTGCGGGGCTGGTACCTCCTGCAACAGCCTTCCCAGAGCCCGTAGAAGGGAGGTTAAAGGTCCTCCCACCGAGAATTTTTACGCAAGCGTAAATCAGGATCAGGAGCCCTGTGCCGTGCGGAGAGCCCAGTCCCTTTTTCGTGCTCGAAGACTCCGCCCCCCGCGGCCAATCAGCAAGCCTCGCCCTTTACAACGGCGAATGGCATTGAGCGTGGGGGGCGTGGCTGAGGGTCCGGGGGGCGCGGCCTGGCGCTGAGAGAAGCGGCGGGGAGAGCCGGGGGCTCTAGTGAACAGCGAAGCCCGACAGGCATCGCCGGCGGGTGGCGAGCGCAGGCGGCCCGGGCCCGACGGTCTCCGAGATGTCACGATGGCTGTGGCCATGGTCGAACTGTGTAAAAGAGCGGGTATGCCGCTACTTGCTGCACCACTACTTGGGTCACTTCTTCCAGGAGCACCTCAGCCTGGACCAGCTCAGCCTCGATTTGTACAAGGGCAGCGTTGCCCTGCGGGATATCCACTTGGAGATCTGGGTGAGGAACCAGGCCCGAGCTCGCGAAGGGGGGCGGGGGGCGCCGCAACGACCTAAGGATTCTGACTGAAGGGTGGGCTGGGGACCGGGCATACGGCGTGGAGAGGCCATGGGAGTCAGGCCCTTTCCAGGCGACTGATCGCTTCCAGAGCCAGAAGCTGGGTAGGACTGGGTCCCTGCCTCCACAGTAGGAGAAACTGAGGCTGGGGAGGGGGATGTCACTTGTCTGAAGAATGCCAGAATAAGCACATCGAGTTTGGGGCCTGAGTTGGGAAGCGTGGTTCTCAGGGGCTAAGGGGAAGGTGAGGAGGGAGCGGAGGAACTAGGGGGCTCTAATAGGACCGGGCCAGGGCAGTGAGAGAGTTGGGGCCTTGCAGCTGGTCAGGGAAAGCTGGTAGGGGTCCGGAGTCCTGCCGAGAGCACCTGTGGGAAAGGTGCTCTGACCTCCTGACCCTAAGATCCTGGGCCAAGTGGGTGGGGTTCCCGCCTCCGGACGTGGATGTCAACAACCGCGTCAGCGCCGGTGTTGATCAACACCTCGTGTGACTGGCGACTGCCGCCCCTGCCTACTTCCTGCTTTGGGGAGAGTGGGATGGACCCAGTAGCGTTTGGGGAGGGGCTTGGGAGTTAGCATCCGTCCCCACCTGCCAGAGAGTCCCTGAGGAAAAATGGAGAGGTTTGGCTTCAGGCCGGGAGGAAGCCGAGGGAGATGCTGGGGAGGCGGGAGGGAGAAGGTCTGGGTCAGAGGCCTGAGGCTGGGGGCGGTGAGAGGCAGTGACTCACAACTCAGCTGAACTGGGAAGTTGCAAAGAAGCCACCAATTAGAGGCATCAGCCCAGGGCTGGCACTGGGTCAGCCCTCCAGTCCAGAGCCGCAGGGGTGGGCATGGGGCAGGGGCTTCTCAGTTTTCTGGCTGGGCCGACAGAGTGCCTGGCCTAAATGCAATGTGGGGCAGGAAGAGCTGAGCTTTAGGGGTAGGCAGGCCTCCCTGGGCAAATGTAAGGTAAGAGGAAACGCCTGAGCCCAGAGCTGGGGACACTTCCCGATAGCTTCTTGCCTGTGAATCCTAGTGGAGGAGGCCTTTTCTGACCTCTGACTTCAGCCTCTTAGGCTGGCCTGAAAGAAATGGCCAAGACCTCTAGGCTGCCTCTTCCTACTTCCAGTCCCAGAAAACACTCCCACCCTGCCCAGCCCTGCCCTGCCCTCTTGGAGATTGAAATGGCTCCTAGCTAGGATGCTTTCTGGGCTGGCCTCAGGAGTTGTCCCTTGGAAAGCAGGTGCTTTCCCCATAGCCAGCCCCTCCTCCAAGCTGCTCTGCCTGCCGCTCCTGCCTTGAAGACCCCAGAAGAAGCTGAGTGCCTGGGGATCCTGGGATGGGGTGAGGAGAGAGACTTCAGTCACAGTCCTCACCCCACACTGAGTGGTTAAACTAGGCCCTTCTCTCTAGGCTTCAGTTTCCCATCTGTGGATCTCTGGGTAAGGAATTTCAACTTGACCTCTATGAGTCTTCTAGTTCTGCCATGTGTTTGTTTACTCACGGATCCAACAAGCGTTACTGGGATCCTCTCTGGGTGGTACCACACACTACCTGGGGTCACGTGAAGCAGGCAGGTGAGTTCCTGCCTTCAAGAAGCTCCCAGACTGGCAACAGTGCTATTTCCCCATTGGTAACCAGGGGTTCTCAGCCTCATACCTCAGAGAGGTACAGCTACACCAAATGTTTGAAGTTGGGCAGGGGTCCCCTCCGGCTCAGCTCGGCCCTCTGCCAGCCTCTCGTGTACACTCCCCTTGAACTCCACACTGATCCAGAGAGAACGTGGGTGCTGCTGCCCTCCGCTGTGCCTTTGCACGTGCTGTTCCCGTGCCTGGAACATACCACCTTCCATCCCCTCTGCCTGGCTTCCTCCTTCTCATCCTTCAGCTCCCCCTCCTCTGGTTTAAAGGATGGACCACGTTTGGATGGGCCAAGAGTAGGGATCAGCTAGAGCGATAGTAGAAGTTTATAGGTAGCACAGGGGCAGCGGGTGGGGGGTAGGGAGGGGGCAGGGAGAGCCAGGGAGCTCTCGAAGGTCGCAGCAGCCCACCAGGAGTGCTGCAGCCAGGGAGACCGCCACATTTGGAGGTTTCCCTGAGCCGGATCTGTCCCTTCCCTGCTCCCAGTCTGTGAACGAAGTGCTGGAGTCCATAGAATCACCCTTGGAGCTGGTGGAAGGCTTTGTGGGCTCTATCGAGGTGGCCGTGCCTTGGGCTGCGCTGCTCACCGACCACTGCACCGTGCGTGTGTCAGGACTCCAGCTCACTCTACAGCCCCGCCGGGGCCCAGGTGAGGGCTGGGCAAGGCCAGGGGCAGGGGGCTGGGGAGCAAGTGGTAGGAGTAGGCCTGGGCACCTCTTCTGAGACCCTCTGCCTACTCACAGGGCCAGGGGCTGCTGACTCACAGAGCTGGGCCTCATGCATGACCACGAGCCTACAGCTGGCTCAGGAGTGCCTTCGGGATGGGCTGCCCGAGCCCTCTGAGCCACCACAGCCCCTGGAGGGACTGGAAATGTTTGCCCAGACCATTGAGACTGGTAAGTAGGCCTCCCATGGCTACCCTGCTCCCTGCCCCCCTGTAGCCCACAAAGCAGGGGCCCTAGACAGTGGGATGGCCACTCTGCTGCCCCAGTGGGGAAACTCTGCCTGCTCCCTTGCGGCTCTACCTGGCTTGAGACCCCTTTCCGCCCCTCAGTGCTACGAAGGATCAAGGTGACCTTCCTGGACACTGTGGTGAGGGTGGAACACTCACCAGGTGATGGGGAGCATGGCGTGGCGGTGGAAGTCCACGTGCAGAGGTAGGGGCATGCCAAGCGGGGTGGTCTGGTGCGAAGAGGAGAGGGAGTGAGGGGCTGCCGCGTGGCCTTGGCGTTGCCCCTGCCCCTAACCCCAGCCTGGGCTCCTGAGAGGTAGCAGGGCGGATTTGGGGTGGTCCTGGTGGTGGCTGTGGTGGTGGGAGGACCATATCGTGAGCCTGGAATGGGGCCCGACGGCCAGGGTGATACAGGCCCAGAGTGGCTGGGGCCCTAAGGAGCAGGTTACACACCAGGGTCTGAGGAAGAAGGGCTGGCCATGGAGGTCCAGGATGGCCTGGCTCTGGTGGGGAAGCTCTGCTGTCCAGACTCTGACCCCAGACCCCTAGAACAAAGTACTGTGTTCGGAGAGGGGCGCCAGCCTGAGGTGGCTGGGGCAAGGGCTCATCCTCCACTCCCCAGACTGGAGTACTGTGACGAGGCAGTGCGGGACCCAAGCCAGGCCCCCCCAGTGGACGTGCACCAGCCCCCTGCCTTCCTGCACAAGCTGTTGCAGCTGGCGGGGGTCCGCCTACACTTCGAGGAGCTCCCCCCACAGGTGGGCTGACTCTGATCCCCACAGTTTCTTTCTCCTTCTAATCCCTGTCTTCTCTCCCATCTGCCCCCGCTGACCGTCCCCCCATTCCTTCTGACCATCTCTGACCTCATATGTTCAACCCGTTCCCTCCTGTATCCTCTTGCCTCCAGGAGGAACCCCCGAAACCCCCCTTGCAGATTGGCAGCTGCTCAGGGTATATGGAGTTGACAATGAAATTGAAGCAGAATGAGGCCTTCCCAGGCCCCAAGGTAGGTCCCAAGCCCCTGTGGAGGATGGAATGTGCTCCATTTCAGAATACTCCTCAGCAGTGCAAAGCAGGGTCATTGAGTGGGGGAAGTTACTGCCTTCTTAGCAATTAGAGAAACAGGCTCAGTGGTCAAGTTGTGGCCGGGGTTCCAGAACTAGCTGGTGACAGCTTAGCCTGGCAACTGACATCCTACGTCCTCTGGGTGAGGGCAGGTGAGTGGTGGCTCTCAGAGGGCCTAGGTGGCAGATGCAGGCTCCATGGTTGTCTCCTCTGGCCCCTTCTGGCCCCAGCTGGAGGTGTCTGGACAGCTGGGCTCCCTGCACCTGCTCCTGACCCCTCGGCAGCTCCAGCAGCTTCAAGAACTGTTCAGTGCCATGAGCCTTGCAGGTGAGGCCTCTGGGCGCTCCAGGGGAATGGATGCCTGGGGAGGGGCCAGCCAGGCCGGGCTGACAGAAACAACTGTCCTCCTCCTTAGACCCCGAGGGCCTGGTGGACAAGCTGAACAAGAGCCGCCCGCTAGGTGCCGAAGATCTGTGGCTGATTGAGCAGGACCTGAATGAGCAGCTTCGGGCAGGGGCTGTGGCTGAGCCCCTCAGCCCAGAACCCCTTGCCAGCCCTCTTGTCAACCTGGACAACACTGGTGGGTGTGGGGTCACACTTGGCATTTGTCTGGGCAGCGAGCATGGGTGCAGGAGTGGGGACCAAGTGTGGCTTTCCCTAACCTCCCCTGTCCTGGCCCACAGACCTCTTCTTCTCCATGGCGGGCCTCACAAGCAGTGTGGCCTCAGCCCTCTCCGAGCTCTCCCTCTCCGATGTAGACCTAGGATCTTCTGTGCACAGCGACATGGCCCCCCGCCGGCTGTCTGCTCATGCCCACCCAACTGGTGAGTGCTCCTGGGGCAAGAACAGCTGGAAGAGGCCTCAGTGCCCCTGTGATGTCACGTGGGTGCAGGAGGCCTCCACTCATGCTTAGCCGTCCGCGTGGGTGACTTGGTTCCCTGGGGATGCTCGGGAGGCTGGTGACACAATAGATAGAGGGCTAGGTGTCAGAGTCAGTGATCTTGGGCAAAGCATTTAAATTCTTGGAGACTCCGTTTCCCCTTCCATAGAAAGGGTGTAATAAGATCTAACCTTGCCGAGCTATACGTATTGACCGGTGTTTGTCGAGAGATCATGTGTGTCAGGCGCTGGACTGAGTGCCTTGCCACCTGTAGTCCTTCCAGCTCCTTGAGAGGGTTGAATTGAGCTTGGGCTCAGTTTCTGGCATGATGAGGCTCTGTGTCGCCCCTGCCCGGCCAGGCCCCGTGCCAGAGTCATAGTCCATCTGGGCCAGGGCTTCTCCCAGCCCCTGGCCCAGCATCTGACCATCACTTTACCTGGGGTGCCCGTGAGCTCTGGGAAGTCCCTGGTAAAACCTCTCTCCTCTCAGGCAAGACGGCCCCCACACCCCTCCCGGACACCCTGCGCCCTGACTCGCTGCTAAAGATGACCCTGGGGGGCATGACCCTGACCTTGCTTCAGACATCTGCCCCATCTTCTGGACCACCTGACCTCAGTACCCACTTTTTTTCGGAGTTTGATGCCACCAAGGATGGGCCCTTCGGCTCCCGTGACTTCCACCATCTCCGACCGCGCTTCCAGAGGGCCTGTCCCTGTAGCCACGTCCGGTACAAGCCTGAGGCAGGGGCCCAAGGAGAGACTCCCCGAGCCCCCCGAGCCCAACCTCTGATGCCCAGCTTCTTCCTCGCAGGCTAACGGGTACAGCTGTGCAGCTGTCCTGGGAGCTGCGGACAGGCAGGGGCCGGCGGACTACCAGCACACAGGTGCACTTTGGGCAGCTCGAGGTGCTGGAGTGTCTGTGGCCCAGGGGCGCTTTCGAGCCTGAGTACACGGAGGTGAGGGCCGAGAGCGAGTGTGGATGTGGGAGGGCCCGCAGGTTCAGGTGGATCTGGAGGCCCCGCCTGACTCTTGCCTCCTATGTCCCATCCCAGATCCTGAGCTTCCCCGGCAGCCTGGGTTCCCAGGCCTCAGCTCGGCCCTGTGCCCACCTGCGTCATACACAGACTCTACGCCGTGTGTCCAAGGTAACCCCCCCAACCCGTGCCTAAGGGCCCTTGGCTGTTTCCGTGGTACCTTGACCCCACCCCACCCCCCGGCCTCCCCTGGTGGCTGCCTGCTCCCACCCTCCAGCCCCCTTGCCTGTGCTCCAGCTAGAGCACACCTCCCCATCTGGGAGCCCTTGAAGACGATGTCTGGGCCCTACACATGTATCCTTTGGCCTGGTTGCCCCTTCCCTGGCTCATCTTGGCAACCCCTGCCCGTTTTGAATATTGGATGGCTTATATTAAACAAACATGGTCCTCTTTGTCAGGCAATGTGGTGAGGGTCTCCCTCTCCCTTCCTAGCTTTGTCCCCTGTGCAAGCTTTTCTCCACACCAGCCAGGCGGCCTCTGCGTTTTGTTTTTGCTCAAGGGGGTCCCTTCCCATCCTGCCCTCACCTACCCCACAGTTCTCGCTGACCTGAACACCTTCACCCTCAGAGCCAACCCCGGCGCCCAGCCGCCTGCCATTGCCACTCAGAACTGGCCCTGGACCTAGCTGACTTCCAGGCAGATGTGGAGCTGGGGGCCCTGGACCGGCTTGCTGCCCTGCTGCGCCTGGCCACCATACCCCCTCCCGAACCACCTGCTGGCCTCCTGGTAAGATACCCAGCTGGGGCAGGGGGCCGGCACGGACCCTCTAGCTCACAGCCATAGTGCTGGGGCCTCTGGCAGCTCTGATCACCCCCCTCGTCCCGCAGACGGAACCCCCACCAGCTGCCGAGCAGCAGACAGTGGTGCGGTTGTCAGCACCCCAGGCCACGCTGCGGCTGCGCTTCCCCATTGCTGACCTGCGGCCCGAGCGGGACCCCTGGGCAGGCCGAGCTGTGCGGGCTGAGCAGCTGCGGCTGGAGCTGAGTGAGCCCCAGTTCCGGTCAGAGTTGAGCAGTGGTCCTGGTCCACCCGTCCCCACCCGCCTGGAACTTACCTGCTCCGACCTTCACGGTGAGAGCCCCCAGAGGACAATACCCAGGGCAGGGCCTCAGGCCTCTGGGAGAGGGGGGCCCAGGGCTACGGAAGGGACTGAGACACAGTTGGGATGGACTGGGGCCCAAGGTCTCACCAGCTCTGTGAGATGCCAGCATTACCTGTCTTCAGGCTCCTCTGAGAGTGTGCAGAGTGGACCCTTCATCACTGGACTGCTGCCGGCCATGGGTGTGAGGGAGGGCGCAGGCACCACGATGGAGGCTCCGGGCCCCCACTAACCCCACCTGACATTGGGGAAGAAATGGGGAAAGGCAGCAATGACAACCCCTCCTCTTCATCCTCGCAGGCACCTACGAAGACGGAGAGAAGCCACCCATCCCCTGCCTGCGGGTCTCCAAAGCCCTGGATCCCAAGAGCCCTGGGCACAAATACTTCCTGCCCCAGTAAGTGGGGGCTCAAAGGGCAGACAGGAGAGGAGTGCTTTGCTCCTGAGGGCAGCAGGAAGCTGGAGGGGGCGGGGACCAGGGGCTGAGGGAGACTTGCAGCCCAGTGACAGGCCTGTGCCCTGGCAGGGTGGTGGTGACCCTGAACCCCCAGCTCAGCAGTGCACAGTGGGAGGTGACCCCCGAGAAGGGAGAGGAGCTGGAGCTGTCGGCTGAGAGTCCATGTGAGCTGCGGGAACCTGAGCCCTCGCCGTTTTCCTCCAAGAGGACCATGTACGAGACAGAGGAGGTGAGGCCCCAAACCCAAGGGAGCCACTTGGTGGCTGTGGGCCAGGAGGACAAGATCACTTAGGGCACCAGGTGACGTGACCCAGCACCGGCAAGAGTGGCATCGCTTCCATCGTCTTTGATCGGTGGGGAGTCCGAAGCACCCCAGCTCATGGGGCCTAAGGGTGAGGACACTGGTGGGGGCAGGTCCTTCGCTGGGAAGATCAGGACCTTGTCTCTTGGCAGGGACCTCGGGATCCTTTTCTATGAAGGTGATGAGATTTGAGTGAGAGACAGTTAAGGGCCTGGTCTCTGGGCTAAAGTGGGTTTGAATCCAGGCTCTGCCCTTCTAGCTTTGTCATCTTAGAACTGGTCTAACCTCTTAGAGACTTATGCTCAGATGAGTTTCCTTATCTTGAAAGTGGGTGCAGTGACCTGTGTCTTAGGCCTATCATGCGGATAAAGGAGTTAACATATATGAGGCCCTCCAAGCAGATTTGGCGTGCTGCCAGCGCTTCTCCCGAGATGGCTGCCCTACCTCCCAGAAGAGAAGGGCTCCCATCAGTGCATGAGAATGAATGAATGAATGAATGAATGAATGATAGGAAGTCAGCGTGCAGACCAGAGTCTGATTCCCGAGCCAGCGGCAGACCCTGACGTCTCTCAGATGCCTTTCCCCACTCCCCTGACCAGATGGTGATTCCCGGAGACCCCGAGGAGATGAAAACCTTCCAGAGCCGGGCCCTGGCACTATCACGCTGCAGCCTTGAAGTGGTCCTGCCCAGTGCCCATATCTTCCTGCCCAGCAAGGAGGCCTATGAGAGCCTCTATAACAGGTGGTGACTCAGGCGAGTAGGGGGAGTATGGGGAGGGGCCGGGCTGGGCCACCCTCACTGCTGCTGTCCGTCCACTTGTCTCAGGATCAACAACGACCTACTCATGTGGGAGCCTGCGGACCTGCTTCCCACCCCTGACCCCACTGCTCATCCCCCTGGCTTCCCCGGCCCCTCAGGCTGCTGGCATGCCAACTTCAAGATGTGCAAATCGGCCTTCAAGCTGGGTAGGAGGGATGCCCTGGCACGGATCCCAAGGTCCCCAGAGCTGGGTAGGGCTGGGGCAGCCCTCCCAGGTCTCCTTCCCACTTGGCTCTTTGATCTCACCCCAGACTCTGATTCGGATGAGGAGGATGCCCACTTCTTCTCAGTAGGGGCATCAGGCGCCCCCCAGCCCCCTGCCCCTGAGTCCCCAGGTCCTCGCTCCCAGAGTACCTTCTCTACACTGGTGACGGTGCTGAAAGGTCGGATCACAGCCCTTTGTGAGACCAAGGTGAGGGCAGCCCTGGGGAGGTGAGCCCCCCTGACTCCAGAGCTCCCCACCCACCACTGGCAGGAGAGCAAGACCTGTGTGAGCAGTTGGGGAATCTGGGGGAAAAAGCCCCAGTGGGCCCGAGAGTGGCCCATCCAGCTAGCAGCACCCACCCATGACCCACCTATCCCATCACACCCCATTAGCGCCGGTTGTATGCAAGGTGCCATGCTAGGGGTCCAGATGGGTGCTGTCTCGTGCTGGATGGCGGGGAGGGCAGGGATGACTCCCCTTCTGGCAAAACAGGCAAGTGTTGCTCCAGACCTTTAGCAGAATCTGGGTAGAGCTGGGGCTGGTCCTAGGCGGGCTGGGGCTCCAGGGCCCCCTCCCCTGCCAAGGGCCTAGGGGCTACTGAGTGCCCTGGTGGGGCCAAGCCACGTGCTTTGTCTGCAGGATGAGGTTGGGAGGAGGCTAGAGACCTCACACGGGGAACTGGTGTTGGATGTGGAGCAAGGCACCATCTTCAGTGTCTCCCAGTACCGAGGCCAGCCAGGACTCAGCTACTTCTGCCTGGAAGCCGAGAAGGCGAAGCTCTATCACCGAGGTATGAGGGGAGGGGGCTTTCAGGAGGGACTGGGCCCCGGGTGGAGGGGACGGCCAGCCAGCTTGGCAGGGGGCTCACCGGGTGCCTCCCCAGCGGCTGTGGCTGACCGCCTGCTGCCCAGTCGCCTGGAGCCGCCCAGCTTTGCTCCTCCGGCCCAGCTGGCCCCAGCCATCTACCCGTCAGAGGAAGGCGTGACTGAGCGGGGAGCCTCGGGCCACACGGGCCAGGGCCGGGGCCCCCACATGCTGTCCACTGCTGTGCGCATCCACCTGGACCCCCACAAGAACGTCAAGGTACAATAGTGCCCGCTCCCGGTCCACCCGCTTGGCTGGGACGACTGCCTCTCTGGTGCCTGGCGGGCTGGGCCCCACCATGCTGACTGTGCCCCACCTCCAGGAGTTCCTGGTAACACTGAGGCTCCACAGAGCCACCCTGCGCCACTTCATGGCCTTACCGGAGCAGAGTTGGCACTCCCAGGTGAGTGAGAGTGGTACAGGCAGGCAGGTCTCTGGACCAGCGGGGAGGCCAGTGTGAGGGGTCTGGGCTGGGCCAGAGCTGACTTCCAGGCGAAGCCCCTGGGCAAGGGGTATGGTGGCAGCTGACAGGTGACGGGCAGCAGGTGGGGAGCCGTGCTGGGGTGGTGGGGGTGGGGGTTGCTTAGAGGAAGGAAGAGGGCCCTTGTCCTCACAACTCCTGTCCTGGTCCCCAAAGCTGTTGGAGTTCTTAGATGTGCTTGATGACCCAGTGCTGGGTTACCTGCCCCCAACGGTCATTACTGTCCTACACACTCACCTGTTCTCCTGCGCCGTGGACTACAGGTACCCAGGCTGGGTGGGCCAAGAGCCAGGGGCGGGGGCGCAGGCTCTCATGTGTCAGGAGCCTACTCTAGCCCACATGTGACCCCCAGGCCCCTCTACCTCCCTGTGCGCGTCCTTGTCACCGCTGAGACCTTCACGCTCTCCAGCAACATCATCATGGACACCTCCACCTTCCTACTCAGGTATGCGCCACCCCCACCCAGCTTACTTTACATCCCACTCCAAACTGGGCTGCAGCTGCTACTCCCCTGGGTCCTGCCTTTCTGCTGTGTGTCCTCGGGCCGGTCTTTGAGCCTTTCTGTACATTAGGGTGATGATCCCTCCCTCGAGAATGAGAATTGGTTCCGCCTTCCCGGAGGACAATTGAACCTCTGAATCAGAGCCTTAAAAGCATTTGTGCTCTCTAACTTGACAGTCTCACTTAGGTGGTTGTCGTAAGGATCTATAAGAAAAACAGGTGGAATGTGATGTCTCTGGAGTATAGCTCAAAACAGTTCAGGGGCACCTGGGTGGCTTAGTCGGTGAAGCATCCTACTCTTGATATCAGCTCAGGTATCGATCTCAGGGTTGTGAGTTCAAGCCTTGCATTAGGCTCCATGCTGGGTGTGAAGCCTACTTCACAATAAAGAAATAAAACAGTTGAAACCTAGAAATAATCTAAATACCCCCAGATTATAACCTGAGTCAGTAAACATGGGTTACCCAGCTATTGAAGTCAAGTCAAAGAATGAACTTGAAAAATATGGAAAATCCCTTAATGCAACATGGACTGAAAAAACCTACGTCAAGGCTTATGAGGGGTTATGTGTGTCCGTGTCTGTGGCTTCACAGAAAGGATGAAAGAAATGTATAGGCACTTTTCTCAGAATTTGGGATCAGGGAATGTGAATAGAGATCATTTCTTTTTTCTTTCCACATTTTGAGATGTCTCAAAGGAGGTTGTGCTATGTTGCCATTAAAATAACTTATTTTGGGGCACCTGGGTGGCTCAGTTGGTTAAGCATCTGACTCTTGATCTCAGCTCAGGTCTTCATCTCAGGGTCAGGAATTCAAGTCCTGCATCGGGCTCCACACTGGGTATGGAGCCTACGCAAATAAGAATAAAATAAGAACATATTTTGAAAGAACAATGAATGCCGGAGGGGAGGGACGCAGGACACGTCCCTCCCGGGGCCACTGTGAGGTGAGGGGGAGGTGCAGGAAGTACTTGGAGAGCCCTAAGTGCCATGTGACCTAAGCAAGCTTGTGCTATTTCGGGCCTTCGGCTCAGGAGACAGGCCCAGTCTCCCCATGGTACAGACAAGAACACTGAGGCCGAAGAGGACCCAGCGCTGGCTTCTTGTGGGCTTGGGACCCCCTGTGGGTGCCCCCTTGCCCGTCTCTAGGAGCCCCACCCCTGTGGCTCCCATGGAGCTGCAGTCTGCAGCGGCTCCTGGGCCCTTCTCAGCCCTGTTCCCCACCAGGTTCATCCTCGATGACTCGGCCTTATACCTGTCTGACAAGTGTGAGGTGGAGACCCCGGATCTGCAGCGAGGTGGGCAGGGCCTGGACGGGGCTCCCTCCCCCCTGAGGGACCCCAGCCCCCGGCCACACCCAGAGCAGCCAGATGTCCTCACCTAGCTGCTAGCTGGGCCCTTAGCATGCACGCCAGGGCTGCACTCGGATGAGCCCCACATTCTCCCCTGTGGGGGTGGGCCAGGCGCTGGGTGTGAAGAAGCAACTGGAACTTCTCTTACTTTCTGCTTCAGATTACGTCTGTGTCTTAGATGTCGACCTCTTGGAGCTTGTGATTAAAACCTGGAAGGGGAGCACCGAGGGCAAACTGGTGAGTGTTGCCCGGGGTGGCCCAGAGCCAGAGCAGTCGCAAAGGCCGATCACCGTTTCCCTTGTGGCCGTCTCTTCTCTTCTGCTACCTGGGCCTGGGCTGGGGTTATGGTCACTGCCTGCCCTTCAGTGCTGGGCTCTGTTTATTGGCCCTCCCGGAAAGGGCCAGGCCCATCGTGCATGTCTCAAACTGGGAACCCTACCACCAGAAGGCAGCTGTAGCCAGAGCAAAAAAAGGGCCTTGAGAGTCAGATGGCGTTTGTGGGGCCCCATTTCCTCATCTGTAAAATGGAGATAATCGGCCCCACCTCCCCAGCTTGAGGCGAGGGATTGAGGACGGACACGGGAACGTTGGCAAGCCGGGAGCACCCCTGCTGCCTTGGGTGGCCCCGAGCGAAGCCCCTTTTAGTCTCAGGCTCAGTTTGCTCAGTGGGGTTGCCGGGCAGCAGGCTGTATGGAGGGATGGACCCTGGGCAGGTGGGGTGTGGAGCCTGGGCTGACGGCGCCCCGCCCCCCAGAGCCAGCCGCTGTTCGAACTGCGCTGCTCCAACAACGTGGTGCACGTGCACAGCTGCGCGGACTCCTGCGCCCTGCTGGTGAACCTGCTCCAGTACGTAATGAATGAGGGCGACCTACACCCCCCTCCCCGGCCCCCCAGCCCCACGGAGATCGCCGGCCAGAAGGTACAGGTGAGGCCTGGCCCTGCAGGCCACTAGAACTCTGCCAGGCCCCTGCCCCTGCCCCTGCCGTGGCCCCCTCGGGGTGGGGTGCTGGCTTCGGAGGAGCAGGCGTGCCTCCTTCCTGTCATTCATTCATCCCTCCTCCCCTGCCTGGCCCAGCTCTCCGAGAGCCCTGCCTCCCTGCCCTCCTGCCCCCCAGTGGAGACAGCCCTGATCAACCAGCGGGACCTGGCCGACGCCCTCTTGGACACCGAGCGCAGCTTGCGGGAGCTGACCCAGCCTTCAGGTGGGATGGGAGTGCTTTGTGGCCGGGGGACGCAATCAGGCGCCCAAATCAGGCATTGCACCCCCCAAACTGGACTCTCTCTCCACAGGTGGCCCCCTCCCTCAGGCCTCGCCCGTGTCAGTCTACCTGTTCCCCGGTGAGCGGAGTGGGGCCCAGCCCCACTCGCCCCCTGTTGTGACCCCTACTGGCAGCTTGGGGTCCTGCTCAGAGGCCAAAGAAGATGCAAAGGAAGAGGAGGGAGATGGAGACACTCTGGACAGTGACGAGTTCTGCATCCTTGACGCTCCTGGTCTGGGCATCCCGGTGTGTTGGTGGGGAAGGCTGGGCAGGGCCAGGAACTGGTGGGAGAGAGTGGCTCCCTTCAGCGTGCTTCTAGAGCTCCCGGGGAGGCTGGGTCTGTGGCAGGGCTGGGGGCGGTGGGGTGGTGGTGGTCTCTGGCTCTGGGCTCTGAAGGATTTTTCCAGAGGAAGAAAGAATGGCATCCAGGACAGAGGGATGGGACATAGGACATCAAGAAGAGGGAGGGCGATTAGCAAGAAGGGGGTGGAAAACCATTTGGCTGCAAAGGTACAGATCTGCTGGCCCCCAGGAGCCAATGTGAATGTCATTTGTAAGCAAGACCCAGGGCCCAGAGAGACAGGCCTGGCAAGAACAAGGGGCACTTAGCCCCCACCCGGGAAAGAGCACTCTGACACAGCTTCTGGGGATGGTGGCCCAGGGGAGTCATCTTTTGTCCAAAACAGGGAGGGAAATGTGAGGATGGGGACGAAATCGCGAGGGTGGTCTGGACTGAGGAAAGTATCTGTGCACACGTGTTCACTTGGCCTTCTCCCTGTAGCCCCGAGATGGGGAGCCCGTGGTGACACAGCTGCATCCGGGCCCCATCATCGTGCAGGACGGGTACTTCTCACGGCCTCTGGGCAGCACAGACCTGCTCCGGGCACCTGCCCACTTCCCTGTGCCCAGCAGCCGTGTGGTGCTACGTGAGGTCTCCCTCGTCTGGCACCTCTATGGAGGCCGAGACTTTGGCCCCCACCCTGGCCACAGGTGAGAAGGATGGGTGTAGGTGGCAGCTATGGCCATGGGGCCCACCCACTTAGGAGATGGGGCCCGGGCTGGGGTTCAGCTCTGACCTTCAGCCACTGATAACCTTGAGCAGGATCCTTGCCTCGGTGGCCTCCGTTCTTCCTTCCTTGCCCTGCACCCACCTCCCAGGGCTGAGCTGGAGAGTGTCTCCCGTCCCTGGCTGAAGGGCCCACTCAGGGGAAGGGGCAAGGGAAGGGGTTCCCCTGAGTCCATTTGTCCCCTCTCTGTCTTTCCAGGGCAAGAGGCGGCTTCATGAGCTCCAGGGGCTCCCCTTCTCGCTGCTCTGGCCCCAACCGGCCCCAGAACTCTTGGCGGACGCAGGGGGGCAGTGGGAGGCAGCACCATGTCCTCATGGAGATCCAGCTCAGCAAGGTGAGCTGGGGGCAGAGTGCAGAAAGCCGCCGGGGTGGGGGACAGGGCAGGCTATCCCATCCCTGCCCCTCAGCCAGCCCTTCGTGGCAACTTACCTCAGGGTCCCCCGTCACGCACCAAGTCACCGAGCGGCTGCCGTGCTGCACACTACGTGCTGTGCTAGATGTTGGGTGTCACGACAGGCAAAGCAGACAGCACCCCTCCCTTCCTGTCACTTGTGTGGTAGTGAATGGAGCCACGGATCTGTATGGTGTGGAACGTGGTGAACGTTTGGGGAAGGTGAACCAGGGAGGGGCACGGGGAGCGCTGGGGAGGGGGGCCAGCCATGTTCTCGAGAAGGTGCAGTTGCACGAAGCCCTGAGGAAGGGAGCAGGAAGAGGTTTTCAGGCAGAGAGCACGGCACGAAGGCTGCCAGCCAGGAGCCTCCCTGGTGTATCCAGAGTGGCAAGGAGGCCAGCAGGCTGCGGCCGGGCAGGGAGGAGGGCGGTGGAGGCCGTGCGTCCAGCTGGCAACCAGGCTCGCAGGCCCCACAGACCACGGGACGGCTTGGGTGTTTACTAGAGTAAGGCGCCCTCAGCAGGAAACAGTGGCTGCACGGGGTGGCCGCTGTAGAGCCCATGATGATGGTCAGATTCTGGAGAAATTTTGCTGGGGAAGAATAAGTTGGGTGGGTGGCCAGGCTAACCTGAGAGATTGTGCAGGTAGAGGTGCCGCCCATTGAGTGAGCACACGGGCTGTCGTGGGGCTGGCACATCGGGAGCAAGGGTGGAGGGCAGGCTTTGGAGGGCGAGGCCAGGGTGCAAGGTGAGCAGGCGTGTGCTTTATGAAGAGCCCGGTCGTGTGGAGAAGGGGCTGGGGGCACCACCAGGAGGGGCTGTCCAGGGGGAGGGGACAGCAGTTCCAAGATTAGCTGGAGGCGGTGGACAGGACACAAGTGCGGAGGGACTGGAGAGATGTTCTAAGGAAGCAAGCCTGATGGCCTTGGTGACGGAGAGGTGGGGGTGCAGTGTGGGGACTTGGTGACAGACAGGTGACACTTAGGCGACAGGAAGGGAACGGGAGCAAGTAGATTCAGGGGAGGAGTTCAGTATGTTAAGAGGAGTTTGAAATGCCTGTGGGACAGCGACAGGGAGGCAGCCAGGTGGGGGGCTGAGGGGGGTGCTGGGGGCAAGAAGGGTGGCTGAGAGACAGGGGCCCTGCCTGCATGGCTCAGGCCTCCACCCACCCCTCAGGTAAGCTTCCAGCACGAGGTGTACCCAGCGGAGCCGGCCCCCGGCCCCGCGGCCCCCGGCCAGGAGCTAGAGGAGCGGCCACTGTCCCGCCAGGTGTTCATTGTTCAGGAGCTTGAGGTCCGAGACCGGCTCGCCTCCTCCCAGATCAACAAGTTCCTGTACCTGCACACGAGTGAGCGGATGCCACGTCGCGCCCACTCCAACATGGTACAGGCCACCCCCGCCGTCCACGCTGGGCAGAGCCGTGTGCGCACGCCCGCGCCGGCCTGTTTGGGAGAATGCTGGGGCTCGGGTGGGCTCAGCTGTGGCGACAGCATGCGCCGATGCAAGGCCAGCTGGGCACGGGGTGGGGGCAGGGACCCGAGGCCTCGCGGGCACCCAGAGCTTGCCCTCTGCCCCCAGCTCACCATCAAAGCACTGCACGTGGCCCCCACGACCAACCTGGGTGGGCCCGAGTGCTGTCTCCGTGTCTCGCTGATGCCCCTGCGGCTCAACGTGGACCAGGTGAGGAGGTCAGATGGGGGTAGAGCTGGAGGTGAGCCCCACTGCCTCCGGGCCTGGGCGCCTGACCTGCACCTTCCCCTGCAGGATGCCCTGCTCTTCCTCAAGGACTTCTTCACCAGCCTGGCGGCTGGCATCAATCCTATGGTTTCGGTGGAGACGTCCACTGAGGGTGAGAGGCTAAGCTGGGAGGGGAGGGTCCGGGCCTCCCACCTCCCGGCCATCCCCAGGCCCATCCCCAATCTGTGCCCCCCACCCTAGCTCGCCCTGAGACCCGAGTCCAGCCCAGCAGCCTCCAGGAAGGCCAGGCTGAGGACACAGAGACGCCTGGCTCCCGGGAGACCACAGGCAGTGGACACCGCTCCTCTGCCGAGCAGCAGCCTATCTACTTCAGGTGGGGCTGCAGGCTGGGGGGTCCCAGCCCAGGCCGTAGAGGGCCGGGTCAGTGACCAAAGGCCCCTCTCCCCGTTCCCCACCCAGGGAGTTCCGCTTCACGTCTGAGGTGCCTATCTGGTTAGATTACCATGGCAAGCACGTCACCATGGACCAGGTGGTAAGTAGGGCTGTCGGGCAGGCTGGCTGTGTGGGCCCATCCCTCTCATCCCCATTCTGCCCAGGTGTGGCCTAGGGGGCCAGGGCTTGCATCCAGGTGACATCAGCTGCTGAGTCGGCCTTCAGAGGCTGCTGTGGGCTGGGCAGGCCCCTGTGCTCCATCGCATAAACCCCAATCCCTTCTCCGTCCCCAGGGCACTTTCGCTGGCCTCCTCATTGGCCTGGCCCAGCTCAACTGCTCTGAGCTGAAGCTGAAGCGGCTTTGTTGCCGACACGGGTGAGCCCTTCTTGCCCTGCAGCACCGCTAGCCTCTCTCCAAGGTCCTCTAGCTTCCCTCTGCTCTGTTTCTGACTGGTTGTGTGGCCTTGGCCAACTCATCACCCCTCTGGGCCTTCAGTTTCACTCTGTCTAATGGGGACCATCATCCTCCACAGTCCTCCGGGGGGTGCTATAGAGAGCATTGGGGTACCTCAGTTCCTGGTCCCATGACCCCTCAATGTGTGGCTCTACCTCTCCTCTCCTCTCCCCTTCCCAGGCTCCTGGGTGTGGACAAGGTGCTAGGCTATGCTCTCAACGAGTGGCTGCAGGACATCCGCAAGAACCAGCTTCCTGGCCTGCTGGGGGGCGTAGGCCCCATGCACTCAGTTGTCCAGCTCTGTGAGTGGCTGACTATCAGGGCTCTGGAAACTGCTCTTACTCTTGGGCAGCCTAGAAGCTGCCTCAGGGATAGGTAGAGGAGGTCTGAAGTCAGGGCTTGTGTGGACAGCGCAGCCCTGAGCTTCTCTGACAACCCTGTCCCTGCAGTCCAAGGGTTCCGGGACCTGCTCTGGCTGCCCATCGAGCAGTACAGAAAGGATGGGCGCCTCATGCGGGGGCTGCAGCGGGGGGCTGCCTCTTTTGGCTCCTCCACGGCTTCCGCCGCCCTGGAACTCAGCAACCGGCTGGTGCAGGCTATCCAGGTGAGTGGGCACATGGTTCCAGGCCAAGTAGGGCAGGGAGGGTGCTCCACAGCACCTGACCCATCCCCAGATTTCTACTGAGGATAGTCTTGGGTGTGTGGTCTCATGAGACACAGTCATGGATGAGAGAGGCCCAGTGACCAACTTGGGGCCCACACAACTCCCATGTTGGAGGGTGAGTGCCCTCCAGGCTCTACAGCCCACTGGTGTCTGTTCGTGGCCACCTCTTGAACAGGAGGGCAGGGGGTGTGACTCTGTTTACAGGCGGAAAATCTGAGGCACAGACCGGCCCTCACTCATTCAGGCCCTGCATTTTGCTAGGCCCAGACAGATCCCAGGGACACCAGGGCATTGTCCTGTGAGCAGCTGTAGGTCAGTGCCGTGAACTCTGGTAGAGGGACTAGGACAGACACGCCC
Organism: Acinonyx jubatus; assembly: GCF_027475565.1. Taxonomy (NCBI): domain Eukaryota; kingdom Metazoa; phylum Chordata; class Mammalia; order Carnivora; family Felidae; genus Acinonyx; species Acinonyx jubatus. Next base: position 7,439,657 of record NC_069390.1, read on the forward strand.
TTGTGGGGGAGCTCAGTGCTTTCTGGGATCTGCAAGCCCAGCCCCCTGCAGGCAGGGGGCAAGATCTCTAGAGAGGAAGCTGGAAGGATTAGCAGGTCCCAGAGAGGCCCCAGAGGCACAGGTGAAGAGACTGGGTGAGAAGTGAGGGGGCAAAAGGAACAGAGGAGCCAGCTTCGGAAGGTAGAGGGGACTCGGTGGGGGTGAGCAGGGGGGAAGCCGGTGCTCTGCCAGAGCTGCCTCTGCAGCGGACAGGGCAGGGCAAGGTGCAGGGTAGGGGAGACGGTGCACTCAGTCTCAAGAAAGCTGCCTGTGTGGCACCTCACAAATGGGGCAAGGGCACACAGATGTGGTCCACACGAGGAGGGTTTGGGGTCCAGAGGACGTTGGGCGAATCCCCTCAGGAGGCATGTGCCCACCTGAAGCCCCTTGACCTGAGTCGTGGAAGCATCAGCAGGGCCCCAGGAGCAGCACCATAAAGCACAGCTATGGAGGGAGACAAGAGTGCGGCGGCTCCCTGGGCTGGCCAAGGGTCTGGCACGGTCCTCTGGGGCTGGCTCGGGGGGCCTCGGGGCTGGACGTGTGTGCCCCCGCCAGGTGTCCTCATCCAGTGCCCTCCGTGTTCCTCTAGGCCACAGCTGAGACGGTGTATGACATCCTGTCCCCTGCAGCACCCATCCCCCGCTCCCTGCAGGACAAGCGCTCCGTCAGGAGGCTACGAAAGGGCCACCAGCCCGCCGACCTCCGGGAGGGTGTGGCCAAGGCCTATGACACAGTTCGAGAGGTGATGAGGCCCCGTCCCCCCTCCCAGCCCCACAGCCACCTCCCCACCCAAACCCCTGCGCTGACCTCCCACTTCCACAGGGCATCCTGGACACGGCTCAGACCATCTGTGATGTGGCATCCCGGGGCCACGAGCAGAAGGGGCTGACGGGCGCCGTGGGGGGCGTGATCCGCCAGCTGCCCCCAACTGTGGTGAAGCCCCTCATTCTAGCCACGGAAGCCACATCCAGCCTGCTCGGGGGGATGCGAAACCAGATCCTTCCCGACGCACATAAGGACCATGCTCTCAAGTGGCGTTCGGATGAAGGCCAGGACTGAGTGTCGGGGGCCCAGGACCCAGGGGCACTGCTGCCCACCTCGCGCAGCCAGCCCCAGTGGCATCTTGGTCCCTGCGCCTCCCCAGATCTTCGGCCCACAGCTGGGCGGGCCCTCGGGGGAAGGGCCTGGAAGGACCCTTCCTGGCCCACCCTGCCAGTCGCTGTGAGAATGAGGCCTCCCTGCCTGGGGCCTCGGCCCTGTCTCTGCACTTTTCCTCTGGGGAGAAAGGACGCTGCCTCCACTACTACCTGGGCCCACACTGCCGCCTTGTCCCAGAATAGGAGGCATTTGGACCCTCAGACCCCAGCCCCACTCAGCCAAGTATCTTTCTATGTCTGGGGGGAGGTGGGGGACAGACCCTGTGTGGTTCAATGTATTTTTAAGCTCCTTGAGCGTGTGGGTCAGTGTCTGCATGAAGTGGAATAAACTGCCCACCGCCAGCCCCCTTGTCCCGTGTACCTGCGCTGCCCCAGCCTCAGCCTTGACCTTGGCTCTCACTCAGATCCCCACCTCTGTACCCAGCACCTCCCATGTCACCACCAGGGGTCACCACACCTGCCCAGCAGGTTCAAACTGGCCCCCAGCTACCTGCCCACCCCTGCACCCCTTCCCCTGCCTGCCCTGCCTCCGCCCTGGGCTCCTTGCCACTCGGCCCCACTTCTGCTGTGGCAGGAGCGGAGGGGGCAGGAGGAAGGCTTGGAGCCCGCCTCACCCGACCATGTTTCTTGGCTCTATCCCTGCAAGAGCCCAGGATCCAGCCTTACCTGGGGCCAGGTATTAGGGGACAGCTGGGAGGACACTGGCCTGCAAAGGGTAGGGCTGTGGGGTGCCCCCGGGAGATGCAGACCCTGAGCATGTGGCCTGAGGCTACGCCCTTGGTCTCTGAGCCTCAGGTGCCTCCTGGTAATCCCTGCCTGGGGACCAGGAGGGTCAGTCAAGGCCATACCTGGAAGGCTGGGCCCTCTGGAGGCTGCTCCGCGTCCCTAGCAAAAGGCTGTTCAGGTGACTGGAGCCTCTGCCCTGGGGTCCCAGCTCCAGGGCACTAGACAGGGAAGGACACTGGGGGGTAGCATTGGCCAGCAGGGGTCCTGACAGGCGTTTCCCTACATGGGGAAGGGAAAATGCCCACTGTCCCCACCACCACACATGCATGCGTGCACACACACGCCTTGTTTCAGAACAAGAAGGGGCTACTCTTATGCCCCACCCCACCTTGCTCCCCCAGGCAGGTGGGTCTGTGGGGAAACTGAGGCTCAGACTAAGAGGCACAACTTAGAGAACCCTCACCTTGCTAGGGTCATCTGCAGACTTCTCTTTGGTGAGCAAAGGTTCTCCCCCCAACCCCAGTCTCCTCTGTGCCCTTGCTGTCCCCTTTGTGTCTGGGCACCAAATGAACAGGGCAGAAGTTTTGTCCTGGTGGATCCCAGGGGTCTCGGCTGCCCATGGTCACCTGAGGGGGCAGGGAGTGAAGGAAGACAGGCTGTGGGTGGCTGGGGTCTGATGCCACCAGAAGGGACAGATGGGGGCCCAGCCTGATGCTTCCTAGAAGTGCCCCACCCCACCTGGGCACAGTCCAGGGTTTCATGCCCTTCGAACCACACTTGTGATCAGTATTGACAAGCAGCAGAGTAATCATTAACCACCGCCAGGGGCTGGGCCAACGGCTCAAAAGGCACTGGGCCCAGGGCGTCCCCACTTCCTCCTTGTGCCCCGAGGGCCAGCCAGGCACCGAGGTAAGAGCTGGTCCAGGTGGTCAGACCCCTACAGCCCCTCTGCCCCAGGGCGCTCCTGAGCCCAGCTACCTTTTTGCAGGGTTCCCAGCCCCTCTGAGGAAGGAAGGGAAGGGCCTAAGCAGCTGCTGGGTGACCTGAGCCAGTCCTTTCCAGCCCTGGGGCCTCAGGTTCCACCTGTGAGATGAGGGAGCCCGACCCCTGACTGGGCAGTGGCATCACTGCCTCCACTAAGCCTGGCGCTTGGTCTGGCCTGGGCATCTTTGGGAGGGCCTTCTAGGCTTTGGTGATGGGAGGTGTCACCTGCTATGGTGTCTTCATTCACAGGCCTGTCTTTCCAGGCAAAGGACTCCTGCCCAGGGACCTCCCATCCCACCTTGACTGCATCCCAAGAGGGTGGAGGCTGCTTCGGAGAGGTTGCCAGGCAGGACAGAGGCCCCGCTCCGTGAACTCGGGCAGCCTCCTTTGCCTCCCTGGGCATCTCCAGTGTCAGGAAAGGGAGAAACGGTCCAAGTCCACTCTCAAGGCTCAGAGTCCCAGATCCTCCTTCTTCTCCCAAATGTCCCCTAGGTGGGTAGGACTGGCCTTGGAACCTGTCACTGAAGCCTCTGGGGCCAGATCCTGTCTGGATCTGGGGGGTGGGAGGTTTGGCGAGAACACACTTTGCAGGAGGAAAGTCTGCTCCCCTGGGAGTCCTGGGCTGGCTCCAGGACCTCGGGCAGAAGCTCCTTCGGATCTTCACAGCAAGGTGGGACCCAAGGGTTGAAGGGACGGTGGCTTCCAGCAGTCAAGGCTGGCGTGCAGGACAGGTCTCACAAGCCCTGATTTGCAAGTGAGGAGGAACCAGCAGGAGATGAGGCCACACGCTCAAGGTCACCCAACTGCCAGACCCCTGCAGGCCCTCAGGCCACTGAGGTGCTAAGTGCTCTTGCAGATGGTGGTCGCTGACAGCCCTGTGCTTAGCATTCTGCCGGCAGGTTTGCACATCGCACCTTCTCAAGTTCCCTGTTTCTCCCCGTCGCCTTCCTCTGTCCCTATTTGCTCCGTTCCTTTCCAGTTCTCTCCGGCTCTGCATCTGCTTCTCCCACCTTCTGTGTCCCCCGCCCCCACTTCACCCCTGCCCCTCTCAGTCTTGCCTCCAGCTTCTCATCTGGGGCCATCCTCAGGAATCTGGACGGTCAGAGATCCCTGGAGACCGACAGATGTCCAGCTATCCCTCACTGTCCCTCTGCCCTGTGGCTGTGGCAGGAAGGGTGGGCAAAGGGCAGAGGGTGGAGGCCACGGTGGCCCAACCTGGAACTGGGGCCCGGCTCTGGTTGGGAAAGAAAGGAGGAAACAAGGAACTTGGGGACAGAGGGTGTGGGGTGTCAGGGCGGGCAAAGGCTGCCCAGGAGCTATAAATCGGGGCCACTCCCGGCTTTATGAGCAGAGCTGGGGCTGAGACAGGACTTCGCCCAGAAAAGAAGGGCTGGCATCAGACTCCAGGTGTGGGCCCCGGATGATAAGGAGCCTCAATAAAGAGACCACGGACCTGGGGCCATGAGGACCCAAGAGGCCCACGTGGGTGGGCACGCGTCCTCCCCGGACTTCTGCCCAAGGGGGAGACACCAGACAGGCAAGGTCCAGGCCTCCAGTTGGTTCCCACCCTCTGTAACAGCAACTCCATGTGGAAGTGCCCACTGGTTCCAGTGGGGCTGCTGTTATCGGGGATGGGGACCAGTACCCACGGAGGCGGAAGAGCACGCCAGCAGGGACCTCCACGGCTGCGCTCCCAGGCCCAGGATGGCAAAGGGCAGTGGGCTGTCGGCAGGCTGCCAAGACCGAGTGCACAGGGCTCTGACCTATGAATTGACAGCCAGTGTTCTCATCTCCCCTCTGGCTGCCAATTCCATAGGTCACAGGTATGTTCGCCTCAATGTCAGCCGCCAGGGACCTGCAGTGGAGGGAGGGGAAGGGATGGGGCGAGGGGTGTCCAGAGGGCAGGGAAGACTTGCTACCCCAGGGCAGCCCTCAGGTCCAACTCCTTCCTGTTTCATTCCTACCTTTCCATGTCCCCTCCCGTGAGCCTGCCCTGCTTTAGGTCCCTGCCTGTACTGACTGCTTGTGGCATGCCTGAGTGCTTTGCCCATGCTTTTCCCTCTGCCTGGAACACTTTTCCCTGCTTTTTTGGTGCCAGGTTCACCCTTACTAACTGTTCCAAGCTCTGTCCAAGCATTGGTGCCTACAGGAAGCCTTCCTGAAGCCCACTTGATCCCCAGTGCCTGCCTGGGCACCCCCAGCAACCTGTGCTTCCCCAGAGAACTGTACTCTCCCCCCCACCCCACCCCGGTGTTTCCATCCTCCCCACCACCTGTGAGCTCAGCTCCCAGCACCCAGCCCCCTGTGCTCGGTGGATGTCCAAACAGATCCTAAGCCTTCGTCTTGCACCCCAAGGAAGCACCACCAATGTCCCATGTGGCCAAGAGGGGCCGAGGGCTCCAGGCCCCAGTCTGTGTCAGAGCCTCTCCAGGACGAGGACCCCCCGAACCGCCTCCCCTCCACTGGCCTGCTCTCTCCTGTCTCCCTGCAGCACAGCCCAGACTTGCCTGCCCAGCTGTGGTGGCCGTGGAGGAAGGCGACCGTGTGGGGGCAGGACCTGGCGGAGGTCGCCACAACAGCCTCTCTCCTGCTTGGCTTTCATACGATGCGATGCCGTTCCGGAGACATTCGCATTTGAATTAAAAGCCTTCTGCTGCTAAAAGATAAGCTTTTCGAAATTGGAAACAGAGACCTAAGAATAAAGTTCAAATTGCTCAACGATAGGAGCCGGCTCTGGAGCCCTTTCTGTGTGCCGGGCCCTGGCATGCATCGGTCACCTGGGATCAACTCAACGACTTTGCGAAGCGACTATCATGGACCTGTTCGGGAGATGAGGACTCGGGGCTCACAGAGGGGGGAGCATCTTGCTAAAGTGAGAGTAGTTGAACCTTCTCTCTCCGAGGACCAGGCAGCTGGCAAGCATCCAGCCACCCTCTCTGGCCCCTATGACTCTTATCCCAGTGGGGCTTTTTTGCTGCCCCATCGGCTCCGGATCCCTGGGCCACCATCTTGACCGAGCTGGGCTCAGATGTCCCTCCCGCTACCTCCCCTCACTACCTCCCACTGCTCCCCCCACCCACCACACCTTGGGCCCCTGGGCCTCTCCCTGCTCCCTCTTATCTTATCCCTTCAGGGCTGAGAGCTCCATGCTCTTAACACCCAGGGCTCCAGACTCCTGGAGGGCAAAGTCCATGATTCACTCATCCTGCCTGGCCCCTGACCCCACCCCAGCATGGCAGGTGTTCCAGAAACCCTGGCCCTCTTGGGGGCTGTCAGGCCCCAGGCTCAGAGTGCTGGCTTAGGGTGGGTGGGTGGAAGGGTGTCCACTTCCATCTGCCTCTGGCAGCTCCAGGAGATCATATCCCAGCTCCAGAGCAAGGCCCACCCAGCTGCCTCTGACCAGCTCGTTTCTCTTCACTGTTTCCAGAGAGGCCCCGGGCCGTATGCTCCTTGCCTAGCCTGCATCCTGCCCCCACTTTCTCTTAAGACCTCCGGGACACCTGCTGCTTGGTCCTTTCCCCCCACTCAGTGGCTCCCGTGACCTGACCGCTCTTAGAGTCCCCATCACCAATGCCTGGCTATTCCCTGCCCAACTTGCGAACCCCTGGCCGCAGCAGCCACTGACTTTTTGTTTCCTGTAGCCTCGGAGACTGGTGCCGAGTAGCTGCTTAATAAATGCCAGCTGAAGTACCGACCACATGGCCACGCGTGTGAATGAAGAGGCCTGTGGGGAGCAGGCCGCAGACGCAGGCAGGCGGGTGCAAGGCCCTCAGTGAGTTCCGGCTGTCGGCTGTCGTCTCCATCACCATCACCATCACCATTGCTGCAAGTTTGTAAAACAACATGAGGCTGACGAGGCATCCTGAGGGCATGTGCAAATTCCAACAGCAAAGAAAGCCCTATGGGGGAAGGAACGGTCAGAGTGGGGGGGCTTTGATTGGGAAAGTCTCCCCGAGAGAGGGGAGTCTGAGTTCAGCTTTTGCTGCGGTGAATCCTAGGAAAAGGTCATGAGCACCGGGGAAGGAGGGAATAACAGGGAAAAAGGTACAGAAAGAAGGGGCTGGGGGGGGGGGGGGGCGGGTGTGAGTAGAGGCGACCCTGCGCTTTCGCAAGCCTCGCTCCCTAAAGCCACCACCAGGGGGTGCACTGGGCCACGTCCCTCCCTGGCTGGCTGGGGCTGACGCTCCCCACCTCCTCCCCAGCTCAGGGACTCCTCCCAGCCCTTCTCCGAGCAGCCCCCCAGGGCACCCCCCCCCCCAGGTCCTCACAGATGTCAGCTCCCTTAACACAGTGGCGGCTCCCAGGCACTCAGTGCACACCTGGCACAAAGTGGGATTCCTTAGGGACTTTTTTTTTTTAACATGTATCTATTTATTTTGAGAGAGAACGCAAGTGGAGAAAGGGTAGAGAGAGGGGGAGAGAGAGAATCGCAAGCAGGCTCTGCGCTGTCAGCACAGAGCCGGACAAGGGGCTCGATCTCACCAACTGTGAGATCATGACCTGAGCCGAAATCAAAAGTCAGAGGCTTAACCGACTGAGCCACTCAGGTGCCCCTTGATGGGGCTTTTACAGCTGCTTTTTGTGTATAAAACATAAATTTAGGGGTGCCTGGGTGGCTCAGGTGGTTAAACGTCCGACTTCGGCTCAGATCATGAACTCACTGTTCTTGAGTTCGAGCCCCGCACGGAGCTCTCTGCTGACACCTCGGAGCCTGGAGCCTGCTTCGGATTCTGTGTCTCCCTCTCTCTCTGTTCTTCTCTCTCTCTCAAAAATAAGTAAACATTAAAAAATTTAAAAAGCACATAAATGTATAGTGTATATTTGTCTCATTAAAAGTAAGTCCCTGTGTAACTACCACTCAAGAAAGAAAATCTGTGCCGCCGAGCACCCCATATGTGTCCTTCCGGGTGCCCCCCCCCCCCCCCCCAGGTAAGCACAGTGCCGCCTTGTAAGATAATCACTTCCAGTTCACCACCCAGGTACATAGCGGAAAACACTATGTGTTCCTTTCACCTGGGTTTGTGTTGTTGTGTGTTTATTCTTTAAGTGGACCCGGCTGCTGGGTTCGTCTGTGTCCGCGTGGTTGCTGGAGCCATAGTGTGTTTCCATCCGTTCGCTGCTGTGCCGCATTCCGCTGTATGAATAGAAAAGCTGGGTTGTCCTTCTTACTATAAACGGACTTAGTACTGCTGGGTCACGCACGGGGCAGCAAATACAACGCTGGACCAGGCTGCACAGTGGTCTGAAGGAGGAGCGCCTGGTTACAGGCGGGTTTTTTTGGTTTGTTGTTGACAATCATGAAACCTTCAGAAAAGGTGCGAGAAAAGCACAATGAACACCCTTACACCCTTCGCCCAGATTCACCGATACTTAACATTTTGCCACGTTTGCTTTCTCTTTCTCTTTCTCTCGCACGCCTGAATGTTTTCGGAACCATTTGAGAGTAGGTTACGTACGTTATGACCCTTCACCCTTAAATATTTCAACACGTACCCCCCCCCCCATGACATCTCTTTACACAACCACAGTACGGTTACCAAATTGAGGCCCAGCGACAATGACGCAATACTGTGATCGTACGTGTCATCCCCTTTCAAATGTCTCCCGTTGTCCCAATAAACGGGGATCACACCTCACCTGTGGTCGCCTGGTCCCTTCAGCTTTCTTTAGTCTGCAGTTGTCTTCGACCTTGCTTTGGTTTTCAAGACCTTGACATTTTTGAAGAGTACAGGCCAGTTGTTTTGTAGTATGCCCCCTCGGGTTTTTTCCCCCCACTTGCCCCCAATTAAGAAAATCAAAGGGGGCGCCTGGGTGGCTCAGTCGGTTGAGCGTCCGACTTCAGCTCAGGTCACAATCTCACAGTTTGTGGGTTTGAGCCCCACAGCAGGCTCTGTGCTGCCCACTTGCTCAGAGCCTGGAGCCTGCTTCAGATTCTGTGTCTCCTTTTCTCTCTGCCCCTCCCCCACTCACACTTTGTCTCTCTGTTTCTCAAAAATAAATAAATGTAAAAAAAAATTTAAAAAAAAGAAAATCAAATATGTCCATTATGTGAAATTTTGGCAATATAGGAAAGTAAACAAAAATTGCCTCAGCTCTGATGATGCAAGAGTAGCCCTGTAGACATATCCTGTAATCACTCAAGTTAGCAGACTGTGTTGTTCTATGCACTCTGTACATTAACTCACTTAGCCCTAGAAGGCGGGTGCTTTCCTTAGCCCCACTTTACAGCTGCTCCCAGAAATCTCAAATCTTGCTAAAGATCACATAGTTCGGTAGGACTTGAATATGACCTTGTACTTGGCCCTTATGCTACACTGCCTCTCGATAGTTGTTGGGTTTGAGTGTGTGTGTCTCAAACTTTTAGTGACATTTAAAAAAAATTTTTTTTAACGTTTATTTATTTTTGAGAGAGAGAGACAGAGTGAGACAGAGTGTGAGCAGGGGAGGGACAGAGAGAGAGAGACAGAATCAGAGGCAGCCTCCAGGCTCTGAGCTGTCAGCACAGAGCCCGATGCGGGGCTCGAACCCACGAACCGCGAGATCGTGACCGGAGCCACAGTTGGATATTTAATCGACTGAGCCACCCAGGTGCCTCTCAACCTTTTATTGACATTTGGAGCTGGATAATTCTCTGTTGGGGGCTGTCCGGTGCATTGCAGGATCCCTGACCTCTGCCTGCTAGATGCCAGCAATGTTCTCCCAAGTTGCAACCACCAGCAACATCTCCAGACACTGCCAGAAGTTTCCTGGGGAGTAAAACCACCTCCAGTTGAGAAACTCGTGTGTGTGTGTGTGTGTGTGTGTGTGTGTGTGTTGAGCCAGGCCACACTGTGTACAGTCTTTTTTTTTTTTTAATTTTTTTTTCAACGTTTATTTATTTTTTGGGGGACAGAGAGAGACAGAGCATGAACGGGGGAGGGGCAGAGAGAGAGGGAGACACAGAATCGGAAACAGGCTCCAGGCTCTGAGCCATCAGCCCAGAGCCTGACGCGGGGCTCGAACTCACGGACCGCGAGATTGTGACCTGGCTGAAGTCGGACGCTTAACCGACTGCGCCACCCAGGCGCCCCATGTGTACAGTCTTGAAGTCTGCTTTTTCAGTTTGTTTTTTTAAATTTTTTTAACGTTTATTTATTTTTGAGACAGAGCATGAATGGGGGAGGGTCAGAGAGAGGGAGACACAGAATCTGAAACAGGCTCCAGGCTCCGAGCTGTCAGCCCAGAGCCCGACGCGGGGCTCGAACTCACGGACCGTGAGATCCTGACCTGAGCCGAAGTCGGCCGCTCAACCGACTGAGCCACCCAGGCGCCCCTCAGTTTTTTTTTTTTTAATGTTTATTTACTTTTGAGAGAGAGAGACACACACACACACACACAGATGTGTGCAGGGGAGGGGCAGAGAGGGAGGGAGACACAGAATCTGGAGCAGGCTCCCCGTCCTGAGTTGTCAGCACAGAGCCCAACATGGGGCTCGAACCCATGGACTGTGAGATCACAACCTGAGCTGAAGTCGGACACTAAACCGACTGAGCCACCCAGGTGCCCTGCTTTTTCAGTTATCGACTCCACGACCACATTTGTTCCTTTCCTTTTTCTTCTCTTCGCCGGTTGAACGGCTGCGAGGCGTTGCCAGTCAAATAAATTGTCAATTGACCAAAAGACAAATCCATTGCTGCGGTCGTCTTCTATGGCCACGCAACAAATTACTGCAAAGTTAGTGGCTTAGAACAACCATTTATTAGCTCATGTTTCCGTAGGACAGAAATCCAGAGTCTCGAATGCTGAAATCTGGTGTTGGCCGGGCTGAGTTCTCAGCTGGAGGCTCAGGGGTGGAGGGAGTCTCCCTCCGTGCTTATTCTCGTCCACCAGCAGGGATTGGGATTTCTTGCTGGTCGTCAGCTCTTGGCTCCTAGAGGCCACCACGTTCCTTCCACGCGGCTCCCCTCCATCTTTAAGCCAACAGTGGAGCACTGAATCCTTCTTATGCTTTGAATTTCTGATGTCCTTCCTCTGCCACCGACTAGAGAAGAGTCTTTTTAAGAACTCATGTGACTGGGTCCGGCCACTGGGAGAATCTCCTATCTAGAGTCAGCTATGCTGTCAAACACGCTCTATCACAGAGTAAACCACCATAGCCACATTCACAGGCCCTCTTCCAGGTGTGTAGACCAGAGCAGGGAATCTCAGGGGATTCAGGGAGACGTCTTGGAACCGACGGGCTGGAGGCCAGATTAGAAGAGCAGAACATGGAGGCGTGATGCCAGCTCTGGGAAGGGTCCTGCTGTATCCCTGCCCTTGGAGAAGCCCCAACATGTATTTCTGGGAGCAAACACGGACCTTGGGCAGACACGGCCCTCACCTCATCTCCCCACCCCCCAGTCCCTTTCCAGATGACCCATCCCCATTGCCTGTACTTAGGGCAGGAGGAAGAAAACACAGGTCAGAGGAATGTTCCAGCGGGGCCAAGAGGGAAGTGAGAGGCTGACTGCTGGCAGAGGAGGTCAGCTGGGGCAGCTGTGTGGACCACCCAGCTCAGTGGGACTTGCGTGGCGACCGATGTGGGGGAAGGAGGGGGGAGCTGCAGGTCAGCAGAGGGGACTGGAGGGTGGCCTTGGGCACCGTGTCTGACCCGCACTGAGGTGTATGGGTGTGAGGGGCTGGGCCAGAGGAGCTGGGCTTGTGCCCTGGTGGCCAAGTATGACACACTGTCGGGCACAGAAGTGCTGCTCCCCGTGAGCCCCGTGAGGCCCGTGGGGAGGCTCAGGGTAGCCCCCAGCTGTGGGGGAACAGGGGCTCCAGGCTATGGTGAGGGCCAGTCAGCTGCAGCAGAAAAGCGTGCCTGGAGGGGACGCGAAGAGGGCGGTGGCCTGCGCTCAGGCAGGTGGGGCCACCAAAGCGATCACCCCGACAGCAACATCTGAGCCCCTCACGTGTGCTCTCCGGCTGCTGGGACTGGAACTCCCAAGTCCCATCTTGTCTCTGACCTCGCCACTGAGCCCTGGCAGCCTCGTAACTGGCCGATGGCCTCCTTGCATCCCCCACGTCCCCTGCTGACCTGAGCCTCTTTCTGCCATTTCTCCTCCTACGCCCACCATTCCCATCAGTATGGAGTAAGGAGACCCCAAGGCCCTGCCCAAGGACCCCGACGGTATCACTGTAAAAGGCAGAATTCCCATGTGCCAAATAGTAAACTCATTCCCACGGAGTCCCCAAACCCGATGCGTCCACAGCAAAGGCCTGGAGGGCAGCGCGGGGGTGGTGCCTGCCGCTCCAGCCCCGGCAGCCCCTGCAGGATGGGGAGCTTGGAAGCCCAGCGGTGGGTGGAGTTATTACCAAAAGTGCTCGGAGGTTTCTGTGGCTCAGCTCTGCAAAGAGCTATGTGGTTCTGTATACACAGCATCCTCGTACATCTGCACGCTGGGCCCCCAGGCTGCAGAGCTTAAGGGCAGAGTTAACCCCAGCCTGCACCTAGCTGGGAAAGAGGTTCTTGAAACTCCCTTCCTCTGCGTTGCCACCAGCCCAACCTCGCAACTTCCAGATTTGAGCGTGCAGAGGGCAGCGATGTTAAGATTCCAAAGGCCCAGCTTCTTATTCAGCCTGAGTGACTTCCAACAAGGCACTCACCGTCCCTGGGCCTTGGGCTTTTGTCGCTGAGATTTGACAGCAGAGATCCTGAGTAGCCCTGACACTCTGTCACCTCCAAGCTGGGCCTATCCCTGCCACTGGACACACCTCCAGATCGGCAACTCTCCCCAGGACCCTAGCCCCAGGGCCACACGCACTGCTGTGCTCTTCAGGAGAGAGGCTTCATTGGGTGCAGAGGATGTGCTCGTGGCCAGCACTGGAGACCTCAGCCTGCAGAGGAACAGCCCTCCCCATCTCTTGACCTTGTTTTGACAAAATTCATCTCTTGGCCAATTCTGTTCCTCCAGACTGCAGGGAAAGCTGTGTCTACACAAACCCATGTGGTTTTGGGTTTTCCCAGCCTCGTACAGACCCTTCTCTAGACCAGGCCATTGTGGGACTGAGGGGCCAGCTTTGAGGGAAAGCAGGTAACCCCCTTCTGCTGAGAGCGATTTCTGGGACTGCAGGTGTATGCTTCTGCATTTGAAAGAAGGAAACGCTGGGGGGCGGGTGGGGGGGCATCATTTCCGAGAAAAAGGAAAAGAGTCGAACTCTTCCTCAAGATAGTGAAACCGAGACACCCAAAGTGAAATGCTTCATTCGTGTTTTACAAAACTCCCACCAAATAGAATCTACCCTACTCAAAACACACACACACACACCCAAAGAAAATTAGGCCATTTTCACAATCTGGGAACTACCAGATGAGGAAGCTGGCCAGGACCTGAGCGCCAACTCCGTGAAACCGGGAAAACTGATCTCTGCCCACTTGGGCCTCATGAGGGAGAGAGATGCCTTCTTCCAGTCCTTTGTGCTCCTTGGAGAAAGCGGCCATATGTAACAAACACGGGCTGAGTCTCATGTATAAATAACCCAGGAACATTTTGTTTTTCAATTTTATTGGGAGGGCCATTCCCAGCACGGAGGGCTCTGGGGAGATGCGATAAACCACCGCCGGTCAATGTGAATGCCGCCGAGGGGGAGCTCGCTGTAGCCCCATTCAGGCCATTGAACAACCAACTCTTTCAGGATCCTCAGCCCCGAGCTCTGCCCTGGAACAGCCCGGAAGTTGCATCTCCGGGGTGGACCCCTCAAAGCACCATGGAGGAGGCAAGTCCTTTGGCTTCTAAGGCTGGCCCAGGAAGTCTGGACTGGACCCACCCAAGGCTCCTGATCACCAGCTGGCACTCAGCCTCTGGTGACAGCCCTAAGAGGCTCAATGTCTTTTTTTGACACCAAAAAAAAAAAAAAAAAAAAAAAGACCCTTGGGGCTTCTGTTTTACTGTGATTGATGAAAGAACACTAATGAAATCTCAAATAAAAGCAGTAAGTCAGAGACCTAAGATTACAGGCAGGACTTTCCAATGATTAGGGAGGGAAAGGGGAGGGGTGGGAGGCAATGGATTTAACATTTTACTTCTTCAGAAGGCGCTGAGGCCCTATCCTACAAGGGGTGGGCAACCAAGCCTTCCATTTTGCCCTCTCTGGCTCCCACTTGACCCAGATTCCCTAATATTCTGCTTCTTCTCAGATCTGAGTTCCTGCCTCCATCCTTTTACACTGCCATCTTGCTTTCTTCCCGGATACAGGCACCTGGCCCTCCAGGCTCCCACATCTCCCAGAAGCCGGAAAGTTGGACAGGAGGCTTTCGAGTTCTTAGGCGCATTTCAGATCCAGCTAGGAACTTCTCACCACCACCTCACCCCCGACCCCCTCCTACACTCTGGTATCCTCATTCTGGTTATGTAACAATCAGCCCCCCGAGTTCTGACATCACCCACTGAACATTCTCACCGGCCTGGACAGCCAGGGCCAGGGGCCTATACGTGGCAGGGAACGATGGCGGGGGAATGAGCCTAATGGAACAGCCAGGAACTGGTAAGGGGATGGGGCACAGATCAGAGTAAAAGCCGGTTAACTGGTGGTGACCCTAAGAGGAAAGCAGAAGTATTTGGGTTTTTTAATTCCCCCTAGGTTCCCACAAGATTTCATTGTTGCCCCACATTTCCCCTCCACCCCACATAGGGAATTTCCGATTTCACTTCCTCAAAACTCAAGCGGCCAAAGGGCCTCAACTTCCTTTGTACCCCTTCCCAACCTCCCACAGATGCAGCCCCTTCAGAGAGGCCATCTCTTCTTCCCCAGTATGTCCTGTGTCCTCCGCTGCTGTGTCCATCTTACAATTCCCCGCCCCACTGGCCTGAGGGCAGCTCAGGCCTCCTGCTGCTGGTCGCTTTTTTCCCCAGGGGCGTCTTGCTCCCTCCCCAGTTTTCTTTCCCCAGTCATCACCCGCCTTGGACATTCTACTCCCTCAGCCTCGTCTACTCCCTCTTCCCTCTCTCCCCCTCTCCCCAAAGCAGACGGAGAAGAGGGGTAGGAAGTAGCATCAGGGAAGCAGGGGCGAGGAGGAGGCAAGGAAGGCCTGTTCGGACTGGAGCGAGGCCCCCGGGGTCCGCCAGTACTTCCGGGGACTCTGAGCCAGTGGGGGCGGGAGGACCGTTCGTGGGGGAAGCGCGGGTGCGGCGCGCAGCCAGGGAGCCGGGTGTCTAACTGGGCGTCTCGAGGGTGCTGGAAGGCACGCAGATTCCCCGACCTCTTCGCGCGCGACCCCGGCTCCCCGGCTCCCCGGCTTCCCGGCTTCCCAACCGCAGCACGTCCGCGAGCGGCCCCAAGGAGGGCGGGCGGTGGGTGAGAAACAGGTGCGGTTGCCACGGCACCCGGGCCAGGGCGGGGAGCGGAGCGAGCGGCGCTCGCGATATTTGGAGTCGGCCAATGGGAGCCGGGGGAGGGGAGGACGTGGCGCGGGGTTCGCGGGCGGAGCTTCTTCCTCCCCCGCCCAGTTCCCCGCGGCCTGTCGCGGCGGCGGCAGCGGCGGCGGCGGCGGCGGCGCGCGCCCGAACGCCGGGCCCGGCCCTATAAAGGCCGCACGGCTAGGAGCGCGCGCCACTGCGCAGAGGGCGCTCAGCGGGCCGAGTTGTGCGCCTGCGCAGTACGGGCCGTTCCCCGCCCCCTGCCCCGCCGCCCCTCCGCCGGCCGGCCGGGCCCCGCCTCGGCTCTGCGCCCTCGCCCCGCTCTCAGCCGCCTCTCTGCCCCGCAGCAGCCAGCCCCGTCCCCGGCAGCATGTTCAGCTGGGTCAGCAAGGATGCCCGCCGCAAGAAGGAGCCGGAGCTCTTCCAGACGGTGTCCGAGGGGCTGCGGCAGCTGTACGCGCAGAAGCTGCTGCCCCTGGAGGAGCACTACCGCTTCCACGAGTTCCACTCGCCCGCGCTGGAGGACGCTGACTTCGACAACAAGCCCATGGTGCTCCTTGTGGGCCAGTACAGCACGGGCAAGACCACCTTCATCCGGCACCTGATCGAGCAGGACTTTCCGGGAATGCGCATCGGGCCCGAGCCCACCACCGACTCTTTTATCGCAGTCATGCACGGCCCCACCGAGGGCGTGGTGCCGGGCAACGCGCTCGTCGTCGACCCGCGGCGCCCCTTCCGCAAGCTCAACGCCTTCGGCAACGCCTTCCTCAACAGGTAGCCGCCCCTTGCCCCCGGGACGCGTAGGGGGGACCCCCGATGCCGCACTCGGGTCCTGACCCTATCGCGGCCGCTGCCCACCCCCACCCCCCGTTGTCCTTTGTCTCCGAGGCCCCAGCGAGCCCCTCGGCGACCACTCCCTGGGACAAGGGCCCCAGCCTCTTCGCACCAAAAACTCACCCAGAGGTCTGGGAGCGGGTGTCGCCGCCACCGCCCCCCCTCGCTTGTGTCACCCCCCCCCATAATTTTCCAGATTATCAGTTTAACCCCCAAACCTTCCTGCCGATCCTAGCCCTGCTTCCCTTAGAACCGCGATCCGCGTTGAGAAAGTGAGAGATTCTGTCTCCACCTCTCCACAAAGTAGTCCTTTCCCCAGACTGGGTGCGTGTAATTCATTCATACCGGCCCCTTTCTCCCTCCCTTTCTCCAAATGTCTGTTTCTTAAGTGTCCTGGAAAAATATGTGAAACTTTTAGTCATTCCCTTTGCTGGTGTGCTGTGCCTCCCCCGGGACCAATGGTTTCATGTGGGAGGGGCAAGGAGGATCTCCTGTGGCCTGCTGAGTTTGGGGCAACCCACGAGGTAGCGGACAGATGGGGTGTGAACACTTCTCTTCAGGTAGGGGGCAGGAGCAGCTCTAAACTGTGCTGCTTTAGGAGTTTCAGGAAGCAGCCTCAGGCTGTGGCACTGGGAGTCCTGGAAGGAGATCGGGGCCCTGAATCCCTCCCTAGGACGTTCCTTAACCTTCTTGAGCCTCAGTTTCCCCGGTTAAATGGGTGAAATCTGCCTCCTCGTGATCAGGGTTATCCTCCAAGAGACTAACCCTCACGATGCTGGGAACGAAACCCATTGGCCCTTGTTCTAAGGAGTGCGACAGCCAGGTTCACACTTCTGTAAAGGAATTCAAAGGCGCTAGTCCGTGATTCTAAAGTCCCTCTCCCCGTGCTCGCTTATACTAAATTTCCTCTCCCCACCCCTACCCCCAGAGACATACCAGAAGCCTTGACAGATTTGCCTTTTCTGCCACCCCCACCCCCCATTCAAGGAGTGACTCCACATGCCTTTCAAAGTCTGGGTCCTGGGAAGAGCCTAGGAAAGAATCCTTGACTCGTGCCTTCCAGGTCTCCGCCCTGTATGATCACATTCCTTTCCAGACACTGTCCAACCACACAGGGTGAACCAGCTTGCTCCTGATCCGAGCTCTGTGCACAGAGCTGACCTCTAATAGAAAAGACAGGCAGGCTTCTGTTGTATTATTTTGTCCCTTTCAGGCGTTTTAAGCCTGTCCTGTTTGGTGGTTGATGGCGTTCGTGTGTCAAGGGCCAGGGCTAAGTAAAGCCCTTCATGTGAGAGGCGTGGCCCTCTTAGCCGTGAGCCCTCCTCCGGTATTACACCAGTGTTTTGGAATTACTGTGCCTGTAGATAGGCAATTAGCCCACACTGTTAGCCGGTGGGTGCCATAGGGTCTTGTGGAACGTTTGGCTGCTGTGCCGGAAATTTCAAGCATTATTAGGTCTTGACTTTCACGCTGAACTTTGGGAAGCTAGAACGGAGGGTAGCTACACCTACTTCTGTCTTTGCGTCTCCACTTCCGACTGTGAGAGCAGACCGTTTTTTGCAAGGATATGACCTGTGTTCTGAATTTGGAGACCTAAAGTTTCAGAGTTGGAAGGGATCGTAGACATCATCTAGGCACCCCGCACCTCGGTGGTTCAGGAAAGCCTGGCTCAGAGGGCTCTGCTGCCTTGTCAGGCTCACCAGAGCAGCGCTGACGGGCCTTCATGCAGCCAGTTACCACCCACCGCTGCTTCTGCCTGAAAAAAAGAGCAGTTCGGGGGTTCCGGGTCCAAGGCAGGCACTCTGATGATGTTGGTGCCGTGTGTGTGTGTGTGTGTGTGTGTATTTTTTTTAAGTAGGCTCCACGCCTAACGTGGGGCTTGAACTCACAACCCTGAGATCAAGAGTCCTATGCTCTGCCGACTGAGCCAGCCAGGCACCCCTCAGTTCCTTCTTGCCACTCTCCAGAGGGTTCTCGATCACTGCCCAAAGGGGCCTTATCAGCCAAGGGTCAAGTGGCATGGGTTTGCACTTGAGCTGGGGCCCCAAGCTGTATCAGCCCATGGAGCACACCAAGTGCTACCCGGCTAGCCAGAGCGCACAAAGGGGGCTCTTCTCTGCCCGCCTGACACGGCCTCTCCTGGCACACTTCAACAGACGCATTGAGGAGCTCTTGGGAGTCAGTTAAGCATCTGACTCTTGATATTGGCTCAGGTCACGATCCTGGGGTCATGGGATCGAGCCCCGTGTTGGGCTCTGCGCTGGCTGTGGATGGAGACTGCTTGAGATTCTCTCTGTCTCTGCCCCCTCCCCTGCTCTCTTTCTCTCTCTAAATTAAAAGGGAGAGAGAGAAACCCCGTTGAGTCATGAACTTGACTTTCTGGCCTTTTACCGTAAGTGGCCGCTCTAAGAGTAGAATCCGATGGAGCTGACCAAGTCAGGGTGCCGTCAGGATGTCCTAAGAGCATCCTGTGAGGACTCAGTTGTGTAACCGGTACCACCCACTTAGAGTGTGAGATGAGCTCGGTGCGTCCTTGTTGGTGAAAAATGCATGTTGTGTGTGCCCCGTGCACCGCCTGCTCCCCGGGCCCTGCAGGGCGTCTTATTCCTGTGTCTCTCACACATGAGCTTGCTCCACAGTCTCATTTACGAGGCGTTTTTCGGCCTGTAACTTCTCGGAGCCGGTTCTGCTTCAGATTCTTTTCATCTGGGCACCTCTCAGTGATGCCCTTCCCTAGCAGGGTCCGGGTCTGGCCTGCGGTTACTTCCGGCACCCCGGCTCCGTTGCCGGCACTGGTGAGGACGAGGTCCAAGGTCTGCGGGTCAGCTGATGTGGCTCCGTTGTGCTTGCGGGAGGCACCTCTCCCCTTGGCCAGCTGCCCTTAGCCCGGCCACTGGTCACTTTGGCCGGGGGGGTGGGGGGTTGGGGCCAATAGGAGAACCTTATCAGCTCAGATTCCTCCTCACTGCGGGCAAGGCAACTTTTTAAGCCTGAGTCCTACAGACAAAGGGTCAGTATTTTCTTTGCTCACAGTATCTTTTTCAGAGAAGCGGCTGTGTCCAGCAAAGAATCTCTGTGATCAGTTGGGACAGCCCCTTGCTGTTCTGGGCTGTTCTAAGCTCAGTGGGAATTCAGGCACACACACACAGCTAAGCCCTGGCTCATGAGCTGCCATCCTGTCTGTGGCTTCGTTCATTCTTCCTTGGCCTGCTGTGGCTTTCAGAGAACCGTGAACCGTGTCTGTGCTTCCCTGCCCTACCACCCCCCCCCACCGGCCCCCCCGGCTCCAGCCCATGTGTCCCCCAGCTGTTACCCGCCTCCCACGGCTATCCCTTCACCCAGGCAGCTGGGCCCAGCAGCAGTAAGAAAGCCTCTCGCTGCCTTCGGTATATATGGAAATTCAGCCAAGTTGTTGAACATTTTAATACAGAATTCCAGGGTCCCAGGGTCCCCTTCTGTTTCCCTTCTGGAGTTGAATGGTGACCCAGGCTCGTGCACTTTTCATACCGTATCAGCAACTTGAAAGCTGAACTCCTAAACCCTGGGGACAAAGCTCACGTGGGGAAAGTGCTGATGTAGGCCAGTCTGAGCCTCTGGTTGGATTCCCAGTTAAGAGAATGAGCTGTTCCATGGCCACCCCTGGAAACCAAGAGTGTAGAAAACCTTGACATTCTTTGCTTCTGGAAAGGAGGGCAGAGGTGGAGAGGAAGGGGTACGGAATGCCCCACTGTCACATCTAGAGCACCAATAACCGAGTCTTGACGTCTCTCTTCTGGGCTCTTGCTCTCGTGCAGGTTCATGTGCGCGCAGCTGCCCAACCCAGTCCTGGACAGTATAAGCATCATCGACACTCCCGGGATCCTGTCTGGAGAGAAACAGCGCATCAGCAGAGGTAAACAGCCTCCGACACGGCCCGGGGCACCTTCCGTCTGATGTCCGCCGCGTGGACCAAATGCTGCCCTCCAGGTCTCTCCCGGCCCAGGCGGGGACCCTTCTGTATCAGCCTCGTGTCCTCATAGTGCGCTGAGCCCAGAGTGGTCAGGAGCTGCTCTCTCCCCTGGCTGCCTCTGCCCAGATCACTAAGAGCTGTCTGGGGCAGAGCACAGCCAATCTCGCGTGACTTTCATGCTTCCCAACCCCTGGGGCATCTGGAAAAGAGGGCAGGTTTACGAGAAGGCACCTCGGGCTGGCGGCGAGGTCACAGGAAGTCACTCTGGGTCCGGGCTCCAGGTACTTCGGCCAGCACAGCCGTTCTGAACGGGCCCCTGGTCCCCCTGGGGCTCACTCACTTTAGTTTATGTTTAAAAGCTTTGCTTCCAACACCATAGGAATTCCTGGCAAGCCCAGCAGGTCTGTGAGAGAACAGTTGACATGAACAAGTGAGCCCAAAGGAGAAGCTGCAGGAGTTTGTTAAATATTTGTTTCAGGGGTTGGTGGCAACGTGTTTAAGTTTGCTTCAGTGTTAAATCAGCAGCCTCCCTGCGCGCCGTGCGCAGTGGGCGGTTTCCGTGCCGGGTAGTGGTAGTGTTAGCGTGTCGGGCCCCTAGTCGTACAGACTCCTGACTCGATCTTGCCGGGCTCTTCTGAAGATCCGGTTCAGGATGAGTCTGAACCGCGTTATGTTTCTGCTGCTGTTCCTTTTTTCGAACGGGAAGGGGGCTGCTGTCTGCCCGGAGCGTGAGGGCAGGCTAGGAGTGGGGCCTACAGCTACAAATGAGCGAATGAAGTAAGATCAAACTCAGGGGTTTGAAGACAAGTGACCAGATTTGTTTACCGTTAACTTGCAAATCTTTCCTGTACCCCTTTCCCTCTGGGCGGCCCAGCCTTGGCAAGCTTTGTCTTTGAAGCCAGCAGCCTGACATTCGGGGGATTTTTTGTGGCTGCTGTGGCTCTGAGGAGGTGGGAGCCCTGTTCTTGGTCCTGAGAAACCTTGCTTCTCTTTTTTTCCAGGCTGTGGGCCCCGGCCGAAAAGGGCTTACATCAGAGCATCTTCAAACTGCCCTAATTCTATCTCTCAGTCTGGTTTCAGCTTTCAGGTTCTGCACCCTGATGACGAAGACACTCCTAGGAGATGAAGGGGGCCGCTTTGGGACCCCTTCTAAAAAGGAGAGGGCTAGGGGCACCTGGCTGGCTCAGAGGAGCGTGCGACTCTTCATCTCAGGGTTCTGAGTTCGAGCCCCACGTTGGGTGTAGAGATAAAATAAATATTTAAAACAAATAAAAAGACGAGGGCTAGTTTTCCCTCTCTTACTACTGTTGTTTCAACCTGGTTGTAAGAAAATACCTGATAAGCATGTAAGAGAAAGACCAGACAAGGGGGAATTTATTCTCTGTTCACTTCCAGGCCTGAGTTCTCCTGGAGGGACTTTTCTTTGAGGCTCTGTCGTGTTAATCTTTTTTTTTTTTTTTTTTAATGTTTATTTTTGAGAGACAGAGAGAGAGAGAGAGTGTGAGCAGGGGAGGGGCAGAGAGAGAGAGAGAGAGAGAGAGAGAGACACAGAATCAGAAGCAGGCTCCAGGATGTCAGCACAGAGCCCAACATGGGGCTCGAACTCACAAACCGTGAGATCATGACCTGAGCCGAAGTCAGACACCGAACCGACCGAGCCACCCAGGCGCTCCTGTCGTGTTACCTTTTTAATGACCTTGAAGAGTAGGTAGACTGGGGGCCATCGGATGGAGAACTAAGGCACCTCTGGGCGGCCACCTCCCTGCCGCAGAGGTCAGCTGATGCGTACACATCTTCGGATGGGGACAGTAAGCTGACAAACACCGGCTTACCTTCTCGGCAGTCTGTGCTCACTTACGGCCTTCAGAGCTCGGAGTTAAGGTATTCGAGGGAAAGGGCTCGTGACCCTCGTTGTCTTGTAAGAGGGATCCCAGATACCACTGCTTGCTTTCTTTCTTTTTTTTAATGTGTATTTATTTATTTTGAGAGGGAGAGAGAGAACGCACCTGCACGTGAGAGTGCGTGGGGGGAGGGGCAGAGAGGCGAGAGAGAACCCCAAGCAGGCTCCTCGCTGTCCGTGCAGAGCCCGGCTTGGGGCTCAATCCTACAAACCACGAGATCATGACCTGAGCTGAAACCCAGTCGGGCGCTTAACTAACTGAGCCACCTGGGCGCCCTGACAGACATCACTGTTTTCCAGCAGTGCCGTGAGGTTCCCCTGCCTGGGAAGAGTGTCTTTGACACATCAGCCTGCGTCCTTAGAGCTCGGCAGGCGACAGGTTGGGAGGATATGTCTTGCAGCATTGGGCGCCCTGGCCCCGTCTGCTGGGATGTTTCCCTCCCCTGCCTCCTTTCTCTGTCAGCAAAAAGGGGGGGGCAGCGGTGTCCAGACGTGCCCTCTCTGGGACAGGCGCTGCTGTGCCTCCGCGTGCTCTCCAGTTCGCGGATCGGCAGGCATAGGGTACACTCTGGGGGCCAGGGGAGGATGCGGGGTGCGAGGCAGTCCCCGCCCTCAAGTTGCCCGTGCAGGTGGCGGGTGCTTGGAGGGGGAGGAGGCCGGCAAGAGACACCAGGGCTCACCCCTACTTGTCTGCTGCCCCTCCAGGTGGGAGATGTGGCCCCTTTCTGTCCTGGGGCAGCCACAGAGGGCCTCCCCCCCAACCCACCATGGCCAGGAAGGAGGAGTGGGCCTTAAAGAGAAGCACATCGCTGGGGCGCCTGGGTGGCTCAGTCGGTTGACCGTCCGACTTTGGCTCAGGTCACAATCTCACAGTTCCTCAGTTCAAGCCCCACATCAGGCTTTGTGCTGATAGCGTGGAGCCCGCCTCAGATTCTCTGTCTCCCTCTCTCTGTGCCCGTCCCTGCCAGTGCATGTGCACGCGCGCTCTCTTTCCCTCCTTCTCTCTCAAAGATAAATAAACGTCGCAAAAAAAACTTTAAAAAAAAAAAAAAAAGTGCTCTGATTGGAGGAGGGCTTCTTCCTGTGAAAGTTTCTTTCCCTCCGTGCCCTTAGATATCTTGTTTTTTGGGGTTTTTTTTAAATGTTTTTATTTATTTTTGAGACACAGACAGAGCACGAGCAGGGGAGGGGCAGAGCAAGAGGGAGCCACAGAATCCGAAGCAGGCTCCAGGCTCTGAGCTGTCAGCCCAGAGCCCGACGCGGGGCTCGAACTCACAGACTGTGAGATCACAACCTGAGCTGAAGTTGGACGCTTAACCGACTGAGCCACCCAGGCGCCTCCTAGATACCTTGGTTTAAAGTGTTTTACTGAAAGTTACCAAGTTGGCATTTGCTCTGCAACATGTTTGGTGTCAGTGTTTTATTAGCTGGAGAGAGACCAGCGGGCAGTACCTCTCAGATGTGCTGGCCGTGGTCTTCACGGGAGGTGACCACTCGCTAGACGGGGAAGGAGCGGCCTTCTTCTCGGAGGCCCCACCCATCAGTCACTGCAAAGGGCCCGTGTTGCCCTGTCCAGCAGAGGAAGTCAGAGTAGGGCAGTGCAGTTCCCCGGCCGGTGGCCTGTCTGTTCCCTTTGCTGACGGCACGGAAAGCAGGTGTTTCCCTCCCAGAAAGATCAGGCCACCAGAAAACATGGGTCCTGGGCAAGCAGCACGCGTTCCTGTGTCCCGCCGACCTGGTTCCCTGGAAACAGAAGGTTCTTCTGGACGTTGCACGCGTATTAGAGTTGCTACTTACATTTACTTCCATTTCCCACCCTATCTGCCCGGCCCCTCTGGACTTCTTCCCCCTTTCCCCGTGGTGCCTAACGTGTGCAGGAAGTACTGCCTGGAAAGATAACGTAGAGCCCGTGCAGGCCCAAAACAGGGTACAGGCCAGGCTCTGCAAGAGCCCCCTGAGAATTACCACAGGAAGGAGAAGGGGCCCCGTGGGGGCCTCGGGCTACGCTTCCTCGCTGTGCTAGTCTGACCGCCTTTAAAGATTACGTTCTCCTGTGTCAGCAGGGAAAGTGGCCTGTGGGGACAGCATTCGGTCTTTAGTGCTGTGTGACTGATAAAGGGCATTCCAAAGGGCACCCGGGGCCCGGTGGGGCTGGCGCCCTTGGCTCCCAGGCTGCTGCCCGCCTGCACTGTCACGAGCTGGAGCAGGGTTTTCCCACGGCAGGACCCTGGTGGGCAGCGGTGGGGAGCACGCTCAGGTGGAGGCCCCGGTCTGGGAGTCAGGGGCCCGGCCAGGGCACTCCCTGCCCTTGTCACCACGCGGCCGAGAGCTGGCCGCAACTTTTGTGCCTATGAGTCGCGTCAGCAGGGAAGTGTTCCTTGAACTTGGGTTAGGAGAATACCGCCTGGCCGGCCCTCGTGCCTGGCTTTCTGCAGACGGTTGTCACACGGACCCGCTCCCCTGAGTTATCACACAGCTGCATTGGGGAGGACACTGATGCTCTGCAGATGAGGAGACAGAGGCTCGGGAAGGTTACGTCGTTGGTGCAAGGCGACACGGGCTGGCCTGTGCCCACGGGCCCCGCAGAAGCTGTGGCCACACCAGCCGGGGCTGAGAGCAGACGCTTTGCCTCCAGGGAGCGCCCACAGCTCAGATCGGGCAAGTCTTTGACCCTGTTGGGTCGTGACCGTGCAGGGGCTTCTGAGCTCTCCTGACACACGCAGGGGCCACCTTCCGTTTCTCTCCCGGCCTGAAACCAGACTCTGAGTCCAGAAATGGACCTGAGGTCCAGGACTTGGACCAACAACGCTGGGATCTTCTTTTCCCTGTTCTCTGCCTCCAGCCAGAGACGGTCCCCCAGAGCATCTGTGGGTGAGGACTAGGACGCCTGGCCAAGGCTGGCTGGTGTCCTGGCTTCTCACTTGCCCTCCTACTGACTGTCCCTGGTTCCCAGGCTCCATCCAAGCCTGGAGGCCATCCCAGTAGGCAGGTAGGGCCTCCCAGGCCCAGACCCGGAGTCCTCTGACTCAGAGATGGGGCCGCGCTGTGGCCCTCCCTTCCTGCTGACCCTTGTGCTGACTGCCTCCTGAGGTGCCCCACCTAAAAGCCCTCCGGGTCGGGGTTTTCTGCAGCCCAGAGCATGCTCTGTGAGGTTGCCTGAAAGCCTTGGGCAAGGCCAAGTGCTGCACCCCTCCTGGCCTCCCAGCACCCACAGTTCAGATAATGACCGAACGTGCAGGCCCCAGCTCAGTACTCTAGGAGCTGGGGGCCCTAGGGAGTTGCAGTGACCCCTGGGAGCCAAGTCAATAAAACAGGAATAGCGACATCAGCCTCCTTGTTGATAAATACAGGAATCTATACGTGTTAACCTCTTGCCCTAGTCCCTGGTGCACAGTTACATGTTCAGCAAATGTCAGCTAATTAAAAACAGACACCAAAAAATCCAGGGATTCCCAGACTTTGCTTAGACCTTTTCCTGAATAACCTCCCGAGGAGGCCAGAGGATGGGGAAGTACTGACTCAGCTGGAGTTTCCCTTCAGCTTCCAGGACCTTCTCGGGGCCCCTGGCCTCCTCCAAGCCTCCCTCTCACCACTGTCCGCCCCCCCCCCCCCCGCTGTTCCCCCACCTGTGGTCCCCTGGACAGCTTTGGGTCGAACCTTTGCCCGGAATGCCGCCGCTCCGCCGAGGGGCGTGGGCCGCTGTGCCCGGAGGAGCGGTACCAGCCCGTGCTGGCGCCCGGCACCTGCTCGTTCCAAGGCTGCGAGCCGGCACCCGGCTTTGTAGCAGCTGGCCCGAGCGCCTGCAAATGTTCCACTTATATTTGGTGGCATAAGGCGTTCTTTGCGCGTTAGAAGTGGTCGTTGCCTACACACCCGTCGGAACCTGAGCTTCTGGAGCCCAAAATACGATTCCCGTGAATAAATGATAGCAAACCTTTACCAAGTGCTTACAGTGTGCCGGGCACTCCCCTGCTGCCCACAGCAGCCCTGTGAGTTAGAAACTTCCATCTTCACATCACAGAAGAAGAAACTGAGGCTCGCAGAGGGTCCGTGGCCTGATGGGGTCACAAGGACTCCGGATTCCAACGCGGGCCCGATTCCAGAGTCCATCTGTCCTTCCCCTTCCCCACCCTTTGCTCATTTGCTTGAGTCCCCATCAGATTTATGGAGGTCTTCACCCTGGTTAGACGTACAGCTGCGTGAAGCTGTTATGCAACCGCCACGACCAAGATCTGGTCTTTCCGTCCACCTGGAAAGCTCCCTGCAGTCGCTCCCCGCCCTCACAACCCACTGGCGTGACACTCGTCCCTAAAGTCTTGCCTTTTCTAGAATGTCACGTAAAAAGTCTTCTGTGTCTGTCTTCCTTTACTGAGCAGGTGCTTTGGGGATTCATTCGTATTTGAGAGCATCGACTGACTGTTCCCTTTTGTCATTGCCGTTCCTACCCTGTCATATGTGTGTGCCCTCCTTTCTTACCCGTTCACCTGCTGAGGGGCCTACAGGTCTCCAGTTTGGGGCAGTTTTGAACAAAGTTGCCGCGGACATTTGCACACAGCAAATGGTAGCTGAGCAACCCCGGGAAAGCCCTTCCCTGAAGAGTGCCCACTTGCAGAAGTGCGCCACCCAGTCCTCTCTCAGCGCCTTACCCTCCATCTTGCCCCTCTGTGCCCCTCTTCTGGGCCCAGCACCAGCTGGAAGCGTGCGTGGTGGGAGCTATGGCAAGAAATACCGAGGCCCACGCGGCTTGAATGGCAGGAAACAGACGTCGATTGCAGACAAACCCTTTATTGTTGATGTTCTAGAAACTTGGAATGTATGAAGTAGCTTTTCCCCCAGCTGCTGGAACTACCTGTGTTTGGAGGGTGCCAGGAGAGGGCGAGGACCTGTCACGGTTTTCCCTCCTCCGCCTCGGTGCCCATGGCGGGGAGCGGGACTCTCCTCGGGAGGTCAGACCTGGTGAGGAGGCCTGGTGGGAACAGAGCTGGGACGGGAGGCACGTTTGGGTCTCCTGTCCACTGGCCTGCGCCGTTGCTTCCCCGAGACCCAGCCCAACCCTCAGCCTGGTCACCCTAAGCGAACGCACGACTCTTCTGCCTCCCCCCTGCCTCCACCCCCGCGACTGTGTGCACACGTGTGCTAAGCTTCACCGACGCTAACCGTCTTCGGTGCACAGTTCAGCGGCCCCAAGCAGATCCGTGTTGTTGTGTGACCTTCACCACCTTTCAGAACCTTTTCATCTTCCAGACAGAAGCTGTATCCCCATTAACCACTAATTCTCCGTCGCCCCTCCCCCCTGTTCTCCCTACTGTCCCTATGGATTTGACTACAGGTACTTCTTTTTTTTTTCAACGTTTATTTATTTATTTTTGGGACAGAGAGAGACAGAGCATGAACGGGGGAGGGGCAGAGAGAGAGGGAGACACAGAATCGGAAACAGGCTCCAGGCTCCGAGCCATCAGCCCAGAGCCTGACGCGGGGCTTGAACTCACGGACCGCGAGATCGTGACCTGGCTGAAGTCGGACGCTTAACCGACTGGGCCACCCAGGCGCCCCAACTACAGGTACTTCTTAAGAGTAGAGACATACAGTATTGGTCCTTTTGTGCCTGGCTTGTTCTATAATGTCTCCAGAGTTCCAGAACTTTCTGCACTGGAGCTTGTCCCCTATCAGAGACGGCACTGGCTTTTCCTCACGCTGTGGGGTCAGCCTTTCCTTTCCAGCTCACCACCTTGGACCACGTTGTCTGTCCTTCATAGGGACACTGGTGTCCGCACGCTCAGTCCTAGCCCCACCTGAGGCAGATGAAGTGTCCTTGTCTCCTTGGGTGGGGGTGTACTTGTCTCTGGCACCAAGCACGCCTTGAACTCCCACTTTCCTTGAGGAAATACTGTGCATTGGGCTGTCTGATGGCTGACAGCCATCTTGTCACTGATCTCGTCACTTATCCTGTCACTGAGACTGATCTCTAATGTGTCCCAAAGCCCGAAGGCTCACTGCCTTGGGCGAGGGTGGGGGCGTGGGCACGCTCGTCCCTGTGCTTGTCGCCTAGGGCCTAGCTCTAGGCCAAGTGGTGGCCCTGGCCACCTTGCTGGGTGCATAGACTTGAGTGATGCTTTGGTGCTGCTGCTCTGGGTGTAGCCCTTGGTGCCTTTTGCGACAGCATCTCTCAGGCTGAGTGAGGGTTTGGTGGACAAGTGGGTGCCGGGCAGGCCCGGCGGTGGCTGCAGCCACGTGGTCGCGCACGGTCATACACCTGCGATGACCTCACACGAGCCTGAGTGACCCTTTTCATGACCTGTGGATGTACTTGGCCAGCCACCGTGTCTCCCTCACCAAAAGTGTGAGCATTTTTCATAATAAACAGGAAATTTCATTCACCTGCAAAAAAAAAAAAAAAAGGACTTAGCTCTGCTGGCTCCAGCTCGAGGTGTTGGCGAGTAACTGGGTTTCTGGGGGGAGGGCGGTGGGGGCACTTGGGGCTCTCGGACCGGCGGCAGTGACTCCGGCCACAATTCAGAAGGGGCTCCTCCTCTCCATCTTTCCCCGTTGTCTTGGGCCCCCCGCCATTGCGGGAGGGGGGCGTGGGGCCACATTGGGTGGAGTCTGGGGGTGAGCTCAGCTCCCTGTGCGCCGTCCTGACTCCCGGGCCAAAGCTCACTTGGGCTGGAGCCCAGCCCATCGGGGCGCCCCTGTTCCCAGTACCTCGCTTCTGGCACCGCTGCCTCCCCAGCTGTGTGAATCTGCAGTCATCCAATCTGTGATGGCCTGAGGACGGGCGGTTTGACGAGGGGAGAAGTGGGGCCTCGTTTCTGCTGGGAGGGAGCCACCATTCAGTCCTGAGTCATTGCTTTCCCAGCGCTGGCCTGCTGTTCCCAGAGTGGGCCATAAAAGGCGGTGGCTTTGTGGCCCAGGCAGGCGCCGCGGCCTCCCTGCCGCTTCCCTGGCCTGCTCCTCTCAGCCTTCCTGTTCTAGTTTTCTGCTGATGAGTTTTCTTTCCGGGTGTCCCGTCCCGTGGCTCCCGGAGCCAGCCGCGCGGTGGCGGGCGGCCCCGTCCTCTGGAACCAGCAGCCTGGGATGCTGGCTGGCAGCTGGCACGGGAGTGACCCGGCACCCTCTCCACGCCTCTCCTGCTCTGAGCACAGAGAATCTGGTGGTCTGGCGCTTTCCCACCATCTGCACTGGCCTCGGGAGGGCTGATGACCGCCGTGCCCAGGCTCAAGTTCAGACTCCCAGGGGCTTTACTGTCCCCCTCCCCCCACCGGCTTCACCTTACCCCCATGATAGTAGAAACTCCAGCCGGTCGAGAGGCTGCTTCTGATCAGAGCGTCCTGTCTCCCTGGTGTGCTGGGGCGGGAACAAATGCATGTTGCTGCCATGCTGAGTCGACAGAATGTGGGGTTTTCCTTAAGTTTCGATGTCTTACCCCAAGGGTGAAAGCTGGCTTCTGGCCTCAGAGCCAGGTTCGTCTCCGTTCCTGACTCGTGATGCCGTCCTAGGCCACTCGGCCCCTCCTGCCGGTGGGGCCTGTGCCAGGAGCCCCGCGTGTTATCCCTTCTGGTCCTCCCTATGACCATAGGAGGAGGAATTGTTTTCTGAATTTCACAGAGGAAACAGTTGTAACAGAAAAGTTAAGAGCTTCGGGTCACAGGGGCGCCTAGGTGGCTCAGAGGGTTAAGCGTCTGATTTCAGCTCAGGTCATGATCTCGCAGTCCATGAGTTCGAGTCCTGCATCAGTCTCTGTGCTGACAACCCCTGCTTCGGGTTCTGTGTCTCCTCTCTCTGTTCCTCCCTCTCTCTCTCTCTCTCTCTCTCTCTCTCTCTCTCTCTCAAAAATAAAGATTTTTTTTTTTTAATTAAAAAATAAAGGGGTGCCTGGGTGGCTCAGTCGGTTGAGCGTCCGACTTCGGCTCAGGTCATGATCTCGCGGTCCGTGGGTTCGAGCCCCGCGTCAGGCTCTGTGCTGACAGCTCAGAGCCTGGAGCCTGTTTCGGATTCTGTGTCTCCCTCTCTCTCTGACCCTCCCCCATTCATGCTCTCTGTCTCAAAAATAAATAAAAGTTAAAAAAAAAAAAAACAACTTCAGGTCACAGAAGGGGGCGGACGAGGGGAGTCAAACACAGAGCTGTCTTTTTTTTTTTTTTTTTTTTTTAATGTTTATTATTGAGAGAGACAGAGCATGAGTGGGTTAGGGGTAGAGAGAGAGGGAGCCACAGAATCCGAAGCAGGCTCCAGGCTCTGAGCTGTCAGCACAGAGCCCGATGTGGGGCTCGACCTCACAAATCCTGGGATCAGGACCTGAGCTGAAGTCGGAGGCTTAACCGAGGCGCCCCCAGAGCTGTCTTATTTAAGGGCCTGTGTTCTTCCTGAGCACCGGAGTGGGGAGAGGCCTGGAACGCTGTGGCTTTGGGCACGCAGACAACTCCGAGGTACACTTGAACCAGGGTGAGGTTGGGAGGGGGGGATGCCTGGCGGCCAGAATGTTTATCCAGCCAAGCAACTTCACCCCTAGGCGCGCCCACAGTGTTAACTGTTTATCTTAAAGCCCTTGCGATGAGGGCCCGGTTCTGGCCTGAGTGCAGGGAGCCTCTTGGGGAGCTTGGCCATATAGACTTGTATTGGGTCTGTGAGGCTCAGCAGGATGGGAACGGCCGGATACCCCTCTGACGAACCGCCCTGAAGGTTCCTTAACCATGAGGCTGGGGAGGGCTGCCCTCCCACCTCATGGCACTGGTGGTCACTCTGGGCCTTTTCTTGACACTCTGTCCTTTCCTTCTCCCGGCTCTAGAGAATGCATGTCTAAATCCCAGTTTGGTCAGAGGGTAGTGAGCGTGTTGTGCAGGGGATGCTAGAGTCAGGCTGTGAGGACAAGGAGGTTGGTTTGGGCCAGTTTCTGAGAGCAGTGTCCCGGCTGGCTCTTCCCTGTAGGAGCCGTGTACCCTCAGGAGCCTGAGTATACTCTGGGATGTATTTGGTGCTTCTTAGGAGGACCGGCCCACATTTCAGGTGGGAGGTGGCCTGTGGGTAGCGGCTGGCTGAAGAACGAGGTGAAGGAGCCCGGGGACAAGGAGGCCTGCCCAGAATCCCCCCAGAGAGGAAGTGATAGTTCCAGGGCTTGGACCGAAGCTTCCCAAAGATTCTTGGGCGATTGTTTTCACGTGGTCGTCTTCCTACCTCTCCTCTCCTCTTGATTCCTAAAAGATGAAAACGAGAACTTTCACACCTTCTGGGGGCAGTGGAAGGGGTGGAAACATTTTGAAGAGGGGGAATTGTAAAACAGGATGCAAATTAAACTGCGGTTACAGAGACGCAAAAATCCGTTGGCTTCAGCCAGTTGTCAGATAGTTTCCATGGAAAACAGTAGTCCAAAGCCGTCCTGAATGTTCAGTTTGCACCTCTGAACTCAAGGTGGTTGCTCCAGCTCCTTCCATCACATCTGCATCCCATTCTTCAGGAAGGGAGAAAAGGACAGAGGGCTCATACACCTCTTCATGGTCATTTCTGCCTCAAGAGAGGCTGGGGGGTGCACTCTCAAGCTGTGGGGCCCTGAAATCAGCTAAAGACAAACAGTTCTGTTATTAAAGGAAGAGTTCCAGTTAGCAGTCTTTGCTGCAGATGTCCATGTTCACCAAAGGGCTTTAACTGGATGGTGGAAAACAGCAGAGAACGGAGGGAAGAGCTACTTCATTTTAGGGAACATGGAAGACCTAAGCGAGGGGAGGCGGTGTGTGACACGTCATAGGCTGCCGTAGAGCAGGGGCCAGCAAAGTCTTTCTGAAGGGTCAGAATTAATATTTTTGGCTTTGCAGGCCTGTGGTCTGTGGCCTGACAGCTGAACTTTGCTATTGTAGACAAAAGCCACCATAGACCGTACCGAGGAGCGTGGCTGCATTCCAATAAAACTATTTTGAGAAAGAGAGAGAGAGAGCAGGGGAGGGGCAGAGAGAGAGAGAATCCCAAGCAGGCTCCTCACTGTCGACACTGAGTCTGACGCAGGGCTCGATCTCACAAACTGTGAGATCGTGCCCTGATCCCAAATCAGGAGGCAGACGCTTAACCGACTGAGCCACGCAGGCGCCCCCCCGCCCCCAGCCATAAAATTTGTATTTGTGGAACAGGTGATGGGCGAGCTGTGGTCTGCCAACCCCTGTTGCGGAGAATAAATGAGACTCCTGCAGAATGGGGGGCCTGGCGTGAGCACCACACGAGTAGCGGCTGCAGGTGTGGTGGCTGTTACTGTCTCTGTCGTCCCAGGGCATCCAGCTGGCAGTTGGCAGCCCCCCCCCCCCCCCAAGTCTCTGCTCTCGCTATGCTGGTCTCTCCCCCTCACTCTCGCCCTGATCTGAGCCGCTTCAGAGCTCAGGCTCTGACTTCTTTTGCATGACTTATTTGTGCTCCGGGCCAGGTGCTGCGTGGGCGAGGGTGCCACAGGGGTGGGGTGCCACACAGTGGGGGCCTGATGCCCCTGCCCTCAGGGTGCCGGGCTGGCCCCGTGAGTACACGGAAATGTAGCTGACCCTGGGCTGAGTCGGGAGGAGAGCCATCTGAGCAGCCTGGGCCTCGGTGCCCACGCCTCACCCTGCTCTTCCCGCCTCCCCCCGCAGGGTACGACTTCGCAGCCGTCCTGGAGTGGTTCGCAGAGCGGGTGGACCGCATCATCCTGCTCTTTGACGCCCACAAGCTGGACATCTCTGACGAGTTCTCGGAGGTCATCAAGGCCCTCAAGAACCACGAGGACAAGATCCGCGTGGTGCTGAACAAGGCCGACCAGATCGAGACCCAGCAGCTGATGCGGGTCTACGGGGCTCTCATGTGGTCCCTGGGGAAGATCATCAACACCCCCGAGGTGGTCAGGGTCTACATCGGCTCCTTCTGGTCCCACCCGCTCCTCATCCCCGACAATCGCAAGCTCTTTGAGGCCGAGGAGCAGGACCTCTTCAAAGACATCCAGTCTCTGCCCCGAAACGCCGCCCTCAGGAAGCTCAATGACCTGATCAAGCGGGCCCGGCTGGCCAAGGTAAATGGGGCGGGGGCGTGGGCAGGGGGGGAGGTGGTCCGCTGCTGGAGGGGGCCCGAGGGGGCCTGGGACTGCCACTCGGGGCCCCAGGATGGGGTGGCTTTCGGGACACCCGAGTCCCATCCGGGCAGACCCACAGCCACACGCCTACGTTGCGCCGTGTCTGAACGAGTCCCCTCTACACCCATGGGTGCAACCTCTTCTCAACGGAGTCTTGATGCCTGTGGACACCAGGTGGGAAGATAGCACTGTGCCAAGGGGCAGCCTGGGAACT
This sequence comes from Acinonyx jubatus, assembly GCF_027475565.1. NCBI lineage: Eukaryota > Metazoa > Chordata > Mammalia > Carnivora > Felidae > Acinonyx > Acinonyx jubatus. The sequence continues at coordinate 7,472,908 of NC_069390.1, forward strand.
GGAGAGCAGGTGGGGGCGCAGTCCTTGTCGGCTTCCCTCCCAGGCCTGTGGAGCGCTTAGCACACGCTGGGCGCCGGGGACACAGTGGGGACTGCCACGCACGGTCCCTGCCCTTCCGGCACTCACCAGTCGTACTGCGAAAGCAGAACACGCAAAGACAAATAAAGCCCAGTTTATTTGTGTGGCCATGGGGCGTTGCAGCAGCAGGCGACCGCGAGGCCTCAGGTGGGAGCTGATGCATGAGCCGGGACAGGTGAGAGCTGGTGGAGAGATGGGGCACAAGCCTGCGGCCCCAGGGAGAACCCGGGTGGCCTCAGTCCCCAGAGGCCTGTGAACCGTCCCCAGTGCTCTGTGGAAACGCAGGGCCTGCCGACACCCGCTGGCGGCGTCGGAACTGCTCACGAGCCTGGGATCTCAGCGCCTGGCCAAGCGCCTCCCTGAGACCCCAGCGTGGGTGGGGCTGGGAAGCAAAGGTCAGTGCCACCAGTGGACCCTTGGGACACAGAGGGGCAAAGCGTGTCCCCTGATGTGGCATAGCAGCACGTCGTGAGCCTGCCTGGATACGTCCTCAGGCCGCGTCAGTGCCCGTGTGAGGGTCACGGATCCTTGGGGCTCAGCGCTTGGCTTCGGCCCGAGCCTGTCGGTGATGGCTGCTGAGCAGGGACCCTGTGCATCACCCCCTCCCTGGAGCAGTGGCCACGGAGGGCAGGGGGTTTTACACCCGCCCCTGGCTCATGGAGGAATAGGAGGGTGTTCTGTGGGTGTTAGGGCTTCGGTGAAGGCGGTCCCATGGCCTGTGAAACCCTCGCCCTGGGCCCCCGACACGGTGGCTCACGGTATCCCATCTGGAGGTCTGAAGTCAGGTAGCATGTGGGCGCTCACTATCGTTAAGAAATAAGAACTGACCCTTCATCTTTTACCACTGGTCCCTGTCTCCGCCCTGGTTAGCCACAGTGCTCACGGGCCCTTCTGGAGCGTGCTAGAAGCGCAGTCCTCAGGCCCTCCCCGGCACGACCGAACCGTCTGCACTTGAACACCATCCCCTGGTGGTCCGTATGCACAGTAACGTGCAGGAGCCTGCTCTGGGGGATACAGGCTGCACAGTCGGTTCTGAGAAAAGGACCACCCATGAGAAAACCCGCTTCACCGGCCCCCGGTCTCTCCCGTTTCCGGGCTGCGGGGAGGGGCGGCTCTGGTCTCTCCTTGTCCAGCCTCCCGTTGGCAGGGCCGCCCGTGTTCTCGCGCAGCCTCCTTCTAGGATACAACAAAGGGCAGACTCTTTGCTCATCCACAGAAATGGTGTTGTAATCACCCGGCCGACGGGCACATTGAGTCACCGTGCCCGGAAAACCCCGGGGCCTCCCATCTTGTCCCGCACCTGCGGTTTCTAGACCGTTTCCTTTTCCTGGAGTGAGTGGCTCTCTGCGCCAGGCCTGTGATTGGCGGAGCAGTGACTGCCACTCTCTTTGACAGGCCTGCTGCCCTCAGGCGGTTCTCAGCCAGGCTCTCAGCCTGGGGCGGGGCAGGGCCAGGCCCCTGGAGGGGTTTTGATGGAGTGGAGCTGGCAGTCGGGAGGAGGGTGAGGCCGGCTGGCTACAGCCCTTCACGGCTGGACAGTACCTGGCAAGGCAGAGGGATCTGAGGGCCAGGGCGCTGGGAGGGTTGCGGGCGTCACCAGCCCGCTGTGGGGAAGTGAAGGGTGTGCCCCTAACTGGCGAAGGTCTAAGTAAGGTATTGAGCTTAGATAAACTTCAAAACATCTGGGAAAAGCCTTAGGTGGTTTTCCTAATCCTTAGTCATTCTGAGCCATCAGGGTGCTCAACTGAGCATAACTCCAGCCATGTTGAAGTTTTGTGAACTTGACATCATCAGCCACACGTTTGCACATGCGGGATGGGATGGCAGGGCTCTGCTCGGCTTGTACGGCGTGCCCCTCATCTCTGCTGCGTGGAGGGGTGGCTGGGGGGGTGCCCGGTGCCACAGAGAACACGGGCTGTGGTCTGCTTTGGGCAGCGTCCCCAGTTACAGTCCCAGCCTTCTGGGGTGGCCCCCGCGCAGGTCCCCCCCTGACAGGGTGTCCGGGACGCGCCTGACGTCCGCCCCTTCCTGTCTTTCCAGGTCCACGCCTACATCATCAGCTCCCTCAAGAAGGAGATGCCCAATGTGTTCGGTAAAGAGAGCAAGAAGAAAGAGCTGGTGAACAACCTGGGAGAGATCTACCAAAAGATCGAGCGGGAGCACCAGATCTCCCCCGGCGACTTCCCAAGCCTCCGCAAGATGCAGGTGTGGCCACCCCGCGCACCCCGCATGTACCCTCTGTGGGCGCTGGGGTGTTAGGGAGTGAGACGGTGGCGGGGGGAGGCGGGGGGCGGGGGGGATGCCGGGGCAGTGGTTCTGGAGGGAATGCAGCTTCTTGGGGTGGGGCCTCCCCAAATGGAAGCAGCTGAGTCAGTCAGCAGCACCCCACCCGAATCAGAAGTCGACCCGGCCGTGACACCACCAAGGGGAATGCGGTGACTCACCCTGCACGGCGGGGGGAGGGCGGCGGGCCAGGCATCCCAGCACCGTCCTCCCCACGGCCCTTCAGGGAAGGTACCTCTGCCCCGCAGCCTGGGGAGCCGAGGCCGAGGGGCTGCCAAGCGGTCGGGGCCGAGACCTGGAACCAGCTCTTTGGCTTGGGATCCTTGCTCCCCCAACCCCGCCTGGAGTCTGCAAGGGACCTGAGCCAGCTCCCCCCCCCACCCCCTTTGCCTACCACAGGAGCTCCTGCAGACTCAGGACTTCAGCAAGTTCCAGGCCTTGAAGCCCAAGCTGCTGGACACGGTGGACGACATGCTGGCCAACGACATCGCCCGGCTGATGGTCATGGTGCGCCAGGAGGAGTCCCTGATGCCCTCCCAGGCCGTGAAGGGCGGCGCCTTTGAAGGCACCATGAACGGGCCCTTTGGGCACGGCTACGGTGAGGGGGCCGGCGAGGGCATCGACGACGTGGAGTGGGTGGTGGGCAAGGACAAGCCCACCTACGACGAGATCTTCTACACGCTGTCGCCCGTCAACGGCAAGATCACGGGCGCCAACGCCAAGAAGGAGATGGTGAAGTCCAAGCTGCCCAATACGGTGCTGGGGAAGATCTGGAAGCTGGCCGATGTGGACAAGGACGGGCTGCTGGATGACGAGGAGTTTGCCCTGGCCAACCACCTCATCAAAGTCAAGCTGGAGGGCCACGAGCTGCCTGCCGACCTGCCCCCGCACCTGATCCCGCCCTCCAAGCGGAGGCACGAGTGACCGTGACCGTGACCGCCGCGCCCGCCTGGCCAGGCAGAGACTGGGGGGAGGGGAAGGGTCACCAGCTCTCAAGGTCCATAAAGACTGAGCGATGTTTCCTCAGCTCTTGAAAAGGAAAACCATCATCTTTCTTTTAAGGCTGTTCCTGGGCCCAGCAGGGAGGCGGGTGATACTCGCATGTGAATGATGGAATTTTGTGCACAAGAACTATGGATATTTTTAATATATAACGTCAGAGGCAGCGTTCTTTCTTGCCTCCTCCGTCTGACAGCCCCGCACACAACAAGCCTCTGTCCTCTCCTGTCCCGCCGTACGGCCCGTGCCCACCCTGGCTTGCCCCCCACCCGGCAGCTGCGGGGGTGCCCCGGGGCCGTGTGCAGACAGGCGCCCCAGGATCCCAGCTTGTCACTGAACTGAGCGCAGCTTCGCTGGGCTGGTGGCTTCCTTCCCTGTGCGGTTCCGCCCCGTCCCCGTGCTCCTGGATTGGGTTGGTTCTGGTGCCTTCTTCTTTGCCCTCCGTGGTGGCCCCCTATGCACGAGCCCTGCTCTGTGCTCTCCTGTCCCACCCCGCTCCCCCAGCTTGGCAGGCCCAACTACCTTTCTCGTGGGGTCCGGGGGATGAGTAGGTATGCGAGAACGTTTCCCAGAAAAACATAGAAGCTAGCTTTGTTCTGTAAAGTGACGCCTCTCATACTTGACCGAGTTTTTCAGTAACTTCCTAACCACTTGTTCAGAAGCTGTGATTTTGTCCCCTTTCCCACACTCCAGGTAGGGGCGGTCCCACCCAAGAGCCGTTGGATGTACAGAGCACACCCCGTCGGGGGCCCAAGAGCCGGTGTTTCTTGCTTCTCCCTTCCACTTGCCTGGAACATTCTGGTGTGCCTCCTCCCCCACCTTGGATGGGTGGCGGGCCCCGACGAAGCCAGCATGGCTTAGCGTTCCGGCCTGGGCCTTGCGTCCAGACAGCAGAGACCAGGGACGACCCAGCCCCTCCCCCTCCTCGTACCCGCATTCGAGGAGGCCCTCTCCTACCCTCCTTCCGTCGTCGTCCCATCAAGCAGAGGAGGGCAGCGTGTTGTCTTGGATGCCCTTAGAATAACCTCCCTCCAGGCTGAGCAGTGAGGGACCCGAGGCAGCGAGCCACCAGATCAGGTGGCCCCATCAGCTTTGCCAGCACGGCCTCGGGGGGCCTGGCCACACTCGCGGGTGTCCCCGTCACTGGTGGGGGGCGGGGGGGGGCAGGCTTCCCACCAGGCACTCCCCAGGTAGGTCTCAGGGACTCCTCCATCTGACCTCTTCAACTCCCCCCCCGCCCCCCCCCCCCCAGCCCCATTGCCTCCAGTACTGCTCTCTCTGGGCCTCCGCTGGGTCTGAGTCACTGGCACTGACCTTGTCACCTGCCGCTGGCTCCGGCGCACCGTTCTGTGCAGTATCCAGTGAGGGTGGGGGCAGCCTCCCGGTCCGGAAGTCACTGTCAAGGTGCCATGGCCCATCCACACTTACTTGTGGGAAGGAAAAGCAACCGAAGGTAACTTCTTTTCTTGCATTAAAAAACATTTAATCGTGCCGAAGGTGGCTTTTGGTGCTTCGTCGTCTCTTCCAGGGGCCTGCACCCCACAGCGGCGGCTGGGACACCGGCAGGGCATCTGGAGGGCCGAGGTGCCAGCGGGGACAGATCGGCAAGCCTGACGGTGCAGAGGTGGTCCTTGTCCCATAGAGCGAGGCCTGTAATGGGGCTGACGACCCCCCTTTCCTTGTGCCAGGTGGGGGCTGCGCGGGCAGAGTTGATTTGTGGGGGGAGGATGGGGGGTGAAGAAGTCAGGGAAAGTTCTGGTGACTGAGGACGAGGCCGGCCTCCAAGGGGCTGGGGTGAAGGTGCCTGCTTTCTACGACCTTCTCCGCTTCTCCAACCGGGGCCCCTCCCTGGCCTTGGACTCTAGGCACTGGGAGGGGTCAAGGAGACAAGGGCTTACTGAGCCCCACACTAAGCCCCGGGGTGGTTCAGAGACCGTGAAGCCCGCGCTCTGGAGACAGACCCAGCAGACACACTGGCGACAAAAGCACAATTATGAAGGGTGGGGCCGGCCAGCGTCAGACCGGGGGACTGATGGTACCGGCAGAGGGAAGGGCGACAAATCGGGAGCTGATGCGCCATGGAAGCTGGGACCTTTTAGGCGCAGTCAGGGTGGAGACAGCTCCGGGCCAGCGCATCTGTGACAAAGGCAGGACACAAACAGGTCCCCGTGGGTTTTGAGGGCCAGGTTGTATGCTGCAGCTTGTGTGGCGGACGTCCTGTCTGATGGCCAGTAGCTGAGGGAGCAGGGGGTCGCCAGCCCCCCAGTTAACCGCTCAGGTTTGCCTTGACCTTCATGACCCAGGAGGTTACTATTCCCCATTTCACAGCCAGGAACTGGAGACTCAGGAGGACTGGGAAAGCAAGCATAGAGGTGTGGGACTCAAATGCAGGCTGCCCAACTCCAGAGCACAAGCTCTCGAAAGTAGCCTTTAAATGTTTATTTTGGGGTGCTTGGGGGGCTCAGTTGGTTAAGTATCCGACTTCGACTCAGGTCTTGATCTTGCAATTTGTGAGTTCGAGCCCCGCATCGGGCTCTGTGCTGACAGCTCAAAGCCTGGAGCCTGCTTCGGATTCTGTGTCTCCCTCTCTCTCTCTCTCTCTGCCCCTCCCCCACGTGTTATGTCTGTTTGTGTCTCTCTCTCATAAATACACATTAAAAATTAATAAAAAAAATAAAAATATTTATTTTGAGACAGAGCCCAGGGGAGAGGCCGAGAGGTGAGTGAGAATCCCAAGCAGGCTCCGCACTGTCAGTGCAGAGCCTGACTCGGGGCTCGATCTCATGAACCTCACAATCTCAGATCATGACCTGAGCTGAAACCAAGAATCGGACGCTTAACCGACTGAGCCACCCAGGTACCCCCGAAAGTAGCCTCGAAAAAGGAAAAGCTCACACCTCGCTGTGCCCCCAAGTCTGAGCTATAGACTCGCGTTTGAGAAACCCACACTGGAGGTTAAATGCTGTCACTCCAGCCCAGGGCCTTGAAGGCTCAGTCAGTTAAGCGTCCGACTCTTGATCTCTGCTCAGGTCATGATCTCACAGTTCGTGGGTTCCAGCCCCAGGTCAGGCTCTGTGCTGACAGTGCGGAACCTGCTTGGGATTCTTTCTCCCTCTCTCTGCCCCTCCCTCCCTCCCTCTCTCTCAAAAATAAAACATAAAGGGCGCCTGGGTGGCTCAGTTGGTTAAGCATCCGACTTCAGCTCAGATCAGGATCTCGCGATTCGTGAGTTCGAGCCCCGCGTCGGGCTCTGTGCTGGCAGCTCCGAGCCTGGAGCCTGCTTCCGATTCAGTGTCTCCCTCTCTCTCTCTCTGCCCCTTCCCTGCTCACTCACACACACGCGTGCTCTCTCTCAAAAAATAAACATAAAAATTAATAAATAAATCAGACACAAACACACACCAGCTGAGAAAGCACACAGAAGTCAGGCCTCGGGTCAGACAGTCCCAGTTAGAATCCACTCTGCCACTTTCTGGAACTCTGCCTCTCCTCTCTTGAGACTATTTCTTCCTGCGCCAAATGTGATGACCCCAGCTTCACAGAGGCGGGGGCCCCTGGGGTACCAGCTCCATTGACCCACCGTGGTTGATCGGGGGGGGGGGAGGGGTGGTAAGAGTGGGTGCAGGGAGCCTAGCACCCCACCCAACTCCCAGAACAAAGCAGGCAGGACCCACCCTTCCCTGAAGCAGCTCGCAGACGGGGTGGCGCCCAGGGGCCAGAGGGACGGTGGCCAAGGGGGCTCGGGGCCTGGCTTCCTGTGCGCCCAGAGGGATTGATAATTATAAAACCACGTGGGGCTGCAGCCGCCGTGGAGCGTGGGAGCCCCTATAGCGTGTTGGAGCAGCACAGACAAGGTTTTTGGAAGGAAAAACCAGGATGATGAAATCACCATATGTCCACCCATTTGGAGCTTTGGACTTTTCAAAGGACACACCCCTGGTGTGCTGGGGAGGGCGGGGGAGCGGGCACGTGGGGCTGCCAAGACTAGCTCGGGGAGTGGGGACCCCCGACCCCACCATTTCTATCAGGCCTTCCCCCAAAGCCACCCCAATAGACACACGGTGAAATAGAACCCGAGTGCCCGAGCAGCGCGGCACGGCTTTCTGTGAGCTCTGCGCCACCCCCCCCCCCCACCCGCCAACCCCAACCACACTCTCTTCCCATTAGACGTGCTCCAGCGACATCGGTGGCCATTCTGTGTACCATTTGCCCCTCACACCCAAGCTGGGCAGTTGTCCCTTGGGCACAGACGGTGGCCCGGAGAGGGACTTGCCCAAGGCCACATGTCGGTCAACAGTAGGCATGGCTGTGTGACCCCGCAGCCAGCCTCTCATCTGGGGAAGCAGTGGGTCACTGCTTCTGCCGGGGCCAAGGGCAAGGGCAGTCTGCCACTCTAGCGAGCCCTTCAGGACCATCTGCCGAGATCGAGAGCGGCCTCCTGAGCAGGTTGTCCTCTGAATCTCACTCGACCTTGGGGAAAGGGGAGCCACGGACCAGGCTTGGGACGCCCATGATGTGGCTGTGAATGCCAGAGACCCTGGAGCCTGTCTCTCGCTTCCGGTCCCCTCCCAGACCCAGAGGGCTGTGCTCTGGGGGTCGAAGAAGCTGGGTTCCCTCCCGCTCACCTGGGGCCTCCTTACCCGGGCGGCCTCTTTTCCCTGCTAGGCCTGGGTCTCACCATCCAAGGCCCTTCACAGAAGACTGTGTCAAGTTCACTGCAGTTCGGTTTTCCTCGTCCCTGTCCCCGGGATCTGGGCGCTACGCCCTGCCCTTCCCCAGCCGGGCACTGGCCTGGAACCTGGATAAGGAGGGAAATCTGGCACCACCCCCCTGCCCCCTCCCCAGCCTCAGGTATTACTCGATTAAGAGAGGGTAATAATAACCCCTCCTTGTGAAGATAACAGATCCACAGTCACTTTGAAATGCGAAGGCGCACCATAGGAGTGTAAGGTGTTATCGAGGTGATCTGTGCCCCACAAGGCTGGGTGAGAGAGAGTGCCCGCACTTCAGTATCAAAGGGACTCACGGGGGAAGAGGTTATGAGGGGAACAAGTGCCCCTCCCTCGGGGTGGGCCTCCCGCAAGCAGTGACCAAGAAGGCAGTGGGAAGCGGGGGAAGTGGGGGGGGGGGTCTCCTCTTCAGACTCATCCGCTGAGCACCCGCCGAGCTGGGTCAGGATCCTGGCCCCCACACAGGGCTCCCTGGGACAAGGTCTCCGTGGCCCTGGTGGTCCGGCTCACACAAGTTCACAGACCCGGATCTACTGGGGCAAAGCAGCACCTCGTACAAGAACTTGCGACCGTCAGGGCTGGAGGACAGGATGCTTGTGGAGGCTGGAGCGGGAGTTCGGGCACAGACGGAGCCTTGAAAGGCTTTCTGACCCTGGAGCTGTAGGGTAGTGGGCAGGGCAACCCACCCCCTTTTACAGACAAGGAAACTGAGGCTGAGAACAAGGATGTGACAAAAGCAAATACAGGACCAAATAGAATCAGGTACCAGATGGGCTGGGAGTGCCGAGTGCCAGTCCCAGCTCTGCTCCATGCAGGCCTCGGCAGGACTCCGCTTTTGCTGCATGGGACTCAGTTTCCCCTCTGTCTGTGCTATGTGGGGACGGAGTCTTTTTTTTTTTTTTAAGATTTTTATTTTTTTTAAGCATTCTTCTTTCTTTTCTTTTCTTTTCTTTTTTTTTTTTTTTTTTTTGAGCGTATTTATTTATTTTTTAGAAAGAGAGAGAACGCGAGCAGGGTAGGGGCGGGGAGAAAGGAACAGGGAGAATCCCAAGCAGGCTGCATGCTGTCAGCACAGAGCTGGATGCGGGGCTCTAACTCACAAACTGTGGATTGTGACCTAAGTCAAGAGTCAAGAGTTCACTTAACTGACTGAGCCCCCCCAGGCACCCTAAGATTTTTATTTTTTTAAAGCAATCCCTACACCCAATGTGGGGCTTGAACTTACAACCCCAAGATCAACAGTCGCATGCTCATCACAGCCGGGTGCCCCTATGGTGATGGTTTTTACAGGGACCCCCCCAGTTAATGGCAGGAGTTCCAGGCATTCAGGTCACCATAAGGTGGGCTGAGCCAGCCAGTCCCCCCTGTGGGGATGGAATCTTAAGGGCCTGACGATAGCCTGAGAATTCGGCATTCCCAGAGGCTTAGGGACTTGGCCAGAGGTCACAGGAGGAGTGATCCAGGACCTAGAGGCCTCACCCAGTGGGCCAGTGACTGCTGGCCCCTGGGGGCTGTGGCGGCCTGGGGTCAGGGAGTCAGGGTGTCCAAGGGCGGCAGCGGGAAGTAGCCCATCTTCCCACCCAGGACACTTTCGCTCCCCCCTACTGTTCTAGGAGATGGGCACTTGGTCCTGTCCTGGGCAGTTGGCCCTCCTCTGGTCTCTGGCGCCCCCCTGTGGCCTGTAGCGGGGCAGGCCCCACCCCTGCCCTGCCCTGCCCTGCCCTGCCCTGCCCCCTGAGGAGTGCCCAGAATGCTTCAGGTGACAGAACACCACCAGCCCCTGCTCCCTCCCAGGGGACAGAGGCAGTGAAGAGATCCCCAGATCTGGGTTTGAATCCTGCCCCCCTTCTGTCACCTGACTGACTTGGGTGAGACAGCCTACTCCATTTCACAGACGCAGGGCACAGGGAAGCCACAGGGCAGGTCTCCGAGGAGACCAAAGGGGAGATGAGTCAGAAAGTCCCCTGTGTATCGCCAGGGAGGCTCAGTTCAGCTCCAGAGACATTCACGGGGCGCCTCCTCCCTCAACCTGACCGTCTGGACTCCAGGAGGTCTCAGTCTGAGGGGGGAGGCAAATCCCCAAAGAGATCTTTTAATGGAAGAATTTGTTGTCTAAAGCCACTAAAATGCCCCACCCTTTGATCCCTCCTCTTGGACAGGCCCACAGTCCCATGGCGTCTGGTCCAGCCCAGCTGGAGACAGCTGGGCAGAAATCAGAAATGCCACTGGATAGAATCAGGCCCTCCCCTCAACCACCTCCTCCAGCCCAGCTTCCACCTCTCCTTGGCCTCCGTGTTCCAGGCCGGCCGCAGGCCTCGCTCTCGCCTATGCTTAAAAGGCCTGTGGTGGAGTTGCCAGCCCAGCCCCACTCCAGGGCTTCTCCATTCACCTTCGTCCTTCCCAAGCCTCAGTATGTCCATCTGCCAAATGGGTGTAACCATCCTTGCCTCGCCTACTTGCCTCCCTAGTCGGCTGTAACGACACAAATAAAATGAAATCAGAAACTAGCGAGGTTCCCCCCCTACCTCTTGCGGAGGGGATTGGGGGAGGGTGTGTGCCAAGCGCGGCCGGCATCCCAGGGAGAGAGGGGACTACAACTCCCATCCGGCTCCGGAGTCGCGGGCGTCTCCAGCCCCCTTTCCCAGGGGGTTGAGGGAAGTTGCACTGCCCCGGGCATCCCCCACCTAGGTTAGGGGCCGGCGAAAGCCCCGGTAGGGCTGGCTCTGGGGCCACGCGGAGACCTAGGTAGCCTTCCCGGCCCCGGGGGGAGACCACCCCCCTTGGCCCGGCCCAGTCAGGAGTTTACTCTTCGGGACCCGCCCCCCCACTTCCTGGCCGAGGGTTTGGCCCGCCCCCGCGCGCCTCCGCCCTCCCACCTTCACTTCCAGTCGCGTCTCCCATTGGCCGGCGCTCACCTGCCCGTCCGTCGGGGGGCGGGGCGGAGGGCGGGGCGCGACGCCCAGGTGTGGGCGCGCAGGAGGCCGCGAAGGAAGGTGACAGCGGGGAGGGCGGGAGGGGTGGGGGGAGGCCGCGCTAACGACCCGCGGACGGACGGACGGACGGACCGACGGACCGACGGGCCGGCATGCGGGCGGCCCGGCTCTAGCCCGGGTGCGGGGCTCCGGCTGCAGCTATGGAGCGGCGGCTGCGCGCGCTGGAGCAGCTGGCGCGGGGTGAGGCCGGCGGTGGCCCCGGGCTCGACGGCCTCCTGGATCTGCTGCTGGGGCTGCACCACGAGCTCAGCAGCGCCCCCCTCCGGCGGGAGCGCAACGTGGCGCAGTTCCTGAGCTGGGGTGAGTGGCCCGGGCTGGACCGAGGTGGGGTGGTCCGGGGGACACCGCGCCGGGACCCTCCCCCCACCCCCGCGCCCTTCGCCCCCAGACCCTCCCGCAGGGAGCGGCACCCCCACGGGTTCCCCGCGCAGAGCCCGCACCGGCCCTGACACGTGCCACCGGCCCCTTTGGGCCCTCCCAGCTAGCTGCACACCTTCTCGCTCAGATTCACGCACACTCCTTCCCACCGACAGAGCCTGGCGTGTGTGCACAGCACACAACTTACACGGACACACACAAACTTGATCCCAAGTATAGACCCCAGACATGTGCTGCAGAGTCGCGTCAGGGACTCCTGGCTCACATGTCATATACCTCATGACCCTTGAGAACAAACAGTCACACACGCAGAGCCTTGTGTGTGTCACCCACTGACACGCATGCTTCCTCAGTCTCCCACATACCACACAGACTCACGCAGATACATACAGCTCAAGGAGAGATCCAGGGAGCCCCGCACTTCACCCGGAAGACCACTGGAGCCACACTGGCCATTGCATTATACACTTGCCTGCTTCCACTCACAGATCCCTAGGCACTGCACGCGTGGCAGATGTTCCCACAAACACACACTTCTATGTCCCCGCATGCAAGACCACCCCAAACTGGGCACCGGCACCAACCTCAGCCCCTTTGTCGGTGCGAGTCGCTGGCCAGGCTTCCTGAGGTCTATTTCCCAAAGCCAGGGAGGGGGGGCCCGGCTGGGGGTGGGTCTGCGCCCCTTCCGGGTTGACTCATCCGAGGCACCGGAAGTGGGTGACCTGGAGTAAACCTCAACCCAATGTGGGCACCCTCACCAGCCCCAGGCCTCCCTGGTTATGCCTGGCCAAGCCCGTGGAGGAGGGCTGACGGGCCTGGCCTGGAGAGCGGGGTGAGGCAGGTGTTTGCCCAGTGGGTGACGAGCATCCCCAGAACTCCTTAGCTCTGGGCAGGTGCAAGGCCTGGCCTCGGCATGGTTGGGGGCCCGTGAGACATGCCGGTGAGCTGGCCCCCAGCCCAGCCCTCTCCTCCAGGGTGAGGGCAGCCAGGAAGCCCCTGCCTCTGGTGCCTGCCACTGTCCCCGGGGACTTCTGCACCTTATTCACGTGTATCTGACAGTGTTGTCATCACCCGCTGTGATGTCTACGCGCGCGCGCGTGTGTGTGTGTTTGCACACACATGTGCTCCTCCCTGCCTGCCTCTGGCATCCCTGCCTGGGACCCCAGCATGGGGGCCTGTCTGTTGACATCTCCCGAGGTAACTGGCAGGGCGGTGACTCACTCTGCCCCTGCTCCAACTTGTCCCTGCTCCTGCCCAGAGCCCCCATTCCCTGCGGCAAGGCGAGGGGACTGGGCAGCCTGTCCCGGGAGCCTGGGTCCTCCTGACTCTAGGCCCCAGGTTTTGGTTCCCGTCTGGCGGATTGGGAGCCACCCTGGCCTCAGTTCCCCCCTGGAGCCCGCGGTTGCTGCTCCCCAGCCGCACACACAGACCTGGGGAAAGAGACAATTAATTTCTGTCATGAGGTTTCCACACCACCCCTGCTGCGGGGGTTCTGCCTGATAAACCTGTGGAGCAGCTCTCTGTCCCACCCACAGACCCGCCCAGCTGGCAGGGAGTTTACCTGCTGGCAGGGGGAAACTGAGGCGGAGAGCCAGTCTGCAGCTACCCCCCCCCCCCCGCCACCCCTACCGGTCACTCTTGCCTCCCTAAGTTTCCAGGCTCCAGTTCCCTCCCCCAGGCCTGTGGCTTCTCCAGGCCTAGAAAAGGCCTGGGACTGGCCGGAGATGCCTTTAAAGTGAGTATCAGGGACTGTGAGAGGAAGAGCTTCTTGGCCAGGTGAAGGCCAAGTCCAGAGAGGGAGGCAGGGCCTAGAGTTGTTGGGCTGGTCAGGCCTGGAGGAGATCTCGAGTGTTTACCCCTTCAGGTGCCAGCGTCAGGCGCCAGGGAAAGGTTTTTTTGGCTCTGTTCTTGAGTCTTGTGAGAAGCTGGGCAGACCTATTTATGCCTCCAGACTGAGAAAGCCCCACACAGGGAGCCCAAAGTGTGTCCTCCCAGGGCCCTGCAGCACCATATCTGACCTGTTCTCTGGGGCTGCCCCAGGCCTCACTCCCAGCCAGGTACCTCTGTGCCTACAGGGTCCCAAGACCAGGGCTCACAGCTCCCCAGTGGCAGGGAAGCCTCTCTGGGGACAAGGAATGTTGCCCGTCCAGTTTCCCAAGACAGGCCCAGGCCTGGTCCTGATAGGCGCCAGGAACTGGGAGCCCTGGGAGCCGAGGGTGGGAATGGTATCCCCTTCCTCCCCAGGGTGACCTGGTCAGCCAGTATCCTCCTGCAGGCAGGGAGGGATTACCAGTTCCATGGGCCCCTGGGATGAGGCCGCCTAGAGTCTGGGGACAGGGGTTCAGGGAACCGTTGATTTGGGGAGGTCTGGGGGCTAGGTGGCCAGCAAAGCCCGGACCCCCACCTTCCACACTTCCTACTCGTGACCGAGTGGGCTGCAGCCCCTCTCGGCCCCTTGGCCAGAGGCCGCCCCTGCCCCAGTGGGGGTTGTGGCTCCCGCTTTTCCCCAGGTGAGAGAGGGAGCTGGGGCCTCCCTGTAGGTTCCCTGAGCCCCACTCTGTGTCCCCTCAGCCGGCCCCTTCGTAACGAAGGTGAAAGAGCTGAGGCTACAGAGAGATGACTTTGAGATCTTGAAGGTGATCGGCCGAGGGGCCTTCGGGGAGGTGAGCAAAAGGCACGGGGTAGGTGGGAGGAGGGGGTTCGCACCCAGGCAGAGCTGACCCCGGTGCTCCCTGTGGCCTCAGGTCGCCGTGGTGAGGCAGAGGGACAGTGGGCAGATTTTTGCCATGAAGATGCTGCACAAGTGGGAGATGCTGAAGAGGGCCGAGGTCAGTGTGGGGTCCGATGGGACTTGCGCACCCTACGAGTGGCGGGGGGGGAGGGTGTGCTGCTAGTGGGGCGTGCAGGGCATGCTGGGGAAGGGGCCGGCCTGGCCCCTGGGACGGGAGAGGATCCAACCACCAGCCTCCCCTGTTGCTTCCCCACAACAAGCCTTTCTTCGAAGCTACTGTAGTTCCCATTTTCCTTACCGTAACACTGAGGCCCGGAGCCATAAGGCACAGGCCGTGGCTCACCCGGGCAACTTCTATCCAAGCTCCTAGACTTACCTAGTCTTCCTCCACCCCCTGAGCTGGTGAGGAGGGCTTCCTGGGCTCTGATCCCACCCCCGCCCCTGCTCCCCAAACCTGCTGCAGACTGCCTGTTTCCGGGAAGAGCGGGACGTTCTGGTGAAGGGGGACAGCCGCTGGGTGACCACTCTGCATTACGCCTTCCAAGACGAGGAATACCTGGTGAGGATACTCAGCGAGGGTGGGGGCCGTTGCCGGGGGACAAAGGAGGAGGGCCTTGGGTGCCAGGGGAGCTGGGTCCAAGGAGAGAGAGACCCTTCCTACAGGGACCAAGAGGCTTCCACTGGCCACCCCTTGCTGGGCCCGGAGCCCCTGCCTGAGCTCTGCTGGGAGCCAGCTGCCCTAGAGCTGCTTGCTGGGAGATGGTCTTGCCTTCCCAGAACCCCTCGGGACCACGAGGAGGTGGGTGGGAGGCAGGGCCCTGGGGCAGATGCCCCCCACCCTCCTCCCTGTCTGATTCTTGCCCCCCTGCTCCCCCCTCCCCCAATCCCATCCAGTACCTGGTGATGGACTACTATGCCGGTGGGGACCTCCTCACTCTTTTGAGCCGCTTTGAGGACCGCCTTCCGCCCGAGCTGGCCCAGTTCTACCTGGCTGAGATGGTGCTGGCCATCCACTCCCTGCACCAGCTGGGCTACGTGCACAGGTGGGGCCCCAGAAGCCCCTCCTGCCCTGACCAGCCCCTGGGGAAAGCTCTAGGGACAGCTGACAGTTGTTGAGCACACTCACCAAGCCCTATGCTGGGTGCTTCATGTGCACGATGCCTTTGAATCCTCAGGCCAAAAACCTCATGTGATGGGCACTGCTCTTGTCCCCACTTTACAGATGAGAAAGTCAGGGTTAGCACAGGTAAGCACCTGGCTTGAGGTGACCCAGCCGGTGGGCGCCCGGGTCGTGGTTTGCACCAGGCAAGTCTGACTCCTGTGTCCCCCACGACATACGCTGCTGCCTCCGTGGCTCATCCTTATGGGTCCCTTTTCTCCACTAACCACCTTTTTCCCTCTTGGCACCCAGGAGGCCTGGCCACCAGCCTTCCCCTTCCCGTGTACATGCACACACACTGGTCTTGTGGACTCGCAGGAACACGTGTGACAATATACACGCTGGTGTGTGCGTGCGCCCATGCACTCATACCCCGGAATGTGCCAGAACACACATCTACACACACAGGTCAAGCCCCGCTCTCTCCCTGTGCTCCCTCAGGGATGTCAAGCCGGACAATGTCCTGCTGGACATGAACGGGCACATCCGCTTGGCTGACTTCGGCTCCTGTCTACGTCTCAACAACAATGGCATGGTAAGACCCCAGAGCAAGGGCTGGGGACACCCGGCCTGGAGAGCTCCCAGGGGTGGAAGGAAGAAGGCCTGGGTCTAGGCCCCAAGTGGGGTCACCAGGCCAGCTAAGCCTTAGAGAGTTGGGGTGTCAGGCCCAGGCTCGGGCCTGTGGTGAGGGGCCGTCAGCTCTAGCCAAGCCCAAGGTTGTTCTCGTGGCCCCCCCACTCCTAGGTGGATTCGTCGGTGGCAGTAGGGACACCGGACTACATCTCCCCCGAGATCCTGCAAGCCATGGAGGAGGGCAAGGGCCACTATGGCCCACAGTGCGACTGGTGGTCACTGGGAGTCTGTGCCTATGAGCTGCTCTTCGGGGAGACGCCCTTCTATGCTGAATCCCTGGTGGAAACCTACGGCAAGATCATGAACCATGAGGTCTGGCCGCCAGGCTCTGGGGTTCTGGGAGGGCAGCAGAGTCCCGAGTCCGCGTGGTTTGTATGCCCGCAGGTGGGGGTGGGATCCTGTACACCCACCTGCACCCCTCCACCCCACCCCCACCCCCCACCCACAGGACCACCTGCAGTTTCCCGCGGATGCACCTGACGTGCCGGCCAGCGCCCAAGACCTGATCCGCCAATTGCTGTGCCGCCAGGAGGAGCGCCTGGGCCGCGGGGGGCTGGATGACTTCCGGAACCACCCCTTCTTTGAAGGCGTGGACTGGGAGCGGCTGGCAACCAGCACTGCCCCTTACATCCCTGAGCTTCGCGGGCCTGTGGACACCTCCAACTTCGATGTGGACGATGACACTCTCAACCATCCAGTGAGTTTGGGCCCCGCTGCAGGAGGAAAACTGCCTGCCCCTTGCTGGCTGTGGGAAACCCCCAGAGGTTCTCCAGAGTGGTTGCTGGGCCTAGGATGACGCCTTCACACCCCAGAGGCTCATGGGAATTGTGGTTCACCTGGGCCAGTTCACCTCTTCAGAGGTGGGGTGTGACAGGTGAAGGTCGTTTGACCTCGAGTGTCATTCTGTGAGCCAGAAGTCTTCCAAGGAGACTCCTGGAAGCACCTGGGAGGCCATGGCCGCAAGGGCTCATGGGAGTTGTAGTCTGTTTAGGTGGGGGCCGCGTCACCCACCTCGGTTCCATTCTTAGCAGGAAGAGGTTGGCACCCCCAGTCCCGGGGAGTCTCCTGGGTCTTGAGCCTCAGCCAGGAGCTATGCCTGTTGAGTCTGACGCTCCTTCCCCTCCTTCTGCAGGGGACCCTGCCCCCACCCTCCCACGGGGCCTTCTCGGGCCACCACCTGCCATTTGTGGGTTTCACCTACACTTCGGGCAGGTGAGTCTAGTCCTCGCATACCTAGTAGGAGGCTGGGGGCTGCCTGGCCTGGAACCTTGGGCAGGTAGCCCACTGGGACCCTGGGAAAGGGGCTGAATGGCCTGCCTGTTACCTGGATGTGACAGGTGCTCAGGAAATGTGCTCTGAGTCCTCAGGAAGACAGCCCCTGTGTCCTGAAATTGTGGCAAAGCCATGCCTATGCCCCCTGTGGGACCTGTCCTGCATTTGGCCCTTAGAGTACCCTCTACAGCAGGCTGAGAGTGTCATGAACTTGGAACCAGAGGCCTAGAGTTGAAAGGGCCCCTCCCAGCCCCCCAGCCACACTCTATGCCTCTGTAAAATGGGTGGAATGATCTAGTTCCATTTGAGGGGCTGGCCTGAGACCGCAGCGAGGTCTTAGGCAACAAGGTGTTCTGAGGTGGAAGCAAATGTGTCTTGACCTGCACTCTGAGCACCCACCGTGTGCCAGGCACGGGGGCAGCTGGCCCAAATCACTAAGTTCTCTTCACTGTCCTTGGAAGAGGGCCTGTTATCACCTCCAATTTCCTGTGAGGAAACTGAGGCTCAGATATGTTAGGTTCACACAGCTTAGAAGGGCCAGGGCTTGAACCTAGGTCTGGGGGGCCTTGGGGTGCTGCCCACAGGTATTCCGGGGGCAGGGTCTGGTCCGGTTCGTTTCTTCCACCACAGAGCCCAGGGCTGGGTACAGAGCTGGGGCACGGTGGGTGTTTCTTGGATGAATGAATGACCGACGCAGGAGGATGGAGGAGCCTTTGGGGGGTGGGGGGTGGGGTTTCCGCCAACATGTGTGGCCCTGCTCTCCCCAGTCCGGGCCCTGAGAGCAGCTCTGAGCAGCTGCCTGCCCTAGAGCGGAAGCTCCGTTGTCTGGAGCAGGAGAAGACGGAGCTGAGCCGGAAGCTCCAAGGTACCGGGGAACCAGCTGGAGCAGGGTGGGGTGGGTCTGACCCAGGACTAGCTACTCACCTATGGGTGCCCCCCCACCCCGCCCGCAGAGGCCCTCCAGGTGTCCTCAGACCATCGGGAGCTGGAGCGGCTACAGAAGGAAGTGCAGACTCTACGGCACAGGCTGTCAGGTACCCGGCCCCCCACGCCACCCCGTCTCTCCCCCCTCCCCCCAACCCCTCCCCCCAGAGGCTGAGCTGCTTTCCCAGCACACCTGTATCCAACCCGGGTTCCAGTCCTGGCCCTACTCCGTGGATGAGGTGTGATCTTAGGGAAGTACCTTAAACTCTCCGAGCCTGCACGTAGAAAGTGAGCCAAGGAGACCCGCTCCCCGGGCTGTGGTGAGGGCTCTGGGAGATGCCGCACGCCGAGTGCCTGGCTGAGGCCGTCAGTGCACGTGGGCCTCAGTGACAATTCCTGGCAGAGACGCCGAGGGGCAGCAAGGCCTCCTTATCCCAGACGGATGGTGGTAGCCCAGGCCGGGACTCGGACCTACGGCAGGAGAGAGACCGGCTCCTCCGGGTGAGGGCCTGGTGGGGTGGCTGAGCGGCCCAGGGCTCCACGGTGAGGAGGTCTGTGCCCTGACGCCAGGCCTTGCCCTCCGACCCCCCAGGAGCTGGCCGAGGCTCAGGCAGGGCTGCAGGCCCAGGCAGGGGAACTATGCAGAGCCCAGGAGCGACAGGAGGAGCTGCTCCAGAGGCTGCGGGAGGCCCAGGAGAGAGAGGCAGCCACGGCCAGCCAGACCCAGGCTCTGAGCTCCCGGCTGGAGGAAGCCCAGGATACCAGCAGGAGGGTGAGTGATTGGGATGGGTGGGGACAGCAGCAGAGCACTGCCCCTGTGAACCCCAGTGTGGCCACTGGGGGCCCAGGGAGCTCAGTGCTCAATGCTGGCAACACTACGTGCCTCTGCGCCCCCCCCGGGGCTGGCTGAGGCCTGAGCAAGCGGATGAAGGTAGGGTGGGCCCCTGCCTGCAATCCCGCTGTGCCTGGCGGGGCCCGAGAGTCTGTAGCGAGGCGGGCAGAGGGGTGGGATGGACAAAGTCAGCAGTGGCCGCCTCTGCACCTCGTCACAGCTGCAGGCCCAGGTGGCCACCCTGTGCCGGGAGGTGACACAGCTCCAGAGACAGCGGGAGCGAAGCATTGAGAAGGAATCTTTGCGGGTCAAGGTAGTGAGGTCTCACCCCCTTCCAAGTGGTGCTTCCCTTGGCCTGACCTCCTCCGGGCTCTCAGGGCCAGGCCTTTGTCCCAGGGGTAGAGTGGGCCATAGCTTCTCAGGCCCCTGCCCTGACCCCTCTCCGTGTCCCTCAAGACCATCCACGCCGCCTCCGAGACCAACGGCACGGGGCTGCCCGAGGGCGGGCCTCAGGAAGCGCAGCTGAGGAAGGAGGTGGCCGCCCTACGTGTGCAGCTGGAGCAGGCCCGTGGCCACGGGTGAGCTGGGCAGCCCGGGCGGGGCGCGGGACGGGGGCCTGAGCTGGGGGCCATCCCGTCACTCGCTCTTCCCCAGGGTGAGTGGGAAGGAGGAGGCTCTGTGCCGGCTCCAGGAAGAGAACCAGAGGCTGAGCCTGGAGCAGGAGCGGGTGAGCATGGCAGACAGAGGGCAGATGGACCGACGGGCCGTGGGACAGATGTGGGGAGCCGGCAGGGTGGATGGTGCAGGCCGCCAGGGTCTCAGAGCAGGCTGTGTCCCCAGCCCCGCAGCACCCGCAGGTGGCCGGCAAGCCATGGCGGGCGAACGGGGGTGGACGCGGGCGGGGCTCGGGGGTGCCGGGCCCCCGGGGGCTGACCCATCTTGTCCCCGGGCCCCAGCTGGTAGGAGAGCTGGAGAGGGAGCAGCAGAGCAAGCAGCAGCTGGAGGGTGAACGGAGGGAGACGGAGAGCAACTGGGAGGCCCAGATTGCCGACATCCTCAGCTGGTGGGTGCCCGGGGGCTGGCGGGGAGGGGCTGGGCCCAGGCAGGGCTGAGGGCTCAGGCCGTGACCCGGAGCCCCCTTCCCAACCAGGGTGAACGATGAGAAGGTCTCAAGAGGCTACCTGCAGGCCCTGGCCACCAAGATGGCCGAGGAGCTGGAGTCCCTGCGGAACGTGGGCACCCAGACGCCCCCCACCCGGCCGCTGGTGAGCCCCGGAAGAGCCCCGGGGGAGGGGCTGGCAGCAGCCTCACGTGGCAGGTGGGGACGCTGAGTCCACGGAAGATCAGTGACTCGCCTGAGCTCACAGCGGGGTCAGGGGCCAGTCTAGGATGTTGAGTCTGGCCGGGTGGTGTGGACAGTCTGGCGGGAGAGGCCTCTGAGGCTGCCGGCCCCCCCCCCCCCCCCCACGCCCGACCCGGGGGCATCTCACGCGGGCGCCCCCTGGCCGCCAGGACCACCAGTGGAAGGCACGGCGGCTACAGAAGATGGATGCCTCGGCCAGGCTGGAGCTGCAGTCGGCGCTGGAGGCCGAGATCCGGGCCAAGCAGAGCTTGCAGGAGCAGCTGACGCAGGTGCAGGAGGCCCAGCGGCAGGCCGACAGGTGAGGCCCGGGCCAGGCCCTGCACGAAGGGGCGTGGGACCCGCGAGGAGGCCTGTGCCAAGCCCCTAACCGGTCCCGTCCCCGCCCTGCAGCCGTCTGCAGGAGGCCGAGCAGCAGAGCCGGGGCCTGCGGCAGGAGCTGGCCGCGCTGCGGGAGGAGCTGCAGGCCCGGGGGCCAGCGGGTAAGTGGCCATCTGCATGCCCGTCCTGGAGCAAGTCCCCCACTCGAGCCTCAGGGTTCCCCAGGGGGTCCCCCGACAGCCTCGCGGGACCGTGGAGATGAGAGTTCTTGACTCTGCCGCTCACCTGGCTCTCTGTCGCCCGGCACTTACTGAGCACCCGCTATATGCGTACCCACCGGGGCCTGCTGTCATTTCTCCATTTTACTGAGGTGGAAACTGAGGCTCCTGCCGGCCCCCAGTTCCCCAGGAACAAGCGTTAGGGCTGGGCCAGGGACCCCCACCCCCGGTGACCCGTGCTCTCTGTTTGCAGACACTAAGCCCTCAAATTCCCTGATTCCCTTCCTGTCCCTCCGGAGCTCAGAGGTAAGAGGGCCTGCAGGGGCTGGTTGGGAGGAGTCCCGGACAGAAGCCAGGGGCCTTGATTTCCACCCTCCTCCTCAATCCCCAGAAGGATTCCACCAAGGATCCTGGCATCTCAGGAGAGGCCCTGAGGCCCGGTATGGAGCCCGAGCTGAAGCCAGAGGGCCGCCGCAGCCTGCGTCTGGGGGTGAGGATGGGCGGGAGTCCCGCATTTGGGGGGCCGGGCCCCGCCTTCTGCCTGTGCCCCCCTCACCCGTTTGCTTGCCCCCCCCCCCCCCGCAGGCTGTGTTCCCCAGAGTGCCCGCTGCTGTCACCACCCCTACAGAAGTTCCTCCTGCAAAGGTCCGCACCTAGAGGGGCGGGGCAGGGTGGGGGTACCCAGCCATTCTTCCGGGTCTCCAAGGACCTGCTTGAGTCCCTCTACGTGCATTAGTCATGGCTGGCAGACCACCCTGGGGACAGCGGCAGTGGCAATGAGTCTGAGTGCTGTGACAGACTCACTGGGGCTGGGTTCACACTGCCACTGGCTCATTCTCTGGTCCCACCTGACACTTCAGGGTGGCCTCGGGGGTGGGACACAGGGACCTGGGAGGCCATGGTCAGGCGTGGGTAACGAGCTTGTCTCCCTGTCCCCAGCCCGGCTCACACTCGCTGCGGCCCCGGAGCTTCCCATCCCCCACCAAGTGTCTCCGCTGCACCTCGCTGATGCTGGGCCTGGGCCGCCAGGGCCTGGGCTGTGACGGTGAGACCCCCCACCCCCACCCCACCCGCACGCCTGCCTCCCACATGCCAGCACCCAGTCCCCTGGAGGACGGAATGAATGGCCCGGATCCTGGCACATGCAAGCCTTCCTCTTGGTCTGGGCCTCATCTCCCGTTGCTCAATTGTTGTGGTTTTTTTCTCACTTGACGGGGAATTGGTGACAGTCCAGGAGCCACCACAGCCTCAGGGAGGCAGGAACCCGAGTCCTGGTTCCAGGCTGTCCCCACCCAGCCTCACACCATCTGCCTTTCCTGCTTTCTCCACAGCCTGTGGTTACTTCTGTCACTCAGCCTGTGCCCCCCAGGCCCCGCCCTGCCCTGTGCCCCCTGACCTCCTCCGCACGGCCCTGGGAGTGCACCCCGAAACGGGCACAGGCACGGCCTACGAGGGCTTCCTGTCGGTGAGCTGGGGCTGGGGAGGGGGAGGCTGGCGTGGGCGGGCCGAGAGCCCGGCAGGCCCCCCCCATGCCTGCCTTTCCCACAGGTGCCAAGGCCCTCGGGGGTCCGGCGGGGCTGGCAGCGGGTGTTCGCCGCCCTCAGTGACTCCCGCCTGCTGCTGTTTGACGCCCCTGATCCACGGCTCAGCCCGGCCAGCGGGGCCCTCCTACAGGCACTGGATCTGAGGTGGGTGCCAAGCAGTGGCCGGGGACGAGGGATGCGGGTCGGGGGGAGGGAGGCAGCCAGGGGCAATGTGACCTCTGACCAGCTCCACGGACCTCCCAGGGACCCTCAGTTCTCAGCCACCCCCGTCCTGGCCTCTGATGTTATTCACGCCCAGTCCCGGGACCTGCCACGCATCTTTAGGGTGAGTCTGCCTCCGTGTGGCCCTACTGCAGCCCCTTCGGTCTGTCTCCTTCTCCGTGGCTGCCCTCTTCAGACACACACATATGCCACCTCGGTTGCCTCCATCCCACAGCACGGTGCACTTCCTGTACGCGAAGCTGCCCACATCCCGCTGGCCTAGGGCCCTTCCGTGGCTTCCCATCACCCTCAGGGTGCTCCTGACTGTGTCCTTGAGGCCTCACATTTCTGACCCTGAGCGTCTTTCTGCTCTGGACCCACCTTGCTTTCTCCAGTTCCCAAAGTGCCCTGTAACCACGGGCCCCTCACATCCTGTTTCTGCTGTGCAGCCCAGGCCAGCCCCCAAGCTTCTCCCCTACCTGGATCATTCCTGGCGACTCCCCTCATCCCTTGGGCACTGGCAGAAATGTCTCTTCCCCTGGGGGGCCATCTTTTACTCTTGGCCCGGGTTGGGGATGCCCCGTCCTTCTCCCACCACGGCACTGGTTCGGGGCCTGTCTGACCACCCTACTCCGTCTGGCTTATCACCCACTGTAAGATGGCTCCTAGCGCTGTGCCCGGCAGCTCACGTTGGTGCAAACAAGCATCATCCGGTGGAGAGCAGGAGGGGGATGTCTGGCTGTCGGCCCACAGCCCTCCAGCCTGAGTCCCTGCCCACAGGTGACGGCCTCCCAGCTGACGGTGCCCCCTGCCATGTGCACCGTGTTGCTGCTGGCAGAGAGTGAGGCTGAGCGGGAGCGCTGGCTGCAGGTGCTGGGCGAGCTGCAGCGGCTGCTTCTGGACACGCGGCCAAGGCCTCGGCCTGTGTACACGCTCAAGGAAGCCTATGACAACGGGCTGCCCCTGCTGCCCCACGCGCTCTGCGCCGCCATCATCGGTGAGCCACATGCCGAGGGGGGCATCGCCCTGGGCGTGGTTCTGTGGGCGGCCTTAGGTAGGGGGCGGGGGGCTTGGCTTCTGCCACTCCATTTCTCTGTGCCTCAGATTCTGCTTTTTCTAAATGAGTCTTGAGGGAGTTGAAAAGAGCAAAGGCTCTAGCAAGAGACAGATGAGGGTTCCAGTCCCGGTGCTCTTACCGGCAGCGGGGTGGCCACAGGGAGCCTGGAAGCAGCCGAGCCTCACGCTGTCTCCTCTGGGGAGACCTCCATGATGACAGCCGGAGAAGTGAGGGAGCAGTGCCTCCTGGCTTCCCCTGGCAGTGGCCGGAGCCCCGAGCCAGCGCCTGCCCTGGAGAGCCGGGGCCTCCCCCTGCACTCAGAGTGGGAGCCCCACGAGAGACTGTGTGGCTCCTCCAGGTCCTCTGTGTCAGTCGGGAGCTGGGGGGATGAGGGCATTTATTGAGCAGGGACCGCTGTGAGCTGAACACTCATCCTGCGTTGCTTCAGCCTCAGAGCAGCTCTGGGAGAAAGGAACCATTACTGTCCCCACGTTGCGCGAGGAGAAGCCAAGGCTCTGAGCGGTGACATGACTTACCCCGAAGCCCACAACTCAGGGTGGGGGCCTCTCGCCTGTGGGCCTTCCCCATTAGAGCCAGCCCAGACTTGGAGAGAGAAGCGGCCAGGGATGCAGGGACAGCGGGATGGCCATCCCTGTGTCCTCAGGAGAAACTGAGGCTCGGCAAGGACAGGCGGACTGCCTGGTCTCGGGCTGCCAGATGACCTCCCTGACCCCTGATTCTCTCCCTCCCTCTACTAGACCAGGAACGGCTTGCTCTGGGCACCGAGGAGGGGCTGTTTGTGATCCACCTGCACAGCAACGGTACGGGCCAGGGTGGGCCCGGGTGGGGGTCAGCCCCGGGGGGAGAGAGGAGGATGGGCACGGGGCTGTTGTTCACCCTGCTGGTGACGCTCTCCCTCGCCGACCCCGAAGACATCTTCCAGGTGGGCGAGTGCCGGCGGGTGCAGCGGCTGGCCGTGAGCCCCACCGCGGGCCTTCTGGTTGTGCTGTGCGGCCGTGGCCCCAGCGTGCGCCTCTTCGCCCTGGCCAAGCTGGAGAGCGCGGAGGTGGCGGGTGCCAAGATCCCCGAGTCTCGAGGCTGCCAGGTGCTGGCAGCCGGGTGCATCCTGCAGGCCCGCACGCCCGTGCTCTGCGTAGCCGTCAAGCGCCAGGTGCTCTGCTACCAGCTGGGCCCGGGCCCAGGGCCCTGGCAGCGCCGCATCCGTGAGCTTCAGGCACCGGCACCCGTGCAGAGCCTGGGGCTGCTGGGCGACCGGCTGTGCGTGGGAGCAGCCGGGACCTTCGCACTCTACCCGCTGCTCAACGAGGCCGCTCCCTTGGCCCTAGGGGCCAGTCTGGTGCCCGAGGAGCTGCCACCATCCCGCGGGGGCCTGGGCGAGGCGCTGGGCGCCGTGGAGCTCAGCCTGAGTGAGTTCCTGCTGCTGTTCGCCACGGCCGGGGTCTACGTGGACAGCGCCGGCCGCAAGTCCCGCGTCCATGAGTTGCTGTGGCCGGCAGTGCCCACGGGCTGGGGTAAGGCCTGGGGGGGGTCAGCTTGGGCGGGGCCTGGCACCTACGTGTCAGAGGAAGACAGGGTCCTCCCGCCTGACCACACCCTGCTCTGTCCTCAGTGGATTGAGCCAGATATTCCTCTCCCATGTCCCTGCTCATGCTCCTCCTCCAGCCTAAACTGTCCTTTTTATACCTGGCAAACTCTTAACCAGGTCCAGCCCCAATGCTGCCTCAAGGCCTGGAGTTGGAAGGCTCTCCATAAATGACCACCATGATTTCTGTCATCGTCATTACTGCTCTCATGCTCCCTACCCCACCTTCCCCCCGTCCCTGGCCCTTTGTTCCTCTTTGCTCCCCGACCTCTGTGTTCAGACCTCTGCCCTGCTGCTCTTAGCACCTTCCTATAATGACTGGTTTGGTACCGGGGCGGGGGGAGACTGCAGAATGGGCTGGGCCTGGTTTCTTCAACACATCCTGCACCCAGCCCGGGGAAGCACACCCTACGGGCTACGAATGTTTGGAGGAATGAATGAGTAAATGAATGAACGAACGAACAGGGCAGTGAGGGAGTCCAACACATTCACAGGTAACTGGTGTGGTGGCGTGCTGACAGACAGGGACGGGGCTCCCTTCATGACCAGCGGCTCTTCCGGCGTTGGGCCTGTGGATTGGGCGTAGCGCAGACGCAGTCTGTGGGAGTGGGAATCAGACTGCCCAGGGCCAGTTCCCAGCTCTCACTCATCACTGGGTGACCTTGCCCATTACTTAGCTCTGGGGTTACATTCCATCATCTGTAAGTTAGGGATGATGGTCCTACCCGCCCAGAGTTGTTTGAGAAATAAAGGGGAAAAAATACGCCAAGTGGCTAGAACTATGCCCGGCATGCGAGTGCTCCAGGACTGTGATCTCTGATTTGTTGCGGAGGTTGGGTGGGGCAACCTGGAGTCTTCAGAAGAAGGTCCTCGGGTTGGGCGTGGAAGTTACTGTGCTGTGGCCGGGCACAGGGTGTTTCCGTGACACGGAGGAGGAAACAAGCCCGCGGAGGTGCCTGACTTGCCAGGGGCTGCACAGCACAGTGTCCTGCCCTGCAGGTTATGCAGCCCCCTACCTGACAGTGTTCAGCGAGAATTCCATCGACGTGTTTGATGTAAGGAAAGCAGAATGGGTCCAGACGGTGCCACTCAAGAAGGTGAGGGCCTGCCCAGATCCCCTGGCCCTGGACTGGGGGGGGGGGGGGGGGTGCAGTCGAGCAGCGCGGCTGACCTCCGTGCCTGCCGCCTCAGGTGCGACCCCTAAACCCAGAGGGCTCCCTGTTCCTCTTTGGCACGGAGAAGGTCCGCCTGACCTACCTCAGGAACCGGCTGGCAGGTAGGAAGTGCGTGGGCACGAGAGTACGGAGTGTGTGCGCGTTCGCGGGTGCATGTGTGACCCTGAGCTCCAGCTGACGGGGACCCTGGGGACTTGTGAGCACCGTCCGGCTCTCTGCTCCTCCCACAGAGAAGGACGAGTTCGACATCCCCGACCTCACTGACAACAGCCGGCGCCAGCTGTTCCGCACCAAGAGCAAGCGCCACTTTTTCTTCCGCGTGTCGGAGGAGCAGCGGCAGCAGCGGCGCAGGTGCGCGTGCGCGTGCGCGGTGCGCCGGCGGGGCGGGGGCTCGCGAGCTGGGGACCGGGCGAAGCACGGGGGCGTGTCCGTGCCGGGAGAGGGCGGGGGAGGCGTCCCCTTCGCCGCCGCCCCTACTCTCCCTCCGCCCGCAGGGAGTTGCTGAAGGACCCCTTTGTGCGCTCCAAGCTCATCTCACCGCCCTCCAACTTCAACCACCTGGTGCACGTGGGCCCCACGGACGGGAAGCCCGGCGCCAGGGATCTGCCCCCGGTGAGTTCTCCGGGACCAATCACAAGCGTCCCTGGTGAGGCTCAGCCAATCACCGACCTTTCCGAGACGCCTGCCCCAATCGCAGCCCCCTGCTTCCCTGGGACCCGGGACCTCCGCGCGTCTAGGCTGGGGGTCCCCTGCGGTCGCAGCCCTTCGGTACTGTCCCCCAGCAGGCTCCAGGAGGGAAGGGCCGAGGTACCCGCGGCTCCGGCCCGCAGCGTCCCCACAGCTTCTCGGAGGCCTCGAGGCGGCCAGCCTCCGTGGGCAGCGACGGGCTCACTGGAGACGCGGACGCCAGTAAGGACAGCCCCGCTGCTTCCATTGCCTGGATTTCCCTCCCCAAAGTTTACACCCCCTTTGGACTCCTCAAATGTGACCTTGGATTTTTGTCCCCTTCCTCATCCTGCTCCTGGAACAGTGAAGAGGAAGCCTTGGACCTCTCTGTCCAGTGAGTCCGTGTCCTGCTCCCAGGGATCTCTGAGCCCCGCAGACTCCCTGATACAGGTGAGCCGGTGGGGGCTTTTCCCTCCTCTGTTAAAGGACAGGTAGTTCTGTTCTGTGCTAGGCCCACCTCTGGGACCTGAAGCCAGAGAACCGGCTGAGCCCATCCCCACCCTGGATCCTAAGGGAAGCAGACTCGCCCCACAGTGGGGCCCCAACAGAGGCGTAGAGGCAGGTTGGCCTAGGTGGAAATTTTGGTTCTGATGTCCCAGGCATGTGGCCCTGGGCGAGATGTCCAGCCTCCCTGAGCTTATTTCACCTATAAAATGAGGTTATTATTTCAGATTATTACGTAAGTGATGGCTGTATGAGGTGATGATTACTTCAGCGGGGGGCCTGGCACATGGGGGGAGTGCCACCGAAGGGGAGCTCTTTAGAGGCCCAGCCCGAGGTGGAGGGATCAGAGGAGGGGGGAAGGGGAACAGGGGAAGGAAGACGTAAGAGGAGCTGGGAAGGCTCGCATGCACCCTCCAGCCACTTCCCCACCGTCACCCTAGCTTTAGCCACACC
The DNA here is from genome assembly GCF_027475565.1 of Acinonyx jubatus. Classification (NCBI taxonomy): domain Eukaryota; kingdom Metazoa; phylum Chordata; class Mammalia; order Carnivora; family Felidae; genus Acinonyx; species Acinonyx jubatus. The sequence goes on from NC_069390.1 coordinate 7,501,022, forward strand.
AAACCACTCCGATCCCCAGGGACTTGCCATATTCTTCCACACCCTCAGGCTCTTGCCCCTGCCGTCCCCCCTGCTTTGAATGTCCTTCTATTAACATTCAGGCCACCCTCAACGCTCTGTGCTAATACTGTCCTAGGGCCTCCCTAGGGCCTGTGCCCTGCTCCCTCCACCTCTCCGTGTCAGTCCTTCTGTGCTGTGGCTTTCTTCTGGATACTAGCCCTCCTCCCCCAACCGCGGGCTCCTTGAGACTGAGGTCAAGTTTGTCTTCACCTAACATAAAGCATGTTTGTTGGTTGATGAAGAATGGAGTAAAGTAAATGAGCAAAGGGACTTCGATTTGGGCTTAAGGGATATTAAGTTGGAGCTCCCCAAGTTCTTCTCATGTAGCCCTACCCCGATCTCATACCTCCTCCAAGGGCCTCCCTGCAGCAGGTGATGGGTCGGGGGAGACCTCTGGGAGGCACTGGTCTGGTGAGGAAAGGGTCCTTCCTTCTGTTTCCCCTCCAGGTCTCAGAACGGCCCCGGAGCCTGCCCCCAGCCCCTGAATCAGAGGGTTCCCCTTGACACCCTCTGGCAGGGCCCACCCCAATCCCAGGACTGAGACACATGAGTGAGCAAAGAGCTTGAGGAATGCCATGCTCCGGCTGGCCCGGGATGTGTGGAAATTCGGACTCAGGAAGGGCCTGGGCTGGACAGCGACTCAGAGGCTGGCCTGGGTTCCCAGGACCCAGGAGACCTGACTCTGAGCCATCGTCCTGCCTTTCCCCTCTGCTCCCGGCCCCTACCTTTGCTAGCCACTGGGAATAGAATGGCCCCCTTTTCTGCCCTGGGGGCCCCTCTGCCCCTGGAGTCCAGGGGTAATTGTGCCAAAGTTCTCCTTCCCAGTGTCAAGCCTCAGGAAGCCTTAAGCAAGAGTCGGGGTGGGGGTGGGTCTCTGGCGGCAACCTGGGGTCTTGGCAAGGCACTGTCCAGCCCCCAGGTGAGGCCGAGGTGGGGCATATCACGGCCTCTGCTCAAGGTTGAGGTAGGAAAGACAGACTCTGATCCAAAGGAAAGGAGGATGGGGTGCCTGGCCGGCTCAGTCAGTAGAGCCTGTGACATCTGATCTAGGGGGTGTGAGTTCGAACCCCATGTTGGGTGTAGAGATTACTTAAAAATTAAAAAAAAAAACTTTTTTTGTTTCAAAGGAAAGAAGGATAGACAAGGAGCAGGGAAGATGTAGGTGAAGGAGGCTGTAGGTGAAGAAAGTGAGAGAAGGAAGTAGAAGAGACAGTGCCAGTGGCTGGCAGGAGGAGGAGGAGGAGAGGGAGGGGGAGGAGGAGGAGGAGGGGGAGGAGCAGGGAGGGGAGGAGCAGTGAAGAGGAGCAGAGAGCGGATGGGAGCTGGGGGAAGAACACTACTGATAGACTGAGGGGCCTTTCTCTCTGGGGAGGAGCTCGGTGGGGCTGGGAACAGAGAGGGGCCCTGTGAGCCAAATGACATTGCATCTAATCCGCCCGGGGTTGGGGGGGGTGGGCGGGGAGATCATTCCTAGACAGGGACAGGACAGGGAGGGTATTTATAAAGGCTACTTGGTGGGCGATGGCACCTGATGGGGGCCACTGGAGGGTCTCCAGGCACACTCTGGCCCTTCCCGGAAAGGGGGGTGGTCCTTTTTCCCAAAGCCTCCGCCACCTGTGTATTAGGGGATCATAGGGGGCATTTTATTATTGATCACAGTCACTATTATTGTTATTATATTACTATTTTTATTAAACGTCCCTCTGCTGACAAGTGGGGGGCAAAATAAGTATTTATCTCCTCAAACGCCATATTCCCGGGAGGGATTGACCCTAATGCTCTGTGAGTCAGTACGAAACCAATAAAGACAACTTTTTAAGCTGCTGGCCTCCATGCCTGGATCTGTTCTGCTGGGGTGCAGAAAATGGGGGGGATCAGAGACGGAGGGAGCCATGGGATGTCGGGGGCGGTCAAAGACTGAGTTGTCTTCCCCAGATTTTCAGGAATCCTATGACACATGCAAACAGTTTAGTAGCAAAGGGACGGCTTACAAAAGTGTGGCCATGATAATGGAAACCACCGAGGAGTGGCAGGGCCCCCGAGCCCTAGCAGCAGTGGGAAGCTGTTACCACCACCGGGCCACCTGGCAGGAAGGGGCAGTGGTGTCACCTGACAGGAGCTGTGGCCCTCAGTAGAACTCTGCTATGGATGGGGCGCCTGGGTGGCGCAGTCGGTTAAGCGTCCGACTTCAGCCAGGTCACGATCTCGCGGTCCGTGAGTTCGAGCCCCGCGTCAGGCTCTGGGCTGATGGCTCAGAGCCTGGAGCCTGTTTCCGATTCTGTGTCTCCCTCTCTCTCTGCCCCTCCCCTGTTCATGCTCTGTCTCTCTCTGTCCCAAAAATAAATAAACGTTGAAAAAAAAAATTTTAAAAAATAAGGAACCACCAGAAGCCACTGTTATCGTCTCGAGAGTTTTCATATTGATACAACAATGCCATCTAATGACAATCTGTTATGGGATATACTGTGATCCTCCCAAATTCATATGTTGAAGTCCTAACCCCAAATACCTCCATACGTGACCTTCATGTATGAAAGGTCAGTCATTGAAATACAGTCATTGAAGATGTAATGAGTTAAAATAGTTCATCAAGGTGGGCACTGATCCAACATGACTGGTATCCTTTAAAAAGAGGGGAGCTTAGGGGCGCCTGGGTGGCTCGGTCGGTTGGGCGTCTGACTTTGGCCCAAGTCATGATCTCGCAGCTCGTGAGTTCGAGCCCCACATCAGGCTCTGTGCTGACAGCTCAGAGCCTAGAGCCTGCTTCAGATTCTGTGTCTCCCTCTCTCTCTCTCTGCTCCTCCCCACTCGCACTCTCCTCTTTCTCTCAAAAAATGAAAAAACGTTAAAAAAGCATATTTTTTGAATAATAAAAGGGGGGAAGCTGGGGCTGCCTAGCTGGCTCAGGCAGTAAAGTATGCAAATCTTTTTTTTTTTTTTTAATCTTTACTTTTGAGAGAGAGACAGAGACAGAGAGAGAATGACAGTGTGAGAGAGGGGAGGAACAGAGAGAGAGAGGGAGAGAGAATCCGAAGCAGGCTCCAGGCTCCGAGCTGTCAGCACAGAGCCTGACGTGGGGCTCGAACTCACGGACTGTGAGATCATGACCTGAGCCAAAGCCGGACGCTTAACTGACTAAGCCACCCAGGCGCCCCTAGAGTATACAACTCTTGATCTTGGGGTCGTGAATTTGAGCCCAACGTTGAACACAGAGTTTATTTAAAATACAAACTTTTCTAATTAAAAAAGGGGAAACTTGGGCACAGACACACACAGGGAGAGGACCACGTGATGATGCAGGCAGAGATCAGGGTGATGTTTCCACAAGCCGAGGACCCCCAAAGAATGCCAGCATACCCCCAGCAGCTGGGGAGAGGTCTGGACCGGATTCTCCTCACAGCCTCAGAGGGAACCAGCCCTGCCCATACCTTGACCTCAGCCGTGCGAACTCCAGATGGACAGACAAGACATTTCTGTTGTTTAAGGCGCTCGGTTCATGGTACAACTGTGGCATAAATGTTCTTTATGGACTTTTCAAAAAATCGAGGATTTAATTCTGGATCACATGTTGCATTTGGTGGTCCAGGCTCAATTTCCTTTCACGAGGAGCAACTGGCCGCCTTGTTTTTGTTGCCTCCCTGATATTAACATTGTCTTAAGGGTCCAGGCCAGTTATTTTGTACGACGGCCTGTGATCTCCATTTGTCTGATGGTTCCCCCTGAAATTCATATTTAACTTTTTTGTCAAGAATATTACCTAGATGGGGCACCTGGGAGGCTCGGTCAGTTGAGTGTCCCACTATGGTTCGTGAGTTCGAGCCCCACGTCGGGCTCACTGCTGTCAGTGCAGAGCCCGCTTTGGAGCCTCTGTCCCCCTTGGTCTCTGCCCTCCCCCACCAATTCACGCTCTCTCTCAAAAATAAAGAATATTTTAAAAAAGAATATTACATAGCGGATGCTATTTTAAATCAATTTTAATTACAATACTTTTTTTTTTTTTTTTTGTAAATTAGAGGTGAGTTCCCCTTTGAACTTACCAAACTCCACCCCCGAAAACCAAATAATCCAGTGAAGAAAGGGGCAGAAGACATGAATGGACACTTTTCCAAAGAAGACATCCGGATGGCCAACTGACACATGAAAAGATGCTCAACGTCACTCATCATCAGGGAAAGACAAATCAAAACCACATTGAGATACCACCTCACACGGGTCAGAGTGGCTAAAATGAACCACTTAGGAAACAACAGACGCTGGTGAGGATGTGGAGAAACGGGAACCCTCTTGCACTGTCGGTGGGAATGCAAACTGATGCGGCCGCTCTGGAAAACAGTGTGGAGGTCCCTCAAAAAATTAAAAATAGAACTACCCTATGACTCGGAAATTGCACTCCTAGGAATTTATCCAGAGGATACAGGAGTGCTGATTCGTAGGGGCACACGTACCCCAATGTTTATAGCAGCGCTTTCAACAATAGCCAACTTATGGAAAGAGCCCAAATGTCCAACAACTGTAGAATGGGTAAAGATGTGGCATATATATAAAATGGAATACTACTCGGTGATGAAAAATGATGAAATCTTTCCATTTGCAACAACGTGATGGAACTGGAGGGTATCATGCTGAGTGAAGAAAGTCAGTCAGAAAAAACAGATAACATACGTTTTCACTCATATGTGGAATTTGAGAAACTTAACAGAAGACCATAGGGGAAGGGAAGGAAAAATAAGTTACGAATAGGGAGGGAGGCAAACCATAAAAGGCTCTTAAAGACAGAGAACAGGGACACCTGGGTGGCTCAGTCAGTTAAGCATCCGACTCTTGGTTTCGGCTCAGGTCATGATCTCACGGTCTTGTGGGTTTGAGCCCCGAGTCAGGCCCTGTGCTGACAGCACGGGGCCTGCTTAGAATTCTCTCTCTCTCCCTCTCTCTCTGCCCCTCCCCCCCTCACGCTGTCTCTGTCTCTCTCAAAACAAATAAACTTTAAAAAAATACTTTAACAGAAAGAGAGAACACACTGAGGGTTGATGGGGGTGGGAGGGTGGGGAAAATGGTGATGGGCACTGAGGAGGGCACTTGCGGGGATGAGCGCTGGGTGTTGTCCGTAAGTGATGAATCATGGGAATCTACTCCCAAAGCCAAGACTACACTGCCCACCCTGGATGTTAGCTAACTTGACAATAAGTTATTTAAAAAAAAAAATACTGGTTACGTATGACAACGACAACGACAACACAACACCCTCCTTTGACCCCCTTCCCTCCCCCCCCCGGCTGCCATCTTGTTTTTCTCCTGTCTGTGCCACAAAGCTCCCTGAAAGAGTTGAGGATTGGCACCGTCTCCAATTCCTTTCCTCTCGTTTTTCTTAAGCCCAGTAACTTCAGGCTTTTGCTCCCCAAACTGCTCTTCGTGTGGCCTTCAGGAGTTTGCCCTGAGCCACATCCAGTCAGTCTTGGCGGGCTCAGCTTGCTGACCTACAATCGGCGTCTAACACTGTCAGTCCCTACCTCTGCCTCGGTGCACGGTCTTCTGCACAGCTGCTGGTCTGGTTCGCTTCCTACCTGTCTGGCCAATCTCCTTTGCTGGTTCCTCCTGGTCTCCTAATCTCCGTATGACGAAGTATCCCAGAACTCAGTCAGTGGTGACGTCATCCCCAGCCACTCTTGGCCCAGCTCCGCCTAATGTTAACATCTGCCACAATTGAGACGCATCGATCAAACCTAACTGATAAAAACCATGAAGGAAGCTATAGGCTTTATTTAAAATTTCACCAGTAGGGTTCCCGGGTGCCCCGTTTTGTGGGTTTTTTTTTTTTAAATGTTTATTTATTTTGAGAGAGAGAGTAGGGGAGGGGCAGAGAACAAGGGAGGGAAGAGAGACTCCCAAGCAGGCTCCAAGCTGTCAGCACAGAGCCCAACACGGGGCTCGAACTCACAGACCGTGAGATCATGACCTGAGCCGAAGTGGGAAGCTCAACTGACTGAGCCACCCAGGTGCCCCGATGACTTTGACACTTTTGAAGAGTACTGGTCAGGTATTTTGTAGACTGTCCCTCAGTCTGGGTTTGCCAGATGTTTTCTCCCGATTAGGCTAAGCTTATGGATTTGGGGGGGAAATACCCACAGAGGTGAAGTCGGGCAGGGGTTTGATCTGTTTTACTCACTGCTACATACCCGGTGCCTAGGACTGAGTGCCTGGCCCACAGGCACCAAAAATCTGTTTGCTGAATGAATAAGAAAGATTCACGGATGACTCTGGAGAAATTATTTAGTATTGTTTTGAAGTTTTAAAATGTTCTTAACACAAATACTATCTTATTATCCCTATTGTTCAGTAGTATTTTCCCTCAACAATCTGCTCTGAAGATCTATTTTGGGATGCATCCAGCAACCTCACTCTTCTTTTGCCCTATGACAAATAACAATAATGGTGCTTTAGATGTTCCTCTTTGCAGATGTGTTACAGTTTCTCAAGAGCAGAACTGGGTGGCTCAGTCGGCTAAGTATCCGACTTCAGCTCAGGTCATGATCTCACGGTTCGTGGGTTAGAGTCCCACATCAGGCTCTGTGCTGACAGTTCGGGGCCTGGAGCCTGCTTCATGTTGTGTGTCTCCCTCTGTCTCTGCTTCTCCCCCACTCGTGCTCTGTCCGTCTCTCCCTCTCAAAGATAAATGAACATTTAAAAATAAAAAATAAAGAGCAGAGCTAGGGAAGAATTGCTAGACATTGAGGACACACATTTTCGTGTTGATGGATACTGATAAAAATTCAACTAAAGTGGCTCGACACACAGGACTCCGTGTCAGTATTTCAAAGTACCGGTTTTCCTCGCGTCTTGACGACACGTGACAACCTAAGCGCAGCGACCGCCCGCGGAATGCCAGGTCACGCCCCGGACTACATCTCCCAGAATGCACCGCGGTTCCACGGCCTACCTGGAGGGCGTGAGATGGAGTGACCAATCCCTGAGGATCTCAGGGGGGTGGCGCAGGCTCCACTCTTCACCTACCTCCGGGGAGCCCGGAGCGGCGGGACTACCACTCCCATAAACCACTGCGGACTGCCCGGCCCGGCCACCATTTCAAGACGCGGCAGGGCCTGGAGAGGGCCCGGGACTCCACTTCCCGGCAGGCCGTGCGGCCCAAGGGGCGGAACTCCATTTCCCAGCAGGCTCCAGGCGGCGGGCGCCGTGGTGCCTTGTGTGGGATGTAAGCGCGGAGGTGGGCGCGGGGGACCCAGGCCAGGACTCTTCTTGGCATTTGGGGGGCTTGGGCTAGGGGCGCCTTCCGGACGGACTCTGGGTGCCCGGGGGTACGGTCGTAGGGAGGGGGCGGGGCGGCCGTGGAGGGTGCTCAGCGGGGTTTTAGGGGCGCACACCCATCGGGGCCGCGGCTCCTGGGGTTGTGGGGGGACGAGGAGGCCCTTACAGCCTCAGCTGAGGGGGTCTCCGACGGAAGAGGGGAAACAAATGAGCGGAGGGTCAGGGGGGCGGGGAAGTAAGAGAGTGTAGGAGATGGGGGTGTGGAACCTTAGCCGAGCCTGGGAGGGGGCTCCCCGGTCGTGCCCGCCCGACCCTCCCTCCTTCTTCTCTCCCGCAGGCCGAGGCCCGCCGCCATGGGGCTGAAGGCCGCCCAGAAGACGCTGTTCCCGCTGCGCTCCATCGACGACGTGGTGCGCCTGTTCGCTGCCGAGCTGGGCCGGGAGGAACCGGACCTGGTGCTCCTATCCTTGGTACTGGGCTTCGTGGAGCATTTCCTAGCTGTCAACCGCGTCATCCCCACCAATGTGCCCGAGCTCACCTTCCAGCCCAGCCCCGCGCCCGACCCTCCTGGCGGCCTTACCTACTTCCCCGTGGCCGATCTGTCCATCATCGCCGCGCTGTATGCCCGCTTCACCGCCCAGATCCGTGGCGCCGTCGACCTGTCTCTCTACCCGCGAGAGGGGGGTGTCTCCAGCCGAGAACTGGTGAAGAAGGTCTCCGATGTCATCTGGAACAGCCTCAGCCGCTCCTACTTCAAGGATCGGGCCCACATCCAGTCCCTCTTCAGCTTCATCACAGGTTGGAGCCCGACAGGTGGCAAAGGGCCAGAATCCTGTCTCACCTGGGAACCTTAGCCCACCTCTTCACGGCCCTGTATGGTTTGCAGAGCCCTTTAAGACCTGTAAGCCTTGGGAGGTGGGGCAGGTGTTATTACTACCCTGTGTGCAGCTAGGGAAACTAAAGCCAAGACAAGGGAAATGGCGTGCCACAGAATGGCAGGGCTGGGACTGGACCCCAGTCGCTTGCTCTCAAGGCATTAATCCACCCTCGGCCTCCTCAGCACCCCTGCCATTGAGCAGCTGCAGGAGTCCCTCAGCTCAGTGTGAGGCGCAAAGGGCAGCAGCGGATTTGGAGAGTGAGGAGCCTACATCTGGTTCCATCTGAGACGCTTGAGTGAAAGCGAACAGATGAGGGAGGGCCTTCACCTCAAGAAGCTTAACCCTCGGGGCTCGCAAAGAACTCTCGTCTTTGCTCCAGGCCCAGGTGACTGGCGGTCGGGTCCTGGAGTGCCATGTTGAGAAGGGATCGGTGGCTGCTTTTGAGCCAAGCAGGAAGAATACAGAGAGAAATTAGGAATATCTACCAGTGGGTGTGTGAGGAAAGAGCATTGGCCAGAGGGTCTTGTTTTTGCTGTCCCTGTTTTTTAACCCAATAGGCACGATAAAACAAGAAAATCCCTGAATTATCATAACGGGTGCAGAGAAGGAGAAGGGACCAGCTCAAAGGCTGGGTGGAGCTATGTGAAAGCCAAGAAGCTCTCTTACTGGGGGGTGTAAGGGGGGGCGAGGGGAAGGCTTCGAACACATAGGAGGAAAGGGATTGAGAATTGATGGGCAGAAGCATCTAAGATTTGTGCAGAGGCTTGGAGGTGAGGGAGCGTGCATCACTGCGTGGCCCCTTCCCCCCGCCTCCCCCTCCCACCCCCCACCCCCACCGGGGCAGAGCTCAGAGGACCCTCTTTCATTACTTCCCCTTCCACAGGCACTAAGCTGGACAGTTCTGGTGTGGCCTTTGCCGTGGTGGGGGCCTGCCAGGCTCTGGGTCTCCGGGATGTCCACCTCGCCCTGTCTGAGGACCACGCCTGGGTAGTGTTTGGGCCCAACGGAGAACAGACAGCTGAGGTCACTTGGCACGGCAAGGGCAACGAGGATCGCAGGGGCCAGACAGTGAACGCGGGTGTGGCCGAGCGGGTACTGTCCCCACCCCCTCCCCTTCACACTCTCCTCGCCCAAGCCCCCCAGGAGGCTCTGCTTTCTCGGGCCGTACTCCCCTCTCCCTGTCACCACCTGTGTATGCCACGAAGGGGAGCGCCCTGTTTCTGGCTGTCGGTTCCGGGAGTAGGCACCGGTGAGCCATCACGAGACATCTGGTCTTGTCCTCTCCCAAGAGCTGGCTGTACCTGAAAGGATCGTACATGCGCTGTGACCGCAAGATGGAGGTGGCGTTTATGGTGTGTGCCATCAACCCTTCCATTGACCTGCACACGGACTCCCTGGAGCTGCTGCAGCTGCAGCAGGTGAGGGCTGCCCGTGGGGCCTTGGGCAGGGGCACCTTCCCTCCCCTTCCTCAGCTCCAGCTTCCCCTTTGGTAACACGGGTTAGTAATTCCGGGCCTGGCCTTCCCCGGGGCTCTTGGGAGAGTGGAACGGAGACACGAAAGGGCTTCGACTCCAAGAAGGGGCTGGCTCCCACCCGGTGGGAGGTCCCTGCTGGAAGTCACATCTGCCTGGTAGACTGAGGCCCTCCTCACCCCGCCCCCCGAGCTTACATCTCTCCTCTTCGGCCCTTAGAAGCTGCTCTGGCTGCTCTATGACCTGGGACATCTGGAAAGGTCAGTAGGGGAAGGTGGCCAGGCTGGGCCTCAGGGGGCTGGGAGGCCGCCTGGACTCATGACCCTTTCCCAGGTACCCCATGGCACTGGGGAACCTGGCAGATCTGGAGGAACTGGAACCCACCCCTGGCCGACCAGACCCACTCACCCTCTACCACAAGGTGGGGACGTCTCAGGAGGGTACAGAAGGGAAGCCCAGCAGTGGCTGGGGTCCCCTTCTCCCTGGGGACCGGGAGGTGGCGGGTGAGGAGAGAGGAACTTTGTGTGTACTGGGGGCTGTCACCCACCCGTTCCCCATTTTGTGTTTATTACGTGCATATTCGGTGCAGTCGGGGCTCTCTGAGTGGTGTTCTGGGTTCCCGGCCTGGGGATGATAGGGCCTGAGTTTCTTCCTTAAGCCTTGCTTTTTCTGCTACCTCTCGTTGTCCTAGAGCGTAACAGAGGTCAAATGTGGTGGGAGCACTGAGGAGGGGGTGTTAATTCTGTGGGGGCGGGGCACAGGACGGACGTTGGGCCCGGCTTAGAAGGCTTTGGTGTTTGTGTAGGAGTGTGTGGGAAGCCTGGGAAAATGGATGTGCCCGGGACTTGGAGGGCGGGCCCCTCCCTTTTCCTAGGCCCAGTTCTGTGAGCGTCCCTGCCCACCACAGTGTGACCCAGGCCTCAGCAGGCAGTCCTGCAGACTCTAGGGAGGAGCATCTGGTAGAGAGGATAGAAGGTGGTGGAAGGGAGATCGGAGGTGGAACTCTCTGGGATCTTCCTATTGTTCCTTCCGGGTGTGACCCAAAAGGATCTGTGCCATCCAGGGCAACTGGGGCTGCCTCTCTGAGATCCTTCTGCTCTGTCCCCAGGGCATTGCCTCGGCCAAGACCTACTACCGGGATGAGCACATCTACCCCTACATGTACCTGGCTGGCTACCACTGTCGCAACCGCAATGTGCGCGAAGCCCTGCAGGCCTGGGCTGACACGGCCACTGTCATCCAGGAGTGAGGATCCCCCGACAGGGCCTCAGCCCGGCCTTTCGTCCCCTTCTACCTCATTTCCAACCCGCCTCATTCAGGAGTGAGGCCTGGGTCCCAAGCCCTATCCGCTTTCCTTCCGGTCCCCAGGAAGCCAAGGCCACCATCACCCAGGAGGCTGGGACCTCTGATGAGCACCTCACACCTTTCCCCCCAGCCCGTGACCCCCCTCCTTCCTCTTGCTCTGGGCTGACACAGATACCACCATTTCCGAGTAAAGACCCCAACCACTCACCAGGTCCCCGGGGGTCCCTGCCATGACCAAGACCCCACCGTGCCCTCCTGCTCTCACAGCTACAACTACTGCCGCGAGGACGAGGAGATCTACAAGGAGTTCTTTGAAGTAGCTAATGATGTCATCCCCAACCTGCTGAAGGAGGCAGCTAGCCTGCTGGAGGCCGGCGAGGAGCGGCCAGGGGAGCAGACACAGGTGAAGAGCTAAGAGCTCTGGCCTTTGTTCCCTTGGCCACCTGAGCAGGGCTGCCCGTCACAGGACCCAGGGACTGCTGCATGGGACGGGCCCGCGAGGGGAAGGTGGCCCAGCACGGGGAGCTACATTCTCTTCTGCAGTAGCTGAGGTCCTGGGCCCGGGTGTGAGGGAACTGGGGGCATTTTAGGGGTTTCTACCCCTGTGGCTTCAGGTAAATGGGGTGGAAGCCCATCTCTTTCATGGCCAGTGCCCCTCATTCAATTGAGGGGGTGGGATATAGGGAAGGGATGTTTCTCCCCCCACACCCTGGCTAAGGACTGGTTTTATAAAAGGAAAGAGATTCTAAGAGTTCTTTTCCCCTATGCTCTCCTCGTTTGAAGCCAGGGCTCTTTGCCCAAGCAGGGGGCCCCGACCATGCCCTGTGATAAGGGGTGATGAAGTGGGTCTGATCTGTGCCCTCCTTTCCCCGTGCCCAGGGTGCCCAGAGCCAGAGTTCCGCCCTCCAGGATCCAGAGTGCTTCGCCCATCTGCTGCGATTCTATGATGGCATCTGCAAATGGGAAGAGGGCAGCCCCACGCCCGTGCTGCACGTGGGCTGGGCCACCTTCCTCGTGCAGTCCCTAGGCCGATTTGAGGGGCAGGTGAGGGGGAGCTGCACAGGGATGCTGGGAGAGGTCAGGGGGGGACGGCAGCTACCGAGTCCGAACCTTTGAAGTCCTGAAGAGGGTTTGCTTGTCCCCTTTGGGTGCAGATGAGACTGAGGCCCGGTGACGCCATGGCCGAGGCTGGGCCTAGGGTTCCGGCCACTGGCCTGCAACCTCCCCTCCGCGTTTCCTCCCTGCCCAGGTGCGGCAGAAGGTGCGCATAGTGAGCCGCGAGGCCGAGGCGGCCGAGGCGGAAGAGCTGTGGGGCGAGGAAGCCCGGGAAGGACGGCGGCGAGGCCCACGGCGTGAGTCCAAGCCAGAGGAGCCGCCGCCGCCTAAGAAACCGGCGCTGGACAAGGGCCCGGGCTCCGGCCAGGGTGCCACGTCAGGACCCCCACGGAAACCCCCAGGGACAGTCCCAGGCACTGCCCGCGGCCCAGAAGGAGGCAGCGCGGCTCCAGCCCCTGCGCCCGCAGTGTCGCCACCACCGGAGGGGCCGGTGCTCACTTTCCAGAGCGAGAAGATGAAGGGCATGAAGGAGCTGCTGGTGGCCACCAAGATCAACTCGAGCGCCATCAAGCTGCAGCTCACGGCGCAGTCGCAAGTGCAGATGAAGAAGCAGAAGGTGTCTACACCTAGCGACTACACTCTTTCCTTCCTCAAGCGCCAGCGCAAAGGCCTCTGAGCCACCCCAGACTCCCTGTCAACCCTTGTGGTGGGGGGAAGGGGGCGCTCAGTCCCGGAGGGAGGCCCCACCCCAGGCACCCCCCCTCCCCGACCCTTGAGCCCTGCCTCCGCGGGGGGGGGGGCCAGGTGGCCTAAGCCCGTCCTCCGAGCCCCACCCCCACCCGGAACCCAGGCTGCAAGTTCTCGGAGTACAGACTACTCCAGGGCTCTGCCCGCCATTGGAATATAGATCCCATCCCCCAGAATCCCAGACGGCCAATGGGAACCTCACTTTGAGCTCCATCATTAATCCTTAAAGGTCCAAGCACTGGAAACAGGCCCCACCTCAGAACCGAGGCTCTAACCTTAGGCCAGACCAGGGTTGCTCCCGGTTGCTCCCAGCCCTACACCCAAGAAGCACAGGACCCGCCTCCAACCCGGGAACCTGGGACTCGGCTCAGCCTCTAGTAGTACATTTCCGCGCTTCAGGATTCCATCCCTTGGGAACCCAACCCCCCTTCCCCTCCCCCCCCCCCCAAAAGAACTTCAACTTTCGGAGTTTGGAAATTCTAGCTTCTTCCCTTCTATCCTGCGAGTCTGGGACACCAAACGCAGTCTCCGGCCTGTGAATCCTGAGCCCCGCCCCCTTCCTGACCAAACTGGCCGCAGATCAGAGCAGACCTCTTTCCGACCCTCTGGGAACCTCCCCGAGGTCCAGCCCGTCTCAAGGGACTCTGGAGGAAATCTGCAGGGGTTTGCGAGTGGGTGAGGGGAGCCTGATCTCTTCCTGTTTTGTACATAGATTTATTTTTCAGTTTCAAGGAAGATGAATACATTTTGTAAAAAAAAAAAAAGAAAAAGTACACGTCCGTGTTTCATCTGGGGAATTGCGGGCGGCGCGGGTGGGATGAGGAGTGCCCCCTCTCCCCACTGCCTTCCGGCCTTCGGGCTCCCCACCTGTGGGGAGCAGGGGAACCGGGCGGGTGTGGCGGGGGGGGAGGGGGGAAGGGGGGAGATGCCGCTGGCCTGATCCCTCGGCCCCGGTCGGCTCCGCCCGGCCTCGGGGCTTCCCCTCGCCTCGGAGTGCCTGTCCCGCGGGCGCCGCCTCCCGGTGGGGCGGCGGGGCATCCCCCTCTGGCCCCGCCCCGGGCCCCGGCCCCGCCTCCTCGGCCTCGGAGCCACCCGCGCCCGCCCGGCGGTGCTGCCCCGCCCCACCCCGCCCCGCGCCGCCCCGCGCCGGCTCCGCGGCTCCGCAGCTCACGACCGCCCGCCCGCCGGCCCGCCCGGCGCCGGGCAATGGCGCTGCTGCGGGACGTGTCGCTGCAGGATCCGCGGGACCGCTTCGAGCTGCTGCAGCGCGTGGGGGCCGGGACCTATGGCGACGTCTACAAGGTGCGCCGGGCAACCGGACGGGCGGGAGAGCGGCGAGGAGGGTGCAGGCTCTGCGCACTACCGCGGGATCCAGCCCCCAGCCCCGCCCCCTCCTCATCCCGCTTCACCTCCTCCGCCCCTGCAGGCCCGAGACACGGTCACGTCCGAACTGGCCGCGGTCAAGATAGTCAAGGTAGACCCAGGTGAGGGCCTGGAGGCAGGGCCTCTGCGCTGGTGGGAGGGCATAGCGCCTGGTGGCGCTGAGAGTTGACCCCCTGAGAGACAGGCCCCAGGAGGTGCTGCCACTTGGGATCTGTCTGGCCCGGATATGCCCATTTTGCAGATGAGGGCACTGAGTTAGAGCAACCCCCATGCGCCCTCCCCCCATGATGCCCTGTGCTCCCCAGGGGACGACACCAGCTCCCTCCAGCAGGAAATCACCATCCTGCGTGAGTGCCGTCACCCCAATGTGGTGGCCTACATTGGCAGCTACCTCAGGTGAGGCTGTTTTATCCCCTTGCCTACCCTCAGGCAGCCCCCATGTGGCCCTGCCACGTGCCCACCCAGGTTCTGTGCCCTCGCAGGAATGACCGCTTGTGGATCTGCATGGAGTTCTGCGGAGGGGGGTCCCTGCAGGAGATATACCACGGTGAGGGCCAGGACTCCAGGCCCCAGAGGGCCACAAGCCTTTCCCCAACTCCCTCTTCCCCAACGTGGGGCAGGAGAGGAGAGCTGGGGTCCTGGAGCTAGGCCCTTCTCCACTCCTAACTGGCTGTGTGACCTTGACAGAAATGGTGTCCTTTTCTGGGCTCTGAATCCCAGACTGTACAGGGAGGGGATAAGGACAACACCTCTTTCACCCAGCAGTGCCTGCTGCTTCCCACACACAGGGTGGCCTGGCAAGGTCAGCTTCTCCTCCAGACCTCCATGCCAGCCTTCACCCCTTCCATTTCAGCCACCGGGCCCCTGGAGGAACGACAGATTGCCTATGTCTGCCGGGAGGCACTGAAGGTAGCTGGGCCCATAAGGCTGTTCACGTTCCTAGTCCCCAGGAGTTACGGGCAGGGAGACTGGCTGCCCTGTGTGTGTGTTGGGGGGGGGGGGAGTGCGGGGGGTGGGTGGGTGGAGTACTTCAGGCAGGGCTGGCCCGAGGGGCTGTGGGTCCTGGGGGGAAAGGGGCCCCAGCCCTGTTGCCGGAAGCAGCACATTTCCCTCTTGGCTCAGCCACTTCCTGTTTGGGGAGAGGGGAGGAGGAAGCTGCTTGGGTGGGGGGCCCCAGTCCTGAGAGGGGGTTCAGGAGAGGTGGGATAGTGCTGGGTGGCTGCTCTCAGGAGCTCCTTTTTGTCCCCAGGGGCTACACCACTTGCATTCTCAGGGGAAGATCCACAGAGACATCAAGGTAGGGGTCTGGCCCAGGGCATCGTGGGAGGCAGGAGGAGGCTCTTGGGGGCACCAGACGGGATTCTCTCTCCTCCATTCCCACAGGGAGCCAATCTTCTCCTCACCCTCCAGGGAGATGTCAAGCTGGGTCAGTACCCCGGGGAAACAATCAGGGTGAGGGTTCTGTGGGAGCTCGTGGAGGCTTAGAGTCTGCGTTCAGGTGCTGGGTGTCCTTGAGCAAGTCACTTTACCACTTAACCCTCGGTTTCCCCGTTGAGACAGTAGACGAGCCCTCCTTCCCTGCCAGAAGTTGGATGTGGTTGGGTCTTTATGGATTCTAACCTGGGGCCGCGCACTTGGTCAGGGGTAGAAGGTGGTTGACCCCTCCCGGAGGGGGACCTGGCCTTGCCTCGGACCTGTGGCAGTTGTGGCTGAACCTGGGCCACCTGCTCTCTGAACCCTTCAGGTGCATTCCGAGCCTGAGCCCTGGAGGTGGGTGGGGAGTAGTAGCCAGTGGGCGGATGGGAGTAGCTCTCTCTCCCCGCAGCCGACTTTGGGGTGGCAGGCGAGCTGACGGCATCTGTGGCTAAGAGGAGATCTTTCATTGGGACTCCTTACTGGTGAGGCTGTGCCTTGGGCTGGGGGGGGGGGGGGGCGCCACAGGTGGGTACCTGGCCATCCCATCTGTGACCCTGCCTCTAGGATGGCCCCGGAGGTGGCCGCCGTGGAACGCAAAGGAGGCTACAACGAGCTATGTGACGTCTGGGCCCTGGGCATCACCGCCATCGAGCTGGGCGAGCTGCAGCCCCCTCTTTTCCATCTGCACCCCATGAGGTCCGCTGAACACTTACTTGCCCCTCGCCTGACCTCGAGGGCCCTGCTGACCTCGTCCCCTGACCTCGTGCTCTCCACAGGGCCCTGATGCTCATGTCGAAGAGTAGCTTCCAGCCGCCCAGGCTGCGAGACAAGACTCGCTGGTGAGGGCCCACACCCCCTGCTGGGGCCTCCTTTCCAGCAGTCTCCATGGGGGCGGAGAGCCTTCTGCCAACTCCCGGGGCACAGCCTGCGGAGCCCTGCCCTCTCAGCCTTTGTGGACCATCTGCGGGAGGGGCTTGAGCCCTGCCTCTGGGTCAGGGGACCCAGCCTGGGTTGGGAGGAAGGGCAGACGGTTAATGATAGGGCGGCTGCCGTGTCACGACGCAGCATTGCTTAGGCCAGCCGCCCTTGGCCTCAGGCCGGCTCCTTCCTAGAGCAGACTCCCTCCTCTGGAGCGGTGGCAGGGGCAGCTGGCAGGATGCTGCACGTAAGGGCTAACCTGGGTCTGGGGGCGGGGGGGCTCTTGTGCCCACTAGGACCCAGAATTTCCACCACTTCCTCAAGCTAGCCTTGACCAAGAACCCCAAGAAGAGGCCAACGGCAGAGAAGCTTCTGCAGGTGGGAGGCAGGGGCAGGGCAGGAGCCTGGATGCTTGAAAGCAGGGCCCTGGAGGTCAGGAACCAACCTGTGCCCCCCTCAATCTTCCAGCACCCATTCACAACCCAGCAGCTCCCTCGGGCTCTGCTCACACAGCTGCTGGACAAAGCCAATGACCCCCACCTCGGAACCCCTTCCCCTGAGGACTGTGATCTCGAGGTGAGTGAGCAGAGCTGGGGAATGGGTCCTGGCCTGGCGGTAAGAAGTGCGGAGGCGGTATGAGTCAGGGCCCTTTAACTTAAATGTTGCCAGCACCGAGAACTTTCCTCCAGGCAAGCCCGCCCATTAGAAGTCTTCCCTGGGCCCATCTTGCCCCCACCCCCCCCCATACCTCCCACCTGATAAATTCCCCGCCCTTGGTTCAGGCTGACCTGACCTGTGTGATCTTTGGCCAGCCACTTGCCTGTCTGTGTCGGTTTTCTCATCCTTGAAAACGAGGGTGCCGTTTAATCTTGGGATCGTCTCAGAGGGTTGTGAAAACAAAACCCATCCGTGTGCAGAGAGCACTTGGTGCGAGGCGAGTGCTGGGTGTGTGTGTCGGCTGTTTGTGTTCTCTCTTAGGCTTATGACGTGTTTCCAGACACCATTCACTCCCGGGGTCAGCACGGCCCGGCCGAGAGGACCCCCTCAGAGATCCAGTGTGAGTCTGCTGGGAGGACTGTGTCTGGATTTGGTGGGGTGGGCGGCTGTGTGTGGGCATTTGGTGTGAGTGTCGGGGTCAGTCGGGAGCCCACCTTCCTAACTCGGGTACCCTGGGCCCCCCAGTTCACCAGGTGAAATTTGGTGCCCCGCGCAGGAAGGAAACGGACCCACTGAATGAGCCGGTGAGGGTCTGTTGCGGGGGGGGGGGGGGGGGGGGGGGGGGGGGAGGGGCGTGGCAGGGGTGCAGCGGGGGGGCGTCTCAGATTCCTGAAGCAGCAGCAGCCTGGTCCTCTGGCCGTGGAAAGCCCTGTGCAAGCAGGCTTGTCCCACCCAGGACAGCGAAGGCGGTGCAGGGGGAGGGGGACTTCTTCCCGGGCACAGGGACCATGCCTTTCTAACACGCGGGCCTGTCACAGACCCCGAGCCTCTCCTCCAGCTCTCTGCCGCGTCTGCATCCGAGCCTGTCTCTGGCTGTCAGTCCTCCTCTTGCGTAGTTTCTCTGCCTCTCGCTGTCCCCCTCGCTCACAATTCTCTTGCCTGTTTCCGTGTCATTTTCTGTCTGTGCGTCCTGTCCTTCCCACAGTCTCTCCATCACCCGCCCACATTGCTTCTCTTGTCTCTGACTCTCTTTTGGTCTTTCTGACTCGGTTTCCCCGCAGTGGGAGGAGGAGTGGACGCTGCTGGGAAAGGAGGAGCTGAGTGGGTGAGTGAGGGAGAGGGAGGCTACAGGGAAGGGGGAGAGGCAGCAGAAAAGGCTGGCCTCTGACCTCATCCCCTCCTGCCCAGGAGCCTGCTACAGTCAGTCGAGGAGGCCCTGGAGGAAAGGTGAGGGGCTGGGCCCGAAAGGGTGGGGGGCAGCTGGACCCGGGGCCTGGTCACATCTCCCACCTTATGTCCCTCAGGAGCCTGACCATCCGGCCAGCCTCAGAACTCCAGGTATGGAGTGGGGGAGGGCCGGAGAGGGTGCAGTGGGGGTGGGTTACCGGTGACCCCCTAGCAGCCAGGCTCGGTCCCCTGACTCTCCTGCCAGGAGCTGGACTCCCCAGACGATACCATGGGAACCATCAAGCGGGCCCCCTTCTTGGGGCCACCCCCTGCTGAGCCTCCAGCTGAAGACCCTCTGTCCAGCCCCCTGGGTGAGTCCAAGCTTGGGGGACCAGGAGATAGGCTCAGGGCGGGGCTAGAGCTGGAATTCACAGCCCTTCTGTGCCTGCAGGAACCCCACCCCCACCTCTCCCAGGCCCTAACAGCCCCCCACTGCTCCCCACTGCCTGGGCCACCATGAAGCACAGGGACGATCCTGAGGTGAGGGGGTGCTCCAGACGGGCTGGGAGGCTGGGAGGCTGGGGCTGTCGCCTCGGCCCTGACTTCTTCCCTCCCTTCCAGAGATCATCCTGCCACGGGCTCCCCCCCACCCCCAAGGTGCATGTAAGTGTCGGTCCCGCAGCCCTGCCACCCTGAAGCCCCCCTGCCTGCTGCCCCCTCTCCCCCCATCTTCTTCACCAGCCTCCTGCCTTCTCCCCAGATGGGCGCCTGCTTCTCCAAGGTCTTCAATGGCTGCCCCCTGCGGATCCACGCTGCTGTCACCTGGATTCACCCTGTCACCCGCGGTAGGCTGGGGCAGGGAGGAAGCAGGAGCCTGGGAACCCGCAGCTTGGACCAGGGGGCGTGACTGACCTCAGACCCTGTACCCAAACTCGCAGACCAGTTTCTGGTGGTGGGGGCCGAGGAAGGCATCTACACCCTCAACCTGCATGAACTGCACGAGGATACACTGGAGAAGGTGAGGCCCGGCTGGCTTTGGAGGGGAGAGGGTCTTGGGGGGCTTGGGGGGCTGACTCCCCGTCCGTCTGTCCGCTCTGCGGCCCTTAGCTAATCTCACACCGCTGCACCTGGCTCTACTGCGTGAACAACGTGCTGCTGTCACTCTCAGGTACGGGGCGGGGCGGGGCGGGCAGGGGGCGGGGCCTGCACCCTGCCCGCCAACACTCTCTGAGCCCCTCTGTCCCTCCCCGGCAGGGAAATCCACGCACATCTGGGCGCATGACCTCCCGGGCCTGTTTGAGCAGCGACGACTACAGCAACAGGTTCCCCTCTCCATCCCCACCAACCGCCTCACGCAGCGCATCATCCCCAGGTCGGGGACCCGGGGGGGGGGGGGGGGGGTGCAGTGGGGTGGGCAGGGGGGGGAGGCAGAGGGGCAGAGCCAGGGTCGAATAGGGCCCTGCACGGGACTGGTGACCTCAGGCGTGTCACTTTGCCTCTCTGAGCCCAGTTTCCTCGTCCATCAGCGTCGGTGCCCCCTCCCCTTGCCCTCAGGCCTGTTGGAAAGCAAGGGGACCACGGTGTGGCAGCTGTGGTTGTTAGGGTGGGGCGCACTTGCTGTGTGCCTGGTCATAGGCAGGGCTTGGAGACAACAAACCAAATGCATCTTTGACAGTCAGCCCCTGGCCCCGCTCAGTGACCCAGAGGGAGAGCCAGAAGGGGTGCAGGGGCCTCTGAGGGGCCAGCCACACGAGGGCCTGCAGTCGGAAAGTGCCCAGTGGGTTTCCAGGCAGATGAATTAGAGAACCACCTTCGGGGAGGGGAGAGAACGTGCCAATGCACGTGGGTGACCTGGGGGAGCAGCCCGAGAGGAAGCTGCGTGGCTGGCAGAGCCCTGCCTTCGAGGCCAGGCCCAGGATCTGGGTTTGGTTCAACTGGCCGCGGCACCGCGAGCATTTTAGAAGGATCCCTCTGTATGTCGATCAGGACTCTTTCCGTAGCGGGCAAGGCAACTCACTGACTTAAGCACGGAAGGGCGGTTAGTGGTTCACGTGACTGAAAGTTCAGGAGAAGGGTTAGCTTCAGGTCCAGCTGGATCCAGGCTTACATGGCCTTGCCAGAAATCTGCCCGCGTCTCTTGGCTCTGCTGTCCTCTGTCACCTTCGTTCTCAGGTAGGCTTTCCTCTCCTCTGATGGATGCCCACGGTTCCAGGCCAGTGCTGCATTAGCTAACAGCCCTACGGTGCTAGAATCCCTGCTTCCAAGTAATTCCCACAAAGTCCGGGGACCAGTTCTCTTTGGTCTAGCTTAGGTTCATGCCCACTTATGAGCCTGTGGCTGTGGCCGTGGGATGAGGAGCTTGGGGTGGGGGGGGTGGAGGGGCCAGGCCGGGGTCACGTGCTGTCTCCTAGTCCTAGGGGTCAAGAGAGAGGGGCCCGTCAGACCGATGAAGGCTAGAGCCATCTGCCGGCTGTGCCGACGGCAGCAACAATGGATCGGAGGGGGCGGCCGGCGAGAGGGCACTTGGAGAGGAGGGCTGCGCAGTGGCCTGAGGCAGTGGGGCTTAGGCTGCAGGGCGGACAGACTTGAACCTTCTTCAGAAAGTGGGGCTGACGGGATCTGGGGCCTGACTGGAGTGAGCAGGAGGGAGAAGGAGGGACCGGGAGACCTCAGGGGAGCGGATGATGTCGTGTGTTTTATGAGGTGTCCAGGGAGACGTCTGAGACAGAGTCCCTTTTTAGTCATTCAGCGAGTATCTGCTGAGTACCTAGTATGTGCCTGGGGGACTCTGTGAACTAGGGTTCTCTCCTCTTCCCCAGACTTTCTCGTCACGAGAGACCGACAGCAAACGACCGACGTAAGAAAGGTGCTCTGGGGTGATGCACAGAGGGGAAGGTGGTACATGCAGAAGAGCAGGGATAAGGAGGGCCAGGAGGGGTGGGGCCTGGATTGGGGTTTTAAACAGGGTGGTCAGGAAGGCCGTGTGAGTAGAGGCTCAGAGCAAGCCTTGTTGTTACCTCTGGGGAAAGCATCTCAAGGGTGGGGGTAGGGGCAGTGCAAAGGCCCTGGGGCAGGAACAGGCCTGGCCTGTTTGAGGAAGGCAAGGAGACTGGTGGAGCCAGATGGATGGAGCGTGGGGAAGATGATCTGGGAGGGCCCGGTAGCCACGGTGAGGCTTTTGGTTTTGACTCAGAGCAGCCTGAGCGCCACTGCAGAAGAGTCACACGGACTGAGGTTTTCAGGCGATCCCTCTAGCCGCTGTGTTGAGGATAGATTGAAGGGGTGAGGGGAAAGCAGGGAAGCCTGCCCGGAGGTTATTGTGATCATCAGGTGAGAGGTGACGGTGGCGGCGGCGTGGGCCCGGGTAGAAGGGAGCTGAAAAGCGGCTAGATTCGGATTTCATTTTGGAAGTTGAATCAGCAGGATTTCCCGACAGTTGGTGGATGGGAGAGAAAGGGGAGTCAGGGAGGAGTCCAGGGTTGTTGGCCTGGGTGATGGGAAGGATAGAGCTGTCATCAGGCGTGGCTGGAGCAGGACTCGGTGTTGTCACGTGGCGTTTAAGGTGCATAAGCGGGGCCTTCGTTGGCCGTGGGCTAGGTGATACTGAATTCGAGGAGGGGTCTGGGCTGTGGGCTTAGACGTCCCCCTGCCCAGGTGGGTGGCGGGAGCCGGTAGGGACAGGCCAGTGGCTACGCCCAGCTGGGAAGCCCGGGGCGCCGGCCCTTCCTGGAGCAAGCTCACTCATACGGCATCTGCAGCCCTGTGGCCCTAGGGCTTCCTGAGCTCAGTCCCCCAGCAAACCTCTGCTTTGTCCCAGGTCCTGCAGGAAACAGGCCTGTCAGCACACCAGCGAGTCCCTGGCAGCTTTGGGTGTGTGTCTGGGAAACTACAGAATCGCAGTGTCCACTTCGAACGTAAAGAGCAGAGAGCCAGAGTTGTCTGCAGAAAACAACATATACAAAAATATCCGCCTCTGTCCCATCCAAAAGCCGGTTGGGGAAGAGAGTAGAGTGAGGACAGAGGGACGGGGAGAGACGGGCACGGGCCGCCTCGGCGGGGTCCCCCTGCTGGCAGAGGGCCCAGACGGGCTGCTGGGAGAAGGTGGCAGGGCTGCGGACATGTAGCCCTGTCCCCCAGAGGAAGAAACAGGCTCAGAAGGTCCCCTGAGGGCTTGGGGGACAGCCGGTAAGCAGAGCAAAGACTCCACCTCTCCCCTGCCTCCAAGGCAGGCAGGCCCCCCCCCTGCTGGTGTCTGTTGGTGTAGCTTCAGCTGAGGCGGGGGGGGGGGGGGGGGGGGGGGGGGGGGAAGAGAGAGGGAGGGAGGGAGGGAGAAAGAATCCCAAGCAGGCTCTATGCTCAGCGTGGAGCCTGACGCGGGGCTCGATCCCACAACCCTAGGAGCCAAAATCAAGAGTCGGACGCTCAACCGACTGAGCCATCCAGGTGCCCCTGTATTAACTCATTTAATCCTTACTGTGACCCTCTGAGGTCGGTGCCACTGTTACCCGCCCCCCCCCCCCACCATTCTACGGATGTGGAAGTTGAGGCAGGGGGGAGGTTAAGTGACTTGCCCAGAGTTGCACAGTTAAAGGTACTTCTGTGATCCAAACCCGTGGACTGAACAGAGACACTGCAGGCTGTGGAGGGCGGTGCTAGAGCCACGGGACCGGCTTCTGCTCCTGCGCCCTCCACCGCTGTGTTACCCAGGCACATTGCTCTGCCTCTCTGAGCTTCGGTTTCTCACCTCCAGGGCCAGGAAAGCGATAGTCCCCGTTTCTTAGGGCTCCGTGGGGCCGCGGCCATGGATGGCACCCATGACACGTGTCCTGCTTGTCACCCCTGCAGGCGCTTTGCCCTGTCCACCAAGATCCCAGACACCAAAGGCTGCCTGCAGTGTCGTGTGGGTAAGAGCTGGGCCGGGTGGGGCCAGGGAGGGCTGGGGTCCCGGGCACAGCCCGGGACCCACTGCCCGCCTCTCTCACAGTGCGGAACCCCTACACGGGCAGCACCTTCCTGCTGGCCGCCCTGCCCGCCAGTCTGCTCCTGCTGCAGTGGTACGAGCCGCTGCAGAAGTTCCTGCTGCTGAAGGTGTGGGGGGGGCGGGTGAGGCCGCGGGTCCCCCCCCCGGGGTGGGGGTGGTGGGCCTGGGGCGAGACGTGGAGACCTGAGCACCCCTGCCGCCCCCAGAACTTCTCCAGCCCCTTGCCCAGCCCGGCGGGGATGCTAGAGCCACTGGTGCTGGACGGGAAGGAGCTGCCGCAGGTGTGTGTGGGGGCTGAGGGCCCCGAGGGGCCGGGCTGCCGAGTTCTGTTCCACGTCCTGCCCCTGGAGGCCGGTCTGACGCCTGCCGTCCTCATACCACCTGGTGAGCCGGAGGGCCCTTTGTGTGTGTGTGTGTGTGTGTGTGTGTGTGTGTGGGACAGAGAGCTAGACAGTTGGCGAGAGAGAGAGATTGCGTGTTCCCTGCAGCGTATGGCTCCGCGGGGACCAGCCTCCCTTCAGCTGGGCTTCCGTAAAAGATTTCATTAGACCAAAGGGCTCAGCAGCTAAGAGAATCCACCACTGCAGGGGCCTCAGACGCGAGCCGTGTCATTCTTAGGCCTCACGACGGCCCGCGAGGTAGGCATCCTCATGCCTGTGTTACACATGAGGGAACTGAGGCTCCGAGATTTGTGGTCCCACAGTGATGGAGTCACACGGCGTGCTTCTCCTGACTCCGGACACCCTGCCCTCCTCCCCGCCCCGGCTCCCTGGGACTCACCCCTGCCTCTGTGCGCCTGCAGGCGGGCCACTTTGCTACTCTGAGCCTCAGTTCCCCAGCCGTGCTGTGCGGGAACCCAGTGGGGCTGCTGGGGGGTTGAAATGTGGTTGTGGGGACAGCTGGCTCTAGCTGTCCGCCACGTCTTCCTCTTGGGGCCAGAGCGGGGCTGGTGGCTCAGCCAGGCCGTGTCTCCCTTGTCTGCCTGCAGAGGGGCTCCCGGGCACAGCCCAGCAGGTGATCCAGGTGGACAGGGACACAGTCCTAGTCTGCTTTGACCGTGAGTGCCCCTGAGGTCAGGGTTGGGGGCAGTGGAGGGGGTTAGGGGAGGCGAGGGAAGCCTTGTGAGTGGGGGTCTGCCCCCCCAGAAGGGAACCACCTGGTCCCCACCCACCACCAGCCCTCTCCCTGCGCAGGCTGCGTGAGGATTGTGAACCTGCTGGGTGAGCCCACGGCCACGCTGGCGCCTGTGCTGACCTTTGACTTCCCCATTGAGACTGTGGGTGAGTGACAGATGACGACAGGGTGGGGGGGCGGATATCCCCAGCCTGGAGCAGGTGGTGTGGCCCAGGGGCCTGGGGCTGGGGGTGGGACGAGGAGGCAGGTGCTGCAGCCCCTCTCAAGGGCCACCACGGTCTGTGAGGACCTCTGTGGCCCAAGTGTGGGCCCAGGGCGTGGCTGGGGGAGCCCCAGTGTCCTCAGGGCAGGTGCAGGGCTCATGGCAGCTGTATTCCTCCTAGTGTGTCTGCAGGACAGTGTGCTGGCCTTCTGGAGCCACGGTATGCAAGGCCGAAGCCTGGACACCAATGAGGTGAGCGGAACCCGGGAACCTGGCCTCCCCTGACCTATCTGTCCCCACCTCTTAGGAGAAGACCTGCTGGGGTGGCCTCAGAGTCCCTTTCCTTCCCAGGTGACTCAGGAGATCACAGACGAGACAAGGATCTTTCGAGTGCTCGGGGCCCACAGGTAGGACGGGGCGCCTCCCCTTTAGAGGCCCCTGAGGCCATATGGACATGCGCACAGGCCTCAGGCCCCTGCCTTGCTCACCTCCGGTTCTGTCTCCCCTCCAGAGATATCATCCTTGAGAGCATTCCCACGGACAACCCAGGGGCTCACAGCAACCTCTACATCCTCACGGGCCATCAGAGCAGTTACTGAGAGGGTCAGGTCTGGCCGGTGGCATTCCGCCGTCCTGCCCCCAGGCCTTAGCGGCATTCCCCTTTAGGCAGTGGCGCCTCCCGGATCCGAGAGGCCCAGGCTCTGCTGGTCTGAAGGGCAGAAATAATTCTGAGAAGAGTTTCGGGGCTGTGGAGGGGAGGGGAGCCTACCCCAGGCCCCTGTGATAACTGGACCAGAGGAAGCTGCTGTCCCCTCCCCTACCCCCGTGGGCAACCCGGGCCCTGTGACAAGGGCCCCGGGCAGGGTGGGAGCAGGCCCGGGCGATCCATTCCATTTTGTTCCACGTTTCTTTTCCATTCTTCTTGCCAAGAGCCTGCCCCTGCCCCCTGTCCTGGGGAACATGGTATTTAAAAGAGAGACTATATTGGTATTAAAGCTGGTTTGATTTTACTCCACTGATCCCTCTTTGTCGGGGGCTGGGGGGGAGAGCTGAGGAGGAGGACTGGGGAGGCTTCCTCTCCCTCCTCCCGCCCTCCCTCCCTCCTTCCCTCCAGCACATCTTTCTGTGGCACCAGGTGCTATGGGTGCCCCATGCAAGGGTGGGCCACCAATGCTCTCTGGTGGTTCCCTTAGCGGGGAGCCAGGCAGAGGTGGTGGAGAGGCCAGTGGCCCCGAAAGGCCTCTTAGGGGCACTGTCTTCCAGGGCTCCCTGCTCAGGATGAGCCCTCAGCTTTGTAATATGAGGCCTCTTTTACGGCCAAGGAATGATGCAGTTGGGGGAGGCAGGCTGAACAAAGGGACTCTCATCCCGGGTACTCCTGCCCCCTATGGGATCTCACCAGGCAGCCAGCACCCAGGGAGGGCCAGCCACTGGCAGCTCCACCCTGTGCCAGCGAGGCTTTGGTTTCTGGACACAGCCTGTCATGATCTGGATCCCCTGCCCAGGCCCGGGGCTGCGTCCCTGCCTCCCACCCGCTGCTTAGGTGTGTTCCATCAGACCAGGACTGCTAACTGTGGACTCCAGCGTCAGACTAGGCTCTGGGAAGATCAGCCTGTGTCCATTTAACAAGTATTCCCAGGCAGCCTTCTCAGTGCTAGACCCCGGGCTCACAAGAGGGGTCACTCCCAAGATGTGGACCAGCCCCCAGGGAAGGGAGCTATCCTTGCTGGAGCCTGCATCTCGAGGGTATGTCTGTCTGCCCGTGGCTGACCTTGTGCTTTGCCGTGTCATTCTCCCACTTTTCCCTCTTGGGGGGCTCCATACCCTCAGGCCGGGGAGCCCTCCCTTTGTCTCAGGCACTGACCGGTCTGCTTTTGACCAGAGCCTTTGGCCAGGTGAGGTCAAAGCGGTAGGATGGCAGCTGGCCTGGAAGGAGACGACAGGTGCACACACAAGACCATGGGTGCATAGGGCGGGAAGGCCTTGGGTCTGGGGCCAGAGCTTGAGCAAAGGCCCAATTGTTTTTCTTCTGATAGACAAGGCAACTGTTTGAATTAAGAACTTCTCTACCAGGTTGGGTTGCTGGTATTTGATAAACGGACGCAAATGGGCGGCGGGGGGCGGGGGGGGGGGCGGGTAGATGGCAGCTTATGTGAAGAGCTTGCAGCAGCCCAGTCCCTAGTGCCCCTGCCAGGAGCCCAGGGTGATCCCAGGTCGTCAGAGTGTCCCCTTGTCCGCTCTCCTACAGAGCCCAGACTGCTCTGACTCCTGGGGTTTCTTGGCTGAAACGGATTTGTCAGACAGGGAAGGACACGAAGCTTCTGTGCATC
Organism: Acinonyx jubatus; assembly: GCF_027475565.1. Lineage (NCBI taxonomy): Eukaryota > Metazoa > Chordata > Mammalia > Carnivora > Felidae > Acinonyx > Acinonyx jubatus. The sequence goes on from NC_069390.1 coordinate 7,527,988, forward strand.
GGCACTCACACCTGTGCTCTCCCTGAGACCCAAAGGAGGGGGGCAGGCACCTCCCCAGTTCTGAAAGTCTACACCTGCCTGGCTGACATGTGATGGGCCAAATGGTGGAGTGACAGGGATAGGATTCCTAACTTCCCAATCTCCCGATTTCTTGGTTTAGGTGTAGGATTAAGCTGAGGAGCGCGGGGGGTGGGGAGGTGAGCTCCCACTCCGCGGAGGCCCCTGACCGTGACCCCAGGTGCTTGGGGTCACCCACCAAGCCGCGGTCGGCAGAGAGCGCCACCTTGTGGCGGGCCGCCCGGCCCTCCGCTGCCACCCACGCCCGAAAAGGGGGTTTTGGTGGGAGGAGTCAAGAGTGTTAATGTGCCCAAGTGGGAGATCAGGGAACGGCAAGGGCTTCTGATAAAATATTCACCGGCAGCACAGGCTGGCCACAAGCCAAAGAAAGCCCAGGAAGCTGGGGGTTTGCGCTGATAAGCCTAAGAGTGTTATTTTATGTATGTATTTTTAAATAGGTAGGCCTTGTCCGTGGCACACTGTTTTTTGAAAATGCAAAATAGATACGATGAAAAGTCACCTACGAAGGTCTCTGTTACTTATGAACCCTTCGGGGAGGATTTATGCAGTTCCGTATGATAGCTTCTCCTCCCTTTTTTTATACGTGTGCTAATATATTCCACATACCTTTCTGCTCTTACCCTTTTAAAATCCGACCTGGAGGGTTTTCCATTATCACTGACTCCCTCTTTGGTTTTTTTTTTTTTTTTTATAGCTAGTGGTGTTCCATTGTAGGGGCTTCCCACAATTCCTGTTCCTTAAAGTGGTTAGATCCCTTTGGATGTAAATTTGTTTCTACTACTTTGATATTACAGGCGACACTGCAATAAATATTCTTGTGCAATAAGTATTAGGCCAGTGCCACTCTACACATTCAGGTGTCCTATAGCATAAAGTCCTGGAAGCGGCATTGCTGGCTCAGAGCGGCCGTGTTTGTTCTTGCGACAGCGACTGTCAAAATTGCTTGCCCTTCTGGGCGGAAGTCTCTGAGATAGGTCAGCTCGGCCTCTTGAAGCCATTCTGTGGGTAAGTGGAAGAGGCACAGGTGCCCCAGGACGTTCAGGTAACTGGCTCGTAGCCAAGTGAGGGTCAGAGGTCAAGGCGACAACCGCAACGTTGCGCTCCGGAATGGCGAGGGACGGGCCACCTTTGTGTGGCGCGTCCAGCGCCTGGTCACTGCCTGGTGCAGAGGCGGCCCTCAGACACGCTTTCTGAGTGAAGGGATGGGTGTGACGGGTGAAGAAGGAGGTGCTGCGGTCAGCCCTCTTGACCAGACCAGCTCACTGAGCTGTGTCTTCCGCAGATACAGCAGATCCGCAGATCCCAAGTCTGCCTGCAGGGCTGCTGGGGGGGGGGGGATTGAAAATACCGTAATAACAACACCACACAGATGCATCTCAGAGATAGAATACTGAATTAAAACAACAAATCCCACGAAACGACACACAGCACGATAGCACTTTCCAAAGCTCAAGACCCAGCAAAACGAAACCACTTATGGTCCGCTGACACACGCACAGGTGATAAAACTGTCAGATCCAGAGAGGAAGAAGTACCAAATTCAAGATGACGGTCTCCGAGAGGAGAGTGGCAGTGGGACGAGGAAGGACCCCAGGAATTTGCAAGGGTTTTGGTAAAATCTTGGTTCTCAGGTTGGGCGATGGGCTCCCAGGGCATTCAGTGTATGTCAGTTCTTTTTGTATGTTTCAAACGCTGCGTAGTAATGGGTTAAGTGTAAACATAAAAATAACCACTCAAAACATAAAGCCTGGTAACGACTTCAGAAAGAAAAACAAAAAGCCAAGATAATTCTTCCCTACAGGACGAAATCAGTGTTGTGAGGAGAATTATGGGCAGATCCTCCCCCTCTCTCTAGTTTTCTCTATTGTTTGTTAAAACATCTTTATGGAGAGGCGCCTGGCTGGCTCAGTCAAAAGAGCACACAACTCTTGATCTCAGGGTCATGAGTTCGAGCTCCATGTTGGGTATAGGGATTACTTAAATAAACTTAAAAAAAAAAAAACACAAACCGCTTTATTGAGGGATAAACTGGTATCCGATACACTGCATATATTGAAAATGTACTATTTGATGATGACGTGGGAAACCGTCACCACAGTCAAGATAACGTCCATCATCTGGCCAAGTTCCCTCTACCCCTTTGTGATCGTGCCGTCCTGCTCATAATACCCACGGAGCCGCTCTCCGTCACTATAGATGAATGTGCAGTTTTCAGAATTGATCTAAATAGAATCGTCCAGTGTGCACGCCTCTTTACCTTTTACTGAGTAAATGGTTCTGTGATTCACCCATGTTGTTGCATGTACTAATAGTCGTTCTTTTTTATTGCCGAGTAATATCCCGTTTGATAGGCGTACCACAGTGTGCTTGGCTCATCACCTGTTGGACATGTGGCCTCTTTCCGGCTCTGGACTGTTAAAAATAAAAATAAAACTGCTCTGAACATTCACGTATGTGTCTGCGTGTGGGCATCTCCTTTCATTTCTCTTGGGTAAATACTTCGGCGTGGGAAGTGTTGTTGAACTTTGTAAGGAACTGCCCGAGCGTTTTCCAAAATGGTTATTACCATGACATTCTGGCCAGCCAGGTAGGGAAATTCTAACCCCTTCGCTTCCGTGACGGCACTTGGTATGGTCGGCCTTGTTTAATTTTAGCCAAACAGATGTGTCATGGAATCTCACGGTGGTTTTAATTTAATTTTTTCCACGACTGTACGACTTCTTGGGAAAAGAGTCTGTTTTCTGGTGTCTGGCTGGCTCGGTCGGTAGAGCACACGGCTCCCGATCTCGGGGTTGTCAGTGTGCGCCCCACGCTGGGTGCAGAGATTACTTTAAATTTTAAAAAAAAAAATGTTTTTTTTCAACGTTTATTTATTTTTGGGACAGAGAGAGACAGAGCATGAATGGGGGAGGGGCAGAGAGAGAGGGAGACACAGAATCGGAAACAGGCTCCAGGCTCTGAGCTGTCAGCCCAGAGCCCGATGTGGGGCTCGAACTCACGGACCGCGAGATCGTGACCTGGCTGAAGTCGGACGCTTAACCGACTGCGCCACCCAGGCGCCCCATACTTTAAATTTTTAAAGAAAGAAAGAAAAGAGTCTGTTCAAATCTTTGGCTTTTAAAAAGTAGGGTTGTCCTCTTGTTGAGTTTTAGAGTCTGGATACAAGTCCTTTATTGGATACATGATTTGCACGTACCTGTTATGCTATTTATTTAATGTTTCATTTAGTTTTGAGAGAGACAGAGCATGAGCAGGGGAGGGGCAGAGAGAGAAGGAGACACAGAATCCAAAGCAGGCTCCGGGCTCTGAGCTGTCAGCACAGGGCCCGATGCGGGACTTGAACTCACGAACTGCAAGATCATGACCTGAGCCGAAGTCGACTGCTTAACCGACTGAGCCACTCAGGCAGGCGCCCAGTTATTTCTAATCTGTACCTAAAGTCACAAATTCCACTACCTGTCTCCCACTGGTTCAAATTAGCTTTAACAGGAAGTGGTAAGCAGGGGCTTCTGGGTGGCTCAGCTGGCTAAGTGTCCGACTTGGGCTCAGGGCATGCTCTCATGGTTTGTGGGTTCAAGCCCTGCATCGGGCTCTGTGCTGACAGCTCAAAGCCTGGAGCCTGCTTCAGATTCTGTGTCTCCCTCTCTTTCTGCCCCTTCCCACTCATACTCTCTTTCAAAAATAAACATTAAAAATTGTTTTAAATAAAAACACAAAAAATAGGGGGCGCCTGGGTGGCTCAGTCGGTTAAGCGTCCGACTTCAGCTCAGGTCACGATCTCACGGTCCGTGAGTTCGAGCCCCGCGTCGGGCTCTGGGCTGACGGCTCAGAGCCTGGAGCCTGCTTCCGATTCTGTGTCTCCCTCTCTCTCTGCCCCTCCCCTGTTCATGCTCTGTCTCTCTCTGTCTCAAAAATAAATAAACGTTAAAAAAAAACACAAAAAAAATAGGAAGTGGTAAATAAACATGATTTTGCAGGAAAAACAAAACATGAAAAGTTCTTGGTGCACAACAGGTGCTCACTCCATGGTAGTGTTGTTCCTAATGCAGGTAATGGAATCAAAGGTGGGCTCTCCAAACAGTGGACACAGAGGCAAACAACCATGGACTTGCTCCTCCTAAATGTCAGCTACCTACATGGTACTACCAATCAATCTTGCCAGGGGTTGGCGTTTCTGAACTATCAGATGTAGATTCAAAAGACCGAAAACGCCAAAGATGAGTGGGAAGGACTGAAGCTTTTTTTTTATGTTTGATAAAGAGAGAAAGAGGGAGGGAGGGAGACAGAGAGAGAGAGAGCCCACAAGGTGGGGAGGGGCAGAGAGAGAGAGAGGGAGACACAAATCCAAAGCTGGCTCCAGGCTCCGCGCTGTCAGCACAGAGCCTGACGTGGGGCTCGAACTCACCAATCGTGAGATCGTGACCTGAGCTGCTTAACCGACTGAGCCACCCAGGCGTCCCTGAAACTTCTTATGTTGTACACTCCAACACCAATTCTCTGCCACCCACCAATGTCTGACAAGCCCGTCCGATTCTGACACGAACAACTCCGAGTTGGTGAAGACCCCACAGGTGAGGAATTCAGCCACAAGTCCTGGTTCTCCGGGCTATCCACACCTCTGTCCAACCTGGCTGCAAGTTCAGGGTTCCCACAAACCCCTTTCAGGTTCAACAATTTGCCAGAATGACTCACAGAACTCAGGCAAGCACTACATTTATGATTACTGTTTTATATACAAGTGAACAGCTACATGAAGAAACGTGGCAAGGTCTAGAATGGTCCTGAGCCCAGGAGCTTCTGTCTCTGTGGAGTCAGGGTATACACCACCCTTCTGTCACATCAGTATGCTCACTGACTCAGAAGCTCTCCAAACCTCATTGTTCAGGGTTTTCAACTGAGGTTTCGTTACACAGGCACGATTGATGAAATCATCGGCCATGTGATTGAATGCAGTCTCCAGTCCCTCTCTCTCCGCCAGAGGTGGGGCTGAAAGCGGGGTGGTTTTCCTGACCAGCCAGCATCCTGAAGCTATCTCAGGGCTCTCAGAGCTGGCAATGAGTCCCCTGTGAGCTTAAACACGGGTATGGTCCAAAGGGGCTTGTCATGAACAAGCAAAGACACTCGTATCACTCAAGAAATCCCAAAGGTTTTTGGAGCTCTGTGCCAGGATCTTGGGACAAAGGCAAGATAATATATTTTTGGTGGTACTGCACCCTCGTATAAAATCAGGAGACATCTGTGTCTGGAGTCCGTGTAGAGTTCTTGGAGGTTCCTATTCAAACCAACAGTGCTCTCTGATCTTACTGGATCGGCACAGCATCCTGTAGGGGTAGCGTCAATGTCTGCCTCGTGCGGACGGAGAAACTGAGGCGTGGAGAGATTAAATTACTTCCCTAGTTGTCCGCCGGTGGATGGCTGGCCTGAGTCTGTTAAGACTCCAACCTGCCTCCAAACTGGGAAGAATCAGCCTGCGGGTCCTCAGCCAGAAAGTGCCAATTTATTTATTTTTTATTAAAAAAAATTTTTTTAACATTTATTTATTTTTTGAGAGGGAGAGAGACAGAGGGTAAGTGGGGGAGAGGGAGAGAGAGAGAGAGAGAGAGAGAGAGACACGGAATCTGTAGCAGGCTCCAGGCTCTGAGCTGTCAGCACAGAGCCCGACATGGGGCTCGAACTCACAACCTGTGAGATCATGACCTGAGCCAAATTAGGATGCTTAACCAACTGAGCCACCCAGGTGCCCCAAGAGTAGGGATCTTAAAGGCCACACTCTGCAAAAATAAAAATTAATAAATTAACGTTGTTAATAAATTAATAACATTGTAACTTGGAATTAAGAAAAGATGCTCTCATGAAAGTCCTGGATGAAAGAAGAAATTCAACTGGAACAGCAGCAGAGCAGTGAAGGTGACAGGCCCATCACACAAAGCTGTAGCCTTTACTGTTATCAGTATGGCAACATCACAATTAGCATTAACGGTACATTTTCAGGTGTGCATTTGTCTCTTCCTTTACTAGACTGTGATTTTCTGGAAGGCAGGGACTGAGTTTCGTTTACTTCTGCTATCCACCAAGCTGTTTTGCACTCAGTAACTGCTCACACACTGAGTGACTCTTTTCTCCTCCAGAGAACCTTTGAATAAATTAACTTTCCCTTCATTTTCAAGCAGATGACTTAAACACATAAAAGTTTTTTGAATGTTTATATTAGAGAGAGACAGACAGACAGAGTGTGAGTAGGTAGGGTCATAGAGAGAGACAGGGAGACACAGAATCCGAAGCAGGCTCCAGACTTTGAGCGGTCAGCACAGAGCCCAACACGGGGCTTGAACTCGTGAACTGAAAGATCATGACCTCTGAGCCAAAGTCGGACGCTTAACTGACTGGGCCACCCAGGTGCCCGATGACTTAAATATTTTATATTTTTTCCTTTCTTGTCTGTAATATTAGCTTCACTTTTATTATACAAATAGTACTTGCTCAGTATAAAAAACTAAAGTAGAATATAGAACATAGAGAAATAGGAGGAAAAAATTAAAAATTACCTGAGATCCCACCACCATTAAAAATTTGCTGATTTTCCTCAGTGGACTTCGTTATGTTCAGTTATATAATGTTATGTCACGGGATCATCATAAATTTTTAAAAAGTATGAAGCACATTTAAAAAATGTTTTGAGTGCTCAAAATGTATGGAATAATGTCCAAGTAATTGTTTCCCTCTCCAGTACTTCACTAATAACATGCCGTGTATTCTTCCATAGCTATGCTCAGCTAACCAAATAAAAACATGCACAAGCACACACATATACGGGGCTTTACAAAAACGAGATCGTGAAATATGTATTTGTCTGCTTTTCTCATTTAATAACAGCACAGAAGTCCCTCTACATCAGTTGGTATCGATTAACTGGTTTTCAAATCTGCCTAGTAATCTATGTTATGGACATTCAGTTTGTCGAATTCACTTATTAATAGAAACACACTTTGTTTCCAGATTTTCACCGTTACAGTGCTGCAGTAAATGCAGTATAAGACCATGAACACATTACATTATATCATCACACACTTTGCTTTGGGGCAGATTCCCAGAGGTGGGACTGATACGTTGAAAAGGCCCAACATGGGGCTAGATCTGACGAATGGTGAGATCATGGCCTGAGCTGCAAGCAAGAATCCCACACTTAACCTACTGAGTCACCCAAGCGCCCCTCTAATTAATTAAAAAAAAAAAAAATTAACATTTATTCATTAAAATTTTTTTAATACTTATTATTTTTGAGGGAGAGGCAGAGACAGAGAGCAAGCAGGAGGGGGACAGAGAAAGAGGAAGACACAGAATCAGAAGCAGGCTCCAGGCTCAGCTGCCAGCACAGAGCCCAACCGGGGACTCAAAACTCACCAACCAGATCATGACCTGAGCTGAAGTCAGAAGCGTAACCAATTGAGCCACCCAGGTGCCACCCCCCCCCCCATTAACTTTGAAGACTTCTTTCCATATAAGCTCTTTATCATGTGTGGCAAACATATTTTCCTGATGTATTACTGTCTGCTTTTATCATACAGTTTTCATTTCTTTGGTGGTCATCTTTTATTAGTCTGAGTTTCTTGTCTTCCTAAAAGTCTCTATCTCTACATGACTCTGATAGTGTCCTACATCGTGTTCCGTGCCTGTTTTATTGTCTAATTTAGCACTCTATACCATTTATTAGCTAAATTTTTCTTTACGGAATCTACCTACATATGGGGGAATCTATTCCCAGTCTCTTCCTGCTGCCCTCATCGGTCTTTCCTACAATATTACATCGTTTCATGATGGTGTCTTTTATATTGTTTGTACCGTCTGAAATGCAAGTTCCTTCTCGACCTCGTTGACAAGTTTCCCCACTATTTTCATAATTCTATGATTATAAGATGATGTAATCACCCCAACCCAATTGAGATTCGAATGGAAACGCAATGTGTATGTAAATTAATCTTGGAATTGACTTTATATTGTTGTCGCCTCAGATTATGTGTTCTTCTGTCGGCTCAGATATTGCTTTCAACCTTTCAAAAAGGCTATTTTATAGCTTATTTTCTTTCTTCTTTTCAGAAAACAGGAAGTCCCTTTTTACCTGCGGCTAGTCAACGGATCCTGTTTACGGGCGCGCGCCGGCCCCTCCCCCCGTCCCCCAGTTCCGGGTTACCATGGGAATCGAGAATTGACGTCACTTAGGGCTTCCGCGCCGGACCCCAGGGTCGACTATGAAGCGAAGGGCGGAGAGGAAGCTTTGTCCCACCTGCGCATGCGCGCTCCTTCTCCACTCCTCCCCCACCGTAAATCTCGTTCAGCCACGGCTTTACCGCCGCGACCTCTCGCTTAATCCCAGCGAAACTGCTCCCCGGGGGAGGGGAGTAGAAAAAGAATCGAACAAGCGATAGCCAATCCCATGAGACTACGACGCAACCAAGGATGATTGACTCAATCAGTTTCAACCAATGAGAAAGCCCTTGGCTCTTACGTCACAGAGCTTGCCCCACCCTATCCCCTCCCTTCTGGACCCTGAGCTCAGTTCGCGCAGTAACAAATGAAGTGCGCGCTGCGACACCTCCTAGCTCGCCAGGCTCGTCCGCCATTTCTTCGCCTGGCCTAACGGTCCGGTCAATCCCAGCGTGCATCGAGAAGGGCTAAGGCTCCGCCAATCGGAGGCCGCCGATTCCGAACCCCCCCCCCTTGCCTCGGCTCGGCCCAATCCAGGCCTCGGACCCGTCGCCCCCGGCCCGCCCCCGCGGCGCCCTCTCTCCTCCCTCTTTGTGCGTCTCGCGCCGCCGCCGCCCGCCGCGTGAGAGGACGGGTTCCGCGCGCTCCGCGGCAGCGCAGTCGGGTCCCCTCCCCCCGGAAGGTTCGCGAAGAAGCCGTCGCCGCCGCCGCCACCTAAAAGGAGCCACCGGTGCCGGTCCCCGGGGGCACCATGGCGACCGGAGCGAACGCCACGCCGCTGGGTAAGCTGGGCCCCCCCGGCCTCCCCCCCCTTTCCGGGCCCAAAGGGGGCTTCGAGCCGGGGCCACCGCCTGCTCCCGGGCCTGGGGCGGGGCTGCTGGTGCCCGGGGCGCCGCCGCCCCCGCCCGTGGGCTCGGTGGGGGCCCTGACCGGGGCCTTCCCCTTCGCGGCGCTGCCGCCGCCGCCACCGCCGCCGCCCCCGCCTCCCCAGCAGCCGCCGCCGCCGCCGCCCTCCCCAGGCTCCTCGTACCCGCCGCCGCAGCCTCCCCCTCCGCCGCCGCTCTACCAGCGCGTGTCGCCGCCGCAGCTGCCGCCACCCCAGCCGCCGCGTCAGGACCAGCAGCCGGGCCCGGCCGGCGGCGGAGGAGGTGAGTCGGGCCGAGAGAGCGCGAGAGGCGTCGCGCGGACGGGCCCGGCCGCCTGAGGGGCGCGCGGCGGCGGCGACGGCGGCTGCACGCGGCAGGGGCGCGCGCGCGCACGGGGAGGCCCCGGGCGGAGGCGCCACGGGGCGCGCGGCCCGGTTCTTGGGCCCCGAGTGCGCACGCGCGCTGGAGGGAGCGGGGAGGGCGAAGGGCTGCTGTGCGCAGGCGCAGTGTGGTAGCCGGGCTCCGCGGCCCGACTAAAATCTGGCGGGGCGGGGGGAGGGGGGGTGGTCTGTGTTGTGTTCTAGCCCCTGGTGTAGGAGAAGGGCGTGGAGTGAGTTGATTTGGTGGACGGGGTGGTGGGTGTGCATGTCAGGAAAGCGTGAAAGGGTCAACTGATGACGTGGAGCGCCTCCTTCCTGGTTGTAGACCGGCCCCCAAAAAGCAGAAAAGTAGCAAGGAGGCGGCTTTTTCTACAGCGAGGCAAGGTTTTCGTTACAGTGATAGAAAGTTTGGAACTCCTCAGGGTGCGGTTGAGGCCTATGCTCCTTTTGGAGGGAGAGAAGTTTTTCCTAGTCTCGGTTCATTTACTGTGGAGAAGTCTGATAATGCTTCCCCGTAGTGTTGGGGCTTTGCCCCTGGGCCTGCACCCCCTGGGAAGTAGAACTGACCTGTGTGTATTAAAAGTGTAGGGAGTTCCCGCCGTTGTATGGGAGGAGGAGGACTTGGTGGCTGTCGTATAGCTTGCTCTTTGTTGAATTTTTGATACGTCAGATACTGAGTGTCTAATTGGCCAGGAAGGTTGCTTATCTTGGCTAAACTGATGAAGAAAAAACTAATCTTGTTGAAAAGTTGGGCTTTTTCACTTAGTAAATCATTGGTTTCGCTGAGTTCTGGCCAATTTGGAAAGGTGACTGGTGGGGAGGGGGACGTGGGAAGAAACAGCGGTTTCTTCAATATTATTGTAGGAGCCTGATTATTCAGTATACTTTGGTTTCTGCGACATCCACAGTTGATGTAGGTCTGAAACTTTAGACGTAGAGATTTATTAGATTGTTTACGTACCTCACTGTTTCCCTGGACATACTATAAATGTGAAATGTTACCTTTTCGGACCCAGGTCCAGATACCCTTGTAGTGGCTACGTGTCTCTGATTTCCCGGGTTTGTTTTTATTTTTTGCCATTTATAAAATGTCGTAGGTCAAGTTCTCAGGCTCCCGGTCTGCGGAGGTTGTGTGCAGTGTCCTGATCTGCTTGTTTATAATTCGCTGGTTTATATTTGCATTTGATGGACCTTGTCTGCCTGTAGACTTCCCAAGTAAGAAGCGGAAGAGGAGCCGATGGAACCAAGATACGATGGAACAGAAGACGGTGATTCCAGGAATGCCTACGGTTATCCCCCCTGGACTTACTCGGGAACAAGAAAGAGCTTATATAGGTAAATACACGTTCTGCACCCAAATGCGTTTTCAGATTGTTACGGTTTATTCTGAGCGACATTTTGCGTGTTGTAAGTTTGAGACCTTAAAGTCTTGTTTTTTTAAGATGAGGTATCAGGTGTTCATTCTCGACTTTGACATAATCCATCAGTTTTTGCTGTGTTAAGTCCTGGGTTTGCAGCTCCTTGTTTTGGTCTGTCTGTAACAGCAGTGTTCTCCATGAGTGCCAGGAAGGTAGAGGGACCCACTTTAGGAGTGAGGGTAGCCCCCAGTCCAGCACCCCACCTGCCCTTTTCAGCTGCTGCTCGTTGCCAGTTGTGAGGTGAGTGTCTTCTGCCTCTCTGGACACGGCCCCAGTGGAGAACACTGCAGGTATTATAAACGAAGTACCTTTTTCACAGCATGGGTTTTCACCATAATTTCATATTCCTCCTCCCCTTCAAATGTGGTCTTTTACTTTTTTATAGGTACTTTCTGAAAAGAAAAAACCTTAATTTAATCAAAGACTGGCTCTGAAAGTGTTCACAGTGCACCCCTTTTTACCATTTTGTTGAATCTAACCTTTCCTTCAGCATCTTTTCTGGTTTGGTCTTTGGAGAGCTGTCTTAAAACGAGGGCTCTTTTACTATTCACTATCAAAGAACTCTGCTGGGAAAGGGATACTACTTGGATATGGAATGAGGTGATAGGATAAAAGATCTTAACTGATGGGAAATTTCAAGAATTAACAATGAGTGTCCACAATGTCGATGAAGTTAATCTTAAATTACCTTTTTTCAAATACAAGGTTTTTAATGCAAGTTTCACTTTTATTCACGTATCTGCAGCTGTCTCTGAAAAGTTCACTTGGAAATATTTCTTACCAGATACACATCCCCTTTGGGGTAAATTAGGGCAAAGGCTGCCTAGGCCCATGAGTCTGGAGCCTTCATAAGTAAAAGCTTCAAGGCTGGCATGTGTTACTCTTGAGGATCTGAATCTCGCTTTTTTTAACTGCCGAGAGTTTTGAGGTGTTGGAATTGTTTATCTTGTTTTCACGTACTAATATTTCTTCTTTCCCCACTGTTCCAATCTCCTGCCACCCACCCCTTCATCTCACGCTGGATCGTTCCGGGTCTTTACAACCTTGCGAGATGTTCCCCGTGGGATAATGTTCCCAAAGCACAAGCAGTCTTAGAAAACGGGGAAAAGCAAACTTCTCTGCAGTTCTCCAGTTCTCTTCGTGTGCAGGGACTTAGTGCTCTGGGCCCGAAGGGCTGTTTACAGCTGTGACCCAAGTGGATGGACTCAAAGCCGAGCGAGGCCAGTATAGATCTCAGCTCCAAGGAAGATCCCAAACTTTGGGTTTAATTTCCAGTTATTTCCTCAGGTCAGACCCCACATCCCTACCGTAGTTAGGAGGACTGCCTGCTCCCATGAAGGGGACTTTCACTTGAGTTCTTGAACTTAATGCTTGACCGTCAAGTCAGCACTTTCCTGGCATAGAGGAGCTTAGGGATCCACACATCTCGCTCATCTTGTCTCTCATAGTACACGCTGCCTTGTACGATGCCCCCAAGTATCATCTCTTGATATGAGTGTGGATTTTCACTTCTCTGGAGTTGGAGTGGATATACGGTATAGCCTTGGGGGAAGTATTTAAAATTAGAAGGATGTCTTGGGTTAGACCTGTATTAATCCTGTTTTTGGAGCCAACTCCACCTTAACCCAACCCGGTTAAGACTTGCCCTTACTAGAGATGCCTGCTCACAACTCTCAGCTGCTACAAAGGTAAGACACGGGTGACTCTTCAGCATGCTGAAGAAAGTGATCTTGCTCTGCAGTTCCATTGTCTTGAGAAATCAGCCGGGTAACGTTTCCCTGGAGTCATTGAACTTTTGTGAAACCCTCCTCTCTTTTTCACGTACAGCCTTATTTGTCAAGGTCTGAGGGCCACACACATTCTCCTTGACCCACACTTCTATTTTCTCCCCCCTGCCTTTTACACTCCTCATGAGGAGCGAGTCTGAAGACAGACTTGTTAACATCTCACGGTTACTGGTTTGTTAAGGTATACGAAGACTTGAACAAAAGCAACAGGTATTGGGAGATCCTTATTAGTACGGATCGGGTTGTACGGAAAGAGTATGTATAACGAACTGTTTATGAGGTATTGGATTGGTTATTAAATGTCTTACTTGTTTAAGGAATTTTGAATCTGGTATCAATGAAAATGATCTTTGCTCAACTGCTATTTTTCCTTGTCCCATGTTAATTGGATTTCATTTTGGGCTTTGCTTAATACTTAATGACAAAAAGTAAACTCTCAAGAGTCTCGCCCTCAAAGTAATTGGTTGGGAACAGGGTATTGGTGATAACACACATGCTTTGTTTTGGGTGCCATTCGTATAGCGAGCCTTGAGGGGGGAGGGAGAAGTGAACCACCGAGTAATTGCTTTGACGTTAGCCTTAGTGAACAGTCTATACCGCTAACCCCTCTTCCAACAAACTGTTTGCTTCCTTAAGTGATAACCATTTTGAAGTGAAAAATACCTATAGATGTAAATGGACTCCTGCCGATAGGCGGTTGGGGGTTTTTGCCTCAGAGTGTTCACTGATCAGTCGTCCCTTTCAAAGTCTCCGAGTTCTTCATGCTTGTTGTTGAGATTTGAGATGTTTTTTGGTAACATTGTCTTTTTTCCATCCTTTTTTTTTCTTTCCTAACCTGGTTTCTTCCAGTGCAACTGCAGATAGAAGACCTGACTCGTAAACTGCGCACAGGAGACCTGGGCATCCCCCCTAACCCTGAGGACAGGTTGGGAAACAGTTTTAACCAGCTGACAGTAACGCTTTTACCTTTTTCTCAATACGTTTTACTGGTGGCAACATATTGTGTCAGTGCAAAGAAATCATAGTAAGACGACTGCTAATACTCTGACTCTTGGGCCTAGGGTTTAATTAGCAATCCGTATGGTTAGTCATCAGTTAGAAAATTGGAATGAAACTTAATTACTAGCAGAGTAAAAAGTTAACGGGAAAATGGACAACTGGTTTCCAATTGGTAAGCATGTAGATTTTCACCTGATTTACCCACCCGTAGTAGGGACAGTGAGGTGGCCCGTTCACCAGCCTTTACAGTAACCGCTGTGGTGGAAAGCCGAGGGTATAGGGTTTTTCTCACAGGTACACGATGCAGGGATTAAGAATATTTTTGAGCATCACTGAGTTTGAGCAGACCAGAAACTCTTACCTGGTTAGCTCATTGCTGCAGTCCTCCTCATGGTTTTGAGATGGTTTTAAAATAGATGAGATTTCTAACCAGCTTCCTTCACTGCCAGTGAATTTTCAGCCTTGGCCATTGCCTGGGGGTATTGGGAGGGGCCAGAACATTTCTCACCTATCTGGGGAAGGCTAGCAACCAACCCTAAATCACCTTTATTTTTTATAAGAGTGTGGTTTTCAAACAGCTGTGGTCATGTCATCTCTGTTTATCATTTCTCTCACCTTTGAAAAGTCAAAAGTCTGAGGGAAATGAACTTTTTAACCAGGAATTTTACTGACTGGTTGAACTTCAAACCGCTAAAGTCTAATCGAAGGGCAGTATGCCTCCCTCTCCGTGAAGTTTCTCTTAGTGCAGGCAGCATAGTTGAAAGCACTTCCCTTTAAAAGTTAGTGTTTTCGGCTTTTATTACCCAATTAATGGCTTGTTAAATCAGGAAGATGATGTAATGGTTTTAGAAGCCACTCACTCAATGCATCTTTCTGCTGCCATTTGCCAGGGGACAAATTAATTTCTCCATGTGTTCTCTCATTTTACGTGATTGAATTTGTTATTTTTTATCTGTAGGTTTTGGTTGGAAGGTTGTGTTTTATATTTTTTGGTGTTGTTCCCCCCCCCCCAAGATTTGCATTGTAGGTTGTAGACCACAACTGTTGAGTGCTTTTTTTTTTTTCTTTTTTTTTTTTTTGGCCTTTTTCCCTTTAGTAATATGTCTAACAGGTTACCAGGCAGTTCCTCAAAAGGTTGAATTTTTAACAAACCTTTGCTTCCTGGAGAACTGGGATTAGAGTTTAGTTCATCTATGTGATGCCTATTCGAAGTGAAGAAGTTGGGCCAATCTAACCTCTAGAATATTAGCTATTGCCTTTCACATCCACAATTTGGGAAGAGGTTAAACTGTGGGGAGGCTTTTAAATGACCGATTTGGTACCGGTAAAACTTGTTTTGTTGATTAGCTAGAAATGCTTACATTCTAGACAGCTGTGGGGTGAGAATTAGAAATGTCAAGCATGTTAGAAATAAAACCAGAGCAGAGTTTTCTTCTCTCTCGTATTCAGTTTGAAAGAGGGCCTAATGCCTGACTGGTTTTGCTTTTGAGCCCAGGTTGGAGGGAATTGCATGAGTTTCTTACCTTAATAAGGTTATTTCTTAAGAAGGTGTATTCTCAATATCAAGCCACTTTCTGCTATTTTGATGTTGCTTAAGTTGCACAGTTAAAAATGTTTTTAAGATCTCTTATAAATGTGTAAGCTGATAGTCTAATGAGCTGGGGTATGTTTGCTTTTTTGTTCACTATCATTGGATTGTGTCAACAGTTTATATAAATGCTAGAAACGGAGGTGTCATTTAGTCGTCATTAGCCATGAACAAACCTGACCTTTTATTCCATCGTGTGTGTAATGTGGTATGACATGGTTCCCTTTAGGCTGAAGACAGTGGGAGCAGCCGAGTTCAGTCCTTGCTCTCCAACTAGGCAAGGTTCTCTCAACTAAACCAAGGGTATAGGAGTCTTGACTACTTTCAGGATGTTTTTTTAATAACCTGATCCACATGATCTCTTCCCTTCTTGCAGCTGCTACTAAATTTTCATTCAGAATATCAAGCTATGGTCCTTTTTGTAATCTCAACTCAGAATTCTAGGAGCGTAACTTCTCTTTTTTTATTACCGCAAAATCCAGCTGTGGTAAACTGACCATTTTATCGTTACTATTTTTTTACTTGTAGCAACAGCATTTTACTCCTTAAAAAAATGAGAGAGAGAAAATCTGCTTTCTGGACTTGTAAACTCTGGTGGAGAATCCTAGGTTTTCCCCTTGCCGTTTGCAGGTCCAGACCCTAGACAAGTACTTGACCAAATCTGCACTTGCAGCCTCTAGCAGAAGCTGCTTTAGCACTTTAACGTTTTTCTCTACCCAGACTCCCCAACCTCGAACAGCCAGAAAACAGGTTGGCTCCTGGGCCTTGGACACAGCCAGCCAGGCCATTGAAGGAAAAGCAGAGACGAAGCCTTGAACCATCTCTCTCCATTGTGGGGCCAAGTAGCTGCAGCAGCCTTGAGTCCCAGTCGCATTGGGTTAAAGAGCTCGTACTTACTTTGCGGTAGGGGTGCAGACACTCTTCCTGCTAGGGCGCGAGCTCTGCAAGAGTCCACATTTTACCTAAACTTGGGGTTTCCATGGTTCGTAGAGTTGTAATATTGTACAGCTTTTTTAAAAACGAAAGAAAAATCCATACTTGGCAAGAAGACTCCAGAAGATGATACTGTCCTTGCCATTTACAGTCCAAAGATTTCCCCCCAGAAGGACAGACTTTTTTCTTCTCAACAATTAGAAGCCAGACCGTTTTTTTTTCCTCTCTCACACACACCCCAGTCCCCCTATGCTAAGCCAGCTTTCATCTCCCCACTCCACACGATCTTGAATAGCACACGTTATGGTCGGTTCCTCCGAAGAGTGTTGTGTTAGGGTCTGAGAGGCAGAGGGGCTGGGGAAGACTAATTTTAGCCCGTGTGGGATGAGAAAAGTGAAGGCAGAGCCATAACGGGGCTCTGTTTCCCACAGGTCCCCTTCCCCTGAGCCCATCTACAATAGCGAGGGGAAGCGGCTTAACACCCGCGAGTTCCGCACCCGCAAAAAGCTCGAAGAGGAGCGGCACAACCTCATCACGGAGATGGTTGCCCTCAACCCTGATTTCAAGCCGCCTGCAGATTACAAGTAAGCAGGGGGGCTGGCCGGTCCGGGACAAGGACACGTGTGGGCCACGTGTGAGCTGGTGGTAGAACCGTTTTGGTACCCATGTCTCCTCTCTTGCCCAAATCACGTGTGATTAACACATGGTACCAAGCTCAGGTTTAGAAGAGCTGTGGAATGTCGGTGTCCTGTCTCAGAAACACGCAGAGTCCATGAGTCTTTTCTTTCTTAGACCTCCAGCAACACGGGTGAGCGATAAAGTAATGATTCCACAAGATGAGTATCCAGAAATCAACTTCGTGGGGCTGCTGATTGGGCCCAGGTGAGTAAGTGCTGTCCTATGGGACAGTGCGTCATTCCTGACACCCCGTGAGATGGATCGATCTTAGGCCCCATTGGGTACAATTGATAGCTTGCCTTCCTGTTTTGGGTGGGAGTTCACGCCTTTCTGTGAGAAAATCTCTTTAACTTCGGCCTCTTACTGCAGAGAAGTCTGATCTTGGGGATCGTTTGCCTTCACTTGGGGGTCACGGAGCTTTTGGTGGGAAAATCCAACTCCATGCTGTCACACTTTCTGCCAGTGTGATCAGCCCGCTCTGTCTCTTCTGGCATGTGAACTTGGCCTGGCGAATAGAAAAACTCCGTTCTTTCTGCCTCTGATAGAGGGAACACCTTGAAGAACATAGAGAAGGAATGTAACGCCAAGATTATGATTCGGGGAAAAGGGTCTGTCAAAGAAGGGAAGGTTGGGCGCAAAGATGGCCAGATGTTGCCTGGAGAAGATGAACCACTTCATGCCCTGGTTACCGCCAACACCATGGAGAATGTGAAGAAAGCTGTGGAACAGGTGAGGCAGCCAGAAAGGAATCCTATTGCTAGAAGTCATACAGTGGCCCCGGTGCTTACATGACTGACTCTTTCATCTCCGCTAGATAAGAAACATCCTGAAGCAGGGTATTGAGACCCCCGAGGACCAGAATGATCTACGGAAGATGCAGCTTCGGGAGTTGGCCCGTTTGAATGGGACCCTTCGAGAAGATGATAACAGGTGTGGCACAGTTTTGAAGGGAGGGAGAGTGCACTCGGACCTAAAGAACCTGTGGGAGTAGGGAGCTTGACCGTGGCTCTTGAGATGACTTTGTCTTTTTTTGTGTGTTTGTTTTTTCTTCCTTGACAGGATCTTAAGACCTTGGCAGAGCTCAGAGACCCGCAGCATTACCAATACCACAGTGTGTACCAAGTGTGGAGGGGCTGGCCATATTGCTTCCGATTGTAAATTCCAAAGGTGAGCGGCTGGAGTTGGAGCTTCTTTGTAGCCTGTGGTGTACGAAACTGTTTTTTTTTTTTTTAGCACGTTGTTGGTTGGTTCCTATTAACTTTTGGACCAGAGAGATGCTCCCTTTCTGTGAATGTGGTCTGTGATGGTGTGATGTTAAAGCCCAGGATGATGAGGAGCAGCTTGTGCAGAATACCTGTATTTTGTGGCTCGTCTTGAGTTCAGGAACACTGGAAATTTCCATTTTGGATATACTGTGCCTCAGTGTTAACTACCTTTTGCTGCTAAGCAGTCTGGATTCTTGACCGGTTTTGAACCAGCCCTTGATGGCAACAGTTTTCTCCTTTTTTTACTTTGGAAAACCTGGCAGGTGCTCTCATCTTGCATATATTTTCCTTTCCTCAAACTGGGAATGTAGGATCTGATGCAAGTTTGTTTTTTGGAAGAGCCTGTGCTTTCCTGGCTCCTGTGGCTGGCGTGGTCGTATGATCTCCGTCTTCACTGTTGTGGCAGAGATCCACGTGGTAATCTCAGATGCAGAGCTGGGCACAGAACTGAAAATTGGATGAGACTATTTTGAGGAAGGATCGTTGGATTCCTCAAAACTCTTGTCAATTTCTCAGAACGTAAAACTTTTTTTTAATAACGAAGGCGTTTTTTTTTCTCTTCTCTCTCTCCATTCCCTATCCCACCTTCAGGCCTGGTGACCCCCAGTCAGCTCAGGATAAAGCACGGATGGATAAAGAGTATTTGTCCCTCATGGCTGAACTGGGCGAAGCCCCTGTGCCAGCATCCGTGGGCTCCACCTCTGGGCCTGCCACCACGCCCCTGGCCAGTGCGCCTCGGCCTGCTGCTCCTGCCAACAACCCACCTCCCCCGGTGAGTTTCAGGGGCTGGTTTTTGTGGCCCGGTCCCCCGTTCTCTTCCTCAGAGACGGGGGCGCTGTGGCCAGGTGCTCTGGGTAGAGCAGGTTGGCGGACGTGGCTGGCAACATTGTTCTTCCGGATGTCAGGATGTTTGGGGATCTCTCGCTTTGGGAAGATCCCGTCTTCGGGTTCTGGACCTCTTGACAGAGCCGAAAGAACAGTGTTGCCACCAGGGGGAGCAGGCAGGGACGTTGGCGGGAAATGCTCTCACGTAGTCTCTCATGTCCACCACCCAGAGCCGCCCACCCTGGATGAATTCGGGCCCTTCAGAGAGTCGGCCCTACCACGGCATGCACGGAGGTGGTCCTGGTGGGCCCGGAGGTGGCCCCCACAGCTTCCCACACCCGTTACCCAGCCTGACAGGTGGGCACGGTGGACATCCCATGCAGCACAACCCTAACGGACCCCCACCCCCTTGGATGCAGCCGCCACCACCACCGATGAACCAGGGCCCCCACCCACCTGGGCATCATGGCCCTCCTCCAATGGGTAAGTAAGTGTCAGACCAGAAACCTTGGGGCTTTGGGATAAGCAAGGGTTACATCAGGTTGCTGCGAACCGGAAGCAGCCCTCGGAGTGGCTGGGTGTCGCACCAGGTCTCCTGCCAAGGCTCGGGCTCCAGAAGGAGCAGGACTTTGTTCTGGTTTAGGAAGTGTTTTCTGTGTGGGGTAGACAGAGGCCTTCCTCTTCAAGGCAACAGTCCTAGAACTGTTCTTAGAACGGTAGCGGTTGCAGGCTGTGTGACCGACCGAGCTGTCGGTGGGGGCGTCTTCTCTGGCTGGTTCCAATGTCCTGCTAAGTCCCTGCTCTTTCCTTCCATCAAGATCAGTACCTGGGAAGTACGCCTGTGGGCTCTGGGGTCTATCGCCTGCATCAAGGAAAAGGTAACACAGCCTGTCCCCTGCTCCCTTTGGGGTGTGCCCTGGGCGCGAGTGGGGTCTCCGGTCTCTCCTCCCCTGAGGCCTCACCCCTGCCTCCACCTGCCTGCAGGTATGATGCCGCCGCCGCCTATGGGCATGATGCCGCCGCCGCCGCCGCCTCCCAGTGGGCAGCCCCCGCCCCCTCCCTCTGGCCCTCTTCCCCCATGGCAGCAGCAGCAGCAGCAGCCTCCGCCACCCCCTCCGCCCAGCAGCAGTATGGCTTCCAGTACCCCCTTGCCATGGCAGCAAAGTGAGTGGAATATTTTGGGCTTGTGGGGGTGGGTGGGATGGGGAGGTGGGGCTGAGAGGGACAAGAGAACCTCGCAGCTCACGCGGGCAGGCGGACACCCTGGGAGGAGACTCTGGTCTCTGCTGGGGGTGTAAACAGAAAGGGCCTCCTGGCCCTCCTGGGGATCTTGGGGAAGAGAGCTGATGTTTGGCGTGGTTGTGTCTGGGGAGAGGTCTTGGGGGACCTGGAGGGAACCTGCCATCGTAGGTAGGGTGCCGGAAATCCAGGCTCTCGGTGGGCTGCGTGAGCTGCCAGCCGCTGGCTGGCCCGAGCCTGTGCGGAGGGCCAGGGTGGAGAGGGTGCTTGCATGCTGTGGAGAGGGATGTGATTGGGGCCTGAGAGACTGCAGGGATGGGACCGGGCTGTGGGGAGAGTAGCTGTGGCCTTGAGGTTGAATGTGCCGTTCGGTGGTGGCGGCGGATGGGCGGAGGGACGTCAGAGCCGGTTCTTGTGTCTGGTACCTTTCCCTCAGCCCTTCCACGGGCATTGGTGACAAAGGGCTTACTCTGTTAAGCCCAGAGACCTCGAGGCTGACCCCAGGGTAGTCCTGCCCACCCCTCCACTCCCCATCACCAGGACCGCCCCGCCCGCCCGCCCCCCACCACCGTACCGCATGCCAAGCAAGGAGCAGGCGCCCCTCGCCCCCCCATCCCAAGGCAGCAGCCGCAGAGAGCCGCGGTGTGCCCCCGCGCGTGTGACCTTGGGCTTCTTTACCACCCCAGATACGACGACTACCACCACGAGCGCTGGCACAGGGTCCATCCCGCCATGGCAACAGCAGCAGGCGGCTGCCGCAGCTTCTCCAGGAGCCCCTCAGATGCAAGGCAACCCCACTATGGTGCCCCTGCCCCCCGGGGTCCAGCCGCCTCTGCCGCCCGGGGCCCCTCCCCCTCCGCCGCCTCCGCCGCCTGGTTCCGCCGGCATGATGTATGCCCCGCCCCCTCCTCCTCCGCCTCCCATGGACCCTTCTAACTTTGTCACCATGATGGGCATGGGGGTGGCGGGCATGCCGCCCTTCGGGATGCCTCCAGCTCCCCCACCGCCTCCACCACAGAACTAGACTCGGTTTTTTAAGAAAATATATATTATATAGAGAGAGAATTGGTCTCGTTTAAACACACGCCGAACCTCACCATATGGAGCCAGACATTGGGATGCACGCATGTGATTGGTGTGCACGCATGTGTGTGTGTGCACGCACCGGGCTGGGCCAAGCGACTGAGGACTCGCTTGGGAACGGGCAGGTGGTAGTAGGGGCGCCAGCTTGGGCTCTCCTGGCGCCCCGTAGCATCGAGTGTCTTCTTTGTCTTCTTTCTCTCCTCACCCAACTCCCTTTGCCTCTCCCCAAACCGGGCCGCCAGGATCCCTCCCCGCGGCGGCGATGGCCCGAGCCATGAGAGTGAGGACTTTCCGCGCCCATTGGTGACCCTTCCAGGCAGACAGCCTCAGCAGCGCCCCTGGTGGACAGGATGGTTCGGCAAAGCAGCCTGAGTTATTTTTGTGGACGGAATCGGAACACGCTGGCTCCATATCGTGAAATTTTTATTAATTTTTTTCTTTTTCCTTTGTTATTTCCTGATCTCTTCCTTTCTTCAGACTCCGTCCAAGGAGATGCTCTTCCCCGATCTTCTGCTGCAATTAGATTCCTTTCCTTTTTCTCCGTTCCTTGTTCTTCTCTTCCTAAGGAGAGGAGGGAGCAAATGGTTTTAGGCACAAGCTTTAGCCATTGATGTCAGGCTAGTTGCGGGGGTGGGGCGGGAGGGGGGGGGTTCTTTGGTTCTAAAATTTTCAAGGTTGCCATGACCACCCCAGAGACTTTTTTTTTTTGTTCTTTCTGTAGTGTGAGATTTTTGTCTTTGCCACCTTTGTAGAGAAGTGGGTTCATTTCCAGGTTCTGGGTCGACACCTATCCCGGCACCCCTGCCAGCGTTAGGTGGGGCCACCCAAGCCACGTTGGGCTCGTCTGCCACCCTGGAGAGTCCTTTCCATGCTCCCTGAGCATCTAAGCTGCCTCAGATTCCATTTGTTCCTCTCCTTCCTGGAAGGTTTCCTTTTAAATTTTATTTTAATCCCAAACGTCTGAATGTTTTTGCAGTGTCTAAGGGTTTGAGCCCCTCGTTTTTCGTTCTACTTCCTTTTTCCTCCCCTTCCCTCTTCATGGAGTGATTATGTTGACAATAATGTATAATGCGCGTTCTCTTCACTGGTTTATCTGCAGAAATTTCTCTGGGCTTTTTTTTCGGTGTATGATTCAACACTGCGTTAAAGGGGGGTGTTCCATTGAATAAAAGAGCAGTGTGGTTTTCTGGGTCTGTTTCTTCATTTTCTCTTCTTAGATCCCCTCCACCAGCACCAGAGTTACTTTTTTTACCTCCATTCAGCACCTGGCCCCAGCCGCCCCGGTCTCTTCTGGGGGACTGCTGGGACACTAATTAAGGAGCCTCCCACCTGTGTCCCCCTGTGTGGCTTTGCCGGTGGGAGCTTGAGTGTGTGGGTGGTCCCGCCATCTCTCCCTGGTTTATTAGCTGAGACTCGGGTTCTTCGCACCCCCCTCCTCGCCCCCATCACCCCTCATTCCCCTGGTCCCTGTTCTTTTGAAAGCGTTTCCCTGGGGCTTGGACACCCCCCCCCCCCAACACACACACACGCGCGCGCACACACACACACACACACACACACACACACACCCCATGAGCTCTGGTTGCGACTTCTGCCTGGAAGCCGCCACCTGACCAAGGCCCTGGGCCTAGGGAGGCATCAGCACTAAAGGTCAAGCCAACTAATCCTGCCTGTGAGGCACAGAGCAGCTAAAATTAAAACCGCCAAGTGGCTTTTTCTTTCTCTGCCGGTGACTTGCTTGCAGCCTGCCGGCGCTGCAGGCTTTGGGGGTTGGTGGGGGCGAGAAAAAGTGCCCCATCTGCACTCTTCGTAAGCACTTCTTCGCAGGGGTCTCGGGCCGTTTTGTTCTTTCACGGGCGGGGCAGTGGACGGTGCCTGTTGTGGCCGCAGAAAAAAAACCCACGTCAGGGCTGCACGAGGCAGCCAGGTCCTCGCCCGACCGCTGCCGCCGCGGTGCCGCACCGCCCCTGGGGAGCCTGCGTGGAGCCTGCCTTTCCTGGCAGCCTCTCCTTCCTTTGGAGGAGGTTAAGGGACAGCACGCCCCTGCTGCCCCAGCACCTGGCCGGTGGGGGCAGCTCCCTCCTGGGCTGCTTTCCACCTTCAGGTTGGGCCCGCCCGGTGCCTTCTGTGTGGAGCACGGCCCGGTTTTGTGGGCCCCGTCCAGGGCGTCTGTATCTCTGCCGTAGGCCTGCGGGGTTCAGGAAACCCTCAGGAGGGAGGCGAGTTCAGTGGGTTTCCCTAACCAGGCCCTGAGACTACAGGTGACTAAACGAAGAGAACAAGCTCTTTTCTCTTTGTCCTTAACTGGGGGAATGGGGGCAGGGCCTGGGGCCTAGCAACCCTCTTTGACCTTGGCTTCACCTCATTGCTTCCCCCACAAGCTCGGTTTCCCTGGTGGGCTCATTGGGCGGTTAATTAGCTCTTTGAAGCTCTGGAAGAGGCAAAGTGGCGCTATGTGGGTTTTAGAAATAAAATCAATAAATGACTTAACCACAGCCCAGCTATCTCCTCCGTCTCTCTCCCCTGGGGCCAGCTCCATTCCTGTGCTAGCTCCCTCCCTGCTCCCCGCCGTCAGCTTTTGTTGAGGTTTTGGGGAGTAACAAAGTGGCTAGCTAAGGCACGTCTCTGGGCCTTTCTCCAAGGAGCTCCAGGCCCTGAAATGAGAGAGAGGCTTGGCCTTCAGAAGTGTAGGGAGCTACCTGCCTCTGAGGCAAGAGTGGGGACAGAGGAGAAATGCTTTCCCACCCGCCTCAGGACCTGAAAGAGTGCAGGAAAAGCCCTTTGCTCAAGCCCGTCTGTCCTGTCACTTCGGCACTGGCTCCCTGCCCCCTCAGCCTGGTTGGTGAAAGGAACACCGGTTGGGAAAGGTCAGTGTTCGGGCTCTGGAGAAACCCAAGATTGGTCCGGAGAAGGAGGCAGGATTTCTGGTTAGAAACCTAGTCAGATATAAACAACCTTGAGTTACTCGGGTTGGTCAAGTGCTTCCAGGGTTCAAGATTGATCTGCACACGCAGCACTGGATGGGGAATGAGGGATTGGAGAGGACATGGGGAGGCAAGTAGGTCAGCCTGAGCCTTCAAGGTTTCATCATGTTGGGCTGGGGCTTGCAAAATAAAAGGGGGGTTCCCTGGGGTGGCGTCACTCCAGTGGGGGCCACTGGAGACCCACAAGGGGGTAGTCAGAGAGGTCAAAAGTAATTCTGGGCACCTGGCTGGTTTAGTCCATAGAGTGTGAGACTTTTGATCTCAAGGTCGTGAGTTCAAGCCCATTGTGGGTGCGGAGCCTACTTTAGAATAAAACAAAGATTTAAAAAAAAAGGCGATTTCTCCTGGGGCGCCATCCTGACTCAGTTGGTAGAGTATGTGACCCTTAGTCTCAGGGTCGTGAGTTCAAGCCCCACATTGGGCACGGAGCCTACTTTTAAAAAGTAATTTCTGTTTCCTAGTAGAAATGGGACAAATCCCTGTTGAGCCAGTGCCTTGAGCACAGAAGGGCCAGCAAGGCACTGGTACACCAGGAGGGGCGTCAGAGCCAGCCAGCCAGAAGAGGCTTGGATTGATTCATCTGGGGAGCGGATGAGAATTTGGGAATGGTTGGGAGCAGGTCCCTAGCGGCAGGAAAATGAACTTGTAGGCCATTAGAGGTCAGGGCAGAGGTTTGTGTGGGCAGGGTCCCGTCACAACTTGGGTGCGAGGTGACTGCACAGGGAACGTGGGGCTTTGTCCAGGACTATTGTGCACCAAGGAGCTTCCTGAGCTCTACTCAGAGCAGCCAGCCTTTGGCGAGTGAGTCCAGCCCCCGCGGCCCAAGATGCTGGCCAAGCCCGGAGACCCGACCCACCCACCTGGAGACAAGGGTTTGGAGGGTGGGTGACCCCCGCAGAGGCACAGCCCCGTGGGTGGGGCTGCAGATGGGAGCATTTAAGGAAATTTTCTGTATTCCCACCATGCCCGTGTAGGCACATTTCGGTATTTTCCTGATCTTTTTTCTCACTATGAAGCATGGCGGCCTGGGGAGATCAACCCAGTAATGCTGTTGGGGGGCAGACGAGAACAGCGCTTGGGAGTTGGAAGACTTGGAGTGTAGACCCCACACCACGCTCGTGATTCCAGGGCTGGGCCTGCTGTGGCTCAGGATGTCCTCGGAAACAACTCGACCTTCCCCCAAGCCAGGCTCTCAGTAACGTCCTGCGGCCGTCCGGGCCTCTGACCTGCTTCCCTGGCCCTCAGACCAGAACACCCAGTTCTTGCTCTCCACCAGCCCGCTGCCCGGAGGCCCAGGCATCCTTTGAAATTGCACAAAGCCTTGGGCTCCTTTTGCTCAAAGAACAAAGCAGGATCCAAAAGGCGGCCTCCATAAGAGTAGGAGGCAGCAGCAGGCGGAGGCAGGAATTTATATTCTTATTTGAGAGTATAAATTGGATGAAGGAATTCAAGGCTCAGAATAGTAAAGCGACCAGCCTCGGGTCACACAGCAAATCAATGCCGGGGCCAGGGCGTGAGCGGTGGGTCGGGGACAGCCAGAGCCTCCAAGGGAAGGTCCTGGAGCTGCCAGGCCATGAAGACGAGGAAGTGGTATAAGGTTCCCGGTGCCGAGGCTCCCACTTTACAGGTGGGGTCACGGCCGTGAACCTTGGCCCACTGAGTCCCTGTCCAGTACTGTGGCCCCAGGTGGGAGGAATGAGTGGGAGAAGGTCTCCAATCACCTGGCAGCTGCATCACAGAGAGACCCAATACCACTGGCCAATGTTACGAGTGGGTGGGGGATGCTGGCTTCTCCTGCCCCTGTGGGCACAGGACTACAGTTCCCAGAGGCCCCTGCTCTGGGCTGGCAGCCCCTAGCCAGAGCCAGCCTGTAATCTGATTACCACCACTCTCGAAAGGTCACTTCAGAGCTCCTTGAAGGACAGCAACAGGGGGGATCTCGGAGTGGCTCAGCTTGGGTGGGGGTGGCGTGGGGGCAGTGGCCCTGCCTCAGGCGACCTTCACACAACCCCCTGGAACCCGGAGTCCCCCGGTCCCCCTTCTCCCAGACACCCAGCGTCCTCTGCTAGCTACACGTCTCCTGTTCGGGGCACCCTGACCCTTGGCTCCTTGCCCCTGTTGCCCCGATATATGACCTCGCTACCCGAGTGCAGACCCCTGCGCCCCCCACGTAAGGCCACCGTGGAAACTTGACCAGAGGTCATCCAGCCGGTGGTTTGCAGTCTTTGGGCAAATGTCTGAAAGAAACCAAGCTGCTTGGACGAAGGCGGGGTCTCCTGGCACCTGTTCCCCCCCGCCCCCCCCTGCCGACAGCCTTCCTTGGCTTCTTCAAGGAGTCCTGACTGAGGCTGAAATCTGCCCTCCCCCCCAGGCCCCCAATCCATAACCCAGGAAAAGGACCCAGATCAGGGCAACCTCTTAGCCAAAGTCACAGCCCCACCGGCTCCAGTCAAACCGCAGGCCTCTCAAGGCCACACTGCCTGCTGCATCTTGCCTCTGACCCTGTGAAAGGCAGAGACGGGCACCAAAGACCCCAGTGGGCGAGGCCTGGAACAAGTGGGTCAGCGCAGGGCTGCGAAGGAGCCAGGCTGGGCCTGGCCTGGCCCTTGTGGAGCTCCGCTCTGCTCTCCCTGCCCGTCTCCCTTCTCCTCCCCTTGCCCCCAAAATAGCTCCCTGAGCCGCCCGGCCAAGACCCTCCCATCGCAGGGGGAGGCGGGGCAAGCTCCCCAGAGCCAGGCTTTAAAACCCCAGGCAGCTGGGGATCTCCACTCCCTGGCTGGAGGCACTGCTGAGGCCACCCATCAGTCCGGCCCGCCCTCCTGCAGCCATGTCCCGGCCCTTGTCAGACCAGGAGAAAAGGAAGCAAATTAGCGTGCGTGGCCTGGCCGGCGTGGAGAATGTGACGGAGCTGAAGAAGAACTTCAACCGGCACCTGCATTTCACACTTGTGAAAGACCGCAATGTGGCCACCCCGAGAGATTACTACTTTGCGCTGGCCCACACCGTCCGCGACCACCTCGTGGGCCGCTGGATCCGCACGCAGCAGCACTACTACGAGAAGGACCCCAAGGTGCCGCTCAGGGCATCCTGGGTGGGCAGTGGGCTGGGGGCCCCAGCAGGGGACCGGGAGAGCTCCACCAAGCGGCAGCCCTTCCAGGGGTCTGGCTTTTCTGCAGCAGCGGGTTCCTGACGTTGGAGGGTCGGGAACGGTGGGCGCCATGGCCAAGTGCGATGGGGTGCTGGGGCGATCCAGGCAGTGAGACCTGGGGCGGGGGCAAGGCCGGGTGGCGCGGGTCAGGCGGGCTGGGGGCAAAGGCCTAGCGCTCGCTCAGAGAGCGGAGGGGCTTCCGGTGGTCAGGGAGACCCCTGCGGGTGGTCAGGGCGGACCTGAAATGGAAGGGTGGGTCATTACATGTGAGTGTGGTGGTGCTGGTGCGAGGCTGGGGCAGCTGGGGTGGTGGTAGCGGGATCAAGTGTCTTTGGGGTCATGGTAAATGTCAGCAACCTGATACTCCTGGGCAGGGGAGGGGGAGGGGCAGGCGAGTGGGGCAGGGAGGGGACCCAGGAAACCAGGAGACCTAGCATCCTGGATTCTGGTGCCTCTCTGTCCCCCTTCCTGGGGCTGAGGCTTGAGGATCAAGGGGACCTGGGCCCTGCAAGGGCAGAAGGGGGCCGACTCTAGCAGTGAGTCAGTGTGTGTGACCTTGAGTAAATGACTGGTTTCTCTAAGGCACCTTAGCCTTCCCCCTCTTGGGGAGCACTTGGGGGGGCTTCTCTGCTCCCCGATTCCCCGCTGGGCTGTTGGGAGGCTTGTGTGCGATGGAAGAGGGTCTCGCCTGTCCTTGGCACCTCAGTCCCTGAGGTAGATATGGCAGCCCCCTTTTCCAGATGAGGAAACGGAAGCTAAGGGAACAAAAGTGATGTGTCCAAAGTCAGAGGAAAGGCTGGACCGGTACCCTCCTGACGGGTCCTGAAGCCTGTGGTGGGGAGAAGAATAAACAGGGACAGGGCTGGCACGTGCCAGGCCCCCGGAGTGGGACAGGAGGTGTGAGAGGCGCTGGCTAGACGCTGGAGGGCTGACCCCTCCCCGACCCATCTGTCTCTCCGGGCAGAGGATCTACTACCTGTCTCTGGAGTTCTACATGGGACGGACGCTACAAAACACCATGGTGAACCTGGCCTTGGAGAATGCCTGTGACGAAGCCACCTACCAGGTGTGCAGGGGGACGGGAGCGGGGTGAGCCTGAGATACTGGGGGACTCACCTGCTGGCCCTTGGCCTTGACCACTGCCACCCCTCCCCCCACCCCTCCAGCTGGGTCTGGACATGGAGGAGCTGGAGGAGATCGAGGAGGACGCGGGGCTGGGCAACGGGGGCCTGGGTCGGCTGGCCGGTGAGTGGATAGGGTGGCAGGGGTGGGGCGGGCAGAAGGGTTCCTGTGTGCCGGGTCCCTGACACCCACCTCCCCGTAACCCCCTAGCATGCTTTCTGGACTCCATGGCAACACTGGGCCTGGCTGCCTACGGCTACGGGATCCGCTATGAGTTTGGGATTTTTAACCAGAAGATCTGTGGGGGCTGGCAGGTGAGCAGCCTCGGGCCCTGGCCTTGTGGGGCCCCAGGCACGATGGAGCGGACCCCCCCTTTGGTCATCCAGCTCCGGATAGACCCAGAACCAGCCTCAGCCTTGAGAGAAGGCATCCTTGTCCCTTCCCCCTGGCCCCAAAGCCTGCTGGTTTTGCACAGGCACCCACACCTGTGCCACCTCTCAGACTCCCACGCACATACCATGTCCCATGGGATATGCCACCAGACCGGGGGTGGGCGCCACCCCAGGGCCCTTAATTTACACGCCGTAGAGGGCCCAGCAGGGCCACTGCTCCTGCCCTACCCACTGCCTCCCGCGGTGTGAGCCTGGGTCTGACGCTGCCTTCCTTTCTCCCCTGACCTGCCTTGGACTCAGATGGAGGAGGCCGATGACTGGCTTCGCTACGGAAACCCCTGGGAGAAGGCCCGACCCGAGTTCACGCTGCCCGTGCACTTCTATGGCCGAGTGGAGCACACCAGCCAGGGGGCCAAGTGGGTGGACACACAGGTAAGGGTGAGGCCAGGGAGTGGGGGGAGCCCCCAGGGAGGGGGAAGCAGGGAGGAAGAGGCTCTGGAAGAAAACAGGGAGATACGGGGAGAGAGCCTGGAGACTACCGGACCCAGTGCTGTTTACCATGAAGGGCACTGAGGCTCAGAGAGGTTAAGTGATTTACTCGAGGTGACACAGCTTGGGTCAGGAGAGGCTGGAGACAGGGTCACAGAGGAGCCAAGCCAAGCACAGGGCCCAGGGGGAGGAGAGAGCCTGCCGTGCGCCACCAGCGCCCTTCCCCCGACCTGGCTCCTTTCCACCCCACAAGACTCATCCCAGAATAATCACGGTGACTTGACTCCCCCCAGAAAGGGAGACAATTAAAACCTTGAGAGAGGAACTGACTTGTCCAAGGTCACACAACAAGTGAGAGGGAGCCTGAAGCCAAACCAGGTGTCTGGACCTCAGACCCAGGTGTCAGAGAACCTCAGTCAGCTCTCTTGCCGTGGCTGTAGGTCATAGGCCTCCAGACGGCTGCACAGAAACCCCTAGGCTTTCAGAATGGGCCATTTGTCGGGCTGTCATTTATGATAAGATTCAGTAGGGGCTCTGGCTGCCCCCTAGCTCTGTGCTCTCGGGCCAGTCCCTTCCCTCTCGGAGCTGCACCTTCCACTCTTTTCCAATCAGGGGCTAAGCTGCTTCGGTGTTGGGGAGAAAGGGCGCCGGGCCTTAGAGAAGTGCTTATGCCCCCAGCCCTGTGGTAGCGGGCAGCTGTTGGCAGCAATGATCGCCATTTGCTAATTGTGGGAGGTGGGACCAGCATTAGTCACTGCTAATTAGCCCGGTGGTCAACCAGGCATATGCCCTTTGGATGGACTTGACGTCTGTGTCCCCTTCAGCCAGGCACCGGGGCCCCCCAGCCCTCTGATGAGTCCAGAGTATCTTCTAGATTGTGCTCGGGCCAGGCGGGCCCGCTCACCCCCATCACTGTAGAGCGGCCCCCAACGGAGCCCCGCCTTGGGCTCCAGACTCATCACTGGCCCCTGTAATCCTCGCAGGCAGCCGGGCAAGGTGGGGTGGGGGTGGGTGGGGAGACCCTGGGGGGCCCTCTCTCTATGGATGAGGCCCAGAGAGGTTGAGAGGTTCGCTCACGGTTACCCAGAGTGGGCAGTAGAACCTCGGGCTGGGGGGTTGGTGCAGGGTAGAGACAAAGGCAGGAGTTGTGGCTCTCGGGGGCCCCCCAAGTCACGTGGCAGATACCCAGCTCCTGCCACCACGTCCGACACGCCTGCAGGTGGTACTGGCCATGCCTTACGACACTCCTGTGCCTGGCTACCGTAACAATATCGTCAACACCATGCGCCTGTGGTCAGCCAAGGCCCCCAATGACTTCAACCTCAAGGACTGTGAGTTCAGCCGCCTGCCCGCACCCCTGCCTGCCCCGGACTGTGCTCAGCCTGGGCCCGACACTGTCCCCACTTTCACCCCTCAGTCAATGTCGGTGGCTACATCCAGGCTGTGCTGGACCGAAACCTGGCGGAGAACATCTCTCGCGTCCTGTACCCCAACGACAACGTATGTCACCTCCTGGGCTGGGGGCGGGACACCTGAAAGCCTAGGAGAGGGCGGAAAATGGGGAGGGACAGCCTCTGGTGCCCTAGTGACACCCAGGACATATCCTTTGTTTTTTTAAGTTTATTTATTTATTTTTTAGTAATCTCTACACCCCCAACGTGGGGCTCGAACTCACAACCCTGAGATCAAGGGTCACATCTCTTCTAACTGAGTCAGCCGGGCGCCCCGCAGCACCCAGGACGTATTGTTGGCTCCTGTCGTGTCCTGTTCCCCACCCCCGCCCCCCAAGTACTTTTGGTTCTTTAAGAGGACACCTAAGTCCTGGGGGCAGCGAGTTGGGGCAGGGCACTTTGGGGACCTGTTCCCTGGCGATGCCGACAATACTCCGGGTCCTCGAATGCCCCCGTCCTCACACCATCCCCTCCACTACCTGGTGGGTGAAAATCCCCTGGGTCCTGGAGGCGGGGGCTGTTCAGGGCGCAAGGGGCTTGGTGTGGGCAGGAGTCTCCCGGCCATGCTGTGGCACCGTCAGAACCCCCCATCCCCCACCCCCTTGACTCAGCCCTGCCTTGAACTGTCCCCAGTTCTTTGAGGGGAAGGAGCTGCGGTTGAAGCAGGAGTACTTTGTGGTGGCCGCCACCCTCCAGGACATCATCCGCCGCTTCAAGTCCTCCAAGTTCGGCTGCCGTGACCCCGTGCGCACGAGCTTCGACGCCTTTCCGGATAAGGTGCCAGGCCCCAGGGAGGGCCCCCCTCTACACCTCCCGTGATGCATGCCATCGCCTCTCCCCTCCAGCCTCAGCCTGCCCCCTCATGTCGTAGATGAGGAAGTGGGGGCTGGGGGTGTGTGTGAGGGTGGCCTGTTCGGGATCCTCAATCAACGGGCACCTAACCTGGGAACCTCCCTCCCCCTCCTGCCCGCCGCTGCCCCCCCCCGAGGGCCGCCACACCCGGCTCCAGCCTGGAACCACGCGGAGGGGGCTCTGAAGGGGCAAAGGACAGCGACCATAGCCTTGGTTTGGATCCCAGCCTGACTCCCAACCCCCTCCCCGCAGGTGGCCATCCAGCTGAATGATACCCATCCTTCCTTGGCCATCCCCGAGCTCATGAGGGTACTGGTGGATCTGGAGAAGCTGGACTGGGACAAGGTGGGCTCCGGGACCCTCCACCCCCGCCTGAGCCTCTCTGTCTCAGGGTTGCCTTTCCCGGTCTGGGAAGTAGAAATCCGTGAGGGCAGCCCGCACAAAGCAGACAGCAGCGTCAGGCCCCGAGGACGAGTGTCCTAGAACCTGTCCCCCAGTGACAGGGCCCAGGCTCCTGGCCGCACTCTGTGTGTGGGGGGAGCCATAGGGCTCAGGCCCCGGGGTCCCTGACCGCCCCCCTCCTCTTCATCAGGCCTGGGACGTGACGGTCAGGACCTGTGCCTACACCAACCACACGGTACTGCCCGAGGCCCTGGAACGCTGGCCCGTGCATCTGATTGAGACGCTGCTGCCTCGACATCTCCAGATCATCTACGAGATCAATCAGCGCTTCCTTAATGTGAGTGGAGGAGGCCTGGGCTGGAGGGTGCAGGGCTGTGGGTAGAGTGCTGGGGGTACGGGGCTGGGGACCTCGGCTCTGGAGGCCGCGGCGGCGTCTGAGCTCTGGGCTCTCCCTGCGCAGCGGGTGGCAGCCGTCTTCCCGGGGGACGTGGACCGGCTGCGGCGCATGTCGCTTGTGGAGGAGGGCGCAGTGAAACGCATCAACATGGCCCACCTCTGCATCGCCGGGTCGCATGCCGTCAATGGCGTGGCCCGCATCCACTCCGAGATCCTCAAGAAGACCATGTGAGACCCGCTCCCCAGGCCCCGCCCCCCCGCTGGCCCCGCCCCCCCACGCCCCTCACCACCTGACCCCAGCTGGCCCTTTCCACAGGTAGCACAGCTTTTATGAGCATCATGGCCTTGATGTCCAGCACAATCCTGTCCCCAAATGATCTCCTCTCACATACAGCCACCCCCTCATCCCCAGGCCCCTCTCAGCAAGAAACCAGGGTAGGGCCTCCAGGAGGAGACCTTCGTCCCGCAGGGGTGGGTAGTGACCCTCCAACCCCATCCTGCAGCTTCAAGGACTTCTACGAGCTGGAGCCACATAAATTCCAGAATAAGACCAATGGCATCACCCCTCGTCGCTGGCTAGTCCTGTGTAACCCCGGGCTGGCAGAGGTCATTGCTGAGGTGAGAGGTCACTGTGTGGCCAGTAGGGGTAAACACGCGTCGCTACAGGGACCAGCTGTGCATGGACACGTAGGTGGGCCACTGCAGGGGGCCCAGTGGAGGGCTGAAATCCACCCTGCGCTGCGTTCCCCTAGCTTTGCATGTGCCTGGAGGAGGGGGACCATTTTCTTGTTTGCATGAGGATGCTCTGTGGGCTAATGGAGGCCTGGCTATGGAGGTCAGCCTCGGAGAGGGTCAGGACAGGTCACATCTGAAGTGAGACTGACAGGAGCAGAGATTGTGAGCAGGGCGTCAAGGTCACTGTCTGTCAGAGGAAAAGGCCAGGAGAAAGGCCTGCTGGGGTCCCGTGAGGTCAGCCATCAGAGCTCAAGGTCCAGCGGGAAGATGGTGGTGCCCACACCACGCCCCAGCGGGGAGGCTGGCGAAGGAGGGGTTGTCTGCAGGGGGCGAGGCCTGGCTGACGCCGGAAAGGGACCTTTCTGTGCGGGAGGCTGGAGGAGGGGTGTAGGCATGACCGACAGCCACCGCCCCACAGCGCATCGGGGAAGACTACATCTCCGACCTGGACCAGCTGCGCAAGCTGCTCTCGTACGTGGACGATGAAGCCTTTATCCGGGATGTGGCCAAAGTGAAGCAGGTACGGAGTGTGGCGACCTGGAACACTGGTGCCAGGGCGGGAGGGAGCACGCTGGAGGCGCCAGCCCCCGGGCCCGGCTCGGGGATGGCCCGCGGGGCCTGTCTCCCCGGTAGCCTCGGGCCTGGTAGACCTTGCCTGGAGTCCAAGGTGACAGGGCATCATCTGACCGCACTGGAAGAGTGCTGGCATTGATTAGCGATGTCTGCCCTGGCGCACGCGGGGATAAAGGTGGCGAGCGAGCCTTCTGTCCGCTCCCTTTCTGGGAAAGAAATGACACTGTGGGATCTCCTGAGGCTGAGGCCCGTTGGTGAAGCTCTCCCCCCATCTTCCCTGCCTTCAGGAAAACAAGTTAAAGTTCGCCGCGTACCTGGAGGGGGAGTACAAAGTCCATATCAACCCCAACTCGCTCTTCGACGTCCAGGTGAAGCGAATTCATGAATATAAACGCCAGCTCCTCAACTGCCTCCACATCATCACCCTGTACAACCGTGAGTGGCAGGGGCGCCCTCTGTCTCTTGGCGCTCCCCTCTGCGTACCCCTCCCCCTGCCCCGTGTACCACGTACCTCCTAGTCAACGTCTCCTTTGGCCTCGGGACAGCTCTTGGGGCATGGACTTACCCCCATTTCATAGACAGGCAAACTGAGGCTCGGAGAGGGGAAAGTGACAGATCGGAAGTCACATAGCAAGCAGTTGCCCAAATCAGGCCTACCGTCTAGGGCGCTGGCGGATAGGTGTCGTCAGGAGGCCAAACCTGGCCCGCTGATCTCTGTTTCTCCACAGGCATCAAGCAGGAACCCAATAGATTTGTTGTGCCCCGAACTGTGATGATTGGAGGGAAGGTGAGGAGCCAGGCCGCAGACCGCGGCTCTGATCCTTTGACAGCCGGGTTGAGGTCAGCCTGGCGGGGTTGCAGGATAAGGGTAGGGGGCCAGGCTGTGGGGCTGACCCCAGACTGTGCTCCCACAGGCTGCCCCTGGATACCACATGGCTAAGATGATCATCAAACTCATCACAGCCATTGGGGACGTGGTTAACCACGACCCAGTGGTAGGAGACCGCCTCCGTGTGATCTTCCTGGAGAACTACCGAGTCTCGCTGGCCGAGAAAGGTGGGGTGCCGCCAGAGGGACGCTTTGATTAGTTCAGTCCCAGGAAGGGGTGTTGGTCACCTGTTCCTGGGGTACTTGCACTTGGAAGAAGAATCTGGACAGGACAATGCTCAAATCATGAGGATGTGCCCCCACCCCCACCCCGATGGCGGTGGGGGGGTTCGGGCAGTACAGGGTGAAATTATAGGGAAGATTTGCCCTTCAAATCGTGCACACAGTGGGGCAGGGGTGGGGAGAGAGTCCAGTCCAGGTTCAGACCTCAGATGGCCAACGATCACCAAGCAGTGGGGTGGAGTGGGGTGGAGGGGCTGGTGGTGGGAGGGAGATTCGGCTGGTGACCGTGGGAGGGTTGGGGTAGAGGGGGGCTCTGACTCTGGCTGTACCTCGGGCCAGCCTAACTCCCCAGCCCCAGCTGGGGTGGGACCTTTCCCGGAGCTGACTTTGTTCCCTGCTGCCGCCCCACAGTGATCCCGGCTGCTGACCTCTCCGAGCAGATCTCCACTGCAGGCACTGAGGCCTCGGGCACCGGCAACATGAAGTTCATGCTCAATGGGGCTCTGACCATTGGCACCATGGACGGGGCCAACGTGGAAATGGCGGAAGAGGCGGGAGAGGAGAACTTCTTCATCTTTGGCATGCGGGTGGAGGACGTGGAAAAGCTCGACCAGAGAGGGTATGGGGGTCAAGGGCTCCAAAGTTCACAGTCCATGGGCAGGAGGCACCGAGGAGGTGTGGCTACTGGAGGGTAGGGCTTGGGAGCAAGGGGCATACCTGGAAAGGCTGGCCCAGGCTGCACAAGGTCTCAGTTATGGCCATTAGGGTTCCGGAGAACTTTTGAGATGACTTACAACAAATGAGGTTAACGGCATGGGAAAGGGAAGAAGGAACACAACACGGAAGGAAAAGGAGCAGAAAATGATATCAATCGTAGGCGATGATATTATTTATTGCTGGAATTTCTGGAAGTGAAATTGAATTCTTAGCTCCCTGGCAGGCATGGCAAAAGGGGAAAGATGAGGACAAGAAATACAGCTGGGCTTGTGGCCAGAAAGGCGGTTCTTCAAAGTAGGTATTAGATTTTTTAAAATTTATTAAAAAAAATTTTGTTTCTTATCATACAAGCAATATGTGCCCCTTAATTGGAAAAATATGAAACCACAAAGAATAAAATAACAGTCATTCATAATTTAATCACCTGTTTTTACTTTTTTAATGTTTATTTTATTTATTTTGAGAGAGAGAGAGAGAGAGAGCGAGGGAGCAGGGAAGGGGCAGAAAGAGGGAGAGAGAATCCCAAGCAAGCTCGGTGCTGACAGTGCAGAGCTCAACGTGGGGCTCGAACTCACGGACTGTGAGATCATGACCTGAGCCCAAATCAAGAGGCAGATGCTTCACCGGCTGAGCCATTCAGGTGCCCCTCATCACCCATTTTTAAAGCCATAGTCCTTTTCCTTTTCTTTTCTTTTTTTAAATTTTTTAATGTTTATTTATTTTTGAGACAGAGAGAGACAGGTACGAGTGGGGGTTGGGCAGAGAGAGAGGGAAACACAGAATCCGAAGCAGGCTCCAGGCTCTCAGCTGTCAGCACAGAGCCCGACATGGGGCTCGAACCCACAAACCGGGAGATCATGACCTGAGCCGAAGCTGGACGTTCAACCGACTGAGCCACCCAGGTGCCCCACTGTAGTCCTATCTCTACGTGTATCACTATGCGTGTGTATATATGTAGGGTTTTGAAAGTTGGGACTAACACGTGTACAATTTTGAAGGCTGATGTCAGCACTGGTGAGGCATTTTCCATGTTGCTAAATAGTCTTTAAACTATTTAAAAATGTTTGTATAGGGTTCCATCGTATGGACATGCTGTAATTTATCCAGTTCCATACTGTTGGACATTAAGGTTGATTTCTGCTGTTTCTTAGTGTAAATATCACTGCGATCTCATCCTTTTATATCTAGGCCCACATCTCTATTTCCTGAAGATAATTATTAGAAGGAGATCTATTTCTGAGTCAAAAAAGTATGAGACCGGGGCGCCTGGGTGGCTCAGTCGGTTGAACGTCCAACTTCAGCTCAGGTCAAGATCTCAGGGTTCGTGGGTTCGAGCCCCGCGTTGGGCTCTGTGCTGGCAACTCAGCGCCCGGAGCCTGCTTCAGATTCTGCGTCTCCCTCTCTCTCTGCTTCTCCCCCCTTGCACTCTGTCTGTCTGTCTCTCTCAAATATAAATAAACATTAAAAAAATTTTTTTAATTGAAAACAAAAAAGTATGAGACCTTCTTCTCCTCCTCCCTTCTTCTTCAAGTATGAGTTCTTAAGTCTTTTGATGCGTATTGCCAAATTGCTTTCCAGAAAGTTGGTAGCGGCTCACACTCCCACCACCTGCTTCTGAGAGCTGGCATTAAATATTGAAAGGAAATTTCTCCTGTTGGGCTTGACTAGGAAGTTCAGACTTTATCCTTTGGATAGGAGGGAGACAGGACATGTTTTGAGCCAGATCCAGCACGTTCAGAAGCAGGCTCCAAGAGGACAATTTTGGGTGTAAGGTGGAGGCCGGACTGCGGGGGGCAAAGCGTAGGTGGGGGCCCAGCGTGGAGGCCGCCGCGCCATAATGCGAGGAGAATGGCCCGCACTGCCAGTGCTGGGGATGGGGGTGGGGGACATTGTTGAGGAGTCGCCCTTGGTTGCCGGTTGGAAGCGGGGAGGCGAGGAAAGAGAGGAGACTGGCCTCGGGGAGGGTTTTGAACCCAGGTGGCTGAGGGGTGGTTGGACGGTCCGAGGACATGCCTGGTGCTTCCTCCTGGGGCCCGAAGGCGGACGGACTTGGGAGAGGGAACGAGGAAAGCATTTAGGAAGGAAACACACTGGTTAGGAGAGGTGGTGGTGTATGGGCGGGAAAAAAGAACACTTGGTTTGGGGCCTTTGGCTCAGACATTTACCTTTTTGCCGTCTCCAGGCCTCAACTACACAAGGGGGATGAAACGCTGAGCAGAGAAGGGAGGGGGTCCTCCAGAGGGGTGCTGCAGCTCCAGGGAGGGCCGCCGCAGGCTGGGGCCTGGGTTTTGGCCCTGAGGCTTGGGACTTTTCGGATTTTCTCTGGAGGAGGAGCCAGGAACTCCTGGCCACGGTGCTGACTGTTCTTCCCCCACAGGTACAACGCCCAGGAGTACTATGACCGAATTCCGGAGCTTCGGCACATCATTGAGCAGCTGAGCAGTGGCTTCTTCTCCCCCAAACAGCCAGACCTGTTCAAGGACATTGTCAACATGCTTATGCACCATGACCGGTGAGCTGGTTGGCCAGGGAACCGTGCAGGTGCGGCTGCTGCGCTGAACTGGGCTCAGGTGCCGTATGTGGGGAGGCTGGGTGGGGGTCCTGGGCAATTGGGGCCAGGCTCTTCCGGAAGCAGTTTCTCTCTCCTGGCCCTCGCACACCATCAGGACAGGACGGGCTTGGCCCTTGAGCTCATGGAGCTTCCTGCCTCTCTGTTCCCTTCCAGGTTTAAAGTCTTTGCAGATTATGAAGATTACATTAAGTGCCAGGAGAAAGTCAGTGCTTTGTACAAGGTGAGGGGCCCTGGGCCAGGGGTTGGCAAAGCTTTGGTGGCCCTGGATGGGACGTGGTGGAAGCTGGGGACCCCACCGGCAGAATGAACCCAGAGCTCTCTTTTGGCCTGTAGAATCCAAGAGAGTGGACACGAATGGTGATCCGGAACATAGCCACAGCAGGCAAGTTCTCCAGTGACCGAACTATTGCGCAGTACGCCCGGGAGATCTGGGGCGTCGATCCTTCGCGCAAGCGCCTGCCGGCCCCTGATGAGACCATCTGAGCCTCCAGACCAGACCCCAAACTGGCCCCTGAGTTTATTTGCAATCCCTTGGGCCAGCCCCAGGTCCCCACCCAGAGGGGGGATACTGGAGTTCGTTCTCTCAGCCTTTTCCTGGAACCTCCCATTTTCCCCCAGTCCCAAGGTCCCAGTGTCCAGTGTGACTAAGGACACTGCTCCCATCCTGTCCTCGGGCTCCTGCCCCCTCCTATTTAAGGGTCTGACCAACTGCACCCACTCTTCAATAAATTGATTCTCCTTGGGAACCTCCTTAGTCCTCTGTCTGTTGGGAAATATTTTTAGCTCTGGGCAGGCACCGCGGCAGCTGCGCAGTCACCGCGCTTTGCCCCCACAACCGGCAGGTGCGTCCCCTCCGAAGGAGGGGGCAGCCCATGGGGGCGGGACCCGAGACTCTCCAGCCTCCTTTCAGGCGTCACCCTCCACGCCTCTCTTCCCAGTGCTGTGTCCATACTAGGACAGCGGCCTGCCAAGCTGGCCGGGGGCGGGGCGTCCTCCTGGGTGGGGCCCACAGGGGCTGGGAGCCGGGACTTGGGCCGAGGCCTCTGGGACTACGGAGGGTCCACACTGTCCGGGGCAGGACTTGGGAGGGGGAGGAGCCTGTGGGTGGTTGGCGCCTTCCTGACTCCGCCCGTAGCCCCGCCCCACTGCGGCATTTAAGGGTCTCTGAGCAGGTGGCTACGCTTGGTCTAAAGTCTGGGGAGTTAGGGTGGGGGACACTCACAGACGGTCTGGGCTAGGCCAAGTGTTGCCCCCTCCCCTCACTTTGGGGAAACTGAGGACCAGAAAGAGGCTGTTTCTCGGCCTCCTATTACCAAAACTGAGGTGTGGGGGAGGTCCTGCCTCCCCAGCCCTGAGGCAAGCCTCGAAAGGCAGGTTTGGGGCCGGTGGTTTCACAGTGAGTGTATTTGAATCCAAACAGCCGGAAATGGTTACCGGCTCTCCTAGGCCTGGCTTGTGGGACCCCAACTGCTTGTGGCTGCCCCTCCCAAGTTCCTCCCTGCCCCGGGGGGTGGTGGGGTGGCAGGGGAGACGCACGCAGACCTCCAGTCCCCCAAGTTGCGCAGAACCCACCCGCCGCTTGCAGCAGCCCCTTCCCATCTGGCCCCGTGAGGAGCCAGGCTTCCGGGGCCCCAGTCCCTCCTGTGTGAACTCGGGCCCCCCCCACCCCCCTCCACAGACATCGAGGCCCCGTTTTCAGGTAGCCGCGTTTTTATGCCTCCCTCTCCCACAAGGCCCCTGTCCCCAAAATGTTCCCATCTTGTCCTAGCCCCTCCTCCAGGCTATCACAGAACCCGCTCTCCCCACGCCCCCGATCTCTACCAGGTCTGTGCCCCCCGCTGCCCGCAGGAAGACGCCCGGCCCCGGGTCGGGTTAGCCCCGTGGGAACGGTTTGTCTCGAAAACAGGAACCCGGGCCGGGGGCTGGGCGGGGCGCCCCTTCCCCACCGCAGTCCGCTTCCTGCCCCTCCCGGCTTCCTCTGCCCAACAGCCGGCAGGGCGGGGGGCGTAGGGGCGTCTGGGTGGGAGGAGAGGGCTCTCGGTTTAGATCCCCCCCGCCACGTCCCGCGAGGCCTGACCCCCGCTCGCCCACCCTCCGCGCGGCCGGTGGCGCAGCCCCAGCCCGCGGCCAGGGCTTCCCGGGCGGCGCGGCAGGGGAGGGGTTAAGCTGCCGCAGGGACGGCCGCGTGCGGGGCGAGAGGGAGCCCCCGGTGGGGGAGGCGCAGCCGGCGGTGCGGAGCCCCGCGCAGGGGCGGGAGGGGTGGGGAGGGGAGGGGGCGGCCGCGGCGCGGGGGCGGGGCGGCGGGAAGCGGGGCCGCGGTGCCGAGAGCGGGCGGGAGCTGCAGCCGCAGCGAGGCCGGCGGGCGGGAGCGCACGGAGGTGGCGCCGGCCCGGCCGGGTGCGGGCTCCGTGCCGCGCGGGTCCCAAGAGTGAGTG
Source organism: Acinonyx jubatus (assembly GCF_027475565.1). Classification (NCBI taxonomy): domain Eukaryota; kingdom Metazoa; phylum Chordata; class Mammalia; order Carnivora; family Felidae; genus Acinonyx; species Acinonyx jubatus. Next base: position 7,568,707 of record NC_069390.1, read on the forward strand.
AGCGACAGCGGGCGAGGCGCCAGGCAGAGGAGGGCCTGGCCCCCAGGGCCCCCCCCCCCCCCGCCCGGGGTGGCGCAGGCGGGCCGGGGGCAGCGGGTGGATTGGTGGGAGCGGAGTCTGCGGCCCCGGTCCGGGGTAGGTGGGAGAGAGCTGAAACGCCCTGGACGACCCGCGGGAGGGGGCGGCATCCGCGGCTCCTCTGGCCCTTCCCAGCCACGTCTCAGCGGGACCTTCTCTCGCGGACCCCCCATTTGACAGATGAGAAAATTGAGGCTCCGAGAGGCCAAGTGACTCTCAAGGTCACACAGCGAGGAGGCGACAGAGCTAGACGGGGCTGGCTCTGGGTGGCTGCTAGGAAAAGTCAGCCAGAGAACTCAGTGGAGGAGCCCCCTCCAGCCCCGGCGAGTTTGTGCAGGGGAGGGGGACGGGGTACCTTTACCGGGGGGGGGGGGGGCGGGACCAGGCTCTGCCAGCGTCCGGGGATGAGGGGTGTCAGGGCGCTGCGGCCGCAGAGCTGGTTTCTGGACTGCGGAGGAAATGGGGGCGTGTGTGCACGCCCATGGGGGTGTGTGCATGTGTGGGATTGTACATGCGTGTAGGTGCACTGTCTTGTGTGTGTGTGTGTGTGTGTGTGTGTGTGTGCGCGCGCGCGCACGTGTGCGATTTCAGAGCCTCCGTGGCCGCGGGACTCCAGGCTGGCCTGGCTCGAGCGAGCTGCAAGTCCAGAACTGGCCCCATCAACGGGTTTGCCTTCTGGGCTAGAAAGCTGGGTATGTGTGCCCGAGGGATCCTTCCTGGAGGTGTGCACGGGGTGTGAGTGCCATTGTGTGTATGAGACAGGCTGGGAGGCAAGTGCCTGAGGCCCAAGTGTGTGTGTATGGGGGGGGGGAGGGGTCTTTCACCCCAACGTGGGCCTCTGGCCTCAGGTATAGAATGAGCGTGTGTCCCTGCATGGGTGTGTATCACCCCGCGTGTGACTGGAGTTGCTGGTGGAGACGTACCGGCATTCTCCACCCCTCAGGACGCTGGCGCCCCCTTCTGGGCGCTCTGCTCTGTGTGTTCGAATGTGGCCTGCCTGTGAGTGAGCTCACAGTTCGACTGTGTAGTATGGGGCCTGGGTCCGGAGCTCGGGCTGGGGAGGAAGATGGTCTGCGGAAGGGCTGAACCCGGACCCCTGGGGCCTTCACGGAGGAGGTGGCTTGGGAGCGCGTGGTTCCCAGGCTCAGGCTTCCCGCTGACGCCTCTGGGGCGGCAGCGGGCTCCCCCCACCCCCACCCCGCCCCAGGAATGTTCTACACTCTAGCTCGCCTCCCCAAGGGCAGGCCCCTGGGGGTTGCCACAGCCCCGCCTCCCCTCCCGGGAGCCCGGGAGGGGGCGATGCGGGCAGGACGCCTGGGTTCCTCCCTCCCTCCCATCCCAGGGAGAAATTCCTCCGAGGTCCCCTCAGGCTCTGGGTTCCCAAAATAACCCTGCGGGGGAAGGGAGGCTGTGGAGGGAGGGAAGCGGGAGGGGCGTAGAGCCGAGCTGCGGGGTGCTGCAGGTGCCTCCGGGGAGAGGACGCGAGAAGAGGGCCTACGAGGGGTTGGGGCACAAACCAGTTCCCGGAGTGTCCTGGCTCGTCCCCATCCCCGGGGAGCCCCTCGGCCTTCCCGCGACTCCAAGGGTGAGCCGGAAGCCTCGCGGCCGGTCGGTTTCCCAACTGGTGGGTTGCACCATCCCGGGCCAGACCGTTTAACCCCGGGAGTGGCCGCGGCGCACGACTCCGCCCCTGCCCAGCAGGGGGCGTGCCCGCCCCGCCCCGTTCCTGCCCGCCCCGCGACTCGCAACCCCCCCCACCCCCCGCCGGCGCCTCCGCAGACTCCCTCTCTGTCTCTCCCGGGACAGGGGTCCGGTCGGAGCCCCTTGGGAGGCTTCGGAGTGCAGCTTGGCCCAGCCTCCCCGCGCCGGCGGCCATGGCGGGCACCCTAGACCTGGACAAGGGCTGCACGGTGGAGGAGCTGCTCCGCGGCTGCATCGAAGCCTTCGGTGAGTGGCACGGGAGGGCACGCCCAGCCTGAGCCCAGCTCCGAGCCTGAAACGGGGTCCCTGCCTTCCCGGGCAGACCCCTGGCCTGGACCCACCCAGTTCCGCATCCTGCCACCTTTTTAACGAAAGCCTTCTCTTCATTGCTCGGTAGACAGATCCACACGCTTCGGAAAGATAAAATGTTTCCCTTCCCTGGTATGCCGGCATTGAAGGGAGGGACGGGGTCCCCAGACTCTGGAACATGCGGAGCGTTATCTGTCTCCCCGGAGGATCCGCAGGAACTGTCTATCTCTGGCCTGGGAGCTGTTTCCGGCTGGTGGGGGGCGGCTTATCTGGTGAGGGGGGTGCCCTTTCCCCCAAGCACTCAGGAAATGGCCTCTGGATTCTTGACCCCGGGGAACCCAGGCTTCTTCCGCCCCAGCTGGCTCCCCTCGGGACGATGGGCCCGGATCAGACGCTTCCCTCCTCCGGTTCCTCAGATCCTGCCTTATCCCTCGCCCACCCTACCTTTTCTTTCTAATCTGCCTACAGGATTCACAGTCCTGGCAAAGCAGGTGATGGGCGGGGGGCCACATATCCGGCGGGCTGTGGGGTAGGCTTTAGGGACCACAGCTACGGGACGAAGGGTCACCCCGCTTCTCTCTGACCCCTCGGAGTTAGATGACTCCGGGAAGGTGCGAGACCCGCAGCTGGTGCGCATGTTCCTCATGATGCACCCTTGGTACATCCCTTCTTCGCAGCTGGCGGCAAAACTGCTCCACATATATCCTTCGCGGGCCTCGCCGTGGGCCCTGCAGTCCTGCTTGGGGGAGCCAGGCCGCCCAGCCCAGGCCAAGAATGGGCTCCGCTCCTAGAGCATGGGCCCCTTATAAGCCCTAGAATCCAGGCTTGGCGCAACCTTGCTCCAGGGCCGAGGCTCCGCCCCTTCCCGCCTCTCGAGTCAGGCCCCGCCCCCGCCCCTCCTCAACCTGGGCTCTCTACAGCCTAGGACCTGTCCCTACTCCCAGCCCAAGTCCCTCCTCCGGCCTCCTTCCCGGAACCCAGGTCATGCGTTCAGCCACCCCTTAGAACCTAGCCCCGTTCCTAGCTGTGCACCCTCCCCAAACTCGCCCCTCACCCCCTCTTCAGCCCCTTTCCTACAGGCCCCACCCCAGGTCCCGCCCCCAGCATCTCTCCTAGGACCAGGCCCCTCCCACAGTCTCCCTCCAGAAGCCGGGACCCATCTCCTGCCTCCCTTTCTAGAATTAGTCTCCATCCTCGTTTTCCTTAACTCTCCTTCACCTACCAACAATCCCGGAAGGACAACTCCAATTCGCTGCAGGTGAAAACATGCCACCTGGTCAGGTGAGCCTTCCTTTTGCGACGCTGTCCCCTCTTCTCGCTCCCTTCTCTCAGGCTTCAGACTGGCCTGAAGGAGTGGAAAGAACACGTTCTGGGAGTTGGTCATGTGGGTTTGAACCCGGGCTCTGTCCATGGTGGGCCGGCTGTCACAGGCTTGCCTCTTTCCTGGTCTGGGCCTGGGTTTTCTGATCTGCCCCGTGGGGGTGGGGAAGGAATGAACGGGGCGGGTGGGGGAGGGAGCCACAGTGTAGGGCTCTTCCCCCCTCTTTGGGGAACTACAATCCCAGGGGGCGGTGGGGGGAGGGATGCCTTGGGTGACTCAGAACTTCCGCCAGGTACTGGATCTCGGCATTCCCAGCAGAGTTTGACTTGAACCCTGAGCTCGCTGAGCAGATCAAGGAGCTGAAGGCTCTGTTAGACCAAGAAGGGAACCGGCGGCACAGCAGCCTCATTGACATCGAGAGTGTGTGCGTGGGGCGAGCTTGAGGGCTGGGGAGGGCGCTCGGCGTCCTACACCATCTGTACTTAACAAATGTTTGTTGAATTGAATGAGTGAGGGTCATGTTACTCTCTTGCTGGAAAAACCTATGGCCCCCTGTCGCCTTCACAATGTCTCGGCTGGGGATCAAAGCCTTTGGTGGTGTCCAGGCGGCTTGGCATTCCTGCATCATCTTCCACAGCCCACTCCCACCCCGTGCACGCCATGCGACCGCTGTACGGGTCCACTCGTCATTCCCTGCCCTGCATCCTTTGCGCCATGACTGTTCTGCTCATACGGGCCCCCCTTGCCTGCCTCTCTGTGTTGTCAAGACTCAGCTCAGGTGTGGACCGTGTCCGGGCGCTGAGGGCTCGGAGGCCTTCCGGGGCAGAATTTGCCATTCCCTCCCGTGGCCTGCACTTTGTGCAGACCCCTCTGTGCAAAGACCTGTAGACGCGCCGCGCAGTTTGGTGATTGTCTGTTTCTGTGTCTGTCTCCCTCAGTAGGCTGTGAGCTCTCCAAGGGAAGGAACTGTGTCTTGCTCCTCTCTGTACCCCCAGTTGCCCGGCACAGTGCCTGAGTGCATGACGAGGGGGGAGTTTGCAGGAGTTGCTGGGACCGGGGACATCAGTGGCCAGCACGGTGCCACAGACTGTGTGGGTCCTCAGTCGGCCTGAGTGGTGCCTGCGCACGAGTGTGGGGCCACAAGGGATGGGGCATCTCCAGCAAAAGGGCTCACTGCCCCCGCCCCCCTCCCCCACCCCCCAGCCCCACCTACAAGTGGAAGCGGCAGGTGACCCAGCGGAACCCCGTAGGACAGAAAAAGCGAAAGATGTCCCTGTTGTTCGACCACCTGGAGCCCATGGAGCTGGCGGAACATCTCACCTACTTGGAGTATCGCTCCTTCTGCAAGATCCTGGTGCGGCCCCGGAGGGCATGCGGTCAGGGGTAGAGTTTGGGTTGGGGAGGAGTCCCAGGAGGAACGGGGGTCCCTGGGGTCGGCAGGGTCACAGGGTGGGTTGGGGGTTTCAGTAGCTGGAGGGTGAGGCGTGGTCATCTGTGAGGGGAGGGGCCCGAAGGGGCTGAGGCCACTCCCACCCCCCAGTTCCAGGACTATCACAGTTTTGTGACTCACGGCTGCACCGTGGACAACCCCGTCCTGGAGCGATTCATCTCCCTCTTCAACAGTGTGTCGCAGTGGGTGCAACTCATGATCCTCAGCAAGCCCACAGCCCCTCAGCGGGCCCTGGTCATCACACACTTCGTCCACGTGGCAGAGGTGCCTGTCGCTACCCCCCCCCCCCGCCCCCCCGCCAGCCTCCCAGGTGCCCATCGGCGGAGTCCTTCCTTTCCACCAACCCACTGCCTCCTCGCCAGAAAAGCTGGGCCAAGTTCTGGGCCTCTTCAGTGACTGACTGCCTACGCCCCTCCTCCTTTGCCCCCCAGAAGCTCCTGCAGCTGCAGAACTTCAACACGCTAATGGCAGTGGTCGGAGGCCTGAGCCACAGTTCCATCTCGCGCCTCAAGGAGACCCACAGTCATGTTAGCCCCGAGACGGTCAAGGTGCCTGGGACTGGGGTGGGTGGGTCAGGGGAACAGCCTGGTCGAGCCCCGGGCTAGCCCTTTCCCAGGTCTGGCCTCACTGACAACTCCTAGTAGCGTCGCGGGCTGGGCACTCCTGTCCCCATTTGACAGATGCAGAAACTGAGGCTTGGAGGGGTTCCATGCTTTTCACAGGTTACACGACCCGAGTGGCAGAGTCGGGGCTTACCGGTCTGCCTGACCCCAAAGCTTGTGTTTTTTTCCTCTCCTTTTCTTTCTTTCTCTCTCTCTCTCCCTTCCTTTCTTTCTTTCTTTTTTAAGTTATTTATTTATTTATTTTGAGAGGGAAAGTGTGAGCGGGGGAGGGGCAGAGGGATTGGGAGAGAATCCCAAGCAGGCTCCGCGCCGTGACTGCGGTGCCCGATGTGGGGCTCGATCCCCTGAACCGTGAGATCATGACCTGAGCTGAAACCCGAGAGTCGGACGCTAAGCACCTGAGCCCCCCAGGCGCCCCCCTTTTCTTTATTTACTTTAACATATTGGGTGACGTACATAGAGCGAAATATATAAAGCGTATGTATGTAGAGGTTAAAGAAAAATTAGAAAGAAAATGCCTGTGTAACTTAGCACCCAGGTCAAGAAATCGAAGCTTCCAGCACCTTAGACTGTAACTCCCCACCCCCCCCCGCCCCCCGCCCAATCAGAGGTAACCAACGTCATGACTTTTGTAATGACGGCCCTGCTTTTCTTTACAGCTTTACCATGCCACGTTGTATGAATCTCAAAATAACGTGGGAGTTTTGTTGCCTGTTTCTGAATTTCCTATGAATGGGATCATGTTGTGTGTTATTTTATGTCTTGCTTCTTTCCTTCTAACGTTCTGTTACTCATTCGTTTCCATTGCCGTATGATATTTTATTGTAAGTCTACTGCAAGTTATGTGTCTACTGTTGAACATTTGGGGGTCTTCCCAGTGTGGGCGGTTACAAAGGACACAGCTGAGGACATTTCTTCTGGATCTTTGTCCTGTTCTGTCTGCCGCCCCGAGCCTCAGTTTCTTCTGTTAAATGTTAGGGATAGTCTGTGCCCAGGGCTGGTGTGGAGGTGGGGGGGTGTCTGGCAATGGGCGTTCCCTTGGACTCATGACCTATAAACTCTGACCCCCAGGGGCTAAGGGAGACAGTGCTGGGGGACAGTGAGGGAGGATTTTTTAACCTTTCACCCATCTCTGACTCCTCATCCTCTCCCACATTTCCAGGGCTCGGGGGGGGGGGGGGGGAGGCGTAGTTGAGCCAGTGATGTGCGTAACGTGTGTGTGATTCTTTGCTTTTTGCCCCCACCCACCACGCCCCGCCCCAGCTCTGGGAAGGTCTCACAGAACTGGTGACAGCCACAGGGAACTATGGCAACTATCGACGCCGGCTGGCAGCCTGCGTGGGCTTCCGCTTTCCCATCCTGGGCGTGCACCTCAAGGACCTGGTGGCCCTGCAGCTGGCACTGCCTGACTGGCTGGACCCCGCCCGGACCCGACTTAATGGGGCCAAGATGAAACAGCTCTTCAGCATCCTGGAGGAGCTGGCCATGGTGACCAGCCTTCGGCCACCAGTGCAGGCCAACCCAGATCTGCTGAGCCTACTCACGGTGAGGGGGCTTGGGAACAGGGATGCTGGGGGGGGGGGGGCGCGGGCTGGGCACCAGCGTGGACAACCACCTCTGGTCTTGGGTTCACGCCAGGCTGCGGGCTTGGCCTGGTGTTCTAGGTTCTGATCAAGGAACTGAGATCCAGCCCTGGGGTCCAGGGTCTGGAGTGGACACCGAGATGAGTTCCAGCTTCTGAAAGGGGCTGTGGACTCAGGTCTGATTTCGAGGCTGGCATGTGGACTTTCTGTGCCGGGCTTGAAGCTAGGCCTGGGTCCTGGGTTGGGTTCCTGGCAGTGGGTTGTGTTCAAGGCTTGGGGCTCAGCTCTGGCGTCTGGGGTCAGGGGTGGTTTCCAAACATGGCCTTGAGCTCTTAGGAAAGGTCTGGGCTTGGCCTTGCACTCGGTGTGGGGGTCAAGGATGGGAGTTAGGTTCTAGTCGAGATCTAGACTAGGTTCTAGACATTGAGCCGAGGCTGGAGTTTTGGGTTTAAAAAAAATTTTTTTTTAACGTTTATTTATTTATTTATTTTATTTTATTTTATTTTAATTTTTTTTTAACATTTATTTATTTTTGAGACAGAGGGAGACAGAGCATGAACGGGAGAGGGTCAGAGAGAGAGGGAGACACAGAATCTGAAACAGGCTCCAGGCTCCGAGCAGTCAGCACAGAGCCCGACGTGGGGCTCGAACTCACATACCGCGAGATCTTGACCTGAGCCGAAGTCGGACGCTTAACCGACTGAGCCACCCAGGCGCCCCTAACGTTTATTTATTTTTGAGACAGAGAGAGACAGAGCATGAACAGGGGAGGATCAGAGAGAGAGGGAGACACAGAACCCGAAACAGGCTCCAGGCTCTGAGCGGTCAGCACAGAGTCCGACGCGGGGCTCGAACTCACGGACTGTGAGATTATGACCCGAGCCGAAGTCAGACACTTAACCGACTGAGCCACCCAGGCGCCCCTGGAGTTTTGGGTTTAGAGTGAATTCTTAACGGTTTCTAGCCTCTGGACTGGGATCAGGATTGAAATCTGAGCTGGATTCTTGATGTGGGGTTGGGTTTTAGGTCAGGGCTTAATTTCAGAGCTCTTGGTTGTGTTCTGACCTGGATTCTTGGCTGGATTCTTGGAGGCGCGTTGTGCCCAAGATTTGGGGCCAAGCTGCGGGGTCTGCTCTGTGCGCTAGGCTGGTGTGTGGTCACTGGGGTGTGTTCTAAGGTGGCCTTTGTCCCGAGTCTAGCTTCTGGGCTGGGTTCCAGGCTGAGCCGTGGCCTCTAAGTGGACCTATGACCCTGGGCTCTGGACAGCGGGCTCCTGAGGGCAGCAGGGGCAGGGGGTGTGATCAGACCTGTGTGTCTTAGGTATCTCTGGATCAGTATCAGACGGAGGATGAACTCTACCAGCTGTCCCTGCAGCGGGAGCCGCGCTCGAAGTCCTCGGTGAGACAGGGAATCCCTGCCTCCCCACTCTCCCCCACCTCTTTCTCCCCCACCTCTGCCCTTCCTGAAAATCCCAGGACAGAGGCTACCTCCCCTGTCCAGCTTGTTGGGTGGGCTCCCTTCTCCCCAGGGCTTTCCTGCCTGCCCCCCCCCCCCGCCCCCCGGGCCCTGGACTCCCTCACCTCCAACCTTCACTCAGGCCTGACCATTCCCACAGCCAACCAGCCCCACAAGCTGCACCCCACCTCCCCGGCCCCCAGTGCTGGATGAGTGGACCTCAGCCGCCAAACCCAGGCTGGATCAAGCACTCCTAGTGGAACACATCGAGAAGATGGTGGAGGTGAGACTCTGTGGCAGCCAGCCCTGCAACCTGAGGGGTCGGGGGACAGGTCCGGAGCAGTCCATCGAGAACGATTTTGCCTGGCCACCACCCTCAGAGCCACACTGGCGCCTCGTTCCAGGGCCAGGGCTCAGGCTCCAGCAGGCAAGGGGCGGAGCCAGTGGGGGGGGTTGGGGGGGGTACAGTAAAGGGAGAGAGAAAGGGGAGCTGCAGAGGCGCCCACGCCTGAGCACCCTTCATAACATGGACGGGGCCTGTGGACAGGACGGGACTGACGCCTGTTTCATTCTCCTGTCCTCTTGTCCCCCGCGTGTCCCTCTGTGCACTTCAGTCTGTGTTCCGGAACTTTGACGTCGATGGGGACGGCCACATCTCACAGGAAGAGTTCCAGATCATCCGTGGGAACTTCCCTTACCTCAGCGCCTTTGGGGACCTCGACCAGAACCAGTGAGGAGGGCTGGGGGCTGGGGGAGAGGGAAGGCAGGCTCACTTCCCCCCCGGGTTTCAGCTTCCTCCTGTGCAAGAGGAGGCCACTGAACCAGATGATCGCGGCCAAGGAAGCCACCAATGTGGGGAGGGGCTCGTACTGGAGGGGGAGGCTTCCAGCTGTGGCAGCACAGGGTTACCCCACTCATTCAGACAGATGGGGGGGCCCCACCTGAATCTTGCAAAGACTGTGGCCTGGGGACTGTTGCTACATACATGCCGCTTTATTTGTGGAGCTCACAGCTGGCAAAAAGTGTGGGCAAGTTCAACTCCTGGGTAGCCTGTTTTAATGAATAGAAAAGAAAGGCCTGTAATTAGCAGCACCCACTTGCTTATCAACAATTCACATACTGACAATTTGGACAAACAGCTGATTCTCTGAAGTAGGTTAAACATGCCCCCTGCAACCATGTTCATATCCCTGTTTTGCTGATCAGACAAAAAACTCCAGTCGCAATTTACAGCCCCATCTCAGGTCGACTTATATTTTTAATGCTATTCATATTTCAAAAATCTGGGCTTTTTTTTTTTTTTTTCCATATTGCGGAGCCCCATGGTAAAAACGAAATCCAGGTAGTAAAACAGATTTACAGTGAAGAAAGCGTATGAAGTGAGACGCCAAAGTTACGTTCCTCCTCCCATCTTTTCCCATCAGAAGAGGCTATATTATTAGTAACATGTTTGCAATGCCACTGGCTTGGCAACAGTGTGTCCTTCCAGTCTTTTTTTTTTTTTCCCCCTCCCTGCATGTGCAAATTGCTACAGATTTTGTTTGTGCCTGTTCCATGGACAAATAGGATTGTGGTATAAATCTAGCTCTGCCCACGGGGCTGGTTACAGTTGCTTTGTTTCTGCTCCCAGAACTGAGACAGAATTCTAGGTTATGTCCCTGGGTTGGTGGGTGGATTTTTTCCAGGTCACACTTTTAGTGAGGGTGCCGCTCGCTGTTGGAGACCTTAGATACAGCTTCGCGCGGGGGTCTCAGCCTTGACTTCCCACCTCCTGCACACCTCAAGCCTTGTGCCCAGCCCATCTGGGCACCAAAATCCAGCACCTGGCTCACTAGGGAGACCAGCAACCCCCTCCTAGGGCAGCCTCAGCCTTGGTCCCAACTCCCTGCCTCAGCTTGACGCTCGCTCTCTGTTTCTGGAATGTGAGGATGCCCATTTCTTTCCCACAAACTCACCTATGCATTTAAAGCAAATTTTGGTATATTTTAACCGGGATCTAGTATTTGTATTTGTAGCAGCAGGGTTTGCAGGGTTTTTTGTTGTTGGTGGTGGTGGTGGGTTTGTTTGTTTGTTTGTTTGTTTATTTATTTATTATCACTTTCTTGATGGAACTGCCCATCTCGCTTTTTTGCTTTTGTTTTTGTTTTCCACGTAACCCTCTATCACGGACATCTTTCCACACCAGCTTCATGCAGAACGACCTCATTCTTTAGAATCGCTGTAGAGTGTCCCACTGTCATTATCCTGCTGATGGACATGTAGACTGTCCCCAGTTTTCCGCTGTTAATATATGCCATGCTGTTGTGAACATCTTTGTACCAATGCACCCAGGCCACTATTTCTGTAGGTGAAATTCCTAGAAGTGGGATAATTGGATCAAAAGATATGCACATTCTAAATTAGGAGAGAGCCTGCCAAAGTGACCTCAGGCAAGGTTGTGCCAGCCTGCACCCCCATCAGCAGTGAGTGAGTGCCCATCTCCCAACTTCCTTGCCAACACTGGGCGCTATAATAAGCTTTACAATTTTGTCAGTCTAATTGGCAAATGGTGTCTTGGTTAAATTTGAATCTCTTTAATATTAGCGGGGGTAGGATCTCTTTTCATATGTTTATTGGTCCCTTATATTCCTTCTGTTAATTGCTTGTTCATATTCTTTGTCCATAATTCCACTGGGTTTGTGGGTCTTTTTTTTCTCATTGATTTTCAGAATCTCTGTTAATGGATGTTAACTCTTTGCTGTCGAATATGTTTGCAAATATTTCTTCCAGTCTGTCGTTTATGTTGTCCGTTTCCATATAAAATTTTTAAAAAGTGTCGCGTGTTCAATATGTCCGTCTTTTCCTTTATGACTTCTTGGATTTGTGTTATGTCTAGAAAGGCCCTCATCTCCTTGAAATTCCAAAGGTATCCTCTTACACCTTTCCAGATCCTTCCATGATTTTGGTTTTTACATCAGTGGTCTCAGTGCAGTGAGAATGTAGTGTCCAGGCACAGCGTGCGGTAAGAATCTAGGGTGATGTATATATTTTTTCTAAATGGCCAGCTGTCCCAATGCCCCACTGAATTGAAGGATCACCTGGACCACATCATGGAGCCCCAGATATAATAATAGTCAGGAGTTTCCAACAAGGATGAACACTGACAGAAATAGCTCCGCGTGGCCCAGGACCTACCAACTACACAGACACTGTTATAAATGCTTCATGTGCCCTCATTCAGTCCTCACACAAACCCACGAGGGGCAGGAATCATCACTGTCCCCGTTTATAGAAGAAGAAACTGAGGCACAGGGAGATTAATGAGCCCAAAGGTCACACAGCCAGGAAGTAGCCAAGCCAGAATTTGAACGGAGGTCTGTCTCCAGAGCACATGCTCTTTTCCTAAAATGCGTTAATAGGTGAGAAAAGGGTTCTGTGAGAACCCCTGGGTTATGTGGGGAATCCTGATTGCAGGTGTCTTTCCAGCACTCACCCGCTTGAGAGTCAGACGCAGGCTTTTCCCAATCTTGCCTGGTCCCAGAGCTCAGCAGAAGTCTCTTGAATCTCAGGGCTCCCAACGGGTGTTCCAAAGAGCTCACTTTGGGAAACAAAGGCTGATAATCTCGTGGGAAGTTCTAGTTAGTTTACATGCCAACGCTGTGAAGTGACCCCGGCAGGAGTTATGATCCCCATTTCTCTGGGAAGGAAACCCAGGGGAAGTGACTTGCCCAAGACCACACAAGTAGTAGCGGCTGGTGCTTCTGCCTGGCTCCCAAGTCTAGGCCTCTCTTTCCGGCACCAGGAAATCTAAAACCAGGAGTTGGGTGAGGATCTTTTCCTTGGTAGGGAAGTTCCCAGTGGGATGGGTTAGGCTGGTGGGTGGCTGGTCCCTGGGGAGGGCCCCGACCTGAGGCGCTCCCTCTCCCACCCCGCCCCCCGCAGGGATGGCTGCATCAGCAGGGAGGAAATGGTGTCCTACTTCCTGCGCTCCAGCTCGGTGCTGGGCGGCCGCATGGGCTTCGTGCACAACTTCCACGAGAGCAACTCCTTGCGCCCCGTTGCCTGCCGCCACTGCAAGGCCCTGGTGAGACCCCCACCAAGCCACACCCCTCCAGCCCTGGCCCCTCCGCTCGCCCCGCCCACCCTCCGGCCCCGCCCCTGCTGGAGGCCTCGCAGCAGAGGCGAACCTTGTTAATTCCGCCTGCCTCTCTGGCCGTTCTGCGTCCGCGTTGGCCTGAGGGGCTCTAAAGCCCCAGAGTGGGTCAGTCCCAGTCCCTGCCCTTGAGAAAGAAGAGGTGAAATCATTACCTCTCAAGCCTTCTCCCCCAGCACAGCCCCCTCCTCTATTTCAGATCCTGGGCATCTACAAGCAGGGCCTCAAATGCCGAGGTGAGCAGGGCCGGAGGGCTGAATTTGGGGGGGAAGAGCTACTCTCTGGGCGGGGATTCTAATTTTGGCGGGGCAACCGAGGAGGAGTGAGGTACCCTGGAGCCAGAGGGGCGTGCTGATTGTATTGAAGGGGGTAGCCTTTAAGTGGGCTTTTATTGTGGTGAGACAGCTGCCCGGGCACCGAGGACTTGGCGGAGGGTGTGGATTGGCGAGCAGGATGAAGCACTTTGGAAGGAGAGTCTTATTTTGGTGGGGCAGCTGCTCAGGAGCACAGGAAACTGGGGAGAGGTGCAGGCCTGGGGAAGTGGCCGGAGAGCGTTCTGACCCAGGGCCCTGGCTGGGCTCCCCATCTGCCTCTCCCAGCCTGCGGTGTGAACTGCCACAAGCAATGTAGAGACCGTCTGTCCGTTGAGTGCCGGCGCCGGGCCCAGAGCGTGAGTCTGGAGGGGCCTGCGTCCTCGCCCTCGCCCACACACACCCATCACCGAGCCTTCAGCTTCTCCCTGCCCCGCCCAGGTAGGCGAGGCTCCCGGCCTCCAGGTAAGAGGGGGTCTCCTCCTGTGCTGTCCTGTGCGGGGAGGGAGGCAGGGCCATTGTGGCAAAGTATTAACCTATCCAGGAGGGAAAGCTTCCTGGAGTTTGTAATTCTGTGATGTTGGTGGGGTGATAATGAAGGGTTGAAAAGGTAAGGGGGCCAGAAGGTGGCTCAGGAAACCTTGACCTTCTGAAGCTGAGAGAAACGAATAATACATAAAGAGTTAGACTGAGGGCGCCTGGGTGGCTCAATGGGTTATGCAGGTAAGCGTCTGACTTCCATTCAGGGCATGATCTCGCGGTCTGTGAGTTCGAGCCCCGTGTCTGGCTCTGGGCAGACAGCTCGGAGCCTGGAGCCTGGAGCCTGCTTCGGATTCTGTGTCTCCCTCTTTTTCTGCCCTGCTCATGCTCTGGGTCTCCCTCAAAAATAAATAAAATTAAATTAAATAATAAAATAAAAATAAATAAATACATAAATAAAATAAATAAACATTAAAAAAAGAAAGAAAAAAGAATAAAAGTGAAAGAGGCTTCAAGATTCCAGTCACAGGGGTGCCTGGCTGGCTCAGGCAGCAGAATATGTGCTTCTTGCTCAGGGTAGTGAGTTCAAGCCCCACGTTGGGCATAAAGCTTACTTTAAAAACAAACAAACAAAAATCCAGTCACACTCTTATTTTGTTAGGGGGATTGACGATGTATTGGAGAGAGAATCCTGTGAGCCATTTGCCTTTTTGCCTGTCCCTTTTTGTCTGCTCTGGAGGCCATTCTGAGAAATGTCCCTTGCCCTGGAAATCTTTGGCGGCTGTCTCGGGGGTCTCCTGTGGTTCTAGCGCAGTGTGCTTGAATGACAGTTCCCCAAATGATTTATTTTGCTGAGAACACTCTGAACCACCGTGTTAAACTGGGGTCGGAGGCAGCTGACCACAGCCATTTGAATTGGCCTATGTCCTCAAAAATAGAGGCAGGCACCAGGCATCAGTCCTCAAAAATAGAAAAAGTGAAGCCATTTGCATGGAGCCTTCCAAAGTGCTGGGGTCTAAAATGTGAAACACACACAAAATTGACATTTGAAGCAAACTGCACTGACAACTACGTGGCTGTGAAAAAGCCGCGGTGGAATGAAAACTTAGAAGAGGCTCAAAACCGGGAGGGCCGACTGGTCACTCAGTGAATTGATTTTTGGTGGATGGGTCTGCTTCCGGGATGGGGTGAGGTGCCTGCTGTGAGTGGGGGAAGGGCTGCTGAAGGCACAGGGACCCAGGAGCTGTTCCCGCGACCCCCACCCACTTCCCTGCAGAGATCAGAGAGGAGGAGGTGCAGGCCGTGGAGGATGGCGTGTTTGACATCCACTTGTAATTGATGGTGAGTCCTGGGCAGCCTGCGTGGCTGAGGGCTGGGGACATGGGGGGAGGGGAGGATCAAGGAAACAGGCGCTCTGTCCGCGTGGCCCAGGCCGGGTGGACTCTTACTTTTTCCCTGACAACCTGTGTTGTTGTTTTCCTTCCCAGCTGTGACTGGATCAAACACTCAGGCCTGCCTTGGAGGAAAGACTTGGACCACAGCAGGAAGCCTGGGGTGCTGGGGCGGCAGGCTGGGGCTGGGGGGTGGGGTGGGGGGTGAGGGTGGCATGCAGCTGAGGGTTGGGCCGGGGCTGGCGTCCCTAAGGTTGTACAGATTCTTGTGAAGATTTGTATTCTCCAGATGGAATAAAAAGGCCCATGTAATTAACGCAGCCCATCGGAGCCTAGAGTCTTCACGGGGCGGGGGAGGGGGGGGGAGGGGGGTACCGTAAGGACAGGGGCTAGAATCTTAGCATCCAGAACTTTGTAGTCAGAGAATCTTGGGAGACCTGGAATCTCAAGTGTTGGGAATCCTAGGGGGAGTGGAATTGGGGGATAGAACTTGAGAACCTAGAAACCTTGAGACATAATAATCTTGGAGAGGGCCTAGAATCTCCAGGAATCCAGAATCTTGGCAGGGGCGGGCAGCGGGGGGCGTGTCTCAGACTTGGTGCTACGGCTTCTTTGCACCCAGAATTGCTGGGCCCGGTGGCCTGGGTCACCGTAGCCTTCAGCCCGTAGCCGAAATTCCCTTGCTTGACAGGTGGCCTCTCAGCCCCTGCTTGAATACTTCCGGCGGCGGTGGGAATCTCACTGCAAGTGGGGGAGAGAGGGCAGCCCTGAGTGCTGGCTGTGGGGCAGGGAGGGAGGTGGGGACCTGGGCAGCCTTGGCCCCAGTAGCCCCTGCTGGGCTGGCAGCCTCTTGACCCGGTGCTGCTGCCAGCCGGAAAGACGGTGACTTCCAGAGGAAATGCATATCGATCCCGCTCTCAGCCTCCTGTGGCCTCTCCCAACCCAGCTCTTCCCTCCTGAGTCTGCAGCACCGAGGTTTTGGGGGTCACCGCTACCTGAGGCTACTTCTAAGGCTGGTCTGGGTTCAGAGGGTGGGGTGGGGGTGCTTCTGAAGGTTCTGAAGCTGGGCCAGGCTCCAGCAGCCCTGAGAGTGGGAGCTGTCTCCTCCAACATTGGAGCTCCAATGGGGAGCTGCCCCCCAACCTGGGGTGTGTCGAACAGCAGCTGTGGGTTGTCCTGGGGGTGGCGCCTTGAGCACCGCCCCCCATTCCTACCTGCAAAGCAATGGCCTCAGCCCCTCCCTCGGGGTTCCCTGACCCCATGCTCCCCTCTCCCCTTGAGACCCCACTCCTGCCGGGCCACTCCTCACTGAGGTCACCTGCAGCTTTACCCTCTGTTGAGACCCCAGCCCTGTCCCCCATCGGGTCCCTCGCGCTACCTACCCCTCCTTTCGTCCTCAGCCCCCTGCTGCCCTGCCCCCTCTGAAGGCTGTAATATCCGTTTCACGATTTGGGGGCTGAGTTGCTATAACAACAGACGGCGATTGTGTTGTGAAGAGCAGCTCGCTCCCGGTTCCGCCCGCCTCCCGCGCTGCCTCCGTCCCTGCAGCCTGGTCGGCTCCCCTCCCCGCAGCCCTCCGCCCCAGCCCGGCCTCTTCCCCATGTGGTGTGTGCGTGTGTGTGTGTGTGTGTGTGTGTGCATATGTGCGCCCAGGTCTGCCCTGCCCGGGAGTGTGATGTGGGACTGTCTTTTCATGCTTGCGCGTGTGAATTTGGTGTACGAGCCTCACGTTGTGCGTGCGTGTGCATGTGTGTGTGTGCCCAGACACACACACCGTATTTGCTGCGTTTGCCCTCTGCCGTGTGTCCCCACGGGACTGTGTCTGGGAGAAGGGCCACATTGGGTCGGGTGCCTTTTGGGGGGCTGTCTTGAGGTGGTGCGTCCCAACTATGTTGGGTAGCCTGAACCTTGGACCTTGGTGGGGAGACTTCCCTGTAGCTGGGGGGAGGGGCAGGGAAGTGCAGCGGCTGCCAGGTGACCTTTCCTGCCCTTGATGGGCAAAGGTGGCCCAGAGAGCTGGGGGTAGGGACAGGAGACAAATGCTCACTCTTACATCCCTCCCTGCCCCTGCCCTCCTCTTATCCTTTCTTACACCCATCTATAAGGGTCTGAGAGAGTCTCTGAGTCACTGCACCTGTCCATCTGTCTGCCCATCCATGCCCCGGTGCCTGGCTGGACAAGTCTGTGTGTGTATGTGGGTGTGGGCATGGGCGGGGGGGGGGGGCTGCAGGGAGAGAAGCAGTGGGGGATGGGTGGAGCAGTGGGCTGTGGGGTCAGAAAGGCGAATTCACATCTACAGGCCCTGACTCAGCAGTTCCCATTCTCTGGCTCCTCTAGTGGCCTTGGTGGGGCCAGCCTGAGGGTCTTTCCAAGGTCAGACTGGTCCTCCAGTCTGGGACGTGGCTCAGGGATCTCTTCCCCATCCCTAGGAAACACCCCCTGCAGTCCGGGTCTCCTCGTCCTCCACACAGTCTGGAGACGAAGACCACTGGTGGGTGGGTGTCCTCGCTCATCTACTCAGTAAATGGCCACTCTGTGCAAAGTGCTTCCCGGGGGGAGAATGAGCCTGGAAGCAAGTCCTCTGTGTGCACCTGTTCCCCTGGGGGTGCACTTGCCTCCCATGTGGAGGTACCTGTGTGCACAAGTTTGTATGTGTATGTGTATGTTCTTGGGCAAACATGTGCTTCCTCTGGATATCTTACCTGGGTGGGGCATTTCTGCAGCTGCCCCCGTGTGTCTCTTTGGGAATGCCTGTGTGCACGTGGATAGGTGTGCGTGGCTGTGAGTGTGCCTCTGGGTGCCCATGCACGCACTGGTGGTTGAATGTGTGTTCTTGTATGTTGCCTCTGGCGAAAGAAGCACCCACCTACCACTGGCTGTGCAAATCACAGACCCTGCAACAGAGATCGGGGTTTTGGGGTGAGGTGGCAGAATGGTCTGGTACACACACACACATACACACACACACAGCCTCATTCAGAAGCCCAGGGCCCAACTTTGTGGTACACGCACCAGGTGCCGGGTCCACCTTTGATTGGCTGAGTGAATGAAGGGGTGTCCCCTTCCTCCCACACTCGTACACACGCACAGTGATGCGGACACCCTCACAGGGAAGGCCTCGACCCAGCGCCCGCGCTGGCTCTGAAGCTCCTGGTTGGGGGGTGAGGGGGGGGGTAAGAACAGAGAACTGGACTGCTGCCAGCCTTCCTTCGGTGACCCAGGCAAAGTGCGGCCTCACCCCTGCCCCCGAACCTGCTCCTTCCCCAGTGCAGAGTTCCTGGCGGGACTGGGGACCAGGCTGCAAACTCGGATTCCCATCAGGCAGGGCTGGGAAACCCCAAGCCCTTAGGTCTACCCCGCCTCCATCTCTGCCTTTCCCTCCCCCACTGCCTGCTTCCTCCTCCCCGCAAAGACCATCACGCCTCAGCTCTAGGGGAAGCCAGGGCGCCCTCGGGCGGTGGGAAGCGGAGGCCATACGAAGGGCTGGAAAAAGCCCCTAGCGGCTTCGGGCAGGCCCCCTTCCCTAGGCTCCCGGCAGCCGGGGCCCGCCCCTGGGCGTAGCCAGTAGAGGGCGTTGCGGCCCGGGCCCCTCACTGGTCCTGCTTTCTCGGGGCCCCCCAGTCCGGGCCCGCAAGTCTCTCTTGGGCACGTTCCAGTCCTGGGCGCTGCTACATCGACCAGCCGGCCGAGGGGTGCGGGACCCGAGGGCCCGACCCAATAGGACAGAGGCTAGGGCGCCTGGATTCCAGAAAAGACACTGGGGCTAGGTTGTGGGTCTGCCTGGTTGGGAGTCTGGGCGCCAAGGCTAAGCACCGGGAGAGGCGGGGAAGGGCTCGGACGCCCTGGGGCCGGGACGCCTGGGTCCCTGGCAGGGAAGGGAGGTGGGCCTGTGGAGCAGAGGGACTGGCGGCCTCCGCGCCTTCGCATTGGCCGCGCCGCTCGTCCGTTAGCGCAGCGTGGTCCAATGCGCGTGTCTGGGGGGCGGGCCCTGGTGCTGATGCTGCCGTCAGTCGGTGTTGCAGGGATGCGGCGGCTGGAGCAGCCGCCCTGACTCGCAGAGCATCCTCCACAGAGCGGCACCGCGGCGGGGCGGGCGGGCGGACGAGCCGGCGGGCGGGGACGCGGCGGGGAGCGAGAGAGGCGCGAGGCGGCCGACACCGCCGGCCCCGGCTCTGCCACCCGCTGGAGACGGGGCGGCCCTGGGGCTCTGATCCCCACCCTCCAGCTCTTGGCGCCCCCAGAACCAGGTAGGGGGGGGCTGCGGCGGAGACGGGCGGGGGGCGGGAGCCGATCGGGGGAGGGGAGCGACCGGAGGGGCGGGGGAGGCAGGAAGGATGGATTGGGGGGCGGGGGCGCTGCCGTGCTGAGAGGGCTGGCTGGGTGACAGCGAGGAGGCTAAGTGGCTTGGGGGGGGGTGGGTTGGGGGTCGGAGGCTCCCTGTGGAAGGGGCACTGGCCCTGAGCTGGGGTGAATGGAGAGGGGTGAGAGGGAGGGTCGTTGGGGGAAGGGATGGGGCGAGAAGGAGGGGCATCCGGAGGGCTGAGAGGGAGGCTCTGAAGGGGGGTCCCCAGTCTGTGCTAGCCCCAAGGGCTGGTAGCAGTGTTCCTCCAGAGGGGCTGGGGAGCTGTTGTGCTCTGAAGGGTCCGCAGGGGCGAAACCAGCGAGGAACTGGGCTTGGTGGGAGAAGGAGAGGGCGCTGGAGAAGGGAAAGAGAGAAGTGGAGAGGCAAGGAGCAGGGGCCAGGCCAAGGGCTTCATACTGGGGGGCACCACTGAGGACCAGGCTTTCCTGGGGGATGGGAGCCAAGGGGAGAGGAGGTTATTGGGAGGGAGCAGAGGGGAAGGTGCCAAGGTGCTTGAGGCAGAGATGGGTCTGTGCTGGGGGGAGAGCCGGGAAAGATGGGGGGCCTGAGGGAGAGGAGCGGAAGCTTGCGGGGGAAGGTTGGGGGCGATGGAGAGGGAGACTGGGAAATCAGTAGGAGGGGGCTGTGCTGGGGTGGGAATGCGCTGGGGGCGGCGACAGGGTTATGGTCAGAGAGTGCTGCAGGGAGAGGCAGCTGCAGGGCCCTGGGCCGGCTCCCCCACCCCCAAAGAGGAGGGGACCATTTCTCATGTCCCAGCCTCTCCCCCAGCTGAAGGAGCCATCTGCCCTGGGTTCTTTGGGCTGGGTATGAGCCCTTGAACCCTCGATGGGGCCCTTGGAGGCAAAATTGGCTTTTCGGGGGCTCTTGTCTTCTTTACTCTCAACCCCCACCTGAGTCCTGGGCGAAGGCATTCGGTGCCTCACTGAACAAGTGAGGGCTGGGGCGGGGAGGGGCTTGTTTCGTGGTGCCTGGAGGTGAGGGGGGTGGTTGTCCAGGCCCGGAGGGATGAATCTTAGCGGGGGTAGGTCTTGGCTGTCCCGTCCTCTCGACTGCCTTGGGGGTTTCCTCACACCCCTGGTTTTGTATGTGCTGGGGGTGGGGTGGGGTGGGTGAGCTCCTGCCCCTCCCTCTGTCCACCTGCCTTGTGCCTGGGTATTCCTTTTGGGGGACTTCAGGGCTCTGTGTTCTCTATCTTTTGCCAGAGAAGTAGCAAGAGAGAAAGGAGACAGAAGGAAGAAAGAGTGGAGGGAGGTCTGTTGGTCTGTTAAGCGCGAGGCCTCCTGTCCTGTGGGTGCTTTGGCCACTACTGTCCCTAACTCCTC
Organism: Acinonyx jubatus; assembly: GCF_027475565.1. Classification (NCBI taxonomy): domain Eukaryota; kingdom Metazoa; phylum Chordata; class Mammalia; order Carnivora; family Felidae; genus Acinonyx; species Acinonyx jubatus. The sequence goes on from NC_069390.1 coordinate 7,589,226, forward strand.
ACGCCTCCGGGGACGCCTCCAGGGATGCTGGCATCTGAGGGTGGGGGCAAAGGGTCTAGCTGGGGGTTCCTTCATTCCTGCTGGAGGAAGTGTGCTCAGACCCACCCTGTCCTCAGATCCACGGGGGTGGGCGGGACTGACCCACAGGCAGAGGCCAGTGGCCACCGGGTGGCTGAGGAATTCTCTCCAGGAGCCAGGGTCCGGTTCCGGCTTCTTGGCTTGGGCTGAATCCACACTATGGGTGCCTGGGAGGAGGGGGCTGGGTTCTGCAGGGGCTGTTAGGGGCCTCTCTTCCCTCCAGCCCTCAGTCTCTGCCCAGGTCCAGTTGCTCCCCCCTGCCCGCCCTTGCCAGTGACACAGACACCTTGACACTGATGCATACACTCGGCGGCACCCACCCAGACACACACCTACACAGGCACACACCTGCGTACACAATACACCTCCTGGCGGCACGCCGCCTACACTCCCCCGCCCAGAGAGGCTGCCACCTCGCTGCCTGCCTCAGAGACCTCCCCCAGGTGCCCTGCTCTCGTGAACATGACACACGCATGGCTCCTCCGTGCCCCCAGAGCCCCGGCACTGCACTGTCAGCCCTCACCCTCAAACGCACACACACGCACACACGCATCCCCCCCATCCACTCGTTCGCCTCCCCAGGTTTCCACGGTCATGTCGGCACACCTGCACTCCTCCGTGCACGCAGCCCTGGGACACCCCTTCCTGGACACCCCCTGCCCCAGTACGCATCGTTAAGTGCCATGTTAGCACGTTGCCTCGGGTCTTTGTGTGTGTGTGCGCACCAACACACACACACACATGCTTGCTAACACCCGTTTATGCCCTGGCTCCCCCCCCCCCCCGCGCGAAGCTTCTCCCTACCTTTCACTCGCCCCTGCTCACTCCCATATCTTTGTACCCTGAGAAAGCTCCCCCCCCACACCCCAGGGCCTCCCAGCTCTCCTGGCCACGACCACCGTCCTTCCTGGTCGCTCAGCTACACCTGGCCTTGCCCAGAAACTCCCATTTCTAGCTGCCCCCACTCCCCAGCACTAATCCTCACACTCAGGGCCTTCCCCCCTGCCTGGTGCTGGAACCACGCTGTCCATTCATTCCCAGCTCCGAGCCCAGCCCCCAGGGGGACGCCCGACCATGTGTCTCACACGCCACCTACCCTGCTGTTCCATCTGTCGGGGCGGCTCCCCACCCGGTCCCATCCACACCGGCAGGCCTGCGGGGCTCAGAGACTCACTCGACAGATAAGCCAGCATATGCATGGCACCTTAGCATTTACAAAGCCTTCTTGCTGCCACCGTGGGGGCACCACAGGGGCTCAGCTCTGTCCCTTGGTGAGCGTCGGTCTCCTCATCTGTAAGATGGGGGTCCTCATGCCTATCTCATGGGGTTCTCGCGAGGACCAGATGACCGGAAGAATAGCAACTGGTCAGTAGGGGTGTTGTGCTCCTACTGTGAGCCTGGCTCTGGGCTAAGCGCTCTGGACTTCGTGGATTTGTCAGGAACATAGCAGTTCTTTGGCAAACGGCAGCTGTTTGCATCACGAGCGTATAACCTTCCACACGCATGTGCACACACCTGTCACGGATACCTTTAGCAACACCCCCAGGGACCTCGTGCTTACTCACAAGCCTCACCCACCCCGGGCGGTGTCCCCCAGGTGTGCACAGCACGGGGATGGACAGAGGGGTGGGCTCCCCGCTCCCACTGCCTGCCCCCAAGCTCCTGGCACCTGTGCACCAGCCCCCACTTTGCCGAGTCATTCAATTGTATACCTCAGTCCCCAGCCCACCCAACGCCTCAGCCCCACACACCAGGCAACGGCCTCGTCATGCACACCTCCAGCTGCCCAGCCCTTCTCTCCACGCACAGAGACCTGCTCAGGGGGTCCCCGTGCACACACCCCTCGCTTCCAGCCTGTGCTGCTATGGGACTCCTCTGGTCTTCAGACTTTCTCCCATCTTCCTCGGCAGGAGGAGGTTTGCAGCAGCACCGGGGAGGGTCCAGGGGGCGAAATTTGAGTCCCAGCTCTGTCACTTCCAAGCTCTGTGACCTTGGGGGAGGGCCCTTTTCCCCTCTGAGTGTGTTGCCTCATCTGCAAAAGGGGGCAGTGATCAGACCTGCCCTGACCATTTCCCTCGCCCGGCCCTGGTGGCATCCAGGGAAACATGGGACACGTGGAGTTTTGTAAATTGCAAGGTGCCAAGATGAGGAGTTTGAAACGTGAGCATTAAGGCAACGTACTTTCGTCTCTGTTAGACGCTGTCCTAAAGTGCTTTACATATATTAGCAATGCTAGTATTGCCTCTGTTTTCTACCTAAGGAAACTGAGGCCCAGAGAGGCTAAATAATCTGCCCAAAGACACACTGCTAGGAAGAGGGAGAGGTGGCATTTGAACCCAGGCTCCAGAGTTAGTGCCTCCGATCACTGTCTTGTTTTTGCCCACTGCTAAAGGTGTGGCCGGATGCGGGCACGCTCTGAGTCTTTCCAAAAAAGTCATCAGGGCTGGCAGGGGGGAGCAGAGAAGGGAGGTCAACCCACCAATCCTGCCCGAGGTTTTAGGGAGGCTCTCCAAAAGCCGCACTGATTGAAAGGGACCTTAGGGCTCAAGTAGTTTGATGTCCCCTCCCATGTGATTCAAGAGCCCCCTCCTGAGCCCCACTGAGCAGCAGTCACCCGCCTCGGCTCACACACCTCCACAGAAGGGGGACTCACCCCCCCCACCCCCCCGAGGCAGCCTACTCCGCTGTTGGATGCTTTAAATTGCCAGCAAGTTTCTCTTTAGCTCGAGCCAAAATCTCCCTCCCCGCAACACACACCCCTCCCACCTGTCCACGGGCTGCCTTCTGGGGCCACCAGAATGTGTGTAAACCCAGCTCTTCCTCCCTGGCGCCTGGGGGAGGCCCCTGCTGTCACACTCCCAGCTGGCATGAGAGAGAGCTGGCGTGAGGGGAAGAGAGCCAGAGGGAGGCTGGCATTCCCAAGGCTGGAGGTGTGCGTGTGCGTGTGCGCGTGTATGGTATAGATGTGGCTGGAGATGGGGTGGGTGGATGCTGGGAGAGGGCCCCTGGCCAGGGGCTCTGCCGGCATGGCGGCATGGACCATCTCTTCGCCTGAAGCTTGCGTCCATTTGCTTAGTTTGCACTGGCGGTGTGGGGAGGGCTGAGGCTTTGGGTCAGGTGGAAGGCCCAGGTCCTGAACAGTGGGTACAGTGGGAAGCATCTAGAATGGAAGGCCAGCGACCTTCGTTTTAGTCTTGCTCTGCTGTGTGGCCCTGGGTCAGTCACTGCCCCTCTCTGGGACTCAGTTTCCACCTCGGAAAAGGCGAGAAGGATGACCCTCCGAGAGCTCTGAGGCCTGGGTCTTTCAGCCCCGGGGGCAGACGGAGTCTGGGGTGTCTGCGAAGGGCAGTGGCCCCTGTGGAGGCCAGATCAGAGAAAGGTGGGCTCCGAGCTCACCGCGTCCCTGTGGCCTGTGCACAGTGCAAGGGGGGAGGGAGGCAGTAGACGCTGGAGCCAGCAATGTCTTACCTACACTCACTTGGGCCAATGAATTAATCAGTCTAAGCTTAGTCTGGGGCGATGAGAGCAAGTCCCCAAACTGTAGGTGAAATGAGACAGTGCGCGTGTGTGGTGGTCCGGCCAGGTGCCTGGTGCACGGCGCGGAGCCCAGAAGTTGTAGCCCGCACGCCACGGTGGCACTGGCCTGGCCTGGCCTGGCCGCGGAAGGTGAGAAGGAGGCTGTCAGCCTAGAATGACCTAGGAAAAGCCTGTGGGAGAGCGTTCAGTGGGCAAGAGAGTAGGCCAGGGGCCTGATCCCCTCCCCCTCCAGCTCCCATCCCCACTGGCTCAAGGCTGCAGAGTCCTTCTGTGGGTTGGGGGCGCTAGGGAGCTGACGGGGGGGGGGGGCAGAGTCCCACATGACATGGGAGAGGTCAGGTCCCCAGAGGAACAGTGGCCCCGGGCCCAGCAGTGGCTGGCAGCGTGCGCTGAGCTGACGTCAGTCAAGGACGGGATATCCCGAGGCCGCTCTGGCCCGTGTCCCTGCACCGGCCAGTGGGCGCTGGAGAAGAAGAGTGGGTCTTGGGGAGCCAGTGCCTGGTCTGTGGGTGCAGGGGGCTTCCAGTGCACTGCATGGGCCTAGGGAGGGGCCATTGCCTTGCACAACTCCAGGGGCCACCATTTACTTGATGTAGTTGTGCATGGCCAGCCCTGGCCCATGGCTAGGAGATCTGAGTCTGGAGAGCCGTGTACCAGGAGTGGAGGAAGGTTTGCAGGATTCCCCCTGCATCGCGGGAGGAAGGGTGGGTTGGAGGCTGGGTCAGCAGAAGCTGGAACTGCAGGGTGGGGTGGAAGGGACCCAGGTGTCCACTTAGCACGCACTCCTCTTGGGGCCATCTCTGTCTCACAAGCCTGAAGCTGCTCCCAGGGTCTCTGGGTCCCTGGAGAGAGGACCCAGGGAGGGCTGGGGCTTCCTCCTGGCCAGCCCTGCAGCCCCTGTGCCCCGGCGCTGAGCCAGCCTGGCCTGTGCTGCAGAGCTGTGGGCTGTGGGGAGAATGAGTAATGAGTCTTGAGGGGCCCTGGTTCCCAGACCCTGCCCTCGCCCCTCCCTGGAGACAACCGCACAAACCCAGCCTCTGCCCCCACCGCGGGCTCACAGGCGCTGTATCTGCTCCCTTCCCACACTCTCCTTGCACATCTTGGCACACACAGCCACTCTCTGTCACACGCTTTGCCCACCCCCTCCCTCCCCCCCACCCCCAACTGGCCTCCGGGACCCAGGCGTCTGCCTCCCAGCCCTCTGGAGGCCTCCTCACCAACCTTCACTCTATCTGTCCTCTGCCAACTTCCGGAACAAGGGGGACCTTGCCCCTAGGCTTTCTCAGCAAGAAGCCCCCTGCCAGCTCCCTAGAGGGTGGGGGATTGTGAGTATGGCAGGGGGATTGGGTTGGGGGTGGGGCAGGGGAACTAATCCCCTCCCTCTCCCGAGCTGAGGGGTGAGAGTGGACAGCCTGCACGAAATCCTATTCCCTCTGCTAGTGGAAATCGATAGCTAATTAATTCCCTCCCCAAAATGTGTCCGGAGGTGGGGGTGGGGGTTGGGGGGAGGCGGAGAGAGACCGAGACCCCAGCAGGGGAGGGAGGAAGGACGTCACTTTTCTGCCCTTCAGGCCTGTGCCTCCGCTGGGGGCCTCCCTGCCCCTTCTGGAGAAAAGGGGGAGTTTGGCCTTTCCCTCCCCCAAGCCTGAGGGTCCCCCTCCTCTGCCCTGGGCTGGGGGCGCATGTGTGTGGGGGTAAGGGCGTCAATCAGGCTGGGAGCAGGTGCTGCATTTAATTTGATTGGCTAATTAGCCCGCGCATGTTAATTATCTCCATTACCCAATGAGGAGAGGCAGTGGCAAAGCTATATATAACCCGGACAGTGTTTGGAGGGAGAGGGGGCTGTCTGCCTGAATGGTCTTCTGTCCCCTGCTTGGGAAGGGGCAGTGAGGTGGGAAACTTGAGTCCCCACTGAAGCCCGTAGGACTGGGGGGTGGTGGGGGTGGGTGGGTAGGGCAACAGTCAGAAGAAGCCAGATAGAAGGATCTGAGAACTGGGCTTTGAGGGTCTCTTGGAGATAGCTCCCCAAACCCTACCCCTGGTCTCCTGGGACCTTCTCTGCCCCCTCTTCCTTTGGCACACATGTCACTCCGACCATCCCTGCCCTCCGATGACCCTCTGCTCACTCCCCTGCTATGGATTTTTAGGGGGCCCCTAGCTTTCTCTCTCTCCCTTCGTACCCTTGCTCCCATGTAGAAAGGAACCACACCCACCCAACCTTCTCCTGCCCCACTCTCCTCTCCTTTTGGTTCCCACTGCTCTGAGTGAGACCTGTGGCTACCCCACCCCTTGTCTCCTTTGTGGAAGGCTGCAGTCTGACACATGTGGATCTAAGTCCCAATTCCTGCTGACAGGCTGTGTGACCTTGGGCAAGTCCCTAGACTTCCCTATGTACGCTTCCCCAGTGGTCAATGGGAATAGTGGGACTTCTCAGAGTGATTAAGTAAAATGCCATTGGTAAAAATGCCCAGGCTCCAGGGCCTTGACAAATGCTGTTTGGATTTGGAATTTAATTTTCTCTAGCTTCTCTCTCCTTTTCTCCCCATCAGGCCACCTTTCTCCTCCATTACTCTTCTGTCTCTGTCACTTTTCGTGCCATTCCTCTCCTCAGCCTTCAATCTTTCCCTGTCCCTTCCGAAACTTTGGGCCCTCCCTGCTTCTCTCCCAGGCTTCACCCCACCTCCTTCCCTTCCTCCCTCCCCAAAATAAAATCAATGCAATATTCAGGAGGGTTGTTGGATATAAATAATTACGACTCGGAGTTTAACGAGATGCAAATTCCCCTCCCCGGTGTGGGGTATAAATTGCTCTCTGACAGCCCGTTACAAGGGTAATCATTTCAGAAAGGCAATTTTATGTAAATGAGCCTGCCTGCCTCCTGGTGGCTCCCCCAGCCGTGGATGGGGAGGGGGTGGAACCCAGGGGTGAAGAGAACCCAGGTATTGGGCCAGGCCCGAGGCTGAGGACTGGCAACTGGGGCTTGAGGGGACAGACAGACATTTAGGTTTGTGGGCTGGTGAGCAGTGGGGTTGGGGCCCAGGAAGGGGTGGAGTGTTGTGTGGGGGGAATCGGGGACGTGGAATCAGATGCTTGTACCCTTGTGTGGATGGAGAGGGCTTGGGGCCTGGATGTTCGGGTCACAGCTGGCTTCTCTCCCTTGCCCCCTTCTCAGCCAGGTTACCCAATGATCCCATTGACGAATTGGCATTTAATTAATCCCAATGAATTATTTAGCAACTTCATCACCCAGCATCAGGAGCTGATGAGACAGAGCCGCGACTGGCTGGCGGTGGGAACACCACACAGAGGTTGGGTGACTCAGAGAGGAAGGGCCTGGGGTCACCAGCTGGCGGAGGGTCTCCAGGCCTCACCCACAGGAACTGGCCCTGGTGGTGCAGGGAGACGGGTGTAAGGGCTGCTGCACTGGGCTCCTATGAACTTTAAGATGCTACTACCCACCCGCCCACATCTCAAATTAATAATTACCCTAATGAGTGCAAGTGTTGGGCCCCCAGGTCTACTATCTATCGTGGTATCTCTTGTTCTGGGACCCTCTCCAGGTCAGGGCCCACCCCTCAAGTCCTAAAGGGAAACCATTGGGTGCCTGCCGGTGTGATGGGGGGAATCACGACCCTTGATCCCGTCCTTAACCCTTTCCCCTCCTCCGAACCCCTCCTTAACCCTTTTCTCTCTGTTTCCCCGCAGGCATCCCTCCCCCGTCTTTCGTCGGAGCCCGCAGCGGGGGAGGGGCGCCTCCACCGCCGCCCAGGGAAGCCGGTACCTGGGCCTCTGCGCCTCGCCCCGCGGCCGGGCCCATGGCACTGTGAGCCCGCGAGGGAGCCCCGCTCGGCGCGGGGGGCGCCCGGCCCCCTCCCCGCCCCATGCGCCCGCGGCTCTGAAGCCTGAGCGGGGCCGGGGGCCGGGCGGGGCCGGGGCCGCCGGAGGCATGGCGGCCGGGAGCCCGTGGCGGCCGCCGTCGCCGCCGCCGCTGCTGCTGCTGTTGCTGCTGCTGACGCTGGCGGCGGGCGCGGGCGGCCTGGAGTTCGGCGGCGGCCCCGGGCAGTGGGCTCGCTACGCGCGCTGGGCCGGCGCGGCGAGCAGCGGCGAGCTCAGCTTCAGCCTGCGCACCAACGCAACGCGCGCGCTGCTGCTCTACCTGGACGACGGTGGCGACTGCGACTTCCTGGAGCTGCTGCTGGTGGACGGGCGCCTGCGGCTGCGCTTCACGCTCTCGTGCGCCGAGCCGGCCACGCTGCAGCTGGACACGCCGGTGGCCGACGACCGCTGGCACATGGTGCTGCTGACCCGCGACGCGCGCCGCACGGCGCTGGCGGTGGACGGCGAGGCCCGCGCCGCCGAGGTGCGCTCCAAGCGGCGTGAGATGCAGGTGGCCAGCGACCTGTTCGTGGGCGGCATCCCGCCCGACGTGCGCCTCTCGGCGCTCACCCTCAGCACCGTCAAGTACGAGCCGCCCTTCCGCGGCCTTCTGGCCAACCTGAAGCTGGGAGAGCGGCCTCCCGCGCTCCTGGGCAGCCAGGGCCTGCGCGGCGCCGCCGCGGACCCACTGTGCGCGCCTGCGCGCAACCCCTGTGCCAATGGCGGTCTCTGCACGGTGCTGGCCCCCGGCGAGGTGGGCTGCGACTGCAGCCACACGGGCTTTGGCGGCAAGTTCTGCAGCGAAGGTGAGCAGGGGGGTGGCTGCTGCTGGGCGCCGGGGGGAGGGGGTGTGGGGGGGTGCCCGGGAGCGAGGGGCCGCCTGCGCGCGTGTCCTGGGGTCGTGCGGCCTGGGGGGGCGCCTGCGGCCGGCGGGCGCGAGGGCGTGTGAGAGTGTGTACCTGCACGCGAGGGTCGTGAGGCGTGCCCTTGTGAGCGGCGGTGAGGACACCTGTCCCAAGGAGAGGGAGCGTGTGGCTAGCCAGTGACCCGTGTGGGCGTGGCCAGTGCGGGCCCTGGGGCCACCTGTGGGTAGGGCTGTGTGGTCTGGTCCTGTAAGGGGCTGGCGAGAGGATGAGGGTCCGGCCCTTGGGGGGCCTGTGGGGCGGGTGGGTGAGGGAGTGTGTGCTCTTGATCTGTGTGGGCGGGGTCTTGTGCGCGGGAACTGCGGGGGGCTTAAGGTCTGGGGCCTGGGGCGGAGTCCTGAACTAGGCCCGTGTGGCCCGCGAGGCTAGGCGGGGTGCCGGGCCCGGAGGGTGAGAGGCCGGCCCGAGGCGGGGCGGGGCGTGAAGGGCGGTGGGTGGGGCCTGTGTGGGCGGGGCCTGCGAGGCGGGGGCGCGGCGGGCTCTGGCGCTCTCGGCAGGTGCTGCCGGCAGAAGCCTGTGAGTTGTTTGCGAGTGAAGATCTGGGAGCGCGGCGGGTGAGGCCGGGGCGGGACCGGAGGATGAGGGCCTGGGAGTGGGGAGAAGGGAACGCCGGCGCTGCGGCGGCAGGTGAGGGAGAGTGGGGATGGCGAGGTTGTGACTGGAAAGGGAGCTTTGGGGAGGGAGAGCTTTCACCAGCGCCCCAGCTGCGAGAGGCGGAGCTGAGTGATGTGAGGGGCCAGGGACTCTGCGGGCTGTGGTTCAGGAGGATGGGGAAAGGGGGACTGGAAGGCATCTGTGGTACTTTGGCTGGCGAGGGCGTGGGGGAGACGGTCCCCATCAGTTTGGGGGCGGGGGTGGCCGTGTCTTTCGGCCCTGGTCGGTGGCCGCAGGCATGCTTTCCCCAGCCGCAGACCCCTAGAAGCTGTGGGCCACCTAGCAGCTGTGTGTGTCTGATCCCCTCCCCGCCCCTCCACCCCTGCCCAGCCGTAGAGTCTTTTGGGGAGCGTGTGCGGGTGCATGTGTGTGCCCACAAACTGGTGCGGCTCTGGGACTGCTCTGGGGGTGGGTGTGCTCCTGGCTGCCGGCGTGTGGACAGCCACCCCAGGAGCTGAGTCTGCAGGTGTGGCCCTGGGTTTGGGATGCACAGTATTTTGACTGTGTATCTGTCGCTGTGGTAGAGGGATCCATGAGGAAAGCGTTTGGATTGCTTTTGTGGGGTTATTTGTACCAAGCGGCGGGATGTATCTTCAGGAACTGTGTGTATGAAGTCACCTGACACCTTCTCACCTTTTCTCCCAGGAGTTCCGGTGCTCCCTAAACTGTGATCGTGTGTGTCTGTGTGTGTTTGCCAGCACGCAGAGGCTGCGAGTCTGGCAGTGCGTATATTCCGTGCAGATGGTCTGCTTGACTAGTAGTGTTTACAGATAGGAGTCCAGTGCCTAGGAGAGTGAATAGTACACACGCGTAAGGCGTGTGCTCAGGCGTAGATACCCGTGTGCGTGTGTTTTAATGCAAGGCCTCAGAGACACTGGAACTCCATAAGGAATCTTTCTTTCCATGACTTTGGATTTGATTCTCTGGTCTCTATGACCTTTCCCCTCCGAGCCTTTCTAAGAAAAACAGGACGGTGGCATCTGGGTGGCTCCGTCGGTTGAGTGTCTGAGTCTTCATCTCGGCTCGGGTCACGATCCCAGAGTTTTGGGATCGAGCCCAGCCTCGGGCTCCGTGCTGAGCGTGGAGCCTCCTGAAGATTCTCTCTCCCCGCCCCTCTCTGCCCTCCCTCTCTCTCCCAAATAAATAAATACATAAATAAAAAGAAAATGGGATGAACCACCCCTCCAACTTGATGGAAGGGGAATTTGAGTTAGAGAGAGGTTACAGTAGCCCGTCTCACGGGCAGAACTGGGCCCAAGCATATGAAAAATGCAGCCAGAGGCACACTGGTCAGTCAGAGCCCTTGTGTCCATTCCCTGAAGGGATTTATTGGCCAGAGGCTCCTAGTGAGTCACACAAGGTGTGTGCTTCCGAATGTGGGCTGTGCGGGTGTGTGGCAGAGATGTGTTGGCGTCCGTGTGTGTGGGAGGGACAGGTGTGTGTATCATGGGGGGCGTGTTGGATGTGTTTGGGGTGAATGTTCGCGTTAGAGCATGGGGGGTGTGTTGGAGCTGGGAGATGGCTGTGTATCTGACCCATTGTGTGTGTGTGTGTGTGCGCGCGCATGGGGTAGCTGTTGTGGTTTGTGATCGTGGTGGTGCTTTGTCTGTGTTCCTTGCACCTAATATAGTGCCAGGCACTTAGTGGGTGTTTGATAAAAATTTGTGGAATGAATTAAGAGACATTAATAAGCATTTGAGAGAATCAAGTCTTGGGTGAGGCTGTATGTGTATATGAAAATCTGTCCGCCGATATTTTCAGATATATGTTGGGGGTTGGCACGGGGTTGTACGCACTGATTGTGTCTGGAGATGACAGGTCCAGTGACAGCCCTACTGATTGGCCTTCCTCTCCCCACCCTGTGACCTCATTCCCTCTCCTTACATTTGTTCCTATTTCCTGGGCAGCTTTTGCGATATCCTGTGCTCATTAGACTTCTTCTAGAACATTCTCATCTGGCCAGGATGAGAATTCCATCTCATTTCCCATTCCAGGAAAGGAATGCACTCCCACCCTTGGGTTTTGGGGTTGAGGATGAAGACTTTGAGGGGAATATCTCCTCATCTCTGAGATAGATCTCAGGGCCAGGGTCCCCACGTTTCCCCAGAAGTTCCAGTTATTTCATTATTAAAACATTTTTTTAATGTTTATTTATTTCTGAGAGAGACGGAGACAACACAAGCAGGAGGGCGCAGAGAGAGAGGGAGACACAGAATCCGAAGCAGGCTCCAGGCTCTGAGCTGTCAGCACAGAGCCTGATGCAGGGCTCGAACCCATGACCTGCGAGATCATGACCTGAATTGAAGTTGGACGCTTAATCGACTGAGCCACCCAGGTGACCTCCAGTCATTTCATCATTATCTGCTTTGAGTGATTCTCAACTTTTTTGAGATTGTAGGCGTTTTTAAAAAAAGTTTATTTATTTTGAGAGAGAGAGAGAACATATGCGTGCATGCAGGGGGTGGAGCAAAGAGAGAGGAGAAACAGAATCCCAAGTAGGGTCTGTGCTGTCAGTGCAGAGCCTGATGTGGGGCTCGAACCCACGAACCGTGAGATCATAACCTGGGCCGAAACCAAGAGTCTGATGCTTAACTGACCGAGCCACCCAGGCCCCCCAAGATCGTGGGCATTTTTAAAGGTCAGTCATTCGCAATACCCTTTCCAAATAGTAGTTATTTTTGTATCCGTTTGCTGTGAGACTAGATGGCTCAAAGCTACTATGAATTCAGGAAAGCTTTTAGATGACTTTGATGTTATGTTTGCCATTGTGGTTAATCAAATATACCTTAGAAAAAATGTTTTAGCTTTATATGCAAGACATATCAACCTGCCTTCAGTACTTGGTGTGCATATGGATCTGTGGGTCCTTTGGAATCCCCCGCTGCCTTCCTGGGTCTGGGCTTACCCATTGATTGAGAACTTCCCTGTTAGGATATCTGTTTTTTGTTTTGTTTTGTTTTGTTTTTTATAGTTTATTTATTTCTTTTTGAGAGAGACAGAGACAGCGTGAGCAGAGCAGAGGAGGAGCAGAGAGAGAGAGAGAGAGGGAGAGAGAGAATCCCTAGCAGGCTCGCACTGTCAGCACAGAGCCCTCGGCAGGGCTCGAGCTCACAGAAGCGAGATCTTGACCTGAGCCGAAACCAAGAGTCAGACGCTTAACCGACTGAGCCACCCAGGGGCCCCTCATGTGCGTGTTTCCTAAGTTTGTTGGTGGTTCAATTCAACAAGTAGTTATTGAGGCCTCCTTCGTGACGGGCCATGTATTGAGGGCTGAAGGGGAGCCAGAAATGAATAAGACACTGCTCTGGGAGTTGACTGTTTAATTGGGGAAACAGATTAAAAAAAAAGCAGTCCAGTCTGTGGTTAAGAGCACAGATTCTGCAGCCAGACTGCCTGGGCAGTGACCTTGGACTTCAGCTCTCTCCACCCTGGTTTCCTTTTCTGGAAAATGGGGGTAATAACAGTACCTACCTTACAGAGTTGTTATGGGAACTAAATCAGCTAATTCACGTAAAATGCTTAGAATAGCGTCTGGCTCATAGAAGGTGCTCAATAAACAACGGCAAAAGAACAACACAAAATTGTGTGGTACGTGCCCAAAGAGATGCAGCTAGGCAGTGCAGCTTAGTGATTAAACCCCAGACTCCTGAGGCTCAGAAGGGGGTTTAAATCTGACTGCTGCCCTCACTGGGCCCGTGACAGCAGGTGGGTGCCTCACGTGCGGACTAATTTGTCCTTGTGTGTAAGTGGGGCTAAGCGTGCTTGTCTCACAGGTCTGTTGTAGAAGTTAAAGGAATACCTGATACACGACTAGAAGGTACTACTATCACAAGCAGAGTGCCCTTGGGGTTTTTAGGAAGGGGATAGTTTACAAGTTGGAGGGTGGTGATCAGTAATAAGACGCGTGCTATTGAAGACTGACCTTGAACACGGATGAAGAAGGTTGGGTTGAGGAGGCCCCCATGTGCAGGCCCTGGCAAGAACTAAGGTGTGGAAGGGAGGGATGTGTACATCATGGCCATTGAGGGGCGCCAAGAATATAAGGCAAATAGTGGAGTCGAAAGCAGGGGGATCAGGGACACCTGGGTGGCTCAGGTGGTTAAGCGTCCGACTCTTGATTTCAGCTGAGCTCATGATCTCACGGTTCGTGAGTTCGAGCCTGCATCTGACTGTCAGTGCAGAGCCTTCTTGGGATTCTCTCTCTCCCCTCTCTGCCCCTACCCCGTTGCCCTCTCTCTCAAAATAAATAAGCTTTAAGTAAAATAAAATAAAATAAATAAAATAAAATAAAATAAAATAAATAACATAAAATAAAGCGGGAGAAGTAGGTTGAAGCCAGGTCTTGGAGTTTTGACTTAAATCATTCAACCAACATTTACTGGAGGCTGTGTACGGGGTATCGGCAAATGAAGCCACAAAAGAATTTTGAGCAGATAGAGGAATCAGCAGAGCTCTATATCAGAAGCTGGGAGTGTGGTGTAGAAGGATTTTGGGGGGCAGAGTTAGGCAGTGGAGAAATCGGTCGGGAGATAGAAAAAGATAGTTGGGAGAGACTGGGTGGTCGAAAGAGATCTTGAGGCCCTGGACCTAGCTTGTCTTGGGGAATGGCGAGGGGGGGTGGCGGTACTTGGGAGCTGTCGCTGGAATCTTTAGGACTCTGCCTCTTGCGGGGCAGGGAGGAATCAGAGGTGATGAGGTTTCAGGTTTGCTGCGGTGGAAGGAGGTAGAGGGGTGAAAGGAAAGGGGAAGCTGGGCGGGGAGCAGCGTTGCGCCACAGATCATGCACGTGTTGAGCTGCATTGCCCCGCAGTGTTCTTAGACGGAGGCATCCAGGCTGCCGGAAATGTGGAGACCAGAGCTTTGAGCCAGAGGCAGGGCTGCTGAGGGAGACCCTGGCACCACGGGCGTGTGTGGAGAGAGAGAGTATTTGAAGCTCTGGAATCAGAGGAGGTGGCCAAGGAGAAGGTGACGAGACTTCAGAGGAGCCCACAGTTGGGAGGTGGAGGGAGAGGAGTGGCCGCAGACACAGCCAAAGAGCAGTTGGAACAAAAAGAGACCGAATCACACAGTCAAGGGGGCAGAGCCTGGGGCCTCACAGCTGGTGAGCGTTTGCTAGGTGTCTGGAATGCCTTAGGTCATTTTCACTCCTCGTGGCCACCGCCTGCGATATAAAAACCGGAATCTGAATCCTGCTGCCCCCCACCTTTGTCCATTCTGCCTCCAAAGACTCAGCGGGTGAGCTGTGTCCGTGAATTACTTGCCTTTGGTTTATTGGGGTATTTAGCGACCGTGTTTCATCAGAAACCAGCAACCCCCCAAATTCTTCAGGTCACAGCTCCTCCCGTAAGCCAGGATGTGATGAGGGCGTTACTGTATTTGTCAGCCAGCTGTCCCCGCACTGAGAAATCGATCGGTAACATGTCAGTCTCCCGGAGCCCTGGGGGAGGAACTCACCCTGGGAAGTGGAGCGTTATCCCACTTAAAATACACAACTCACCAACAACGAAAGAGCATCCCGGATGGAAATCTTTCGGAGATATACGTTGCACACCCCTCTGCCTCACTAAGCATAATATTTGGAGAGTGATTTCACCTTTTCCGGATGACTCAGGGTGTCGTGATTCCCCTCAGGTGTTGCATCGCACTGTCACACAGTGGTTCGTTCCTTCGTTGAGGTTTGTCCCTGCCTGAAATGATGCCTGGCTGCTGTACTTTGGATTTCTTATATTAGCTCTTGCTGATTTTTCCACCTCCGCCCTTACGAGGAGTTGTCAAGGAGCAGCCCACAACCATCTCTCTCCCTCTCTCTCTCTCTGTCTCTTTCTCTCTCTCTCCTCTCTGTCTCTCCGTTTGCGAACTTGGAAAATCAGTATTCCCAAGCGTGTTAGGCTTGTGTGTCACCACCAGTAAGTGGATTCTGGGTAAGGTCCGAGAGGCTCTCCTGTGCGAAAATAACATTCTTTCAGGCATCACTGTGAAGGATGTTCGTTTCGGCCGCTCAGAACTTTTTCTTTTCGTTTGTTCCAGTCTTCATCACTGTCCTTGATTATGAACCTGCTGGGATCTCGAGTTCGTGTTAGGCAATACCACGCATGCCCTCTGGTGGGGCGGGTAAGCCCCCTGTGTGTGAAAGGTGACTACTTGAGGTCACGTGTTGTGGGATCACCTCTGATACCCAGGGTCCTGACAGTGTCTGCTGTAGAGACGGCTCCAGGCTCGAGAGAGTAGTGCAGGGAGTGACTGGCGTAAGAGCCCAGAGAGAAGACACATACTCACAAGGAAAGCCTCCAATGGCAGAGTGGCTGAGAGCGAGGGCTGCCCCGGGGGTTGAATCTGGCTTTGCTACTTGCTGTGTGTGTCAGCACGGACCATTTACTTAATCACATTGTTCTTCAATGTCCTACTCTGTAAAATGGAGGCTATAATGTTGCTGTAAGGACTAAATGAGTTATACGGAAATCCTTTACAACGCGCCAGGCACGATCATTCTAAATGATCGATAAGTGTTACCGTGATTATTAACCCTGGTGGTCAGAGAAGGCTGCAAGGAGGAGGCGGGACTTGGCGAGATCTTGAAGGCGGACTGAGTGAGATTTGTGGAGGTGGAAAGGATAGGGCAAGGGCTTTCTCTCCAGGTGAACAGCCTGAATGAGGAGTCTAGGAGATGAGTCGTGGGGCAGGGTGGGTCGGGGCGGATGAGGAGACCAGGATTGCTGTGCTTCGAGGGAGTTAAGATCAGAAACTGTAGATTAAAGTTGGCATCTAAAAAGTCTTGACTTCCAGCCAAGGATGTGGCCCATTGGAAGTATTTGTTTTTTAATTTTCTTTAACCTTTATTTATTTTTGAAAGACAGAGAGACAGAGCATGAGTGGGGGGGGAACAGAGAAAGAGGGAAACACAGAATCCGAAACAGGCTCCAGGCTCCGAGCTGTCAGCACAGAGCCCGACGCAGGGCTCGAACCCACGAACCGTAAGATCATGACCTGAGCTGGAGTCGGACGCTCAACCAGCTGAGCCACCCAGGCGCCCCCTGCCCCCCATTGGCAGTATGAAAGCCAGACAGATGTGGGTTCAGATTTTGGGTCTGTTCCTCACCAGCAGTGTGCCTACTGGGCAAGTTTCTTCCACCTTCTAAGCTTCAGTTTCCCCAATCTCTACAAGAGTAGAAACAGTGTGCCCTGCTGAGGTGGTGACGGTGAGGAAGCGAAACAATGCATGGAAAGAGCCAGGAACACTTGAAGTACTCGGTATGTGAGAAGTGTTTTTGGTTATTCATTCAACAAACATAGGCATGCCTTTTTCTGAGCCAGGAACTGTGCACACAGCTGGAGGTAGAGATGAATGAGACGTTGTCCTTGCTCTTGGATGTTACACAGTCCAGTCAGGAAGCAGACATGGAAACGCGATCGCAATGGAGCTACAATAAGTGAAATGATAACACAATGTGCATATTGAAAGCTGGCACAAAGGCGGGGTGGCCAGGGGTGCCTGGGGGGCTCAGTCGGTTAAGCGTCTGACTCTTGGTTTTGGCTCAGGTCGTGATCTCACAGTTCGTGTGTTGGAGCCCCGCATCCTGCTCCCCGCCCCCCCCCCCCCCCCCCCCCCCGCCCCGCCACCAGAGCAGAGCCTGCTTGGAATTCTCTTTCTCCTCTCTGCCCCTCCCCCCCACCTCCCACTCCCCCTCTTTGTGTGCACTCTCTCTCTCTCTCTCTCTCTCTCTCTCCACGTAAATCAACTTAAAAAAATTTTTTAAAAGGGGCGCCTGGGTGGCTCAGTCAGTGAAGCATCCAACTTCAGCTCAGGTCATGATCTTGGGGTTTGTGGGTTCAAGCCCCACCTCGGGCTCTCCGCTGTCAGCATGGAGCTGGCTTTAGATTCTCTGCCCCTCCTCCGCTCACACGCTCTTCCTCTCTCTCTGTCTCAAAAATAAATATTTAAAAAAATTGAGAAGAGGGTGGCAAAAAAAAAAAAAAAAAAAAAAAAAAAAAGAGGCGTGGCTAGCCTTGACTGGGAGGTCAGTTGGGACCAGAAACAGAGGTGTAACTGACCTGGTCTTAGAGCAAGAGTTGGCTTTCTCAGGCAGCTGAGGGTGACGGGAGTCGGCATAGAGAATGGCGTTTGAAGCCGAGGGAACGGTACGTGCAGAAATGTGGCACATTAGGGAAATGGACAGCCGTGGGTGGGGCTGGAGCCCGGACTGCTGCAGGAAAGGAGGTGGGAGGGAGGCATGGCTCACCTTTGCATGTACTTTCCTGAGAACACTGGACTGTACCCTGGAGGCATTAGGAAGCCTTGGAGGTTTTTTTATTTTTTATGTTTTTTAATGTTTATTTATTTTTGAGAGGGGGTGAAGAGAGAGAGAGAGAGAGAGAGAGAGACACCAACGGGAGAGGGGCGGAGAGAGGGGGAGACACAGAATCGGAAGCAGGCTCCGACAGCACAGAGCCCGACGCGGGGCTCGCACTCACAGGCGGTGAGATCATGACCTGAGCCGAAGTCAGACACTTCACCGACTGAGCCACCCAGGCGCCCCAGCCTTGGAGGGTTTTAAGCAGGGTTGTGACTTGGTTGGACCACTGTGGTTTGCAGACTATGAATTGTAGGGGAAAAGACTGGCTGTAGGGGGAGATCATTTAAGAGGCTTGTTAATGTTCCGAGGGGAGGCTCTGAGGGGGGGTCTGGACTTGGGGGTGTAGGGGGATGGAGGGATGAAAAACACTTCTAAGGTTTTAGAAGGTGGAAGTGACAGGACCGGGCGATTGGTATGACAAAAGGGCAAGGCTGATTTCTGGGTGCCTACCTTGATCAGGGAGACCAACCAGGGGGAAGCTCCGTTGCAGGAAACCAGGGGTGAAGGGTGAGGGCGTGGGCTATGATGACCTAGGAGCGCAGTGATCAAAGTCAAAGGTGATTTTGTGCTGCGGGGCGCGCTTCCCTTTCTGCTCACAGGAGTAGGTACTACACCAAGCTCCTGAGATCGCTGTGGGGCTGATGTGTGAGATGCATGTTGAGGGTCATGGGCACTTGGGCACTTAGCTAACTAACGGCGTCTCGAGCCTGGCAGAGCGGGGGGCACATGCTGGGTGCTCAAGGAGTGTTGGCTGAAGGCAGTGCCTTTGCCAGATGCAGGGGAATGGGCACTTTGTGGCGGGGGTGGAGACAGGCATGGCTTTGGCGCTTGGAGGTCGGGGAGCTGTCTGAGTAACCTCTGAGCAGACAGATGGGGACGCCGATCTGGCATCCAGGGAAGAAGCCCAATCTGCAAACACAGGTTTGGGAGTCCTTAAGCCACGGAAGCGAGCTCTGGCCAAGGAGGGCAGGGGGCAGGGAGGAGCATGGAGGGCGCAGGACTGAGCCTGGAGGGGTCCGTGATGGCAGGCAAGGGACACAGGTGAATCAGCAGATAGCAAAGAGCAGCAGAGCTGGAGAGGTCAATGGGTCTCTCGGAAGCCAGGAGAGGGAAGACATGGGCAGCCAGCAGGCCAAGCTTGGTCACCGCACCTTCCGGAGCCTGGCACGACGACCCACGTTTGCGGCAGGTGGGAATACTCTTTGAAATACCAGCCATGTTGGAGTATCTCGAAATCACCGGGCCTCCTTGTTTGTACGGGTGCTGGGGAGACACTGGCACTGACTGACCAGGGCCTTAACCCACGGGTTCCAAGGGGATCCAGGGGTTCTCCCGGCGGCCCCTCTCTAGCCCAGCATCACCCCCTGCCATAAATGCGACGTGTTGCAGTTTATTTAAGAAAATCGTGGTATACACAGCCATTGGGGGATGCCGCTGGCAGGTAAAAAAAGAAGGTCTGTGTCTGTGACCCACGTAGATACGTAAAGGCGCATGTGTGTGTGGGGGTTTAGCAGATGGAGAGAGGTGGGTCGACAGACAGAAAAAGAGACAGCTGTGCTCATCACCGGGCATGAGTCTTTAGCCAGCGGAGGAGTGTGGGGTGCAGTGGTGGTGCATGCATCTAATATTAGGTATTAGATCACTGTGTGGGTATTGATTCTGCGTTCAGCCTGTGTGTGTATATTATGGAGGGGGTAGAAGGTCTGATAATCGACAGTGTGTGTGTGTTTCTGGAGTATGGCTAACCCCCTAAGAACGAATGAGCAAATAACACAAAATGATGTCGGAGGGAGGAGACCGTGTGCGCACGCGGGCGTGGGTGTGCACCGAACGGCTGTTGGTGTGTTTGCGTGCGTGTCTTGGGGCCTACATGCATGTGTGCACGTGTGTGTTTCCCTGCTGGGTCTGTATTTTTTCATTAAAAAATGTTTATTTTATTATTATTATTTTTTAGTGTTTATTTATTATTGAGAGACAGAGCATGAGCAGGGGAGGGACAGAGAGAGGGGGAGACGCAGAATCCGAAGCAGGCTCCAGGCTCCGAGCCGTCAGCACAGAGCCCGACGCGGGGCTCGAACTCAGGAACCGCGAGATCATGACCTGAGCCGAAGTCGGAGCTCAACCGACTGAGCCCCCCAGGCGCCCCTGGGTCTGTATATTCGTAGGTTGTGCAGATTCTCTTCCCACCTGCGGCTTCAGTAGGTGGGCCCTGAGAAATGTCTGGAGACGGGCTGGGGGGGGGGCACAGCCCCCCACAGAGCAGGCCAGAGCCCCGCCTACTCGAGGAGTTGCAGCCTAATTGAAGCAACTGCATCTCCCCTCTCCCCCTTCTACCCTCTCTTGACCCATTTGGTGCACTTCAGGGCCAGGCCCAGGCGGACCCCTAATAAGGTGCGACGTAACTTAGGGATGGGCCCGCTGCAATGGGACCCCGTCCCACCCCTGAAGTGGCCCATCCAGCCCTGGGGGGCACTTCACTTCACCCAGCTGTTTTTCCTAGAATCACAGAACCCGAGCCACAGGGGCCGCAGAAACGATGTGGTCCATGTCTGTCATGTTTACGGAAGAGGGACCGGTAGTAGCTCAGGGAGGTTAAGTGACTGGAGTCACACAGCCCTTGGAGGCCAAACTGTGTTTTGTGACTGCGTGTGGGTGACTGTTCTCCCCGGGTGGGTGGCGGGGTGGTGGTTGGGTCTGGGTGTGCAAAGGCCTCGAGGGTGAGTTGCGTGAGAGATTATATGCGTCTCTGGATCGCTAAGTACCTATGTGTGTCAGTGTGTCACTGAGTGTGCGCGTGTCCCCATCTGTCTCTGAGCCACAGTGGAAGGCAGGGGAGGAGCTGTGCCTGGGAGAGTCAAGACTGCCTGACTGCTGCGCCTGGTTCTGCCTCTGATTCTCCATGTGACCTTGAGCCCTCATTTCCCTGCCCCGGGCCTCAGTTTCCGGAAATGCACCATGAGACGTGGGTCCTCCTGGACCGTGTGACCCTGTGTGTGAGGCACTGACTCAGGGAACAGCTCTGTCTCTATGTTGTCCCTAGCAGAGCCTTCCGGCGTGGGTGACTTGTGTCAGGGCCTCAGGGAGGGACGGCGGGGCACCGGGACCTTGAACTCATCCCTCCCCTTGAGACCCCGTCCTCGGCACCCTCACTAACTAGCCTTCCCTTTTTCTCTCTCTCTCTGCCTCACCCTTTCCTGACCCTCGCTGACTTACAGAGGAGCACCCCATGGAAGGTGAGTGATGCTTTCTGGTCACTGGGGTGGCGGATCGATCCCCGTGCGGGCTTGTGCCAGGCTGTGTCGTTGGCCACCTGTGGGCTCCCTCTCCTGCCCATGGTTGGGGCCCCTTGGGGAAGGGTGTCTGGGTGTCCTCTCGGCTCCCTCAGCCCCGCCCCTTGCCTGTTCCCTCTTTATTGCTTTGCTGGGGAAAACTGCCGGGCAGAGGGCAGGCCCTTGCACTCCCAGTCTTCGGGGCCAGGCTGCGACTGGCGACTCTTCTTAGGGAGGAGACTGGAGTGAGGGTGAGGGGAGGGGACTGGAGGAGTGAGAAGTGAGTGAGGGGGCACCCTTTTGCCCAACCCCGCTGAGGAGGCTTAAGAGGGCCATGCAGCGGGGGGGGCCGGGGGGGGGCAGTGCTCACGTACAGTCTGCTCTGGGCTCTGAAGAATGCAGGCAGGGGCGGGGGCCCGGGTCCCCGGGGCAGCAGGTGTAGGTGGGTGGCAGCTTCTCTGCCCTGATTGACACTGGGGCAGGCCCCTGGCCCCTGGCCCCTGCCCCACGGGGCCGGTAGGTAGGGGCGGTCTGCTTCTTCCTTCAGCCCAGGCCGAGGGCAAGGGCAAGGGCAAGGGCCGGAGTGTGCCTCTCTTCGGAGTCCCTCTGTCCATTCTTTCCCTGTCTTTTGTTTTGCCTTCTCTCTCTCTCTCTCTCTCTGGTTTCTATATTTACTTTTCTTTTTCACTAGGGCTCTGTCCCTGGACCTCTTTCTTTGGCTCTGCCGGTCCCCAGGCTCTCTCTGGGCTCCTGTCATTCTCTGAACCTTCCCCTCTTGCTGTGGTTTTCCCTGGCCCTTTCCCGCCTCGGGGGTGGACTAGATCAGCGAGAGGGGAAGATCACGTGGGATGGGGGGCAGGGGCGCGGGGGCGCCCACATGGCCACCGTAGAGAGGGCAGGTGGCAAGGTGTCCCATGCGCGTTTCCTGGAGAAGCAAGAAGCAAGTGGCAGGTGGGAGGGATGCAGCAGCTCTAGGCTGAGAGCTCCCTGGGCCTGGGCTCTGGTGTGGGAGGAGCAGGGGGAGCACCCAGGATGCAGGAGTCCTGGGCAAGAAAGAAGGGAAGTACTTTGGGCTTGAGTGTGGGCTGGAACCCCTTTTTCCTTGTGGGGTCCGCGGTTCGGCTTGTCTCTTACTGATAGATGCCTCTTCTCCTTGGAAGTCTTCAGTTTCCCTGGTCCCGGTAGGCAGGCACCCATCTGTGTGTATGTGTGTGTGTGTGTGTGTGTGTGTGTGAGAGAGAGAGTGCATGTGTGAGAGACAGTGTGTGTGTATCTGCATGCACATGTGAGTGAGAGTGTATCTGTGTGCATTGTGAGTGTGGATGTGTGTGAACATGTGTGTATACATGTGTGAGAGTGTATATGTGTCATATGTATGAGAGAATGTATGTGTATGTGTGTGCAGGTGTGTGTGTGTGAGAGTGTGTATATGTGTCACGTGTGTGAGAGTGTATGTGTGTGCAGGTGCGTGAGAGTGTGTGTATATGTGTCGTGTGTGAGGGAGTGTGTATGTATACAGGTGCCTGTATGAGTGTGTGTGTGTGCACATGCGTGTGTGAGAGAGTGTGTATGTGTGTGGGTGCATGTGTGAATGTGTATATGTGTCACATGTGTGAATATGTGTGTGCAGGTGTGTGAGAGTGTGTGTATATGTGTCACATGCGTGAGAGTGTGTGTGCAGGTGCATGCGTGAGAGTGTGTATGTGTGCCACATGTGTGAAAGTGTATGCATATGTGTGTGCATGTGTGTCACATGTGTATGTGTGTAGGTGCGCGTGAGAGTGTATCTGTGCACATGCATGTGTGCAGGTGCGTATGAGAATGTGTGTACATGTGTGCACATGTATGAGGGAGTGTATGTGTACAGGTGCATGTATGAGAGTGTGTATGTGTGCACGTGCGTGTGTGAGAGTGTGTCATATGTGTGAGTGTGTATGTGTGTGCGTGCAGATGCATATGTGTGTCACGTGTGAGCGTGTATGTGCCATGTATGAGAGTGTATGCGTGCGTGTATGCACGTGTGTGTTACGTGTGTGTGTGTGCAGGTGCATGTGAGAGTGTATCTGTGCACATGTGTGTGAGAGAATGTGTACATGTGTGCACATGTGAGTGTGTGTGCACGTGTGAGAGAGTGTGTGTGCAGGTGCATGTGTCATGTGTGTGTATGTGTGTAGGTGCGTGTGTCAGTGTGTATGTGCCATGTGTGAGAGTGCATGCATGCGTGTGTGCACGTGTGTGTCGCGTGTGTATGTGTGTGCAGGTGCGTGTGAGAGAGTGTATCTGCACATGTGTGTGCAGGTGCGTGTGAGAATGTGTACATGTGTGCACATGTGAGTGTATGTGTGTACACGTGTGAGAGTGTGTCACATGTGTGAGAGAGTGTGTGTGTGTGCAGGTGCATGTGTGTGTGTGCCACGTGTGTGAGAATGTAGTATGTGGGTGTGCGTGTGTGAGAGTGTGCATCACGTGTGTGCGCAGGTGCGTGTGAGTGTATCTGTATGTGCTTGTATGAGTATATACAGGTGCGTGTGTGAGAATGTATGTACATGTGTGCACATGTGCGAGGGAGTGTGTATGTGTGCAAGTGCATGTATGAGAGTGTATGTGTGCATGTGCATGTGTGAGAATGTGTGCATGTGTATGTGTGTGCAGGTGCGTATGTGTGAGTGTGTACGTGTGCCACGTGTGTGTGTGCATGTGCGTATGTGTGAGTGTATGTGTGCCAAGTGTGTGTGTGTGCAGGTGCATGTGTGAGAGTGTATCTGTGCACGTGCATGTGTGAGTGTGTGTGCAGGTGCATGGGCGAGAATGTGTGTACAGGTGTGCATTGGGTGAGGGAGTGTGTATGTGTGCAGGTGCATGTATGAGAGAGTGCATGTGTGTGCGTGTGCAAGTGTGTGCACGTGCGTGTGAGAGTGTGTGTACGCACACGTGCTCATAGGACTCTCCTGCTCTGTTGTGCCCGCATGCCCCCGTGCACGTCTGTGCATACGTGCTTGGGCACATGTGCCCGAGTGTGTGTGGAGGTGTGCGCGCCTGTGTCATCGTGGCCCACGTCTCTGTGTGCCTCTGTAGGAGAGTCTGCATCTGCGTCCGCATCTCTGTGTCAGTGTTTATTTACCTCTGTGCGTGAGACAGAGAGAGTCTGTGTGTCTGGGTGGACGCAGCCTTCTGAGGGCTGGAGATAAGATTCAGTGCTGATGTGACTTTTACTTGCTCTTGATGTCATGTCTCCTCTGGAACAAAGGGAGAGAGGAGGGAGGAAGGGGAGGCGGGGGGCGAGCCTGAAGGGAGAGGCTTGTGGGGAGGAAGAAGGGGGCAGAGAGATGGGAGGAAGGAGGAGGTAAGTAGAGGCAGGAAGAGGAAGCGGGAGCGGACGGAGGGGCAGAAAGGAGAGAACTGGGGAGGGGAAAACAACCAGGCCATGGAAGAAAGCAGGAGGGCTGCTGGGGAGAGGTGACGGAGCCAGGAGGGGACAGAAAAGGGAATGGTTCTCTTCCAAGCATGCAGGACCAACAGGGACAAGAAGGGAAGCTGGGTTTCGGGGACGGGTGGGGAACGAGACCCTTTGGACACCGCTGAGCCGTATCTTGGGAGCAGCATGGTGGCCTGCTGGTTTGGAGGTGCACAGCACGTGCCCACACGCGCGCATGCACGCGTGTGTGTACACCTGGAGGTGTGGTGCATCTGTGTGTCTCTCTGTGACGTGTCTGCTTGTGTGTCTCTCGATCTTGTCCCCTGTAACCCTCTTCCTGCTGGTCCTCTTGGGCTTCTGGTAGGAGAGTAAGGAGGAGACTGAGTGGGGAGGTGTGGTTTTGGGGGCGGGGCTGGGACCTCCTCTGTGGCACAGTGCTCTGGATGTTGCAGTTCAGATCTTGGGGTCCCCCGTGGCTTCACCCTCTTTTCCCGACCCCCAGCGCTGTGCCTCGGGCCTAGCTTTCTCCTAGGAACCCAGTCACAGGGCTGGGGCTGCTCCCCAGCCCCTGACAGCAGCTCCTTTTGGGGAGCCTGGCTGCCCCTCCTCCTTTCTCCCCAGCCTCCTGTAGCGGGGAGAGAGGACGCAGAAGCAGCCAGATAAAGTGCCCTAGGAAAGGACCCTTGGTAATGCCATCCGTCACTGCCAGCCTCTTCTCCAGGGGTGGGAGGAGGGGCTGACGCCACAGGTGGATGTGGGGAGGGGCTTACCCAGGCGGGGTGGGCAGGAGGAAGGAGCAGGGATTTCAGGCCTGGGGGACTGAGGGCGGGTCCAAGGGAGTGACAGTAGGCGTCAGGGAGAGCACCCTCAGGCCGGGCTGGGCTGAGCCGTGGGGAGCCCGGGCAGGGAACCGGCCTCCCCTTCACCAACATGGCTGGTGCTGTCACGCCTGAGGGAGCTGAGCAGCTGGTTGCCGTGGTGACAGAGGGAGAGTGCTGCATGCTAATGAGGCTGCCTAGGAGCTGGGCAGTGGAAGGGTCTGCCAGGGGAGAGATGTGGCTCCCTCCCCACCCCCTCCCTGCCCCCTATGAGCAGTAGCACAGGCCCGCGGGGGACAGAGGGCCAGTCATAGGGCACCCAGCTCCCGCGCCTCGATTTCCAAGGATGGGAGCCTGCAGGCAAGGTTATTTCTGCCAGGAAGAGCTGGCTGAAGGTTTAAGGCTCTGGGTGTCGCTCCTGGATTTATGGGTAGACGCGGGTAGATCTTGGGGAAAGTTTGTGGCGGGGGAGGGGGGCATTCAGAGCAAGGAGTACGACTGAGTCCAAATGCTTGGTCCTTCCCTTCCGCAGCTGCGGCCCCTCCCCCCACTGGCCTAGCCGCAGAGGTGGGGAGGGACCCCGGCCTTTCCCCCAAGAGAGGAGAAGGGGGCACTGTGAGCCTCTGCCCACGTCTTCTGCAGGGCCAGGCCTTTGACCACTGGCCACCCCCTTCCCAACCTCCTGGCTGCCTTTCCTCTTGGAGCAGAGACATCCTGGGCTCAGCTTCATCTCAGAGGAACCTGGAGTTCTCTACCTCGATCATACCACCCGGGCCTGGCCTTTTGTCCCTAGGGCCACCATTGCACAGCACTGGGATGGTTTTCAAGGGCTGTTCCTCCCCCACCCTTGTGGCTAGATACCTGGGATGCAGGGTGGCGGGGAGGGGGTTCCTCAGCTTTGCTGTGGGACCTGGTGCTTCCAACCTCGCTGGCACAGGGCTTTCCGTGGCCGGTGTTCTCTGGGGCCTAGGGTGCTGGTCCAATGGGCCAGAGTCTTTCCCCCTAAGGTTTAGGAAGGCCCAGATCAGGGCTAGACCAGGCTTTTTCAAAGGGCCGAGGTAACCCTGGAAAAAAACCCCAGCCCGTCTTGCCCTCGGTCTTGAATATAGGGCTTCTGTTTTCCATTTTCAAAATTCAGCTTTTGGCTCATCTCAGAGGGGCCCGGGCCAGAGAAAGGGGGTCCGTAGAGTCAACTTGACCTCTCAGAGAGCTGGACCTCCTGCCCGTGGGCCTCGCCTGGCCTCTTTGGTTCTTGCTGTCCCAGAGTGCTGGCCCTAGTCTCCTGGTCCTCCTTATGGAAGGATCTGAGCTCCCCATCTTTACTTCAACGTCTCCCTTTCTCCTATCTGCTTCTGCTCCAACTCTGTCCTCCCCAGCCGAGCCCCGCTTTCCTCGTAGAATCCAGGAACACAGCAATCCATATGGAGATTTTTGGGGGGGGGGCAGCTGGGAGTTCTGGACCTGGACAGATGCCTTTCCAAAGCCCCTTTGGGGGGAGATTCCTCCTAGGCCCAGGCTCCACACACCCCAGCCCACTTTCTCTGCCAGGCTCACAGGGGTAAGGGCATGGGGTGGGGGTGGGGTTGGAGGTCCTCCTTGCCCACTTAATCCCACGCTAACAGGACACTCTCTCTCTCTCCAGGTGGCTTTGATTTTTGTGTCGTGTTTTCTTTTCTCCTCCATCCGAATCGTTTTTTCTCGTTGACTGTTTTTTTTTCTCTCCGCCTCCCGGAAGAAAAAAAAAAAAGAAAAAAAGAAAAAGGAAAAAGCAACCCTCCCAGCCTCATGCTTCTCCTCCTTTTCCTTTTTTTTTTTTCCGGCAAGAAGAAAAAAAAGAAACCAAATCTCCTCTCCCCCCCTTGCAGTGACTCCCTGCCTGGACCCCCCCCACCCCCTCCGGTTCTGTCTGTACCCCATCACCCTCTCTGGTGCCCCCTTCTCTCTCTCTCTCTCTCTCTCTCTCTCTCCCCCCCGCCCCTCGTGCCCTCCACCCTCTGTTTCCGGCATCGGGCCCCTCTCCTCAGCTTCCGGGCTGAGGGCTTTCCCCCGATGTCTGTCACAAGTTAAAAAGGGTTTTTAAATTGTGGCAGCAAAAGCTTTTTTCTCCCCTCTCTCTGGCTGATTTTGATGACTTGTGTTTTCTTTGTTTCTTTCCCCTCTTCTTTCTTTCTTCTTCTTCTTCTTCTTCTTCTTCTTCTTCTTTTTTTTTTTTTCCTTTCTTTCTTTCTCTCCTTCCCCTTTCCAAGGTCCGGCTCACCTGACGTTAAACAGCGAAGGTATGGTTTGAAGTTCTGGTTTGGATTGGATTGGATTGGATTGCCCTCAACCTGCGCCTGGATTTTCTGTTCCTCCCCCTGTTCTCCTTCCCCGGCCTCCACCTGTCCTGCCTCCTTCCTGCCTTTCCTACCTGCTTCCTCTGTCACGTCTTTATGTTATGTTCCCCCGGGTGCTGGGGTGGGGGCGGGGGGGGGGGGCGGCCCCACCCCCCGTCTGTGCTCTCCCCTCCCCCCCACCTTCCCTGATGCGCTCCATCCACCCTCATCGCGCCTTGGTTTCTGACATCAAGAGATGTTTCAACTCCTGCCGTTGTCTCAAGTCGCCTCACCTTTTTGCGTTTTCCTGGTGGCGTATCTTCTTTTTTCCTTCTCATGGTGGTGTTTTATTTCCTTCCACTCATTCTGGTCATTCTTTCTTTTCTGCGGACCCAAATAAAAGAGAAAAAGCATGGGCCGGAGAAAGCCAATCGTAGGCAGCCTCCCTGGCCTCGCCCTGCTGCTGCGGGGATGTCCCCTCTCTCCACGGTGGCAGTGAGGAGGGAAGAGGCAGGGGAAATGGAGGGGCAGGGTGTCCCCTCTCCCACAGCTGTCCCACCGTCCACCCTCACCCACATCTCTTGACTCTGTTTGACAGATGAGGACATTCAGGCCCAGAGAGATGAGGTGACTTATTAGTGATTATGTGGCCTTTAGGTGGTGGTGCCATTGGGGCTGCTTCTTTATTTTTAGCCTCCCTTCAACCAAGTCCCTCCCATCTTTAAAAAGCATCTTTAAAAAGCAAAAAGCTTTGTTAAGCAAACCTGACAGCCCAGGGGTCCTGACTGCCGTCCTCCCAGTGCTGACCCCTCCCGGGTGTCCTCGTCATTGATTCTTGGGCTCAGGAATTGTAGACCCTTTTGCACCGCTCCCCATGCTGAGGGCAGAGCTCTGTGAG
Organism: Acinonyx jubatus; assembly: GCF_027475565.1. Taxonomy (NCBI): domain Eukaryota; kingdom Metazoa; phylum Chordata; class Mammalia; order Carnivora; family Felidae; genus Acinonyx; species Acinonyx jubatus. The sequence continues at coordinate 7,617,357 of NC_069390.1, forward strand.
GCCTCATCTTCCATATGGGGTCTGTAGCCTGCAGGTGGGAGAGGCCTGCAGGATGAAGACTGGGCCGTAGGGAGAGACTCAGATCTGGAATTGGGGTTGGATTTAAAGTCTGGGAAGGTAGGAGCCTGAGATTCTTACAGGGATGTGAAGTTATGGCAACAACTGTGGAGAACGAAGACATCCCAAGGGGGTGGTCAGGACCTGGTCGGTTCGCTCACATCCTTCTTGCCTCTCAAGGCCTGGCTCTGGGGGTGCTGGCTGTGGCTCACCTTTGTCATAGAGAAAGACCTGGAGCATCCAGAACCCTGCGCCCGCCCCTGAAGGGCCCACGGCTCAGGCGTTATTCTAGCTTTTAGTTCTGGGGATTTGGGGTTGAGGTGGAATGGGGGCTCAGACACGGACTTTTCAACTCCATTCTTGAGTTCCCCTCCAGAAGGCATTCTGTGGGGTCTGGCAATAGGCGTGGGCACCTGGGAGCCAGACGCTGAGTGCACTAGTCACTGGCAGGGGTGGGTGGAGAGCGCGAGCCAGCCTGGAACCCAGATGTGGTGACATGTGCCCGCAGGGGCCTTTGGAGAGGAGGCCCAGGGGTTGATGAGCCCATGGGGGGAAGTGGGAAGCCATCCCTGAGAAAGGCCTTCCCCATGCATGTGATGAGTCCAGCCAGGCAGAACCCCTTTCGGTGTGCCTAGCCCTGCTGGAGACACGATTTCAAGGGACACAGAGCAAACAGAAATGGTGGCCCTGCCCCTGGGAAGCCCCATGACCTGGTCGGCAAAGAAGGGGACAGAGGTGACATTAAGAGCACTCACGAGTAAGAGAGCCAGGTGTAGACCAAAAGCCAGGTTAGCCTTGAGGATGGGCAGAGGACACAAGAGGTCTCCGGCGTGTGAATCCAGAAGGTTCTGGTGGAGGGGAGCCTGTGTCAGGCTTTTGCAGGAGTTGAAGAGCCGCAGCTCAGTCTCTGCAGGGGAAGTGCGATGAGCAAAGATGTGGAGTGGGGAGGAGAGGCAGGGAGAGGCAGGGAGAGGCTGCAGGTGGAGGCTGGGGCCTGCACAGTCCTGAGGGCTGGCCTGTTTGCACGTTCTTGGGACGAAGGAGCTCCTGAACCGGAACCGAAAATGGACACTCTTCCCTCCCCGTGGTCTTTCACCCCTGGGCAAAGGGCAGACCTTGGTGGCTGTGGGTCTCAGGGGTCTGTGGGGCTGATTCGGTTTGTCATCTGGCTCCTTCCCTAGAGGCCCTGAAGCAAGTGAGTCCCCAGAGCAGCACCCCTGCCCCACCGGTACCTCCAAGCAGGACCTCGGGCCCGGAGAGGGCCCTCCATCACCTCGAGGCTGGGGTGGGACTGGCTGGGTAGCCCCCCCCATGCCTGACTCCCCAATTCTGCTTCTCCAGTAGGGTCCTTACTGTTCTCCGAGGGGGGGGCCGGGAGAGGAGGAGCCGGCGATGTGCACCAGCCAACGAAAGGTCAGTGACCCTACGGTCCCCAGAGAGCCCAGCCCTTGCCCCTTGCAGAACTGCACTTCCTGGCGTTGGGGTGGGGGGGGAGGCAGCTGAGTCAACACAAGCGTGTCCCTTTGTACCGCGTCTGAGGTCCACGAAGACTGCTGGGCCTGCCTCTCTGGTGTAAAGGACCACAAACCTTCACTTTTCCCCCAAATCCCGGCCGTCCTAATGACCTTTTTCGAGGACAAAGAGATGTCTTTTTGTGACAGTTGTTCAGGCCCGTCCCTAGAAAGTACCTGTTTGTCTGGTAGAACGACGGGGAGGCAGGGTAAACCCCCCATTGAACCCTCAAGTTCTGGAAGCCTGCTAGGTGCCCGCCCAGGGGGATTCTGGTTAGGAGATGTGGCATTCATCTTATGCACGGGTCACCTAAGTGAGCCTTCACAACCTTCTGCGGAAGGGCTCGTTGCCCTTGGTTTACAGATGCAGAAACGGACGCTCGCCAACCCCCTGAAACCAACACGGGGCCTTTTAGCCTGTGTCAGGGCTACGGGTTTTAAGCTCCTTTTTCTGCCCCGAGCCTGCCTTTCTTAGAGTCTCTTTCCTAAGTAGTTTATGGGCAGTTAGCAACCGTCAAGGGGCTCCCGCGGGTGCCAAGCACTGGGGCTATCGAATCCCGCCTGCCTTCTATAGTACGTGCTGTTCTGTCGGCCTGGATTTCTGCCATCCCTGCTTTCTTCCCCAACTATCTGGTATCTCTTCCAGCCGACTCTTGACAAAGCAGCCAGGCCATCCACACTGGAAGCCTCCCCTGAACTCCCCAAGCAAACCCAGACACCGCTCGGTGTCCCCTTTGTCCACACATCCGTTTTATCGCTCGCCACCCTGCCTCCTAACTGTCACTTCACCTGTTTGCCTCTCCCAGCCGACTGAGCTCCCTGGGGACAGCGATTGGGGGTTTTCATTTGGACACCCTCCCCGGTGCTTCCACACAGCTCCTGGCACGTGCGTAGGCATGTGCTCGGCAAATTTATTTTCGATGGGTGAATGGTCTCTGTTCTCAAGGGGCTCACTGACATTCCAACGAATGGCTACAAGAAAGTGTGGTACATGTAAGGTGTAGGAAAAGTGCAGACTTCATCCAGAGGACTTAATTTATTCGTTGGTCTCGAGAGTAAGAGGCAGCTCGCGCGCGCGCGCGCACACACACACACACACACACACACACACACAGAGAAAGTTACACACCAGTGCAGGAGTCATTTGTTAGTCGAATAGTTTATAGTTTATGAAGCTTCATTCCATCTGTTCTCTTTCTAGATGCCACAGCAGCCCGCGAGGTAGGTCGGTGGTTAGCTCCTTTGTCCAGAGGAGAGAGCTGTGGCTTAGAGATCTGCCTTTTGGTCAAGGTCACCAAGCTGGTGGAAGAGGCAGCATTAGTGCCCAGGCCTTTTTTCTCACATCACACTTCCTCTCAAGGGAGCAGTACAAGATGTTACTAGGCAGTAAGTGCCAAATGAGCAGAACAGACAGCTGTAGTGCTGGAGAGTAGGGAGGGGCAGAAGGGGGCTGGAGACCTTCCCAGAGGAGGGCTCCGAGCTGGGCCTGGAAATGAGGCAGCTGCTCTGGTCCTCATGGCTCTTAGAAGTCCAGGACCACAACAACTGGTTTCTGGCCACATTCAGCTTGGCTGGGTGCACTTGGGCTCCGTAGTCCCTGACCATGGGAGGTGAACAAGTATCAGCCTTGACCCTCCCCCCCTTTCCTGTGCAAGGGGGGGCGGTGGAGGGTATGGGGAGCTGCGATTGTTTCTCTAGTGCTGCCGGGAGTTGTAGTTCCCTGGGTGGTGTGCGTGGGATGGTGGGGGAGAGCGCCCCCTGGTGCTTTGGGTCTGGCTCCTCTGAGCGCCCCGGGGCAGGGCAGTCCCCCAATCCTTACTGCGAGTGTCCTCCACCCCCTCTCCAGCGATCCCTTGAAGTTCTGCTTCCCTCCTCCCCATTCAGGGTCTGTCTCTGTCCTTCCCGCCATCTTTGGGCTGTCCTGTTCACCTTTGCTCTTGTCTATCCCTCTCCTCAAATTCTTTCCCTCTGTCTCTGGCTGCTCCAAGCCTCTTTCTGTCTCTGGGCCCGTCCGGGTCTCTGACGGCAACGGGAATTGGAGAACGCGTAGACTGCGGCTCCGCGACTGGCTTCGCCTCCTCTCCTAGGAGATCCGAGGCAGAGCCCAGAGGAATCAAGGGATGGCCTCGTTTCTTCATTTCGCCTTGGCAGCTGTGGTCCAGCCCCTGGCCCTCCTCTCTGGTCTCTTTTGTTCTGTCCCAATCACTTCTTCACGTGATTGTTCTATTCTTTCTTTCCGTTTGACTCTCCTTTGAATGATCGTTTGTTCCTTTGCTGCAAAGGTGAGGGAATGGGAGAGGAGGCCTGGCTTCTGGGAGGGACTAGGACGTGTGGCAAAGCCAAGGTCAAGCATGTTCCTTTCTCTGGTCCTCCGGCCCCCTGGCTCTGCCGGTGCCTGGGCAGCAGGCCTGGTTGCTATGGAAACGGCCAGGCCCCGAGAAAGCCTTGGCTTCCATTCCCTAGAGGTCCCTGTCCCCCTTTCCTTGCTGGCCCTCTTCCTTCCTGTCCCCTCCAGGCTTGCTCCTTGTCTTTAACCAGACTTCTCCTCTCCACCACCTCTTGCTCCCTCGGTGCTCCGAGCCGGCTCCCATTTCCCTTCTGTCCCCAACGGCCATCCTTCCCCCTCTCCGTGGCCTCCCTCTGCATCGCCCTTCTTCCTCACTGGCCCTTGCTGTCTTTGCTTGATTCCCTTTTGCTTCCTGGCCCTTCTTGCTGGAGCCCGAAGGTAGGCAGAGCGGGGTTCTGCCCGTGCCCCCACCAGCCTCGCTGCCCCGTGGCCTTAGGAAACCGGGCCTTGCCAGCTGCAGCGAGCGCGGTGCCAGGCTCTGGGGCAGCAGCTGGTGCCTTGGCATCCGGAGGCAGTGAGGACAGCCTCCGGGCAGCCTGCCCGGAGGGAGAGAAGCGGGGCTGTTGTGTGCTGGGGAAGGGCATCCGCAGAGAGTGCACCCGGGGAGCCGCGGCTTCCACACGTGGCGCTTGCCACCGTGGCCTGGCTCACGGGAGGGCAGGTGTCTTCTGAGGGCTGTGCGTGCGCCCCGGCCTTGCACCCTGCTCCTTCCTGGGCCTGGGGGCCTGTACTGAGAGCCCCCGCCCTCCATAGAGACTTTGTGCGGGCAGTCCTCACGCGCACCCACGCTGTGTGGTGAGCGGGACGAGCCATCACCGTGCCGCTGTCTGTTGGGGACAAGTGAGTCTCTGTTGTGGTCCAGGTCCTCTGCTCTGCCCTCGGCCCGTGTCCCCTTCTCGTCCCGCTTTGTGCGACTAGCTGGTGAAGGTGTCGGGCTACGACCCCAGCTTTCCTCCACAGGCTGTTGCTGTCCTGTCACTCGTCACCCACTTACTGAACGCTACAAATCCCTAAGGCCCTTTCGGTCATGTTGCTTCTGCTTGCCAAGTGCCCGCGGAGGGAGCCCCGTGTGGGGTGCTGGTGGGCACACGCGGACACACACATGCACGCACGCGTGCACAAACCCTAGCCACCTGCTGGCGCTCAGGGCTCCCACCTCTGCCCTCTGGGACGTCAGAGGCTCCCGCCTCGGGCCTGTCTGCGCCGCCCTCTCAGGCTGGACTAGAACACGGGGCTGGGGAAGATAACTGGCATGATGGCCGTCGGAACCAGCCACACCCGGTGGCCCACTGCTGCCCGGTGCACATCGCTGTCGCGTGCATCCCCTTCCCATGTGTCTTCCCAATGCCTTACCCCACCCCACCGCTTCCCCGTCCTCCTTTTCTGCTCCCTGTTGCCCAACAGGCCTGCCGGTCCCATCCCCCACGTGAGGCCTGCAACTGTCCTGGGGGCACTGAGAATGACCTTCACCAGACAGGAGGCAGGAGTGGGAGGTGGGCTGCACTCAGGAGACCCTCGGTGCCCCCCCCCCAACAGGGGAGGCGCTCCAGGGGGAAGTCGGGAGGCTCCCCTCTTTTCTCTTCCACATCCCTTTGTTAAAACCACGGAGGGGACGGAGAGTGGGCCGGGGAGGAGACAGCGAGAACGTCTGCTTTGCCTGCCCCGTGGCAGCTGAATTGTCAGCTGTCAGCGTGAGAGCCATTTAGCAGCCTCCCGCTTTGGAAATGGACACGGGGAAGTTGCTTTCTGACAGGAAAGACGGCTGGGTGCAGAGAGGAGGGTGAGCAGGCTGCGAAGGGGTGGGGGGAAGAGGGCCTGACGCCCGCGCCAGGGCTGCCGGAGGGGCAGGGGGAGGTCTGGCGCGCCCCACCCCACTCAGTCTCTCCCGTTTCCCCACGCCACGGCGTCCAGGCAAGGAGGAGTTTGTGGCGACCTTCAAAGGAAACGAGTTCTTCTGCTACGACCTGTCCCACAACCCCATCCAGAGCAGCACGGACGAGATCACGCTGGCCTTCCGCACCCTGCAGCGCAACGGGCTGATGTTGCACACGGGCAAGTCGGCCGACTATGTCAACCTGTCCCTCAAGTCCGGGGCCGTCTGGCTGGTCATCAACCTGGGCTCAGGAGCCTTCGAGGCCCTTGTGGAACCTGTCAACGGCAAGTTCAACGACAACGCCTGGCACGACGTCCGGGTCACCCGAAACCTGCGCCAGGTAGGGGGAGCAAGAAGAAGGCCGGGGGCAGGCTGTGTCTGGGGCCCAACGGGGGTGGGGACAGAAGGCAGCCTGGCACGGGGTCGTCGGGGGCCCGGCAGCCAGGTGTGGTTCTGGAGAAGTTCAAGGCTCGGGCTGTGAGGGTCTGGGAGCGCGGGGGCAGCGGGCAGGATGCAGGCACCAGGAAGCCAAGTTCAGGGGACGCCGCAGAGCTGCCGTGGGGCAGGAGCCTGACGGAAGGGGAAGGGTCTGGCTCACACCGGTGGGGTGGCTAGGGTTTCAAGGGCTGGGGGCTGAGAAGTCAGGTGACCTGGCAAGAGGGCCTTTCGGATTGGCCGAGTAGCTGTGGGTATCCTGACTCTAGGACCGCAAGGCGCAGATGAAAGCCTGGGGTAGTGTAGGGACAGGGTGTGGCTTGCCCTCAGGCAAGAGGCAGGGGCAGAGGCAGGGGTGTGGTGGCGAGGTAGAGGTGCAGCAGGTGTGAGGGAGCACACGCTCCGCCCCACCTCACTCTGGGCAGCACGCCCCTTTCTCCTCTCCCTCCCTGGCTGCCCCAGCAATCCGTGGCTACCTTGCCATGGTTCCCAGGCCCCTTGCAGGAGCCCAGACGGGACTCTCGGGTCAGCCTCTTGCAGGAGGGACGAGACTCTTCTCTGTGGTGTCTCCTCAGCCCTCGCTCCCAGACTGGCCGCTTGGCGAGGGCCTCAGTTCTGTCCTCTGAGTAGCGGCCTCTCCACCATTTCTAAGGCCCAGGGAGGCTAGAGCAGGTGAGGCCATGTCTCTGGCCTTGGCAGTGACCCCCCCCCCCCCGCCCCCGCCCCGGCCCAGCTTGTTTCCAGCCCTGACAAGCTCCTGCCTCGAGCAGAGCCCAAGCCAGACCCTTGTTGAGGGGTCCCTGTGTATCCAGGTGGTACCTGTCTCTACCTCCTGGCTCCTTTCTCTGTTCACTCAGGCAGGGCCCAGGGGGCCAGCCTCCCGCCGGTCCGTTTCTCTCGGGTTCACCACTTTGTCTCACAGCCTGTGGCAGGGAAGCGTCTTCCAGCTGCATTGCCAGCAGGCCGAGTGTCACCAGCAACGTGGAACGTCTCTGTCCCCGGAGGCACGGCTGCTGCCGGGTTAGGCCTTCTCCTTCCCTCTACTACCTCGATCTGGCTGTGTGGCGTCTGACTCTCCGCTCTCTCTCCTTGTCTTGGTCCTCGCTGTCCTCCTCCTCCTCCTCCTCCTCCTCCTCCTCCTCCTCCTCCTCCCCTTCCCCTTCCCCCCATCGAAAGGCTCCTTGATGGGAGTCGGGATCCTGGCTGCCGTCACAGTTCCTACCTGTTCTCCACCCCCAGTGGGTGATGATCTAATGGGGAATCCTCCTCATTTAGTGCCTCCCCCCTGCCGGGAGGACTCTGGGACTAACCCTGCCTGCTGCCACCTGTCGTGGGCTCCTCTCCACATGCCTATTCTCCGTGCCCCCCCTGCCCGGGGGCGGGGGGACCCTCCTCGGTGCAGTGTCTCTCTCTCTTCTTGTCACATCGTTCTCCGATCCCGTCGGAGGGCTGTCCTGTGTTGTCACTGTTATCTGAGCAAACCCGAGTGCGTCGTGCCCACCTGTCATACTTGTGGGAGAGGGCGGTGGGGGGGGGGGTTGCTTCTGTGCCCCTTGCTGGTTTTCCCTCCGCTGGATGGGTGCTGTCACTACTGACAAACCAGCGGGGAAAAGAGGGGGAGAAAAGACAGTCTCTTCTCTCCCAGCTCTGCTCTCGAGGAGTCAGGATGAGTCTGTTAGAAGTTAGCAGAGCAAAGCTCGTGCGTGCGCCCGCTGAGCAGCAGGGTCCTGAAAAATTCTAGGACCTTGCGGAACACCAAGAGGAGGGGAAGGTCTGCGGCTCCGGGAGGCAGGAAAGCCACCCAGAGGGGATGAAGCCTGGCCTCGGCAGCACCGAGCGTGGACAGCGACCCGTGGTGTCCTCCTTGTGGGGCTCCCAGAGTTGAGGGCTCAAGCTGGGAACTGCTGGGAACCACTTCCTTCTGGCCTCTTGTACGATGAGTCAGAGCAGAGCCCGGTCATGGTGACCTGAACACAGGCCTTCAGGGCCAAAGAGGGTGTCCACTTAAAGGCTTTGATTGAGAGCACTCTTGAGGAAGGGTTTCTGGAGGGATTTGTTGGACTCCAGTCCACACCCATAAACACGAGGTGCCATTCTGTTTCGGCCCTTGTGACCATCACCGGGAAGGTCAGCCTCGGGGCTGTGGTCTGGATTCATCATCCTCACTCAAGGTCTAGCCTGCGGCTGAGTACTTTCTCACCAGGCCCTTGGAGCCCCTGCCTGTTTTTCAGGGCTTCTAAGAATAATTTACTGGGTCCTGTTGTCTCTAGAGCAGTGGTTCCTAACCCAGGGCCCCCTCGGGCCCCCTTAGGAGACCCTGCGTTCTAGCCCTCTGATAGGGTTAGAAGGATCGTATTCCTTCCGTGTGCTCCATATTGCATTCATTTCTTCTCTCTCTCTTTTTAAAAAAAAAAAATTTTTTTTAATGTTTATTCATTTTTGAGAGACAGAGCATGAGGGGGGAGGGGCAGAGAGAGAGGGAGACACAGAATGTGAAACAGGCTCCAGGCTCCAAGCTGTCAGCACGGAGCCTGACGTGGGGCTGGAACTCACGAACTGAGAGATCATGACCTGAGCTGAAGTCAGTCGCTTAACTGACTGAGCCACGCAGGCGCCCCCATGTTTATTTATTTTTGAGACAGAGACAGAGCATGAGTGGGGGAGGGGCAGAGAGAGAGGGAGACACAGAATCTGAAACAGGCTCCAGGCCTGAGCGGTCAGCACAGAGCCCGACGCGGGGCTCGAACTCGCAAACTGCCAGATCATGACCTGAGCCACCCAGGCGCCACCCCCCCACCCCATATTCCCATTCTTATCAGTGAGCAAGTCGAGACTCAGCAGGTTACAGAACTTGCCCAACGTTATCCAGTTAGGAAGCGGTAGAATTGGAAAGTCTGTCTGACTTTGCAGCCACGCCCATCTCTCTGCCTCCCAAGGAGAGCCCGGCCGCTGTAATTGGTGTGAAATACAAAGGGGGCTCTACTATGTGATTTGTCTTGTGGATCTGCCCTTCTTGGATGTTCCCAACTCTTGAGACCGTCTGAGTGTTCTGCTCGTCTGTCTGAAAAATGGGCCCCCTCGAGCCCTGAGCAGAGCGAGCGCCTCTTCTCTGTCCCGAGCTTCTCCTGCCCAAGCTCCACGAAGATGGCCTTCATCCGGATTGTTGCGATTTGAGTGTACAATCCTGGTCTTGGCTTTCTTGAGGGGCTGGAGCGACGGGCAGAGTTCAGGGTGGAGAAGGGGGGTAGATTACCACTGGATATTATGACTGACCTCTCCCCTCTGTGACTTAATGACTTGATGCTTCCTTCCTTCCTCACGCACTGTCGTTCTCACGCTCCTGGCCTCCAGGAGCCCTCTGATTCTGTGAGTGGGGGAAGAGCCTTTATCGTTCATCTGCTAGTCTGAAGCCTCCGTATTCCAGGTCCTGGCATTTGGGAAGGCACGGGCTTGTGCTATGTCACAGGCCACCAGGAATGGTTTCCAGCGCAAACTCCACTCTAGTTAATTTGGCCACGATCGCCTTGGTCTGGGCTCTGCACCTGGCCCCGTCTCAGCCAACTCCAACCTTGCTGCTTTTCAGAGGAAGCCAGGATAGTCTTGACATTAGTGGAAGTCCCGGGCTTTGAACGCACGTCTCTTCCCTCTCAGTCCCGTTTCTTAATTTGCTGTTCTGCTTGTTAAATATTAAAGTTGTCCCAGAAAGTTGAAAACTGTTCTTTTTTTCCCCCTTATTTGAGTCTCCACAACCAGTCTTCATTCAAAACGAGTAGTAGTAGTAGTTAGAATTTTACCCCAACCCCTCCCCCCACACCCCCACCTTTCCCCCCTGCGTTGTTGGACTAGTCAGTGACATCAGAAAACTCTTGTCTTGGATGCAGTTGGTTTAGCCGCCCTGGAACCAATCGGTCCTTGTCCTGACTAGTTGGCTTCTTCACTTCATGACAGTCCTACTACCCGGCTGTGCTAACTCTCGTATTACGGGTTAGCCTCTTGCACCCGTCACTGCACCTGACCTGAGACTCTTGCCTCCCTGTTAGGGAAACTGCTTCTGCATTGCTAGTAATTGGTATTGGTCATTTAGCCCTTCTTGTAGCTGCTAAATATTGAATTCTGGTTTTTTTTTTTCATTATACGAGGCCCTTATTACTTGTCTTTCTGAGTTAGTCCTGTGCCCACTGGTTATAACAATGCTGTCACTAATGGATCTGTCCATAGAAGACTTCTCGAAATCATACTCTCAGGGGTGTAGTTTAGTATTTAATGGACATCACACAATGGTGTCCCATCATCTCCAAAACTCTCGGTGCAGCTGCCTCAAGTCCCACGGACATTGCCTCCACAAAGACCAGGGTTGATTTTGAAGGTGACTGTTGCCCTTGCCTTTGGCCTTGAGAAGAGCCACATGGGGGTGGGGACTCTAGAGGCTGGAATAGAAGAGGCCAGCTTACAGCTTAGGGAGGAGTAAGGGGTTTTAGAGGTAAGTGGGCCTCTGTGTCCCTTTTTCTGGTGTGGTGTGTGGGGGTTATGGATTTTCAGTGCTGGCTGTGGGGAGGAGAGGCTCAGGGGTCTATGGGGTGTGCATGGGAGGAGGCTGGGCTGCTGGGAAAACGTTAACCAATTCCAGGGACTTACAGGCATGGTGGTGGGGGGTACTTGATTCTAGGAGGGATGATTGCCCAGAGGAGCATCAGAGAATGGGGGTGGGGTGTTTGAAGAACCTGGGGAACTTTGGGGGGAAATATGGGCTCTGAAAAATCAAATTAGGCAGGAAGGACGGGTCAGCTATGAGTGGGAGAGCGGGAGGAGAGGGAGGCGGGTTTGGGATTAGGTATGCCGTGAAAGTGAGCCCAGTGCCAGCCCATGGAGGGCAAGGTTTCCTTTTCCCTCTTCTGGTGGTGACCCTTATCTCTCTTCTTTTCTCACGGAAGAGAACCAATAAAAGAGGAGCTGCCCCCTCCCCTCCATGACTCCCTGAATCAGTTTGCCTGTCCTACATGCCCACAGAAAGCACACACCTGTATCCCTTCCCTTGCTCCTTGGGAACCTCTTCCCTTTGCCTCCAAAGGAAATGACCTCTCATTCTAGCCAGTCCTGTGATGATTCTCTAGGGCACTGGCCACTCTTCTCCCAGCCTGACAGCTGGCCCATCACCAACCAGTTAACCCATTAACTCAACACGCTCACTGGTCAGCCAGTTGGCCAGTTCTCTGGAAAGCCATCTGGTTGACCAGTTAGCCAACAACCCATTGTCCATTACCCAAGTCAATAGCCCATCCCTTTCTCACACCCCTTGTCCCCCCCCCACCCCGCCCCCAACCTTCCCTTCAATTCCCTAACATTTCAGCTGAAAGGACTTACTAATACTGCATAATTGGGTCTGCTTCTTAACCCCCTGCCTTCCCTCTCTCACCCTCTGTTGGAAAACCCCGTTGCCGACTCTGTGTGTGTTACTAACACGCTTATAACCCAGGGGACCAAGGGATGGGCAGGGACAGGTGGGGTGAGGTATGAGTGAAAAACCAAACTAACCTTTCTGTCTCATTGCGGAATGTCGGCCATCTTTAAGTCTTTGCTTTCCTGGTCCAGTTCTTTTGTTGTTTTCTTCTCTACTAACCAAGGTCTTTAACTGTTCCCCTTCTCTGCAGCCGGCTCTTCTGGGAGGGGTTGGGGGGGCAGAGGAATCCAGAGGAGGGGTTGGAGGGGGGGGGGCGATTGGGAGAAAAAGGGCTTTAATTTTTGTGTGTGTTTTATTTCTCCCTCCCATTATAATTTAATTTTCTTTAAGCAAAAATACTGCCGCTAAGCCTAAGGTGGGAGGGTCTGAACAACCAACCAAATATATATGGCTATATATTTTTCCTCCTTCCTTGAGTTTCACAGTTGGTCATTTTATTTTTCTTTTCTTTCCGTTCTGTTCTTTCGTTGTTGTCTTTGTTGTTTTTTTTTTTTTTGGCCCCTCCCACCCCCTCCCCCATATCTCCGGTGAAGCACGCAGGAATTGGACACGCTATGGTAAACAAACTGCATTATCTGGTAGATATCACTCTAATTGTCTTACCGTTTGGTTTGCCGTGGGTTTTTTTAGCTGTTCGATTCTCCCTCTTTTGTTTCCTTTCCCCGTTTGGTTTTGGTTATTTTGCTCTTCTGATTGTTTTTGGCGTCCTGGACAGTCTTTAGATTTTGCTTCTCTCTTTTTTAGTTTTCCTTTTTCCCCTTTTCTTTCTTTTTCGGTCCAAACTCAAATCCAAAAGGCAAATGGAAATCGAGGAATTTGGCCTGTCCCAACCCTATAACCCCGACTCCTGAATTCAGATTCCTGGCCAGAGAGACCTGGGGGCAGGCCCCATGTTCATCGGCTCTGGTTAGACCAGCCCCGATGCCAGGCTGCTTATTTCTATTGCTTTATTTTGTTCCTTTCCCCCCCCCCCCCCAACCCCGCTCCCTCGTTTTTTCTCTTTGATTTAGTTTCTTTCTTGGTCTCCTGAAAATCCATGGAAAACACCATCCCATGACATGCTACGCTCTCTGCTCACTGTCAGCTCCCGGACAGGCCCCTCGAGTTGGGAGAGGGGGCTGGGAGTGAGACCTCCGGGGGCAGCCAGCTGGGCAAGTCCCCCAGAGGGGGGGATGGCCTTGTGAGATGCAGAGCGGCCTGGGACCAGTCCAGAGCGCCTTCAGATCGGCAGTTTGTACCAGATTGGGGGCTGTCCCATGCTGGCTGCCAGGGAAGAGGTGACATCCCCTCCCTCACTCCTCAGCCTTGAGGGTTCGTGGTTCCGTCTGCCCCCCCAACATCTGCATGGCATGAATGGTCTTTCCCCCCATGAGGGATAGCGTCCAGTCTCCCCCACCACTCTGCCGCTCTGACTAACACTGTGTTTCACACTGTCTTCCTTCCCCTCCATCTCCCCTGATCTGTGCCCCGTGCCTGTCCTGCATGGCCTCTGACAGGGTGGTTACCTTCCCTGTTGAGGGGATGAGAGGAGGAGGTGCATCAGGGGTGAATCAGGCTAGTTGTTGCCAAGCTCCGCTGTTTGGGTTGGGCTCAGTCCCGGTGAGTGTTGATGTGGGTGTCTGTGTAAACGCAGCTGGTGTGTGTTGGTGTGTGGGTGCGGCTGTGTGTAAATGTTGGTGTGACATTTAGGGGGTGTTAGTGGGAGACCGTGCTGTGTGTGTGTGTGGGGGGGCTTCTGCGGGTGATTCCACACGTGTAAGCGCGGGAGTGAGCAGGGGGGCTGCGGGACCGTGTGTACGTTGGAGTCGGGGAAGGGCTCCGCGTGGAGGCGGGCCGCGGGGGCCAGCCCTGAGGTCTGGGGGCCGTGATGGCAGGAGCAGGGAAGGAGCTGGGGCTGGCTCTTTGCTCCTTGCCTGGCTTCGGAGCGTGCGCCTGGAGGCTGTGCCGTGTGCCATCCCCAGGGATTCCCTCGTGCCTGCCCGTCCTGGCTTTGCAGCAGCCGGCGGTTACTCATCGCCTATTAATAATGCAGAGTGATTGAGCGCCGGGCTGGGGACCTTGCAGATGGATGTGTCTGCTCCCGCGGGGCCTGCGCTGCTTGGGGCAGCTGCCTGGCCTTCCGAGCCTCCCAGATCCGTGTGGCTGGCTGGCGATGAGGGAAGCTCGATAGCTGGGGCTCTGGGGCTGAGTGGCTCCCCCCACCTCCCCAGGAGGCTCCACCTGTGACGCTACGTCTGGCCTGTCCTGATGCTTCCACGCACCCGTGTTTCCCTGCGCCCACAGACCCACGGTAGCCCTGTCCTCTGCCCTGTCCCCGAGGTAGTGCCCACCGCCACAGCCAGCCCCGCCCTTCCCCGCTCCAAGACCTCGTCTGGCCACTCCCAGCCACCCTGACGTTCCCATGGAACCACGTGGTGGTCCCAGCACCACCCCATATCCCAGGCTCTGCTCTCCAGCTGCTGCTTCTAGAAGTTAGGTGCTGGCCACCCCTCAGGCCAGGCCACTGAGTGCCTGTCAGGAGCCGGGCATTTGGAACCCTTTCTTTACAGAGCTTCCCTGGACAGCCAACCTGTGACCTTGGGGACAGAAAGGAGGCAAGATAAACCCACGTGGCACACTCCCAAACACCCGGGGAATACCATCTAGGGGTTAGGATGCTGTAGACCTTCCTTCTGGTCTCAATTCAGTTACAGATTGACCACGTGGACCTGAGCCAAAGGTCAGTTTCCTCAGCTACCGAACGGGTGATGATATACCCGCATTGTCTATTTCATGGGGTCAGTGTGGAGATCAAGTAGGGTAATGGGAGTGAAAGCGTCTGTGCTCTGTAAAGGGAACCATAATTTTATTAATCTTCATAACATGTTAACTGATTATCTCAGTGTTTCCAGGGTGAGGATGTTTTGTAAAGAAGTGATCCCCTTCCTATAGCGAACCCTGGAGAATACATCATCTGTGGCCCCGCTGGAGACGCTATTATCATCCCTTCTTAGGAATCAGTCCCCAAAATAACTGCCAGAAACCCCAGAATGCCTCAGGAGTTGGCCTGGGGAGGAGGAGGAAAGACGGAGTAACACGGTGAAGTTGGTTAAGAGGCAAACAGCCTTGTCTGATTTCAGCCTTGGCAAGGGAGGTTCCCGCTAAATTCGAAGTTTTTAAAGTCCACGGTGTGAGCGTCACTGCTTGACGATCAGAGCTGGTTGCCTCTCGGCGCCCTGAGTAGCCTCATAAGCCCTCAAACACCTGTCCCAGGCATCAGCATTTTCAAGCCAAGACCGGAGTTAGAGCCTGGGGCACCAAAAAGACGGGGTTCACCCTTTTCTTATTATTCCCAGGTATTCCTCAACCAGGTTCCTGTTGGTTTTGCGTTTATCTTACTAATGCATTTGTATATGGTCTCTTTTCTTGTTGTTTGAGCATTTCTCCTTGGGTAGAGGGTGAATACAGACCAAAAAGGCCAATCAGTTGAGAGGTTTGGGTTAGATGTGGTCAGGATGATGGAAGTTTTCTTGTTTCTTGTTTTTTTTTTTTTTTTTTTTTTTAATTTTGGAGAGAGAGAGGGAGAGAGGCAGAAAGACAGAAGAGAGAGAGAATTTTAAGCAGGCTCTACGCTCAGTGTGGAGCCTGACACGGGGCTTGATCTCACCACCCCGGGATCATGACCTGAGCTGAAACCAAGAGTTGGACGCTCAACAGACTGAGCTACCCAGTTGCCCCCGAAGTTTTCTTGTAAAAATAAAAATAGCTCTTTGTGCATACACTGGGGTCTGTGATTCTTCTAAACAGCTCTCACAGTCTGAATATAATTTAAACTTGACAAATGCCCAGATTGAGACATCAGAGATTGTTCTCAGTTAACAGAGGGGGAAACTGAGGCCTAGAGAAAACCCAGGACTACATGACAGTTATGGAAGGGTCCGGTGCCTTCCCTTCGGTTACCTCATTTAATCTGCATGGTCAGCCTGGAAGAAGTGTGGGCGATGGAGGTCACTGAACCCCTTTTACAGATGAGAGGCAGAGATTGTTCTGGAAAATGGTAAAGGTTGCACAGGAACTCAAGGTTTCTGGTCTGGAGTCTTTCTCCTCTAGTCCCAGGCTTCACCAAATCCAAACGTCAGGGTTCGCTGTCAGGCCATGACTGCTGGCTAAGTTGTTTTCCTATTTCCAACCCGATTCTCTCTTTAGCTTCTCCCTACCACAAACAGATGGCTGAACTTAAACATGTAGCAGGGATGCATGACCTCCCTCAGCCGTCCTTCCCCTGCCTTCCTGCCCTACTCCCGCCCCACCCAATCCGAAGGGAAGCCCAGGCCTTCTTATAAACTAGTTGTTCTTAACCATCTTTGGCTCATAGATCCTTTTGAGAATTTGATGATGGCAATGGACTAAGGAGGCAATTTTGCATACATTGTCAATGGCTTTCAAAATCCCAGAAACCCATCTAGCCCATCCACAAGTCAAAAACACCCATGCTCACAATATTATTCTCCCCTGAAGGGGAGGTCAGTGACCCTGTGATCCTAGCAGGCAGCTGGGAAGGGATCTGGATGATGCAGAGGATCTTTCCCTCTTCCTCAGCCTTTCTTCCTGGGTCATGATAGGCACGGAGCGTACCTGAGGGGCTATAGAGCCCGGTTTCACATCCTACCAGCCTCCCTAAGAGGAGCCCAGCCGAGCAGAGCAGAAGAGAGGTGGGCCCAGCAGGGAGGGTTGAGACCCCGCCCAGGTCGTAGGCTGCCCCTGGTAGCCACCTCCAGCCACCCTCCGTGCTCCTGGGGCGTGGAGGGAGGCTGGGCTTCCACGTCTTCGGTGCTCCACCCCTTCTTCCCTAGCTGGGCCTGGTTCTTCCAGGGCAGAGCTGTGGCTCCTTCCCGTTGGCCTCCTCAGTCCCCAGTCAGGGCCCTGCCTGTCTGCGTTGATGGGTTGGTGTGGGTTGAGTGCCGTGTGTCTGCAGTGTCTCGGGTGCTAGCCGTGGTCCTGATGACGGAAAGATGGCTGCTTGGAAATGAGCTGGTCGGGACGTCCTCCCACTGCCTCCAGCAGGATGTGGTGTGTGAGCAGGTGTGTCTGGGTCAGTGACCAGTAGTGAATGGGTGGTGGGAATGAGCGTCTGAGTCACTCTCTGGTGAGGAAGATCTGAGCCTCATGTCTCTTCCCTTTTTTCCTCCACCCATAGATGTCTTTGTCCTCATGGTGACTCCTCTCCCCTCCTCCATTGGAAGGAAGCTTCTCCTTCCTGCGCCCACAGCTCTCTCACCTCCATCTCCGCTCTTCCCCATCTCCCCTGGCCCCGCATGCCTTCTCACCTGCTGCTGCCTTTCTCTCACCTCTCTTGCTGGGCCTGGCCCCCCACCCGTGGCCCTCTAACCTGCATGTGCCCTAGCTGCAGAGGCTGTTCTGTCGCACGGCCCCCCTGCCCTCCTCCCCCGCCGGCCCCACCCCTTCCAGAAGCTGCGCGGGGAGGGGGGGCTTGGGGGGCAGGGGCAACACAAACCCCTGGGGTGGAGGGGGACGGGGGAATTACTCCCCTGTTTCCTGCTTTTACTAACGAACCTGCCATTTTTGTGTCTGGACTTTGATTTGTCTGAGGGAACAGTCGGGTTTTACTAATCTCCGTCATCTCCCTCCTTGCCTTCCCCAGAGACTGTCCTCCACCCCCCCTACTCTTGGCTTCCTTTCCACCCAGTGCCCGTCTCCCCCTTTCTCCCTCAACTTCTTCCACCCCCAGGCTGACCGCCCTTCCTCCGTGCACCTCCGTATGTTACCCTGTCTCCTGCTACCCTCTCCCCCAGCCCCTGGGCCAGGGCTGCTCTAAAAAAATAGTTGTAAATCTGGGGGACAGACAGGAGGGTGTTTTTTTCCCCAAAAGAGGCTCCCCATGGCAGTGATTTGCATAAAGCTGTAGTGGGCAAGGTCAGATTCATGCCTAGTCTGACGGGGAGTTGAGGAGAGCGCCCCCCAAAGGTCGAGTCCTTCTGACTCTAGAATGGCAAAGGCAGATGAGCTCACTGCATGGATTGGGCCAAAGAGAGCCCATAGGGTGGGGGAGATGGCAGCTGGTGCCCTGGCTGCTGGGCCTGGAGAGGGAGGACACAGCTTAGTGGCTGAGGGGGCTGGAAGGGCTCTCCCCCTGCACAGAAGCAGGGGCACATGACCAGAGCAGTCTTGGAGGATGGAGGCCTGTTCACTCGAGGCTCCTGAGGCTTTGGGCTTATAGATGGGATACAGGCAGTGAGAGCCCACTGTTTCCCTGGGTCACAAGGTGACTCGATGTTCAGTTTTAATGGCCATGATGTGCCCCTGGATTGTGCTGGGACTAGTCATGCCGGGGGCCTGCCCTTCAGGCTCTGACCTTCCAACTGGGGTGACCAGACACAGGCTCAGGACCTCATTAGTGGCCCATTTCCTGGTCTCAGTGTAGCATCACGAGTGGAGCGGAGGTGCAGGGCAGAATAGACCTGAATTTGCCCCAAGGAGACCCTTCACCTCCCACCCCTCCCTGTCTTATCCTGTCCCTTCATCCCAGCTCCCTTCTGCCCATTCTAATCTTGTCTGCATGTTTTTGTGACTAATACTTTGACCCTTCCCTTTCCCACCCAGATCCCTGCTTCCCAGCCTCGGGCGGGTGGAGGGAAGAAGAAATAAACCATTATGACCAGCCCTCCCCTCAAGACAAGACTCAAAATCTTTCAAACTGCCCCCTTCCACAAAGACACCCCCTTGCCTTCTGTCCTTGAACCTGGTACCCGCCCCCCTCCCAGCACAAGGTTTGATGGTTCCCAGGAGGGGGCCCCTTCAGCCCTCGCTTTGCTCAGCTGTACCCCCACTCATTGTGAGGCCCCAGCCCAGCACGAGGGGGACTCGGGGGCCCTGCGGGGGAAGCTCCCCTTGCCTCATTCTGCCCAGGTTCTTAGGAATTCCTAACATCCTCCTTCCACCCCCGTGACAATGGAACCCCGGAGACCGGTCTCGGGAAGATGGCTGGTGGCATGTGCGTATGGACTGGTGTGGGTGGGGACATCCCAGGATGTGACTGGAAGGCCCACACCTCCAGATTTTGCCTGGCAAGGGGGTGCTAAAGCATGTTTGGGGCCTGGGAAGTGGGGGTGAGCTGTGGTCTGTTGGAAGCACAGTGTCGGGGTTCACCGTGAGCCAGCTTCCTGATGGCTCCCGCAGGAGCCTGTCTGCTTTTCCCAGGCCACTGCCCGAAGCCACAGCCTTCCTAGAGCGAGCGCTCGTGGTCCTGAAGCCCTTGGCTCTTCCCCTACAACCTTGTTGGGTCTCTAGAGCCCCTGTGGGCTGCTCCTATGGCTAAACTTTTTGGGGACCAAGTGGGCATTTGGGGAGTGGGTAGACAGAGAGTTTCCTGCATTTGTCCCTGCTCCCCAAGGTCACTTCTGCCTTCATCAGGCCCCTGCTGAGCCCCTTTCACCTCTTTGGAATGCTGAATTGCTCCCCCATCCTTACCCATGTTGCTTTCTTACCTGACTTCAGCCCAGGGTTAAGGTGTCATGAGGTTAGCCCCGTTACCCTCTGTTCCCTAACTTGGCTCTGAGTAACAGTGGTGATGTTCGTAGGGAAGACGATGAAGAAAAAGTTCAGGCCGGTGACTTGGCAAAGGGTTACCCTCTCCCTGGGAGACGAGAGAGCCACAGAGGGACCTGGGAAGTAAAGAGACAGACTCAGAAAGAGGGCATGGACCAGTGGGAGCCCTTGATGTCGTGGTGGTGGGAATCAGCCCCGAGGGGCGAAGGGCATTATGCATCCCTCAGGAAGTTCCAACCGTCCCCAGTAGTATCTGAGCCCCCCTTCCCATGCCCTTGCTGTCTCCCATTTCCCTGCTGGGCTAAGACTGAAAAGACTCTTCAGTGCTCTGAAGGGCTGCAGGTGAGGCAAAGCCACCAAGATCCAAGGTGAATTGGTGTTTCGACCTCCTTTATGAAAGACGCTCTGAAATCATGAGGATCCAGAGAGCACCTCAAGAGGAGGGAAGGGAGGGTGCATTGCATCCCCCCAGAATGGGGCCTTGTCCTGAGGTCCCTGCTCCTTTCTGGAGCCATTTCCAGGAACTGCTTCTTGGTGTACTTCATGGTGAGCCCTCTGAGTACCCTCCAGGCGTCTGCCTGCTGAGCTGGGGGCCGTGGGGCAGGCCTTAGCCCACCCTGAAACCATCAAATCTTGTGCTGCCTCCTTTCCCGCCTTCCCTCTTTTCCCCCCACTGTTCCTCCTCCAAGACAAGCAGACATAAAAATGGGGGTCCCCCTCCCCCGCAGCCCCCTGGCCCCTCCCTTGCCCAGCCCGTGGCTTTTCCCAGGGGGTTGATGCCGGTTGTCTCCTTGTCTCTCCCCCTCCCTCCCTGGGCTGGGCAGGTGACCATCTCAGTGGACGGGATCCTGACCACCACAGGCTACACGCAGGAGGATTACACCATGCTGGGCTCTGATGACTTCTTCTACATTGGGGGCAGTCCCAACACGGCTGACCTACCGGGCTCACCCGTCAGCAACAACTTTATGGGCTGCCTGAAGGACGTGAGTAGGTCTAGGAAGGGTCTGGGGTCAGCCAGGAAACCCTTTGGTCCCTGTCTTCAGCATGACTTAGTCTGACCTGGCCAACCGCCTGGTTCCTCTGTTCCTTCCAAGGTGGTGGGAGACCTCTCCTATTCAAAACCTAAGCCCCACTGACTCCATCAAGAAGCTTCTCTCTCATTTCCTTGAGCCTCTGAAGTCCCCCAGCCTCTCAGAGGACCCTGGAGGGCAGCTGCGGTACAGAGGAAAGACTGTTGGGCGTGAACACTAAAGCCCTGTGTTTGGTCCTGGGTCTTCCCCTCACTAGCTCTGTGACCTTGGCCAAGTCCCTTGGCCAGTCTAATTCTTAGTTTCCTCATCTATAAAATGAGTAGTCAGTGCCTACTTCTTAAGGTGGGTGTGAGGAGCAGATGAGAGTGTGAATAAAAATACTTTGGCAATCGGAAAATGTCAACTAGATGGTAGCAGAGATTGTCTTGCCATTGTGAACCGCAGTCCCGCAGACAATGAGGGCTGTCCCGCTAGTGCTGGGCTGGAAGACGGAACCCGGAAAATAAGTGGGGCAAGGGAGGTGCTGGTTCACAGCCTCTGTGCACGAAGTTCTAGAACAGAGGTCCAAGCTGGGCAGGAGTGGCCAGGCCCTGAGCCGCTTTTGCTTCTTCACCCCTGACCCCACCCCTCCCTGCAGGTGGTCTATAAGAATAATGACTTCAAGCTGGAGCTGTCTCGCCTGGCAAAGGAAGGGGACCCCAAGATGAAGCTGCAGGGGGACCTGTCATTCCGCTGTGAGGATGTGGCTGCCCTGGACCCCGTGACCTTTGAGAGTCCTGAGGCTTTTGTGGCGCTGCCCCGCTGGAGTGCCAGACGCACCAGCTCCATCTCCCTAGACTTCCGTACCACTGAGCCCAACGGGCTGCTACTCTTCAGCCAGGGCCGGCGGGCTGGGGCCGGGGCCGGCAGCCACAGCTCTGCCCAGCGGGCCGACTACTTTGCCATGGAGCTGTTGGATGGCTACCTCTACCTGCTGCTGGACATGGGCTCTGGGGGCATCAAGCTGCGGGCATCTAGCCGCAAGGTCAACGATGGCGAGTGGTGCCACGTGGACTTCCAAAGGGACGGGCGCAAAGGTCAGGAGGCCTCTGGTCCCTTCCACTCTCCTCCCAGCCACTCCTCTCCCCCCCCCACCCCCCGCCCTGACATTCTTTCCAGGTCCCTTCCACTGCTGTCCTACCCCTTCCTCTGGCCCTGTCAGCCCCTTCGCTGTCCCTCCTTGTCATGGCGCACTGACAGAAGGAGCATAGTGTTTGGAGTCAGCAGACCTGGAGTCGCACCTCTGCTCTCCCACTTACTGTGTGTGTGACCTTAGGCCCTTTATTCAACCCCTTGAAGCCCTAGTTTCATTATTTATAAAACCCTAGTTTCATGATCTACATCCATTACACTGGAGGTCCTTAAGAGAAGAAAATAAGAAAATACCTGTAAAAGCATTAGCACCGTGCCTAACATAGAGTAGACATCCCATTCTCCCTCCCCCCCCCCCCAAAAAAAAACCCAAAACTTCCCAACCACGCCTCCCTTCTATCTAGCTAGGTCCATGCAACTCTCTTTCATTAATTACTCAACAAATTCTTACCGAGTACCTATGGAGCGCCAGGCGCTGTCCAAGGTGCTGGGTCGGGGATGGCCGTGACTCAAAGGTCTTTGCTGTCATGGAGCTCAGGCTCTGGTTGGGGGCGACACAGACGCTAAACAACCTGGCACTCCCACCTGGTGAGGCTTCTAGCCTCAGTAAAGCAGCAGGGCAGAGAGTGCTCGGGCCAGGCAGGTGCTGTTTCTCAAACCTTGTGTTGCTTCCAGCCACCCCTTTACTCTTCCTTTTCAGTCTTCTTTTCCCATTCTCTTGTTTCCTGCCCATTGCTCTCTTTTCCTCTTTTCCATCTTGTTGACCATGAGAGAACAAATTGATGTAAAGGGAAGCTGACACATTATCCAGCGTAAGCACTTACCAGCATCAGCTAAATTGTTGTGCTCCCCAGTTGTCACTGCACCAGACCTTTGAGACTGGGTGGAAGGATGGTCTCCCCCCCTCAGGAGCACTGTGGCCCCTGGAAGCATCAACCTTTCGTGGCTGGCTGTTTCTTCCTTTCTCTTCTCCAGAGAAATGTCGCCTTTCCTGGGCTTTACAGTACATGCGTTCATCCCCCAGTTTTGTCTCATGATGGTACCCGGGGGTCTTCACAGGGCACTTGCTGCCTCCCAGGGTCTCCACACAGGTGACTAGTAACTCTCTAGATCGGAAGTCTGTCCAGGCCTTGCAGAGAACCCCTCTCTCTCTCTTCTCCTTAGCCTCCCACAGAGCCCACATACCAGGTCTGGCTGGTCCCTGGGTCGCTGTTTGACCAGCTCTGGCCATCTCTGATGCCCCACATTCATTTATGCACCTAAGCCCAGACTTGGGGCAGTCATCGCAACAAAGCTCTCCTTGAACTTTTCCCTGTTTGTTTTTTAATTGTGTTAAATTACACGTAACATTTACCATTTTAACCATTTTTAAAGTGCACAGTTCAGTGGCATTAAGGACATCCACACTGCTGTACAATCATCACCGCCGTCCACCTCCAGAATATTTTCATCTTCCCAAACTGAAACGCTATCCCCGTGAAACACTAACTCCCTAGTCCCCCTCCCCCCAGTCCCTGGCAGCCACCATCCCACTTTCTGTTTCTATGAATTGACCACTTCAGGGACCTCCTAAATGGAGGGACCTCCTGTAAATGGAATCACACAATAATTGTCTTTTTGTGTCTGGCTCATTCCACTTAGCATGGTTTCAGGTTCATCCATGTTGTAGCATTGGGTCACTATTTCCTTCCTTTTTGTGGCCGAACACTATTCCATTGTATGTATCTGCCACATTTTGTTTGTCAGTTTATCTGCCGATGGACACTTGGGTTGTCCCATTTCCATGTTTTGGAGCAAGGATCTTGGAGCAAGGCTTGTACTCACTTTAATTTCCTCTTGCTGACTCTCCATTATACACTCTTTTCCCACCTCTTCCTTTCCCTGTCTCTTCCTTCTCCCACATTTGGTTCATTTACTGAGAGTCTCGCTGGGCAACGTCCATGTCCAGGAGACCCTGGAGCTGGTGGGTAGAGCAGGCATCTGGGGAGTCTGCTACAAATAGAGATGCAGAGGGCCATATTGGAGGGGGGGGGGTGCTGGTGGAAGGGTCGGTTGTAGCAGCCAGACCCTAGAGCATCTGACACCTTGTCGGGGAAGAACAAGCTAGGGCCATGTTAAATGGGGCCCAGGGGAGTGGCTTCTCTGGTTCAGGAAAGGTTTTGAGCAGAAGAAACCATGCTTTAGATAGAGTCCTGTCTGTAGAGGAGGTACTAATTCTGCTTCCTTAGTGACACCCCTGTGCCTAATGTAGACCAAATCCTCCTTACCTCTCTTTAACCTCATGGAGATAGCTAGACCTTTTCTTTTCTTTTTTCTTTTCTTTTCTTCTCTTCTCTTTTCTTTTCTTCTTATTTCTTGAAGAGTTCTTCTTGGGAAAAGAGAGAGGAAGGAAAAAGCATAAGAAAAAAATTATAAACAGAATACTTTCTAATGTATAGGTTTCTGCTTCTTAAGATCTCAGTAGAGGTTTTGAAGCTCCTACTTGGTCCCAAATCTTTTTCCTAAGATAGCCAGCCTTTCCTTCCAAAGAAGTCTTAGTATGTAGGAGCTCTGTGCCTGGCATCCCCTCTCCTGGGTGTCGTCCTGTGTCCGGCTCCAGGACGGATCTGCTTACCCATCTTGCCCACCAGGCAGAGGGTTGGACAGTGCAGGCTCTGTGGTCCTACTGCCTGGCTGGCACTTTGGCTCCGTTCCTCACCCTCTGTGGTGCTTTGGGCAGGTCTCCCAATCTCCCTAAGCCTCACCTGCCATTTCAAGTCGGGGTCATAAAGGGCCAAGTTCATAGGGTTACCTTGCGACTCGGTGACATAAATGAAGTGCTAAGTGTCTGACATACAGTCACTGAAGTAGGGGGAAAACGCTTTGGATTCAAACCTCTCAGCCTCCTTAGTGTTCTCTGCCTCTGGTTTCCGGTCTAAGGGATGGACTGGGGTAATGACCCTCGAATGATCTAGCCCCTTTGGGCATGTCCACCTCCTGTATATCCTCTGAGGACTCACTCAGGTACAGAAGGAGGAGTCTGGACAGAGGCCCACTGCACCCTGCAGCTGGGCTGGGGCTGGCTCACCTGAGTTCCTGAACTCAGAATCTCTGTTGAGTAGCATCCACAGCAGCAAGGAAGGCTGGGCTTCTGGCCCAGGGCTGCTGCAGGGTGCGGGGTGGGGGGTCGGGATCCCTTGCTGGCCCGTGGTGACTCTCGATCCTGCTTTCCTCACTGAGGCCCGCTCTCCCTCGATCCCTAGGCTCCATCTCGGTGAACAGCCGCAGCACGCCCTTCTTGGCCACTGGGGAGAGTGAGATTCTGGACCTGGAGAGCGAGCTGTACCTGGGCGGTCTCCCTGAGGGGGGGCGGGTGGACCTGCCCCTGCCCCCGGAGGTGTGGACGGCGGCGCTCCGGGCTGGCTACGTGGGCTGTGTGCGGGACCTCTTCATAGACGGGCGCAGCCGAGATCTTCGGGGCCTGGCCGAAGCTCAGGGGGCGGTGGGCATCGCCCCCTTCTGCTCCCGGGAGACACTGAAGCAGTGTGCGTCTGCCCCCTGCCGCAACGGGGGCATCTGTCGAGAGGGCTGGAACCGCTTCGTCTGTGACTGCATTGGGACCGGCTTTCTGGGGCGGGTCTGTGAGAGAGGTGAGGTCGCTTTCCTTCCAGGGGTCCCCGCTGCCCCTCCTTGTGCCCCTTCCTCCTCGGGGTGCCCCTCATAGGCCAGCCCTGGGTCTGTCCTTGTAACGATCCTCTTGGTTTTCCCTCTCCCTCCACTGGCCTTCGGCCGTGCCCTGATTTCCCTCTTCCGTTACCTCTGGGGCAGAGGCCACGGTCCTGAGCTACGATGGCTCCATGTACATGAAGATCATGCTGCCGAACGCCATGCACACGGAGGCAGAGGATGTGTCCCTGCGCTTCATGTCCCAGCGGGCCTATGGGCTAATGATGGCCACCACCTCCAGGGAGTCAGCCGACACCCTGCGCCTCGAGCTGGACGGGGGCCAGATGAAGCTCACTGTCAACCTCGGTAACCACCCCGCCCTGTGTTCTGGCCCCTTCCCTGTCCCTGCCTCTGAGCACACCCCCTCTGTCTGGAGAAGCTGGTGGTGGCACCTCCAAGAGTGGGAAGTGGGGAGGGGCCGGCCTCAGCCAGAGCCCCTGAAAGCTTCATCCCCAGCAAGGGTGCACAGCGTAGGGGATGCTCCGTGCTTGGCAACACTGTGTATGGGGGGCACCCCGAGTCTGGCCGTGCCCTCTGCCCAAGTGTGTCTGGGCGCGACCGCCGCCCTCCCGGGGGCGCTCATTTGGGTTTGGTGGCGTCTGTCCTGCATACACGCGTCACAGCGTCGCTCATTCTGGGCTGTCGGCTCATCCACTTACTCATTCGCTGGTTCATTCATTTGGGAAGGGCTTGCGGGTGCCTAGCGGTGCCGAGGCTGAGCCCAGGGCAGCGGCAGATCTGGAGCTGAGGAGGACACAGCGCTCTGCGTTTGAAGAGCCGTGTCTGTCTGTGCGCATAGGTGTGCGCAGGTGACACTGGACGCCTGGGGACAGATCTTCCCTTGTCTGCTTTCACATTTGCGTCCCGTGGCTGCCCTTTGAAGCCGCAGGGTCACCTGATGGGCTGTGCCAGGCCTGTTTTATAGACTGTAGAATTCATATACTGACTCCTCCGATGTCATAAAGCCAGCAGTGGCTGGGGTCGGAGCCCAGACTCAACGCCAGGTCATTTGCCCTAAAGTACAGCATCTCCCCACTGCCTCTCACAGAGCTAGGGTGGGCGGAGGGCGTCAGGGGCCCTCGCCGTCCCTGCCCCTGCCCAGATGAGCCCAGATCAGCTCCGCTTCGCAGGCAGTCCCCAGGGTGTCCACGCCCCCAGGGGGCGGGGGGGCACCATCAGGCCGGTTGGGGCAAAAAAACAAAAACAAAAACACAGCAGGTGCACTCACTCAGCTCCTATTTACGGGAAGTAAGTGCCACTGTATTCTGAACCTGGGTTACAATAGCAATGAAGACCAGGACCCCGCCGTCGCGGGGCTTCGGTCAGGGGAACACTGGAAGTTGGAGGTCCTCAGCCGTCCAGGCTGGACTCACAGCTGTCCATTTCACCCTAGCCTCTCTAAACGCAAAGGCGTATAGCACCCAAGGGCCTGCCACGTAGGCAGATGCGGGCCATGAAGGTTCCTTGTTATGTCCTCAACTGGAGAGAACTCAGAGGATTTGAGCTTTGAAATATCTGGATTTCACCCTAACTTTCATCTCCAGGCCATTTGTGGGACAGATGGTGGCCTTTTGGGGACCCATTGCCTTGTTAATAAATTTATACTACATCTTTCCTCTTCCCCTTTGGACCACTTGGCCTTGGTACCCATAGGACAAGGATTTGCCGAGCAAGTTGGGGGCAGGAGGTAGGGAGGTGTGCAGGCAGTAAGGGCCTCAGACTTGGGGAACTGAAGAAGCTCAGCTTCTGACCACCGTCACAGCCCCCAGAGCGGGTGGTGGGTGTCAGTGCTGCAGGGGGGACGTGGGAAGGGAAACACGCTTTGGCCAACATTTCGCGGTCCGTACCACGTCCCCTAGCACCTCTGAAATGGTCACAGGAGGAAGGTGCCAGTCCAGGACCCCATGAGTGGCCCTGGGGTTCTCAGACTGCTCTGGCTGTGTACCCAGACCCAGCACAAGCCACTCCTTCGCCTAGGAGGTGTGTCCTCTGTGCAGTAAGCTCATGGCTCTGTGTGCTCGGAAGTGATCCCGCAGGGAAAGTCTCTGGCCCTCTATCTGCAGGGAAGGCCGATGCCTCTTCCTTACTTGAACTGTCTTAGGTGCATGGGGAAGAAGCTTGGGTTCCTTGATATTAGACAGGAGGCGGTGTTCTTGGCCAGGAACATGTTCTCTGGCGGATCCTCAGGACCTTCGCCCGTAGGATCTACCCTCTCCTTCCCACTGGCGTACTTTTCTGTCTGTGCCTCATAAGTACTTAGAAATCAGAGAACCAGGTGGCCCTCAGGATGCCACTGGCTCTCACCTTTCACTGCCTCTCATCCCTGGCCATGCTGGGTCCCACGCGCAGAGATGCTATCTCTACTATGCCCCGTGACAAGCCGTGACCAAGTGCTTGGTGCAGATGCCTCTGTCCGCAATGCTCAGCGATGCATGTACAGGGAGGAGTGTGGCCGCTGTGTGATCTGCACCCAGCCATTCAGCCTCAGGCTCTGATGGGAAGAGCACTGGGCCTGGGGCCAGGAGATCTGGGTTTCGGGCCCGGTCTCTTTGACCGCTGGGTAAGTCATTTCTCTCTTCTGAGTCTGTTTCTTTCTGTAGAATGAGGCTAAGGATCCTTGCTCTGCTTACCTTCTGTGGCGGTTTTCAGGCTCCCATGGAATAATGGGAGTAAAGACATTGTAAAGATGCAAGCCACACGTGTAGAGACTCACCTAGCCCTTCTCGAAAGAAAATCTAATGGGAGTAGAGACCTAAGCTTAGAACCAGGCCTGGGGGCTTGCTTCCACACTGCATGACCCGGTCTGGCCCCTGCTTCCCCATCCTGCTGGCTACCAGGGCCTGTGGGGCCTCGCAGGCAGGGAACCACACCAAGGCTCTGATCCCGGGCTGGACTCGCTCCCGGGGAGCAGAGAGAAGCCTCACAAGGCTTGGTCTCTCACGTCAAAGTCTCATCCTGTAGGGAGGGAGGGAAGGCAGACATACGCAGGCATCTGTGCAACCTGTCAGAGGCTCAGTGGAATGACTTGGACGTGGGGCTGGTCCTCAAGAGGAAACCAAGGCTGCCGGTGACCACTTGGTGGGACAGCTGGGAGGAGGCACTCAGTGCCAGCTTCGGGAGGCACGGTGTTTGCCGGGCCAGAAAAGGCTGACAAGGAGCTGCTGCCTCCTTCCAGGCCGAGGATGCTAGAGAAACTGGATTGTGTCTCCTGTCCTGTCCCTAGGCCTCCACCATGCCTGCAGACCCCAAGCAAGTACCCTAAGGTCTGCTGGCTCTGAGCAGGGTGGTTGATTTCTGTTCCCAGGGAATGTTAGAGTCCCCGGGATTCTTCACCCTGTTCCAGTGTGACCTGTGTTCCCCGTCCTTTTGCCCTTGGTATGGCCTCTTGGGCCATTGCCCCACCTAGCCTGTCCCTTGCCGCCCTCCCTGGAGTTGCCCTCCACCAGCTGTGCTCCTGCAGCCCCAGCTGTCAGTGAGGCTAACGTGAAGGATGTATTGTAACTGAAGAATCTCCAAGCTGGAGGAACCCTTAAAAGTTATCTCCTCCAGCCAGCTCCATCCCCGCCCCATATGTGAATTACCTGTTAGTTCCTCCATCGCTGCTCAGATGCCATTCATGTCAGGAGCTCCCCACCTCTTATGGCCATTCTAATCACTGGGTCATTCTTCCTTAGCGTCAACTTCTGAAATTCCCTCTTGTGGACCTAGTTCTGCCCTCTCAAGGCCATACAGAGTAAGCCTAACTCTTGTTCGTGTAAGCCGGGCTGAATACACATTATGTTCCAAGGTCCATCAATCCCTGAGGCCATGGAAGGGTGTTTTGTTCCCACCTGGGGCTCTCGGTACTTCACAGGCACCTTCCATAGGCTGGGCAGCCGGGGAGATTGCTCTCAACAAGAACTGCATACTGTCACTCTGTGATGTCACTTCTGAGATGAGCCTCTGGCCCATGGGCTCCTGAGGCTCCTTGCATGGGAGGCTTGGACCCACCGTCTCCAAACTGTGGAGCCTGGGTGGGGCAGGGGATCAGGTGGGGGTATGGGATGGGAAGCCTGGCTTCTTCACTCTGGGTTCCTTCACATGCCGGTGACCTCTTCCCACCTGTTTGTTTCCCTACACACTCATAACCCCATCCTGGTCTCTATGTTCAGCCAGGACTTTGGTGAGTCTGTGCAGACCTGTCGCTTCTGTTCATTTCCTGCGCGGGTCACTAGCTAATGCCGCCTGAGCTGGGCTCTGGGCGGGTGTGTGCACGAAGGTGGGTGCTTCTCATCGCTCCCACTTTCTGCTTGCCTCCGGGGTGGTGCCGGCCCCCTCCTGGGGTGCCCATCCTCACGGGGTGTCGGCTCTCCTCCAACCCCACTGCAGTGGGGCTTCTGAGGGTGGAGTCACGGCAGGGGGTGGGGACTTGGAGCTGACACCTCTTCTCTGGACAGATGGACCCCCCATTCCTGGCGCCCACCCCTGCTAGGGAAGGGAAGAACTGAGCTCTTCCCAATAGGGGATCGGCCTGTCCTTCCAGCCCCTTTTTTCTTTTTTGGACCCTTCATTGGTGAAGACTCTGCTGGCCCAAAGAGAGCCCCCGTGACCTGACTCCAGGCCTGGCACCCTCCCACCCTCCCACCCTGACATTCCCCTCCCCATCCCCCATCTAGCTTCTGCTTCCCTCTGCTCCCCCTTCCTTCCTCTTTTCTCTCTGCACCCTCTTGACCTCCTTCCTCTCACTGTCCCTCTGACTTCCCCCTTGAACCTGCTCCGTTGCCTTCCCCTGCTGCTTCTTCCCTCCTTTGGTGCCAGGCTGTGGCTCAGGGTCCCGGCTGCTCCCCCCACTCTTCTGCTGCGGTTGACGACGCGTGTGGAGCTCAGCCGTACTGCCCGCGGGGCCCATGCCCCCAGAGCCACAGGGGAGCCTGTTTACCTCCACTGCAGGAACCTTCAGGGGCCTAAGGGATGCCAGATGCCCCCAGCCACCTTTGTGTCCTGGGCCTAGGGGTGCAGGCAGAGCCTGTTCTGGGAGGAGCCATAGGATGCCAGGATATTCCCGGAAAGACAAGGGGCCGGCCCACTGAACACCTCTTTCTTGCTCTGGGCTCACAAGGCGAAAAGATGAAACTCAGAGAAAAGAGATTTGCCCACAGCCACACAATGAGATTGGGACCCAGCTCCTCTGCCTCCGGGTGCAGGACGTTCTGCAGCCCCAGCTCATCTGGGTCTGGTGGCATGGTGCAGGTGTCCCAAGGGCCCTAGGCCCCAATTTCATAGGACCCTAGTGCTCTGTTCCCCTTGCGAGGCTGGCCAACTGACATGTTGTGGGTCGTGTGTCCCATCAGAGGGATGGTCCAAGGCTCCGGAGCCCTGGGCTACAGTTCTATGTAGACGGTGTGCTTTCTGACCATGTGGGGCCGCCTGACCCTGGGGTCATAAGACAGCCATGCGGAGGCTGGGGCAGACTTTGCCTGTGGTGCCTGTTCGCCTCTGACTTGCTGGGTGTCCTCTGAAATCATACTTTGGGGGCCTCACGAGCCCCATCTGTGAGGCCTTGGCCCCTCCCTGAGAAAACAGATGGATTCTAGTTCCTCTTCAGGGTGAAAGATCGCCCTATTCCCCAGTGGCAGCCTGGCATCCTCCATCAGGAAGGGTAGAAGGAAGGTTCCTGTAGGGGGTGGTGCTGGCCCCCTGGGACTTTGGGAGATGTGTGGCCGCGGGTAGGGAGCCCTGGGGCAGACCCCTCCATTTGGCTCAGAGCCCAGGGGGGGATGGGGAGTGATGTGTCACAACTTGGGCTCTGAGCAGGGGGTCGTCCCAGAGCAGGGGATGCAGGGAATCTGGCCCTCCCCACCCATCTCCCTCCGAGAGATGTGGAGATGTGGGGTTGGTCAAGCCCTCAGCCCCACGAAGATCCCCTGTACGACTGGGATTCCCAAGGTGCCATCTCCCTCAGACGTGAGAGGCCCCAGGCCCCTCTAAGACGGGAGGCGGCAAGCCCTCTTCCCATCACCTGATTGCCCTGCCTCCCAGTTCTGGGGAGGGTTGGAGCCCTCTTGGGGGCAGGAGGGACAGGGGTCCAACCGAGGAAGGGGAGAGGGCACCTGGGCACGCGTGGTCCCCAGAAAGTGGTCCTGGGGGGGAACCCCCGCCCGCAGACACCCCTCCCTGTGAAGGATGTAAAAAAAAAGAAAACAAAAAACTTGTTCTGCCTTTTTGTCTCCCCTCCCCCTCTGCCCGCCCCACGGCCCCCCCAGACTGCCTGCGCGTCGGCTGCGCACCCAGTAAGTGGCTTCCCTCTTCTTCTGCCGAGCCCCCAGGGGCCTGGGATGCTGGACACTGGGATCTGGGGAGGGAGAGTGGGGGGGGAGGAGAGCCTTCCTCGCAGGCTTGTGTGGGGGTTGGGCAGTGGGGGTGGTGGGAGGGGAGCAGGCATGAGGGCGGGTGGGGTGGTGTGGCTGTGGAGGGCAGAACGGGCCAAGCCAAGGTGAACCAAGAGGCGTTGGTGGAGGGCCCTGGGTCAGCATGCTCACTGAGAAAAGGAAGGCCAGGGAGCCTTGTCATCTCAAGTCCCTGGGAGGGTGGGGCAAAGACTTGGGTGCACCTATGGCAGGAGACCCCCCTCCCTGTGGCCGGAAGAAGCCGGAGAAGAGCTGGGATATTCCGCTGCATCTCCAGAGGCGGCCACAAGGGGGCGGGCGAGGCACGCAGGAAAGAAGAGGAGGGTGGGGAACAGGGTCAGGGGTTCGAGGTTCAACGTTCAGCCCTCCACAGCTCCTGTGTTGGGAAGGGGGCGTGGCGCTGAGTTCCCGTCACGCCGGGGCGCATTCAGAAGGGACAGTGAGTCTCTCAGCTGGGGGTGAGGAGGAGAGCAGGTGTGGCCACCTCCGAGCATCCCAGGGTGCTGGGCTCAGTGCGGTCTCGGAGAGAGTGTTTCTGCATGGCGTGCCCTGGTGTCGTGCGAGAGAGCACAGGAACCCGGCAGACACCGGCAGAGGGGGCCGTGTGCGCCCAGCGTGTGCCTCTGTGTGTTTGGTACCTGTGGGCGCGTGCGTGTTGAGCCCCGGCCCCGCTGGCGGGAGCCCTGGGAGTGCCGCAAAGTCGAGCATCCTTCTAAAGAAGAAGAGGTTTTGGTTTAGACCTGGAATCAGAGAATCCCGGCCTCAAATAAAGGGTCATAATTCCTAAGAAGCGTTCCCCTCTCTGCCCAGGTCGGTTGTGCTGTGTGTGTGGTCGCATGTCCGGGTGCGTGGAGTTAACCAGAGGCGTACAGAAAGGTCACACCGGGTCCCTCTGTAGGTGGCGGGGGGGGGGGGGGGGGGAGCTGTGTGTCTGCGTGAAGGTTTCACCGCCAGCAGCGAAGCCGCGGGCGCGCGCTCACATGTGCGGCACGGGGGTGGTCTGGGAGTTTGAAAAGGACAGGCCTCTGCCTCGATGCTGAGAATTTCACTGCTGGCTACACACACTGGCACTGACGCTCCTGAGAAGACTCGGGAAGAAAACGCTGGTTGTAGGTACGGGGCAGCTGTGTGCAGGGCCTCAGGGCACAACTCCAGAGGCACCGTTCGCATCCAATTCTGTTCCAGGGACGGCCTTGGGAGTTGCGCAAAGAGGCAGTGGGTGTTGTCTGGATTTCTGACTGGGTGTGGAAAGACTGGGTGAGCGTGTGTCCCCGCGTGCGGGGGGTGGGGGTGCGTGTGGCACAGCTGGCCGCGTGCCTTAGGCTGTAGGTGTGCAGCTGTGCGTATGGGGGGGAGACTCTGTGCGCCTGGGCTGGGACCGGGAGCCACAGGCGAGCGAGCCGGAACGCCGCGCTCACTCCCCCCTTGGTGCCGCAGGTAAAGGCCCCGAGACGCTCTTTGCGGGACACAAGCTCAATGACAACGAGTGGCACACGGTGAGGGTGGTGCGGCGTGGCAAGAGCCTGCAGCTGTCTGTGGACAACGTCACTGTGGAGGGTGAGCGCGCTGAGCCCAGCAGGGTGGATACGCCTCCGGGGACCTGTGGACGGCCCTGTTCTTCTCGGTGACAACCGCCTGGCTTCCCTTCCTTGGGCAGCATTCTGGCAAACCCCCTGCTGCCGTTTCTCCCCGAGGGGTGGCATGTCACGGGGGGACCCGGACGCCGTTGTCCCCGGTGCCCGTCAGCCCTGGGCTGGCAAGGCGTGCGGCCGCCGGCACCCCCACCGAGGGTGTCTGCCGATGTCTCTCCGGTGTGGCCCTCGTGTGGAGGGGAGGCTCCTGGCACCCTGGGGCCCAGCCCCAGAACCCTCCCCCCCCCCCAGCCTGTCCCCCTCATCTCTGTCTCCGGTCCCGAGCAGGACAGATGGCGGGAGCCCACACGCGGCTAGAGTTCCACAACATTGAGACGGGCATCATGACGGAGCGACGTTTCATCTCCGTGGTGCCCTCCAACTTCATCGGGCACCTGAGCGGGCTGGTGTTCAACGGCCAGCCCTACATGGACCAGTGCAAGGACGGCGACATCACCTACTGCGAGCTCAACGCCCGCTTCGGCCTGCGGGCCATCGTGGCCGATCCTGTCACCTTCAAGAGTCGCAGCAGCTACCTGGCACTCGCCACGCTCCAAGCCTACGCTTCCATGCACCTCTTCTTCCAGTTCAAGACCACGGCCCCCGACGGGCTCCTCCTGTTCAACTCGGGCAACGGCAATGACTTCATTGTCATCGAGCTGGTCAAGGGGTGAGCTGCTGCGCCCTGCGCCGCCGGCAAGGAAGGGGTCCCCTTCCCCTGCTGACCGAGATATGGCCCCCGCCACTGGCTGAGATATCCAGTCCCCTCAGACCACAGCTCGAGGTTCAGGTCCCCAGCCCCCCGCCAAGATGGAAGAGTGGCACCCCCTTTTCCAACCCGGTGACTCCCCGGTTCCTTCCTTGCCAGTGTCCTTGCCGTTCACTGTCCTGGCTCAGGCACGTCCTTTCTGCAGGCGGGAGGCAGGGCCCTGTCCCTATGGCCTCTCTTGCCTGAGGGGACCCCACCCTAGAGCACCTGTGCCCTGCCCCCAGGGGCCCCTGCTGTCCCCACAAACCTCTCCCCCAACCAGCTCCTCGTCTGAGCCTGTCACAGGAGCCGGCTCCTCTGTGGCCCTCTGTCCCCACATTGTCCCCATGATGGGACTTCACACCAGAGTCCTCTTGTACTGGGCTGGGTCCCTCCACTGTGGGCTCTCCCCCTCTATCCCCTCCTCCTGCGGCACGCAGGACCCCTGCGAGCTGTAGCTCCTCCTTACCCTGCCCTCCCAGTATTGCCTCCGCCTTGACCCAGTGTCTCCTCCCTACCGCGGGGCAGGTACATCCACTACGTGTTTGACCTGGGGAATGGCCCGTCCTTGATGAAGGGGAACTCAGACAAGCCAGTCAATGACAACCAGTGGCACAACGTGGTGGTGTCCAGGGACCCAGGCAACGTGCACACGCTCAAGATCGACTCCCGCACGGTCACGCAGCACTCCAATGGCGCCCGAAACCTCGATCTCAAAGGTGGGGCCTGGGGCCTGTGGAGAAGGCCTGGCCCTGACCCAGATGCCCCCTTGGCCCCAGCAAGACCCTCCCTCCCCCACACCGGCTGCCGTGCTCTTTCACTCACGTGATTCTCCCTCTCCCCTCTTGGCCACGGTTTCCAACTCCTTCCTATTCTTTTCTGTGTCCAGCCTGATGTTTTCCTGTCAAAGTTCTGTTCAGCTCTCCCGTGAGGCTGCCCTCAACACTGGAAGCCCGGCCGTGGGATGTGCCTCACGGGGAGCTTGGTGGCCTCACTCTAGAGCTAGGTGTGGGCAGTCCAGGGCTTCTGAAGACCTCTTGGTTGCCCAAGATTGAGAGGCCTGCCTTGGCTGAGGGCTGGAAAGAGAATGGGGAGCATAGTGTCCTGGCAGATAGCTCCCCCCGAGTGGGTGGGAGGGGACAGTTGATAAGGGGTGGGGGGGTTAGCCGCTGCGGGGTCCCTGCATGCGGCCTGTCCTATACACTGGGCATCGACTAGGCTCTGTCTGGGCACTCTTCTGGACCCAGGCTTCCCTGGGAGGCTCGGTGTCACATCAGGGTCACACATTCCCCAGGGGCCCTTAGGTAGCTATTGAAGTGGTCATTGGCTGCCCCCGGAAGGGGTGCTGGAGAGAACAGGGAAGAAGGAGGAACCTAGAGTCAAGGCCTTGGGACAAGAGCAAAGACGAGGCCTGCAGCTTCTCCAGAACCCTCTGGGGCAATAGGAGCGACCTTCTTCATCTGCCCCAAGCAGCCCTCAGCCCCATGGAGACCCCTGCGTGGTCCGTATGACTCACATCGTCTGGGGTCTGGGAGGGTCCTCAGAGACCAGTGAAGTCACCCCCGCCTTGAGAAGGAGGAAATGGGAGAAAACGGGAGGCTAGGAGGCTTGCCTGAGGTCCCCAAGTGAGCTGGAGGCAGAGTGGGAACTAGAAGCCCGGTCAGGTGCCGGCCAGATCTTTCGGCTTAGTGCTGCCAATTCTCCCAGCTTCCAGAAGGGGGCAGCATGTCACAGATTATCCGAAGCGCTGGCAGACCCAAGGGTGGTCTGGGTTAGTCTTGTGTTGCATGGAGCCAGTGGCCAAGACCCCGTCTCGCTGAAGCTTGCGCCCTGGGCCGGCCAAGTCTTCCGGGGAGTTGGGCGCGGTATGGCCAGGGCAGTGATGTGTGGGATCGCATGTCCCCGAGGAGAACTTCCTGGAGTCACCCAGAGTCCCTGGCCCAGCCCTAATTGTTGGGGAAAGGGAGCTGGGTTAGAGCACTCAGGAGAGAGAGGCCTGAGGGAGCTCAGGGAATAGGGGGAAGGGAGAGGGTGGGGGCGGCGCAGACAGGCCCTCACGTCTCTGAAAGGCCCTGATTACAGGCCGGAACTGGAATCAGCTGTGTGGGAGAGAGCATGGAGCCCGGTCTCCCAGCTGCTCCCCATCCCCCAAGCACCCCACCCTGGGCATCTGGGCTTCTCGGGGAGGGGAGCAGACAGATGGCAGAGTGGAGAAGGAAGAAGGAAGGCGGGGGGGGGGGGGTCGTGGGATCTCTCTACGGAAGCCCGAGTCTGGGACGACCTGACAAGCAGATGCTGGTATCCTGGGAGGGGAATGGGGACCGGGATTCAGGTTTTGACCCCTCTCCCTTTACAGGGGAGTTGTACATTGGCGGTCTGAGCAAGAACATGTTCAGCAACCTGCCCAAGCTGGTGGCCTCCCGGGATGGCTTTCAGGGCTGCCTGGCCTCGGTGGACCTCAACGGACGCCTCCCAGACCTCATCGCCGACGCCCTGCACCGCATCGGGCAGGTGGAGAGGGGCTGTGACGGTGAGTGGCTGGTGCAGGAGTTGGGGGCGACTCTGCGGGCCGCAGGAGGGCCAGCCGCAGGGCTTCGCTGGGGCAGCACAGTGGCCTTGCTTCTCAGGCCTCGCGGGAGCCTGTCCCCACAGCCCTGGGGCAGGGGTGCCGGGGGTGAAGGGTCACGCACTTTTCCCGTTGCCTCTCACCCTGGCCCCTTATCGCAGTTCAAAGCCAAGCCCAGCCGTCCCTGAGCACCCCTCCCCACCCGTGGCCACCCCCCACGCCCTCGTCGGTTTTTGGCCCTTTGGTCCTGGCAGGACTGAGGGTGGGGCCTCTCACGGGCTCTGAAGCTTCCGCGCCTCCTGGGGAGGGAGGGGGCTTGGCTGAGTGGGGGGTGTTCTTCCTCCCGCCTCTTCCAGGCCCCAGCACCACCTGCACCGAAGAGTCCTGTGCCAACCAGGGTGTCTGCTTGCAGCAGTGGGATGGCTTCACCTGTGACTGCACCATGACTTCCTACGGAGGCCCTGTCTGCAATGACCGTGAGTTCCCGGGGGGATCTGGCCCCTTCCCAGCCGTAGGGACTGCCGGGGAGGAGAGAGGGTCTCTGAGAGCCATGCTGCTTGCTTCCTTCTTATCCCTTCTTGTCCTGAGAGCAAGGGGCGGTGGGGGGGGGGGGGGGGGGGAGTGGGCGGAGGGGAGCTGCTGGCTGCTGTCGACCCTCGACCCCTTGGAGTCTTTCCTTGGGGGCCTGGGCGGGATTGCTGCTGCCTGAGCCCCTGGGGCAATCTGCTGATAAGACGGCCTCCTCCCTTTGCTTGGAGCTGGCTGGACGCTGCCCCCTTCACCTGTACCCAAAGATGTCAGCCTCTGTTGCTCTCCCTGTGAGATTTTGGTGATGGTCTTAACAGGTTTGACTTACCTGCTATAGCTCAGGACAGGGGGCAGGCGTCGACCTGCACCCCCTTTCCTCCAGTGCCCTTGGGAGAGTGCAGCGGAAGTCTCGAATTTCCTGCCCAGAGTCGGCCCGCTCCCAAGGGGGCAGGCTCAGGAGATTCCCAGGAGGCCAGGCCGCTGGACAGCTGGCTTCCCTAGACAGCAGTCATGCTGTTCCCGACTACCCGCCCCCCCCTCCCCCCCCCCGCCAAGGATCTCAGCTGTAGGTGGTCCCCTTGGAGCCACAAGGACACTCCTTAGCGTCCTTGCCTCGTTCTTCTCCCTGTCTGGGCATCTGTCTGCCAACTTGCATATTGTCTGAGGCCCCTCCCGAGAGAGGGCACTGTCAGCGGCAGTTTCTGGTACCGGGGCTTGGTGGCCAACAGTGGGTTAGGGCTTGGCAGAGGGAGGGCAGCAGGGGCAGGAAGTGGAGAGAGGGCGACTCCTATCTGAGGGGGGCTGCGGAGTTTCTCTCGGACGACTGGCCTGCGGGCAGCAGCGAGGAAGAGGGCAGTCTTCTCAGGCATCACCTGAATGGTCTTCCTTCGGGGTAGCCCTGTGGAGAGACCAGGGGTGTGGCCAGTCAGCTGCCTGGGAAAAGACACACACACACACACACACACACACACACACACACCACTCAGGACTGGGCTTTTTCATTTTACAAACATGGGGACCGAGGCCTGGAGGGGTCAGTGGATTTCTGGGGGTAGTTAATAGTAGATGTGGGCTAAGAACTGGGGTCGGTGCCTTTGCTTCCCTGCCACGTCTTGGAGCCGTAGTCATCCGGGCACAAGTCCTGAGTTTCTTACGGGATCCACCTACAAGTTCCAGGGACTGGGTTCTTGGGCAGATCTTGGTTCTTCCTTCTCCGTGGGAAGCATGTCCTGCCCTCTTCCTCAGCACTGTTGGGGGGCTCTGAGGCCTGGCCCAGGCTTGAGGATCTCCACTTCCTGTTCCCATCCTGTCTTCAGGGTTTTCCTCGTCTGACCTGCTCCTCTCTGTTCCTCCCAAAGCCCCCAGACGATGTCCCCCAGGGCTCAGGGACACTGGAGCCCTGGCTCCCCAGGGAAGAAAGACAGGGCGGGGCCTCTTTCTATCCAGCTCACTCACTGTGCACAGATCTGGAGACCGTGGTAACTTTGATGCTTAACAGTAATAATCCCCACTGGTTGTTTAGCGTTTGGCAGTTCACAAAGCTCTTTTAATTTATTCCTCAGTGAAGGCAGTGGGCTGGAGACCGACTGTCCTGTTTAACTGATGGGGAAACCGAGGCCACTTGCATGCCCTAAATTCTCGGGTGCTGGGGGGATAGAGTGCGGCTGGAACCTGGGAGCTCCTGACTCCATTACCTCCTGCTGCTCATTTAGTCCCGGGTGGTGGTGCTGAAAGTGGGCATTTCTTTTTTTTTTTTTAATTTTTTAAATGTTTATTTATTTTTGAGAGAGAGAGACAGACAGACAGAGACAAAGACAGAGTGTGAATGGAGGGTGGGGGAAGGCAGACAGAGAGGGAGACACAGAATCGGAAGCAGGCTCCAGGCTCCGAGCTGTCAGCACAGAGCCCGACGCGGGGCTCAAACTCACGAACCGCGAGATCATGACCTGAGCCGGAGTCGGATGCTCAACCGACTGAGCCCCCCAGGCGCCCCTAATAGTGGGCATTTCTTGCCTGGGATGCAAAGGATCAAGGTCAAGAAGTACTGCTGCCCACTGTCACTACTACACTGGCACACACCGGAGCTTTCTGGAAGCGGGCATAGAGATTGTTGGGAATTTAGGGAGTTATGTCATCTTTCAGCGAGGGTGGGAAGAGAGGCTGGAACAGCTTCTTCAGGTTCCAGGAAGGTGGGAGGCAGGGAGACTCGGGGCTGGGGAGCAGGGCATATCTTGGGAAGAATCACCATCCCCGAACACTGGTCTGTGTCTGGTGGCAGGCCTGAGCAGAGCCGTGGAGGTCAAGACAAGGTGGGTGCAACCGGCAGCTGCTGGGATTCTGCCTGCTGCTTCCCCCGATACCGGCCCTGGGGGACCTTCTGAGATCTCTGCCCCGGAAGGGCAGGGCAGGAACCTGGGGCTGGGGGCTGTGCCATTACTTCCCAAACCGTAATTCCCTCTTCTCTTGGGATCGTGCCTCCTAATTCTCCACGTTCGGCTCTGTGTCTTGTTCGTGCTGTCCCTCTATGGCTGGTCTTCTTGGGGCCCAGCCGCTGCACAAGGTCAAGCAGGAACCTGGCCGAGAGGCCTGTTCAGTTCACCCTGCCTGAGTGTGAAGGCCCTGGGAACAGCACGGGGCATGAAGGGGCCCAGAGCCGGAAGAGAGGGAGGAGGGTGGGAATGGCCAGGGTGTCCTCAGAGCGTTGGGGTTGTCTGGTGGGGGAGAGACTGGGGTGGGGAGACGTCTGACCTTCATTCAGGACAACCTTTCCCAGCTTGTGGCCTCAGTTTCTCCGTCTGTAACATGGGGTGTGCAGGACCTCTGTGTCCCTTTAAAGTTCAGTAGTCTGCTCTGGGAAGGCAGGAGAGATCAGAGGAGAGAACCCATCTCTGCCATGAGAGAGAGGAAAGTGGGGGAGAGAATGGAGAACAGAATACGAAATGAGGGAGGAAGGGAAGCTAGAAGGAGGGACACCGCTTGACATGGGGCTGAAATTCCAGAACTGGGGTTTGGGACCCAGGTGCTCCCATCAGGCCTGCTCAGGGTTCTGTCTTCCAGAACGCCCCTCTCCCAGGATATCAGCTCTTCCCCATGCCTGCCCTCCTCTTCTCATCTCTCCACTTGCTCTGTTCATCTCCGCAGGCTCTATTGATGTCTTGCACACCTCTCCCTCTCCTCTTTTACCCTCCGTCTCCCCCCCTGGCTCCCCAACGTCACCCCCTCCAACTCTCTCCACTTCCCACTCACTGATATTGATTGGCCTCTAGGCGGTTTCCCTTCCTCTCCTCTCACCGCCACCGGCTCCTCCCTCCTTCCCTCTGGGACCATAAATTTTCTGCCTGCTCAGAGCTGTGTCAGTCTCTATTCCAGAGCCTGGGGCACAAGGATGGGATGGAGAGGGCAGGCGGACAAGGCTTCAGGGGGCCCCAGCCCCGCTTTGCAGGCTGCAGTGTCTCTTTCCTCACAGAGCCATGTTCCACCTCGAAGCCTTCCTTCTCTTCTGGGGACCCCTTTCTTCACTTCTGAAGGGCCAGGGGCCAAATGGGGCCACGTCCTCCCACAAGGTTGGGGAGGTGACCTGGGCAACAGGGGAGCTGTCCTGGGTGCTGACTGCATTCAGGCGTTCCCGTCGGGCTCACGGGGCTGGAAGATGAAATTCAGAATCAATTAGCAGGAGCCAGCCCTCTCCTGCCTGTGTGCCCCCATTCCCTGTCCCCTTTCTCACATCACCTCCCCTTTCCTTTTGCCCTTCCTTCACCACCCCTCCTCACTCTACTACCCTGTTTCTTTGGCTCCTTCCAGGTCCATCTCCACCTCCCTCCCTCTTCCTCTTTCTTGACCCTCTGCCCCCCACCCCCACCCCTTCCCTGCTTCGAGGAGACCATCGTCTCACAGAACCCAGATTGATGTGGGTGCAGAGGTCACATCCAGATGAAGGGACGGGAGTCTCTCTGCCCTTACCTCTTGGGCTATGACAGGTGCTTCCCAGAGGTCCCCAAAACTCTGCGGTGGGGAGTGGGGGGAGGCAGATCCCAGTGGAGGGGCACCTAGAAGAAGTGGCTTCCTCGGCCGAACCTAAGTGACCCAGGAAGGGTTTTGTCCTAAGTGGGACACTCAGTGGACAGGTGTCCTGAAAACTCCGTGGAGGGACAGGTTGAGGCCGGGGGAGGGGAAGATCGGAGGCGTCCAGCGAGGGTGTGCTGGGTAGGGGAGCACCCTTTTGGGAAGGTAGTGAGAAGACTGTACGTGCGTGACGTGTCTTCCCCTTGAGTACCTGTGAGGCTCTGGATCATTGTTTTTGGAGGGTGAGCTGGGAGGAGGTGTCTGTGTGTATGTTGGCTGTTCATCGCTTGCGGCCGGACACGTATGTGTGCGCGCATGTGTGCCTCTGTGCATGTGCACACCTCCTGCCCCTCCCCCGCGCCGAGTGTGAGTCCGTGCGCCAGTGTCTATGAGCACATGTATGCATGTATGTGTCTGAGCCTGTGTGTGTGCCTGCGCGCTCACTGGTGCCTGTATGGGCACGTGGGTGTCTCCATACCCGTCCACATCCTAGCGTGCACGTGTGTTCCGAGGGGTGCGTGCAGAGGTGGCCGTGGCCACATCTCTGCGCGCTGGACCAGAGAGGGCACCACTGGGGTTCGTCCAGGTGCGGGGGAAGGGAAGGCGGAGGAAGAGAGCTGCCTCTCTTGCTAGCCTCAGTCCTGTTCAATTATTCAGCAGGGCCCCTTCTCTGGAGCGGGCGGGAGGGGAGCGCGCGCGCCCGGGCGCGGGGGAGGGGGAGGGGCGGGGCGGGGCGCGCGCAGAGGAGAGGCGAGCGCCAGGCGGGCTAGCCAGGTGCCGTGCGGCGGAGCTGCCCAGCGCCGCCCGCAGATCGGGAGCCGCTCGGGTCCCTCTGCCCTGCCCCCTCCTCCTCCCGCGCTCCCTCTCCCCTCCCCTCTCCGCTCCTCTCCTCCTCCCTCCCTCTCCCTTCCAGCCCTCAGCCTCTGCAGCAACACTCCGCTGCCTCCATCTCTCCACCGGAATCTCGCAGGCTCGCGCCTTTCCTCTGCTCAGTCCCGCTCCCCTCCTCTCCTCTCCCCTCCTCTCCCTTCATTCCCCCCCTCACCCGGATTTGCTTCCCTCCTCCCTTTTCCCGCCCCCCCCCCCGGCCGCTCCCTCCTTTCCCCCCCGGCCTCCGTCGGGCGGCAGCGGCAGCAGCGGCGCGGCCGGCCCTAGTCTCCGTCGTTCTCCCGCTTCTCCCCTCCAGCCTCCCCCCTCCCCCGGCTCGGTTTTTCCGCAGGATTTCCCCCGCTCTCCCATCCCTGCTTGGCCTCCGCGCCTCCCCTACCTCTCCACCCGGCACCATGCCCCCTCCCCCGGGCGCTCCCCCGGGTTTCTGACGGCCCTCTGCGCCGCTCCGACCCCGCCGGGATGCGGGCAGACCCTTAGCTCCTCGAGATGGACCCAGGCGTCCTGGACCTTGGCGTTGCCGCTCCGCGGACCTCGGATTCCCCGGCGGGATCCAGTTGATTTCGTTGGCTCCGGACCGAGGCTTGGGCTCTGGTTTTCCTTCTCTTCACCCCTACCCCCCCTCCCGGGGCTCGGAGCCGGAGGGGGGCTTCGCGGGGCTGCGCAGCCCCGCGTCCCCGCCCCCGGCCATGGGGCTGTGAGGCGGCCGCCCCCGGGCCGAAATGCCCCCCGGGGGGAGCGGGCCGGGGGGGTGCCCGCGCCGCCCCCCCGCCCTGGCCGGGCCCCCGACGCCGCCGCCGCCACCTCTGCTGCCGCTCCTGCTGCTGCCGCTACTGCTGGGGGCGGCCGAGGGGGCCCGGGTCTCCTCCAGCCTCAGCACCACCCACCACGTCCACCACTTCCACAGCAAGCACGGCACCGTGCCCATCGCCATCAACCGCATGCCCTTCCTCACCCGCGGCGGGCACGGTAAGTGGCGCTCTGCCGTGGCCGGCCCCCCCCCCCCACCACCCCCGTCCCCCCTCCCCGGGCCTCCCGTGCGCGCGGCCCCGGCCCCGCGGGCCGCACCCCAGCTTGTGCGCGCCGAGGCCCGGCCCCTCCGCTTTGCGGGCCCGCGTTCCCTCACCTACCATCTCCGGCTCCCAGCTCCTCGGCCCCACCCTGGCCTCTCCATCACCCCCTGCATCGGCCTCAGCTTGGCCGTCATCGCTCATTTCTTGCCTCACCTTCACCTCCTTCTCCCCATCTCGGTCTGTCGACCCCTTCCTGTTTCCGCTCCCATCACCTCCCCATCTCTGTGCCTTCATCCTGGGTCCAGCTCTCCCCCTACCCTGCCCTCTCCTCCACCTCTGCCCCTCACCATTTCTCCAGCCGGCTCACCTCCACCTCTGCCCCTCCCTACCTTGCCACTGCTCGTCCGGCATCTCTGGGCCTAGTTTCTCGTCTTTGTCCCCCCAGCTGCGCTCCCCTCCGCCCCATCTGTCATCTCTGCCTCTGACGTGTCCCGTCTCTTCCTCTCCCATCTCTCCCATGTCCGCCTCTATTTCACCTCTGTCCCCCCACCCCACCCCGTTTCCCCTCTGACTGGCCTTCCATCACCCCCCAAACAGTCAGCTCCCTCCCCTGCCCCAGCCCTCTCCCGGCCTCATCTCTCCTTTGCAATCCCTCTGCACCTCTGCCCTACCTGCACCTCTGACCCCCAGCATCTCTCACCTCTGCAGCCTTACTGCTTGGAACTCACACTCCCCCCTCCCCCCCCCCCCCCCCGCCCCAGGCTCCCTATGATCTCCCAGCCCAATCTCCCCACCTCCCCTCATCCCAGTC
Organism: Acinonyx jubatus; assembly: GCF_027475565.1. NCBI lineage: Eukaryota > Metazoa > Chordata > Mammalia > Carnivora > Felidae > Acinonyx > Acinonyx jubatus. The sequence goes on from NC_069390.1 coordinate 7,661,086, forward strand.
ACCCCATCAACCTGGGCCAGGCCTCTGTCACCTTCCACTTCCTGTCACCTCTTATCTCAGCCCCTCATAACCCTTCCATCTCCAGACCGGCTTCACCTTCCCTCTCAGACCTCATCAACTTCCATTTCCAACCTCTCTCACTTCTTGTTTCCGCCCTGTATCACCTCCCGCCTCGGCCCCCCATCACTTCATAGCTTCAACCCTCAGGTTCTCTGTGTGCCATTCCTTCCTAACTCAGTACCTGCCGCCTTCCACCTCTGTCCTCCCTGGTCCCCGTGACCCCTCGCTTCTCGTCACCGCACCCCACAACTTCCAGCCTCTGCACTCTCTCCATCACTGACACGTCCTGACACTTCACCCCTCTTTCCCGTGCCGGACCCCATCGCTTCCCAGCTCAGGTCCCTCCTTCCCAGTCCAGATCAGACCTGTCACCTCCCATCCCGGAGACCCTATCACTTCCCATTTTAGTCCACACATCACGTCCCTTCCCTGCATACTGGCATCCCTTTCCATAGGGGACCCGTATCCCCTCCATCTGTGTACCTCTCTCCCTCCCACTTCTGCACCTCCCCCCCTCCCATCTCTGCGCCTCCTTCGCCTCCTGTTCCGGTCCCCCCATCACCTCCCACCTTGACTCCCATGGTGTTCTGACATCTCCAAGCTCCCATCACCTTTTATCTGGACTCCTACCATCTCTCATCACTGTGCTGTCACCAGCTCTCACTCTGTACCCTTGTCACCTCCCATTTCTGTGCGTCCATCACTTTCCATCTCTGCCCATCCATCACCTCTCTTTCTTTTTCACTCCACTCTTGTTCCTCCCTCACCTGCCATGCCTGTGTCTTCGTCGCCTCTCCTCCGCGCCCCTCCTGGTCCACCATTTCTGCGCTCTTCTCTGCCTCCCTCGTGCTACTCCTCCTCCGTCCATCTTTGCTTCCCAACCTTTGCCCCTGTGTCCCTCCCAATCTTCTCGCCCCCTTTCCTACTCTATCTTTTCCTCTTTTTCCGCGCTCTATTCCGTCTTTGTCCACTTCCCAAGAGTGGCCCCTTCCCACCCTCCTCTCTACTGCCTCCCTCTCTCTCCCCCAGTGTACCTCCTCTCATGTCTTCATAAGACTGGGGTCCTCTCCATCCAGCGCTCTGCTCCCAGGTCTCTCTCTTCCTCCACTTCCCCAGCCCACACCTTCTCTGGCTCTTAACCCCCTTTTTTTCTCCCCACAAGCTCTTGGGCCCTCTGTGCCCTCGTCGCTCCTCTTCATTGTCCCCTCTGGCTCCCCAGAGGCCCAGTGATTCCTCCCAAAGGGGCCCAGATAGGACGTGATCCTTCTGGGCACTGAGGCGATGGGCAAAGTGGTGAGATATAGAGGGGAGGCCGGGATGTTGGGGGGGGGGGGGAGGCAGCGTGCGTGCAGTGAGGAGCAGAGGGCCAGAGGTGAGAGAGGAGTAGGCCCAGGAGAGGCGAGCAGATTGGAAGGAGGGACCTTCCTAGGAGCTGAGTGGCAGAGGAGGGCTCAGTGAAGGAGCTGGGGTCAGGATGCAAGGAGCTGGGAGACCGGGAGAGAAAATGGAGGAGAGAGCATGGAGGTGGGGGGGGGGGGGCGCTGCTAGGGAATGTTGGTTTTGGGGTTGCCTCAGAGATGGCCACCCCCTTGCTGTGTGGAGGAGAAAAATAGCCCCAAGAGGGCTAATGGCTGCCCGGTGCCACAGGGCAACCGAGGAGCAGCCGCAGGACACAACTGGAAGGTGGTGGGAACCGGAAGGGAGGGACCCATGGAGGGTTAGGCAGGTGAGAGGAAGGAAGAGGAGCAGAGGGCAGATAGAAGAGTTGGGAGGAGGCCCTTTGGCTGGCCCCACCTCTGTTCACCTTAGTCAGGAGAGGAGGGGAAGGGACAGGTTTCTCTTGGGACCCCCTGCTCGGCTAGAGGAAGAGGCCAACTTGGGAGAGCTTTCTAGACCAAGGGGCATCCTCCCTCTCTGCCCCAACGTCTCCCCCACATCCCCCGGTGTGAGGGAGCCTCTCCTTCTGCACCTGCTTCTCTGTGTCCTTTCTCTGGGCTTCTCCCCGTATTTCTCCTTGCCTTCCTTCCCCCCTCTCCCCCCTTCCCTCCTCCTTTCCTCCCTTCCCTCCATTTACCTCCACCCCTCAACCCCTCCTGTTGCATAATATCCATATCCACCTGCCAGATGCCCATTGACACCCCTGCACCTGATGTCATCTGGGCTTGGGTGGGTGGGTGTGTGTGTGTGGGGGGGGACCAGTACACCTGGATCCGAAAAATGCCCCGAGGGGGTGACACTCTCCTGGTCCTTGACCCTGATTCTGGTTTCAGAGCCTTTCAGCCCCCGACCTTTGTTTCTACTACTCCCTGAAGCCAGGGATAGAGAGCTCTGGATTCATCACTCCAGCTTATAAAGGGGGCTGGCATTTATTTTGATTCTGCACATGGGTGGGTGAACTTGGGGTCTGTGACTGGATGGTGTGTGGCCCAGAAATGGGCCAGAGCGCTGAGCCCAGGGACTGTGGAGACCCCCGCCCCCCCCACCGCCAGGGTAGTGAAGGTCCATTTACAAAGAGCCAGGATGGGCTATGGGCACCTAGGACCGTGGCTTTTCTGGATTGTGCAGGACGTTTTATCCTCTCATGATTTCGAGATCTACCAGAAGGTTTCTGTCATGGCTTCTGATGCAGCTGGGAGACTGGCAGACGGAGGGGCTGCATATGTAGTTTGAACCACAGGGGCATCACTGCATGGGTGGTTATTCACATGGAGTGAGTTTATTGTTTGGGTCTGGGTTAGCTAACCATTATTAATGGTTGTGTGTGTGTGTGTGTCTTTCTAGAATGCAGGTGTGTGGGAACTATATGGAAGATTCTTGATCGTTTAGTGTCTTACTGGGTCAGTAAATTTCTGCATCCAGGAGGCCCAGACTATGCGGGGTGTGGACAGAAGGTGCCAGCCCTGGGCTGTTGGCGGTGGGCACCTGGGCCTGTGGCATCTTGCTTCTGGCCAGAGGCTCTCTTGTCTTGGGCTTTGGGGTTGTGTGCCCCCCCGCCCTGCCCTGTTGTGCACTATGGCACTCACTAGCTACATGGGGAGGTCAAAGACAGTGGGTCTGGGCCTCCTAGAGTTAATATTCTGGGCCTTGGCTTAGGCCCCTCTCTTCTCCGGAGCCCTTTCTGGAACCTTTCAGAGGTTCTAGATGTGGTGTGGTGTCCTGGGCTCCTTGTCTCCATGCCTTCCCCTCCAGGGGAGTCTGGTGGCCGGGGGCATACAGGACAGCTTGCAGAGGGGCGGGGGTGGGGGGTGGGGGAGGTGAGAGTTATCTCCAGGGCTCGGGGTCCAGCTGGGGAGCAACCAGAAGGGACCTGGCAGAGCCCCATCCCCCTGCCTGCCTTCCTCCCCTACCGGGATGGAAGGAGGTGCCCTGCTGGGGGGAGAAATGTCTCCCCAGGGTAATTACTGCTGCCCCAGTCCAATAAGCCATTCAACCTCATCGGTCCGATTCCCCCACAGTGTAATAAACGCCCTTAGGCTTTAACAGGCCCGCCCCGCGTAATAAGCCAGCTGCAGCGTCAGAACAGCTGGGTAATAAAGCCCCCGGGGAAGCCGGGCTGAGCGTGGCCTGGGCTGGGAACTGGAGGGCTGTGGGCAGGTGCCCTTTGGCCTTGGGCGCGGGGACGCTGGCCGTCCAGTCCTGCCCTCGCTGCCCGCCCAGGCCTGCCTTTGTGCACTTTTTACAATGTTTGCTGGCCGCCTCGTGTCTCCTATCGGAGTCTGCCTCTCCACGCTGGGTCTTTGTGTGCGGCTGGGTGTGTCGTCGCCTGGGTGTGGGTGTGGGTGTGGGGTCTGCGGGTGCGTCACTGGGGATGTGTCTGCCGTGGGGCCCGGCGCTGGGGGTGCCGGCCGCGCCCCCGATCCCGGAGGCCTCACTGCCCCGTGGGGCACGGGGCCTGCCTGCTCCTCAGGCCCTGTCTGGGTTCAGGCCGGGTTCTGTCCAAGGTGATGTACTGTCTGGGGTTGGGGTGGGGAAATGAGGAGAGAGGGCCTCCCTTCCCTTAGACCTGGGAGGTTTGGGAACGGGCTCCACAGAAATGGGGTTTGGCAGGTGTGAGGGACCAAGAAAACCGATGAGCCCCACTCCCCACATCTACCTGGGGGCCCCCCCGGAGCCCATAGGGTGGAGAGGAAGCGGCCTCTGGTCCGGGAGGCCGGGTCAGGGGGCCGTGTGGAAGAAGGTCAGCAATCTCTGTTCCCCTGGCCCTCCCCACCCCCCAAATTTGGACTAGCAGCTTGTGAGTGGAGGGGGAAGGGAGGACCCTGGGTATGATGGTTGCCATGGAAACAGCCGGTTTTCCAGAGTGCTGCAGTGTTGGGAATGGAGAGACTGTTGCCGGCTGAGAGGCCTGCCCTGCACCCGGCCTTCAGGCCTGGCCCCTTCCGGGCAGGTGACCCGCCTGGGGTGGGGGTGCGGCTCACTGTGTACCCTGCCCCCAGTCAGCCCTCCACCCTGATCCTGGGGCTCCCTCCTGACACCGGGGCCTCCAGCTCCCACCCCGTACCGCACCCCCTCCCCCCCCAAGTTTAAAGGATTCGTGGGTCTGGAGGGGCCAGAGCCAAGCTGCCTCTGTCTGCTGAGGGTGCTCTCCCAATGACTTGCTGTGGCCAGATGTCAGTTTTTAGACGTCGAGGTGGTTCTTTCCTGCTTGCCCTGCCCTGGGGGCCGGGGTCATCTCTCCTCTCAGGCCAGATCTGGGGAGAGGGAAGGCGCTGATGACCAGCGCTCTGGAGAACAGTTCCTTCTCCCCCAACCCCTGCTGCCTCTCTGGGACCCAGGCAGCAGTCTCCCCTATCTCCCCTCAGCTCTTCCCTGGGCCTGCAGATGGTGTAGACGGTGCCTCCGTCCAAGGCACTCAGGGTCCCTCTCCTTCAGGGGCCTAGGGGCTTCCTGGGGTAGATCCCCCTCATCCGTGATTGCCCAAACTGCAGTGGGGTGCCTAGACCCTAAGGTGAGAGACCCCAAGGTGCTTGAGGGGTTTGGCCTTGAGGGGGGTGACCAGCTGGGCTGCCGTCTTGACAGAGTTTGTTCCTCGGAAGTGTCTAGGCTCCAGGCCCTCCTCAAGTCTCCCTCGGGCCTGCCCTCCCTGGCTCCTAGCTCCCTGACCCCACACCCCAACTTCTCCTACCCACAAGGCCCCACTTTCCTCCCAGCCTACTTCAGGCACGTGTCCTCAGGCCCCACCGCCTTTCTCTCTGGATAAGTCTTCCCCTAAACCCCTCTCCCCTCCCTCCCCCCAAGAAGTGCTTTGAGAGGAGTCGTTAGTGGCTAATTATTTAATTAAGCATTTTATGAATCTCATCTGCTCTATTTAGGTTCTAAAGAATGCAAGATAGTTCTTTTCCTTCTCTGAAGGCCCCCCGAGTAGAAGTCCTCTAGGCTTCCCAGACAAGGCTCCCTTCCAGGAACCTGGGCGTCCAGCCCCCCACCCCCATCCCAGCCAACGGTCTGCCCCTACCTACCCCTTCCACCCCCCAGGGAGCCCAGTCAGCCGCAGGAGGGAACATGGCAACTAATGGGGTTTATTTTGGGGCTGAGATCGTTAGGGACCTCACACCCGCCCCCGGCAGCCGGATGGAGGAGACTGAGAGGGGAGAGAGGGTGGGGTGGGGGAGGGCAGGGAGAGGGAGCCTTCATCCCTGGCTCCTGTTCTCCCACTTTCTCTCACCTACACCCCTCTCTGTCCCTCTCTGTCCATCTGTCTCTCTGCCTCCTTCCTCCTCTGGTTGTCAGTCTCTAGTCCGTTGTACCCGTCTCCCCATCCCCCAAGGTCTGTCTCTTCTTTGATGGGTAAGGCTCCAGACACCCCCTCTTTGGGCCCCAGGCAGCCCCCCTCCTAATTGGGAGTGAAAGCAAGGAGTCCTGGACAAACTGGGACCAGGATTTCCAGGGGCTTGGGAGGAGGTGGGGGCAGGCAGTGGAAGGGTGCCAGCCTGTAGGCGATGAGTCAGAGCTGAACACAGCCCCTGCTCCACTCGCCATCGCCTGGGGCTCCTTCTGCCTCAGTGCTTGCTCAGCTTGGCCCCACAGAAGCACACACCTCCGATCTGTCACCTCTGCCAGCCCTGGGAGAAGTTGAGCCGGTCGGGGCCCAGGCCCCCCCCCCGAGGTCGGTCCTGCCTGCCCTCGGTGCGCTTCTCAGTCCCCTTGCAGCCTCTCTCTGGGCTCCCTCTCTGTGCCACTCTCTCTGTCGCCTCTCTGTTTTGCTGTAATTACAGCTAGAATCCTTGATGAGGCAGCTACGTCTGTCTGTGCGCGTGCGCAGGCCCTCCGCCGGGCACCCGCCCGCCAACTGTTCCCTGGGATGGCAGGGCCTGGTGTCCCCGTGCTCTGGTTGCAGCCCCGAGGACCTGCTCGCTTCGCTCTCCTGAAGTCATCTCTCCTTCTCCCTTCTCTCTGCAGCCGGGACCACATACATCTTTGGGAAGGGGGGAGCGCTCATCACCTACACGTGGCCCCCCAATGACCGGCCCAGCACGAGGATGGACCGCCTGGCCGTGGGCTTCAGCACGCACCAGCGGAGTGCTGTGCTGGTGCGGGTGGACAGTGCCTCCGGCCTCGGAGACTATCTGCAGCTGCACATCGTAAGGATCCTGGCCCCTGACCCCACCCCCCCCCCCCCAAATCCGCTCAGTCCCCTCACCGCCATGGGATCAGCACCTCAAATCCCCCCCCCCCCCCGATTCCTGGAGGTTCCTCTGCGTGGTTCTGCCCCTGAGACCTAGCCCCTTCCTGTTCTGCACTCCCGGAGCCGCCCTGGCCGGTCTGACGCTCTCCGGCTCCCCACTCCCTGGCTCTGGGTCCTCTGACCTTCCTGAGCAGAGGGGCCTCCTTGAGCCTTCTGGGCCATTCTCCTGCAGCCCACATTGTGACTCCCCCGGGGCCACTGCCTGCTCCCCGCTGGGCCACCCGGGGCAGCCCACTGTGTCCTGTGCCTGTTCTTGCCACGCTTCTTCAGGCCACCCCGCCCCAGAGCAGCCGCAAGGCACGTTGCCTGAGATCCTGCTGCTGTCTGTGCTCCGCCTGTAACCTCTGTTCCCATGACCTTTGCCCTCCCGGCAGCCCCTTGACCCTGTCTCCCCTACAGCCTCTAGCCTCTTGGCCGCACCCCACATCCTTATCCTGGCCTCCTGTCCCACTTGGCTCTGGCTGTTTCGCCGGGCTCCCCTCCACATCTGCTTCTTCCCAGTGCCTCCCTCTGGGCCTCCCACCAAACCCGCCCCCCATCTGCCCACCCTCCCCCCCAACATCATACCCTACCCGCTCCCCCTGCCATAGCCACCATTCTTGCCATACACCCCCTACCTGCCATACCCATTATGCCCTCCGCCCGCCCTACCTCCCTATCTGCCCCATCTGCCATACTCCCTCCTCCGTCCACCTGCCCACCTGCCACACCACCCCCCTGCCCCGTCCTACCTGCCGCACCCACGGCTCCTCTCTCAGTTTCCATCCTAACTCTAGTCTTCGGGTAGCCCCTTGTCTTCTGTGACCCTTTCCCCTTCTGGTCCAGCCCCACACCCTTCCCTATGGCCTCTGGCCTTGCCCTATTTCATTTCTGCCCTTAGCCTCTTCCCTGTCCCCTCCCCACGGACTTAACCCCTGGGCCTCTGACCTCAGTCTCCATTTCCACCTCCAAGTCCCCTTACAACTGCGTCCTTTCGCCGCCCGCCTCCCACATGCTGACCCTGGCCAGGACTCCCGAGCTGGGGGGGTTGAGTAGGGTGGCCAGGCCCTGTGTGCTGGAAAGGTCTGGGTGTGGGGGTGGGGGATCTGGGCTTTAAGGGGACCAAGGAAGCATGTCTGGGCTCTTGGCCTCTCCCCCTGATGGGACCATGGCTACCGGCCCCTCCTTGCGCAACAGCTCTTCCCGGGTGCCATGGTTGCAGACCCCTCCCCCACCGCCGGGGAGCCAAGGAAGGAGGTGTGAGATGTCCCATGGGCTGGGATGGAAGCGGCAGCCGCTGGGTGCTGGACGGAGGAGGCCAGGCAGGGAAGTGTGTAGGAGAGGGGTGTGGAGTGGCGAGGAGCCTGGGAAGAAGGCCTGGAAGGTTCGTGCTCGTGTGACAGTGTCTCTGGAGATTGTGACTGCGGACAGCACGTTGACTGTGTGTGACGTGGGGCTGGGTGCGTATCGATGGCGTCAGCAGTGACAGTGGGACCTTGGGGGACTGGGGTGGGGGCACAGGCTGGTGGCCTCTGATCGCTTTGCCTTTCCCAGAGGACTGGTATTTGCTGTTGCTCCAGTCTCCTGACCCTGTGGCAGGTGTGGCCGTGTCTCCGTGTCCTTCTCTCTGTGAGTAGGGCTCCTGTTCTCTCTCCACACACTCACGAGAGGCCATGCGTGGCTTTGGAGCTGAGGGCCCGGATTGGAGTGTCAGCTGTGCCACTTCCTTGCTCTGTCCTTGTGCGGTCACCCCATGGCTCTCAGCCTCAGTTTCCTCATCCGTGTAGTAGCTGGGTGCTGAGAGGACAAAGGGAGGCCGTGCGGTTTAAATGAGATGGCGCGTATCAAGCCCTCGGGACACGGCCTGGCCCGTAGGAAGCGCACAGTGTCAGTCCACACCCCGACCATCTGCGATTCCACGGGGCGAGTCAATCTGCGTGTATTGCGTGTCTGCCTCTTTGACCACTTCTGTGTGTCTTTGTGCCTGTGCGGCAAGGGGACGGGGCTCCCCGGCGCTGAAGACACAGGGTAGGGGATCGGGGTGCAGGGAGAAGGGGTCTCCTCTTCTCTCCCAGCAGGCGAGGCCTGTGGCGGGGTCATGGAGGAATGAGGCCCGGCGCCTGGTGCTGCAGAGGGCCGGAGGGGGGCGCCAGGCCGTGACGGGGAGCCTGGCGAGGGTGGGGGCCCTGGAGGAAGTGTGGGAGCCACGGGAGAGGCCAGCTCTGGGGGAGGAGCCGGGCCCAGAAGCCCCTCGGGGCAGCCCCCCAGCCCCTCCTCTCCTGGTGACACACCAGCTCCCGCCACCGCGTCATTAGCAGCTCTCAGAGAGTGGGGAGGCGGCAGCAAAATAAGAGAAAAGCAATTTGACGTTTCTAATAAAGCGTCGCTCCACTTTGCCAAATTAATTTTGACTCCCATAATTATTTGCTGTAGGAGCGGCCGCGTTCTCCCCACCGCCGCCTAATGAGGTAATTGGGGAATTAGGAATTAATGACTTTAACAGAAGTGACAACTGACTTCACGTCGGGAGCAGCTCTGGGAGCTGCCTCTCCCCCGGAGCGCGTGGCTCTGAGCTCGGCTGCCTCCTAGGGAACCCAGGTGTCCTGCCTTCCAGTCGCCCTGGCCGGCCCTCTGCCTGGGGTCCTTGACCGCCATCACCTCCTGGCTGAGCCTCACGGGGAGAAACTCTCAGCGGCGTTACTAACAATAGTACTGAGGGGCACCGGCTGTTTCCTCCACGTGCGTGGGGCGCCCGTGACCGTCCCATCTCCCTGCGATGTTGTCAGTCTGTGGGTAGTGGGGGCGGGGGCTTGCGAGTACTCTTTGTTAGGCAAGCCCAGCCTCAGTTTCCCTGCTTTACTGCATCTGAGGAGAGATGCTGCGTGTGTGTGTGTGTGTGTGTGTGTGTGCGCGCGCGTGCGCGCGCGCGTGCGTATGCACAGGTGGCTTTCCCAAGTTCTAGGATGGGGAGAACTGGACCCACGAGTGGGGAAGGGATTGGGCGTGGATCTCCAAGTGAGCCACAGCTGCACCCCCTGTGCCCTGCACAGGTCTCTGCAAAACCCCAATCCCCTCCCCATCCCCAGGGCCACCAAGCTGCTTGGCTCTGTTGGCTGCAGGAGTTGACAGCTGAATGGGTCCTAATGCCCAGGCTGGACTGGGCTAGTCTTTCAGGAAGACCCCAGGAGTGTGTGTCCTCTCTGATGATGGGTCATGGGTCCCATGACCGTGTGTGATCCAGGGGGCCTAAGTAAGCCTGTGTGGGTTTCTGTCCTATGCAGGAGGGCGTGGGGGACTCAGGAGGCTGAGCTCAGGAGTGCTGCTGGGAAGTTCAGGGGAATGGAATAGAGGCTCAGGTTCAGGGCCTCCTGGGCCTCCCCCTGGCTCCTTTAGATGTCTTTGTCTCTCAGGTAGGTTGGCCTCAGTAGCCTCTCAGATCATTCCTCACCCCCCCCCCCCCCCCCCCGCAGTTTGAGTCCGTGTCTCCTTAGACTAGTGGGCAAGGAAGAGAGAGCACTGGCTTTGGAGTCAGGCCAACTGGAGTTCAAACCTGGGGTTCCTTTCTTGTGATGTGGATTTGGGGACGTTACTTCACCTCCCTGAGCTCAGTCTCCTCTTCAGTGAATTGGGGGTACCATAAGCTTCCTGAGAGGGTCGCTGTGGGGATGGAGAGGACACACGTGCACAGTACCCACAGAGGGCCTGGCACATTTTAAGGATTCAGTGAAGTGCTCCCTCCCACTCTGGAGCCATCAACGGAACTCTTCTGGGGCTGGATCCTGGGTGGCCTCTGCAGGGTTCCCCAGGCACTGCCCTGCTCAGGGCTTGGGTCCTAGGTCCGGGGGGTTGCTGAGACCCTTTCCTCCCCTTCTCCAGGCTTCAGTCCCTGTCTTTCCTCACCTGTCTTTCCTCAGCCGCCAGCCCCGTCCTCTACCCCTACCTGCTCACCTTTCCTTAGTGAGTCTGCTGTGGCTTGTCTCCCTGATCTTTTCCCATACCCATCACCCCCGCAATACACACAGTCCAGACCCCCACCTCCGCTCCTGTGACTTCACACTCAGGCCTGACAACCATGGGGGACGATGAGCTACCAGGAGAGGCATGTTGATGCCCCAGTGCAGGGGTCCCAGGGGCCCCGCTCAGTGCTGAGCATGCAGGGGAGGGGAGGCTTGAGGCTGGGGGTGGTGGGGAGTGGGGAGGCCAGACTTTCCTCAGGCACGGGGCTGGCTTCCGTGGACTTCTCTGTTGGTCGTGCCCTACGGAGGTTTCCACCCTCTGAGCTCCCACTGGTCCCCAACTTAGTCCCGGTCGCCTTGTCTGGGGCCTGGGCTCAGTGGCCCTCACACAGAATGGGTGCCCTGTAAACATTTGTGAATATTCTGTATGAACCAAAAGGCAAGAAGCCGGTATGGTTTGGGGAAGTGCTCTCGGTCCAGGCTCTGTACCCCATGGCGGCCCCCACCTCTCTGGATCTCAGGCCCACTCTCTTGGCTGCATGTGGGGGGCAGGCAAGCTCACCGGCCTCCTCGGGCAGGTGACACTGTCCAGCAAAGGCATGACTGAGAGATGTGCATTGCAAAGCTGTGAAGTGCCACGGAGCTGGGCCGGTGGTGGTCACAGGTGTTCTGGAAAGAGTGAACCGTTACTCCTTCCCGGTTCCTCACCTCTACCTCCTTGTCCCCAGGACCAGGGCACCGTGGGGGTGATCTTTAACGTGGGCACGGACGACATTACCATCGACGAGCCCAACGCCATCGTGAGCGACGGCAAATACCACGTGGTGCGCTTCACTCGAAGTGGCGGCAACGCCACCCTGCAGGTGGACAGCTGGCCGGTCAATGAGCGGTACCCGGCAGGTAGGCGGCGCCGGCGGGCGGAGGAGGCGCTGTGGGTGGGGCGGGGCGGGCAGGGCGGCCTCTGATAGGATCGCTGCCTGCACCGGGGCGGGGCTAAGCGGAGATGTTTCCGGCTGGGGGCGAGGCCGAGAGAACCGCGTGGCTAGTTGGGACGCGGGCGGGGCGTGGCTGAAGAAAAAGGTTGGGATTTGCAAGGGCGAGCTAGTCCTCGGTGGTGGGAGTTTGTGGGCTAGGAGGGCAAGGGCAGAGCTGAGCTGGGAAGACTGCGAGGCCAGGGCCCAGGTGGAGCTGGGGGAGAAAAGAAGAGGAAGAAGGGGAGAAGTAGGGAGAGTCTGACTCGATGGAGGAAAGAATAGGTTTAGAATTGAGGGACAGGCAGAAGTGGGGAGGCAGATGCAGAAACCAAAAAGAGAAGATCCATAAGTAACCCAGAATATATCTTGGCGAGGAGGCAGGCTTGTTCCCAAGGACAGAGCCAAGGAACGAACCAAGGTCTCTACAGACAGCAGATCATAGATCCATATCAGGAGACCTAGATAAAGGAAGAGAAGTGACCACAGAGAGGCAGAGAAAAGGAACCCGTGTCTCAGGGAATAGGGGACATGGTGAAAGGGAGAGAAGGCCAAATGACAAGAGTGCCAGAACATTCCACGAACCTTCACTGGCAACCTACTAGGCATCAGGTCCTGTGCCAGAGACACTGGGGAGCAGGACCCGGCCTCTGCTTGCAGGGAGCTCGCAGTCTAGGAGGCGTGAGCACAGCAACCAGACCCAGTTTCAACAGTGTGACAGCTGTGGTGGCCCAGGACAAACCAAGGTCTGAGGAGCACGGGGAGAGAAGGGGATGAGGACATGGGAGGAATGAGGAGGCAGAGAAAGAGCCTCAGAGTGAGGGGGCAGCCAGGGGAGGGGTGATGGAGAGATATGGAAATAGTCACCGAGACAAGAGCAAAGACGGAGGCAGCTCCCCAAGTGAGGCAGAGAGATATATGGAGACGTGGTGGCACAGACCCAACCAGTGGGAGAAGAGGTGGACAGAGCCTCGGGAGGGAGAGGAAGAGAGCCCAGTGCGGGAGATTGAGAGGGTGGGGGAAACAGAACCACTGCAGGGGAACACTGCAGAAACGTAGACATGCGGAGGTATAATATGGCTGAGTGACCCTGCAGAGCCACACACACGGGGGAGACCGAGGAGGAGCGAGAGCATGTGCAGCCTCGGTCCCTCTCCGAGGCAGAAGTGACAGCCGAGGCGGGGGCTGCCCCACCCCGACTGAGGAGGGCGTGGGCAGAAGGACAGGGAAAAGTGCAGGTGTGCACACCCTCACGGGCCCGCTTACGCGTCGTAAAGACGCCGGTGGAGATTCCCAGCTCCCAGTCACGCAGTCTTGTCCCCAACATTCTGGACAAAAAAAGAGAACCACGTGGCCCGAGAAATACAGAGGGTGATGGACACACAGGCCAACCACGGACACACGGATGACTGCAAATACTCGGATGGTCAGACAGACGTAAGGGAAACGAAAGTCCTGCAGAGGGGTGCCAGCCTACCCCAAGGTTCTGGGCGCCTGTGGGGCCATGCAGGTGCACAGACACTCCCATGTGACGGCTGGCACGTGCACAGGCCAGGCCATGTAGGTATGACTGCCCTGTGATCATCAGTCTCCTCTCTCTCTCTCTCTGTCACACACACACACACACACACACACACACACACACACAGGAGGGCAACCTTTGTATCAGCGAGGACATCAGCCTCGGCTGAACAGAGCCGGGCTGGGAGAACATGAAGGTTTCACCACATCGAGCCACGACTTGGGTCCAGAACTCTTCCCTCGGAGCCTAGCAGGCCAGAGGCCAGGTTGGAGGACTCGTGTCTGCCCTTCCTCTGCTCAGGGACCCCTGGCTGGGGGTGGGGAAGACAGCCCGTCCCCTGGCTGCGGCGTGAGGGCGGACGGTCTGCAAAAGCCGAGGGTGTCACCCCCAGCGATGCGAAGCAGGCTGGGTTAGTGGAGTGCGTGGGCCCAGAGCCTGGGCCTTCCAGACTTTCCGGAAGCCCAGAGACTCAGCTCTTGGACTCTTGAGTCAGCAGGGCCAGACTTTTAATCCTGGATCTCCTGATGACAAGCTGTGTGGCCTTGGGTGGGTCGTCCAGCCTCTCTGAATCTGTTTCCACCTCTGAAAGGTAGGGATCATACACGCTTCATAGCGATACTGAGAGAATTCTGTCCGATGACCCAACGAAGGCGCCAGAATGGCATGGTATAGAGGAGGCGCTCAACAAACAGAACTTTGGTTAGAATTGTTACGTGCTTCAGTGAGAAGGATGTACATTCTTCCCTTCCTCTCAGGACACACACAGGGACAAATACACGGCCACACACACACACACAGACATACACACAAGTATCCCAGTGCAGGTATGTCCCTAAATGCTTCCTGCCCTCCTGCCTCTCTGCCCCTGCATGCGTGGTCTGCCCCTGCTTTCCCTGCCTGACTCCCTTCTTTCCCTGCCGGACTCCCTTCTGGCCTTCACCTCTCCTCCAGCGTCTTCTTCAGTCCCTCTCACTCCTGTCCCCAGGGTGGGATGCCCTGTGCCACCTCTAACGGAGCAAAGAACACTGCCGGTTACTTGCCAGTCTCCCGTGCTTGGCTGGGGTCCTCTGTGGGCAAGGGCCAGGCCCTCATCTTTGCACCTCTGATACCCAGCCCCAGGAACAGAGCAGATGCTCAAGATGTGTTTGTTGAGTGACTAAACGAGTGAACAATCCATTGTTTACTTAAAACACCAGCGACCTAAATCTGTAGGGAAGGCAAGGTCTCATTTGCCCCAGAAGCACCCAAGGAGGCACCTGCCACGCACGCATGAACACGTGGTGTGCTTGTTCACGAGAGAGGTCCACCGCAGGCCCGGCCCCGGTCTCACCGGGCAGCAAGTGTAGCTGCGCAGTGTGAGATGATCAGAAAAGCACCCCCATAACACGTTATTGAACCCTGTGTGTGGTTTCAGTGGGAAGAGTGGCCAGGTTCCCAAAGGAAATCATTTCTACTTCCACTGCTGCAGACTGGAATAATCCACAGCCTGTGGATGCAGGGAGGAACACACAACTCCTAGGCACACTGGCAGACCCCTTTCCACAGGCTCACTCTCCCTCCCTCTCCCTCTCCCTCTCCTCCCCCCCCCCCCCACATATACACCCCTTCCCTCCCCATCTCCAAGAACTAGACAATGGTGAGTGGAAAGAGGGACAGGTGGGCACAGCAGGGTTGAGGAAGGGCGGGGTTGGGAATTGGGGAAAGGAGCTAGAAGGAGAAAGGCTAGTGAGTGAGAGGGGTCAGGAGCTGGGCTGGGTCCCCAGGGCAGAAATGAAAGGGGACCTGAGCAGAGACGAGTCTGAGGGTCTCGGAATGCGACTGAGATGGGGAAAGAGAGCCCGAGATGGCAGGGCTGGGTGCACCTGTAGGGAGGGGCCCAGGGCAGGCAGAGAGGGCTGCCAGGGTCTGCGACATGGCTGTGGAGAAGGGCAGGGGGGCGGGTGGGGCTGCTGGGGGGCGTGTCACCTGTGGTGGGTGGTGGCAGGTAGACAGGATCGTGGGCAGGCTGACAAGGCTGCAGAGCCTGTAGGAGGCGGAGATTAAGGCGGAAGCTGGTGGGGTAGGGGGGTGGGGTGGAGCTGGCAAAAGAAGGTGGAGCGAGGAGCTGAGCACAGAAGGTAAAGGGAGCCGAGATGCCTGGAGAAGTGGTTTAAATCTCACTGTTAAGCGCGAGTGCCGGGCCGCCCCCTAAATGCCGCATAAACCCCACTTAACCCATCCCTCCCCCTTCTAAACCACCCTCTAAACTCAGTAACCAGCTGGGCCACTGAGGCCCCCCACCCCCTAACTTAAACCCGCTAAATGCCCCTCCCTGCCCCCCCACCCCACTTCGGGATGGGGAAGGAAGGTGGGTACCACAGCCTGAGCACAGATAAACCTGTTTAACCTCTGGCCTTTGACCTTCCAGCTGCCTTTTCTTTCGGTCCCCTTTCCTTTTCTTCCATGTCCCTGTCTTTTTCTTTGGGTCACTCGTTGCCCCCAGGGTGGGGCCGGCTCCGGATGGGAGCCTAGGGAGGGGACACGGGAGGACGGGGGACCCAGCGTTTCTTCTACCACCTTGGGTGGACCTTCCCCCCCTTTCCGTTGGATGTCGCTGCTTACTCTGAGTCTCCTGAGAAACGCGTAATTACTTTTCTAACTCCTTTGGACTTCGCCGCCTGAGAAACCTACTGTCTTTCTAAACTTTTCCAAGGAAACTTTGATAACGAGCGCCTGGCGATTGCTAGACAGAGAATCCCCTACCGGCTTGGTCGAGTAGTAGATGAGTGGCTGCTCGACAAAGGTAATTAACCAGAATTAATTAATTAATTAATTAATTAACTTTAAAAACACTATCTTAAAGGTGCAGAGCTCTCTCTTTCCCCACCGTGCCTTCCCCATCGCCCGCCCCTTAGCGAGGGACTGATTTTCCCACCGGGGGTGCCCCCTTCCCCTCTGGAGTCAGTAGTCTGTGTCTTTAGAGGGGTGGTTTTGGACAAGGGTGGGGTTTTTCTCAGAAGAGGGCTTCTTCCAAACCTGGCATGGGCTGGGATAATCCATGGGATTCCTGGACCATCCCGGTAGAGCAGGCTGGAACGCAGATCAGATGGGGAGGGAGGTTTCCCAAAGGGCCAGCAGCCAGGGCAGCCTGCACTGCACTTAGGAGCAGGAAGGCTCTGGGAAGCAGGAAGTGCTGATCCTAGGATCCAAAGGGAGGGTAGGAAGGCTTCACCAGGGTCCTCCTCGAAGGAGGAAAAGAAAGAGTGAGGGCCTGCCATCCTACTGGAAAGACCCCCCAAGAGAATGGCTCCGGGGCACTGTCTCTGGAATGGGCCCACGTTGGTCCAGAAGGCCTCTTAGAAGGAGCAGAGGCGAGGGCAGGGGGCCTACTAGGAGGTAGGGGCAGGGACAGGTGTGTCCCACAAGGGTTTCTGTGTGTGCCGAGCTGATGAGGAAGACAGAACAGGCTAGCTGAGAGGCCACATGTAGCGAGGCACTGCTGGGTGTGAGGGAGAAGGCCACTTGTCGCCAAGGGAAGTTGGGGCCAAGGGCAAAGCCATCCCATTCCCTTCGGAGAGGGGGCGAGCTCTGTACCTCTAAGGCTAAACTCTAGGGGGGCAGTAGCAGTGTTAAACCCCCACCTAACCAGCTGATAACTGTGCTTTTAAATGTCCACTGGGGCCTGCCCCAGCTAAAACCCCCAGATGTCACCTCCAGCCCCCCACACAGCCAGTGGGGACTAAACATGCTGATAACCAGATGTGATAAATCCGTAACAGGACAAAAAGTTAAAGGGACTGTAACAGACATCGCTAAAACCTACAGCCCCCAGCCGCACTGGGTTGCTGTCTCCAGCGGGGCGAACTTTAACCCTTTGAGGAGTTCACGGCGGGCGGGGCCACAGGGGCCGAGTTCGCTAACCTATGTAGCTTCCTCTCAATCACCCACTTCCCTCTCCCAGAATCAGAGAGGCCAGGGGAGCAGCCTGGGCTGAGGCTGGGACAACTTGTGACCCCCCAGGAGGCAGAGCTGGATGAGCCCTGGTGGGTGGGGGGGGGGGGGTAGGGAGCGGGGCTTGCAGATCAGGTGAGGGTGAACCCCAGCCGTCCTTTCCTAGCTGCGTGGTCACCCCTTCTCTGGAGACCTCAGTTTCCTCTCCTGGAAAGTGAAAGATGGGGCAAAACGCTCTGGTATTTCCCAGAGTGTGGAAGCGGGGAGCGCACCTGTTGCCTCAAGACTTCCAGAAGGACAGGGAGAGCGAGCCCGCTCAGCCTACCTCCCGAGGGGTGCTCTGGGGAGAATGAGATGAAGTAAGGAAGCGGGAAGGTATTTGAGAACAAGATCTGGGCATTGTTGGAGGGATGCTTTTACTGTCAGCATCTGGCACGTGGTGGGTGTGCGATAGATATTTCTCGAATGAATCAATTTCCAGTTCCAAACCATGTCCGGTGAAGCCTAAGTCCCGTGAGATGCTTCCCGAGAAAGAGATTTGTGGGAAAACGAGCCTGGGAAGTGCTGGCTCCTGTTCCCGCCTCTCGGAGCTGCAGATGGACATTGGTCTCACAAAGGTTCTGGGAAGTCGTGGGAGAGAGAAAGAAACCTGCTGTTTCGTGGTGAAGTGGTCGCTTCCCAAACTGGTTTGACCACTATACACATTTCCTGTCCGTTTTCCTCCTAATTCTTATGGCGGGGAATAATCTTGGGAGGAGATAGTCCTTAAAGGGCTTCCCCGGGTCTGGTATTCTAGCTGCTACTGACTAGTTCTCAGCTTTGGTTGCCTCCGGCTCCCCCCCACCATTGTAAGATGGTGACTCTGTCCAGGGCTGAGTAAGGTGCCAGGCGGCCAGAGGGCGCCGGAGGAGGAGGAGAGGCTGAGCAGAGGGCCAGGCAGACGCATCCCGCGCCCGGTCACTGGCTAGAGGCCAGATGGCCGCGCGGCCCGGGGAACCCGTGTTTCCAAAGAGGGGTGTTTCACAAGTCGGACTGTCCTCAGCCCAGGTTTCGGGGGCAGGGCTTTCAGGCACCTAACTCTAAACCAGATCTTTAACGAGGCACTAACCAGAGGCTAACAAGGGCTAAGCCAGGTCTTAAACCCCCCCGGCGCCAGCAGCTGAAGGTCCCGGGGGCAGGGGGCAATGTAGTGGTTCCTCTGCCCCCCGCTTCCCCCAAATAAGCAACACCAAAACCAAAGTTAAATCTAAACTTAAACATAATAAATGTCTTTTCTAAAAACCAAACCAAAGCAACAAACTCAGAGGGTTAAACCGACCCCCAGATCCACTAAAACCAAAAAGAACCGCCAAACCCCACCCAGGTGGGAATTCTGAGGTCTAACTGCTGAGCGAGGAGCGAGATTGGAGCTGGAGCGGTTTTTTGGGCTGTCAGCGAGCGAAGCAAGGTCCCTTTAACGTTTTCCACCTCTGTGCCTGCACATCCTGGCGGGGAGGAAGGCCTCTGCTCTCCAGGGCCTGGTCCCCGGGCAGTGGCTGGGCCTTGGAGGGGGGAGGAGAGAGGGGAGCCTGGCCAGAGGTCAGAGGGCTTGGTGGTGGCTGGCAGGGCAGAGTGAGGTCACCCTCACGCACGCCGGCCCTCCTCCCACGCACCATCCTGACCTCTGGCACCTCGGTGTCGCCTCCCACTCTGCTTTGACACGCGCTGACCACTCAGCCTGGCAGTCTCCTTCTCTGTCTCTGCCTCTTTGTCTGCTCTGTCTGCTGCTTCCGAGGGCTCCATGGCTCGGGGCTGGACACTGGGTGTGGGACGTTTGGGGGAGCAGAGGGAGAAGATGGGGATCAAATTGAGGGAAGGGAAAGAAGGGGGGGCGATGCCCCTGGAGCAGGAGAGGAGAGGGGGATGGGAATATCAGAGGCATGAGCATGGTGGGGACAGGGGGGAGCTGGGCTCCCTTTCCCAGCCCATGTGTGCCTTGGGGACCCTCCCCCTCTGGGGTCCCCACCTGGCTGGGCTAGGGGCTGTGGCTGACAAGGACTTTCCCTTTGGTGTCTGCCCCTTCCTCGTTTCTCCTATCCACCACCCCCACCCCCTTGCTGATTTCCCTCTCCACTCCTCTTTCCTTCCCTTGGCTTCCCTCTGTTCTCCCATCCTGTTCTGATCTCTCCCCACTGCCCGTCCCTCCTCTGTCACCCCTACCAATCTCCCCGCCCGCCAGGCCGCCAGCTGACCATCTTCAACAGCCAGGCTGCCATCAAGATCGGGGGCCGGGACCAGGGCCGTCCCTTCCAGGGCCAGGTGTCCGGCCTCTACTACAATGGGCTCAAGGTGCTGGCGCTGGCCGCCGAGAGCGACCCCAATGTGCGGACCGAGGGCCACCTGCGCCTGGTGGGGGAGGGGCCGTCCGTGCTGCTCAGCGCGGAGACCACGGCCACCACCCTGCTGGCCGACATGGCCACCACCATCATGGAGACCACCACCACCATGGCCACCACTACCACGCGCCGGGGCCGCTCCCCCACACTGAGGGACAGCACCACCCAGGTGAGGGCCTTTTGGGCTGACGGACAAGGAGTGAGACTTTGGCTGGGGGAGAGGGCCGATGCCTACGTAGCCACCGGGGCGCCCCAGAGAGGGCCTGGGGGGTCTGGCGGGATCCCGGAGACTGCCACCTCATCCCTGTCACAGTGATGGGTCGGGTGAGGTGGGAAAGGTCTCCTTCCGCGAAGCGGCCTTTGCCCTGGTGACCAGGGATGCTGTATATGGGAGGGTGGGCACTGTTTCTAGGGACCACTCCCAGGGCTAAGGGGGAGTTTGGTACTCCAGCTAGACCAGGGAAGACCGCCCTACCCAAGAGGGAGGAAGTCTGGACTGGGGTGAGGGTGGAATGAGCCCATCTGCCTGCCCCATAACAAAGGCCATGCCCAGTGCTGTGTGGGCAGCGAGAGAGAGATGGATGGAGCCAGGATAGCATCGCTCTGGGCAGGGCACGTAGGTGACGGCCCTGGAGGGGCTAGAAGCCCAGCTGGTGGCGGCCCCGCCTCTGGAGGCTGGTGGAGGCCCGGAGCGGCGTCTCCCTGACTGCTGGTGTCCTCGCAGTGGGACCGCAAGCCCGTCCTCCGCCTGCGACCTTGAGCAGGTGCCACCGCGTAGCAGGCCTCAGTGCCCTCTATGGCTGTGGGTGTGAGGGGGTGTGGGTACAGACAGTTGCCTGGTGCTTTACCCCCACACTGCCTGCCTCGCCTGCTCAGGTGCTCTCTCTAGAGCAGGTCAAGCCCAAGTGACTTGAGTTTATCTTCTCTTATACCTGGAAGAGGTGGTACCTGGGGGTGAGGCTGTGCTGGGGCAGGACAGGCCCGGCTTTGCTGGTGCCAAAAGCCAACGGAGCACGCGTGACTCACAGAGGCAACTTGGGGGCCTGGCTGAGTTTTCCAGCTCTTGCCAGGAGAGATCACACCTGGCATGGTAGACCTTATTTAATCACCCTGTCCCCGCGGCCCGAGTCACCTCTGTCCCTCATTGCCCGTGGCTGTCGGGCCTCTGTGCCTGGAGAGAGCGCTGTCCTCCCCGGGGCGAGGGAGAGGTTGGGGGTGGGGGGGGCGGCCAGGGGGCCGCGCCCCGGGTCCACCGCCAGCCTGCCTTCAGCGTCTGTAAATGAGGGCCGGACTCGATGAGCACTAAATCCCCTCCTCCCTCCCAGGCCGTGTGTAGGGGAGCCTGGCACTGGCTGACGGCCTCATCCAGGCACGAGCGAGAAGTCTGCACCCCCTTCCCCTCTGCCTTTGTTGCCAAGAGAAGCTGGGGGACCCGAATGCCAGACCTTGCCCTAGGGAGCGGGGAGCCCCGGGAGAAAGGCCTGGCCCTACCCAAGATTGGGCAGTGACTATGCCCGGCGCCCATGGGCAAGACAGGCCCACCAGTCTCAGTGGGAGGGAGATGGGCAGGCCATCCAGGTGGAAGAGAGGTGGGGGGGCCCCAGGGGCCACAGTTGTGCTGGAGAAGCCCCCGCAGGACGGACTGGTGCTGAGGGGCCAGGGTGCAGAAGGAAAATCAGTGATCTGAAGATGGGGGGGTGGGGGGAGGGGCAGGGTGGAGAAGAGGCACCCCTCCCCACCCCAGACTCCTCCCACCCTTGGCCTTCAGCAGCCTTCTCCCCACATCCCGCAGTCTCCTGGGCTCCCTTCCCGCCTGGACTCTGGGTTTCCCCGCTTGGGTCTCCTCCCCAGCGCACCCTGAACGCACTCCCCTCCCCGCCCCTTACATTTCGCTCATCTTGGGGATTCTCTTTCTCTGCAATCAGGAGGAGAGAAAATGCTGACAAAGTCGTCTCCGGTTGTCGTAGCAACCACAGCCCTAATTATTGTGTGCAGCCTGGTTCTGGGCTCTGGGAAGGGGGCTGGGAGAGAGAGGGGGGTGGGTGGGGGTAGTGAGGGTGGAGCCAAGAACCACCCCCCGCAACCCCCCACCCTAGGCCCTGCTCCCCCTCTCTGCCTGTGCTGGCCTCCGGTGGCCCCCACGCCTTATCTCCCCCCTGCCCCGGGCCCCCTTGCTCCAGCCCTGCACCCCCAGGTCCAACGTCAGCCTCCCTGGCTTCCTAGAAATAAAAGACACAACATGTGCCGGCTCACCGACCCCCAGGAGCCGGGCAGCTGCTGCAGGGCGGGTGCTGTCCAGCCTCGCTCTGCACATCCGGCGGAAGGGAGGCCCTCGGCCATCCAGCCACAGGCCAGGGTGTGTGTCTTAGCCCAGGACCCGTCTCCTGTGTGGTCCCACTCAAGAGGTGGCTTTGGGACCTGTTGACCCACCCGCGAACCTTCTTCTCCCCCCCCGCCCCACCCTTCCTCTCGCCCCCAGAACACAGATGACCTCTTGGTGGCCTCTGCTGAGTGTCCGAGTGACGACGAGGACCTGGAGGAGTGTGAGCCCAGTACTGGTGAGTGCCTTTCCCCCCTCCCCTGCCCCGGGCCCGGGTGACGCTGATGGGAGGGGGGCGACTGTCCCTGCCACCTGGCCCAAGCCCACGGGGCCTGCTGCCAGGCCTTCACTTGCCCTGATAGCTTCCTCTGCCTTCCTGCCATTGCCCTCCAGGTCCCTCCAGTTGTCCCTCTGGCAAGGCCGTTTCTGGCCTTTTGGTACCCCAGCCCCCCGAGTTAGTGAGGTCCTTAGCTTGGGATCCTGGGGTTGAGGGCCAAGGAATGCTGGGAGGGAAAGAGGGGGACTTTTTCCCGAGAAAGATGAATAACTACAGCTCCCATGAGTCTTTATGGGGTGCGAGCTGGGGGTGGGGTAGGAGGGGGAGCGCAGACCTAGGAACTACAATTCCCATCAGCTCTTGAGTCCAGAACTACAACTCCCATCAGCTCTTGGGTCCAGAACTGCAACTCCCATCAGTCCCTGAGGCCTGATTTTCCCTGGGTCAGTAGTAGAGGAGACCTCCGCTGGATCCAGAACCCTCCTCATTCCCAGTCTCAGAGAGGTGGCCAGACACTCTGCCAGGCCAAGCTGGGGCAGTTATGCCACACGGCAGCTCTGTGCCAGGCAGTGAGTGGGCTGGGGCGGGGTGGGGTAGGAGATGTGCCCCTAGCCAGACACGTGACCCCTGAGGAGCTTGGGACCTGAGGTCTGGTCTAGATTTCTAGAGGGGCAGTTGCTCCAACAGGAGAGCAGGTGCTGGGAGGAAAGGCTTCCCGGGGGTGGCATTCCAGGCCTCTGCTGGATCCTTCCAGCTGGAGAGCTGGGCTCGGCCCCAGCGAGAGACCAGGTTGGCAAAGCAAGGGTGGGCCTCGAGTGCCAACTGAGAAGTGCGGGGTATGGAGTGGCACGGTGGGTGCGAGGGCTGCTCAGCTGAGCAGATTGGGGGTGGCTGAGAGGAGCCAGGGGGAGGGAGGGCCTGAGGAGCTGAGGTCCTGGTGCTTATGGCTGGCAGCGGGAACGGAGGAAGGACTGAATGTGGCCAGATTTCCCAGGAAGGGATCGTGGGACCCGGTGGTGGCCTGGATGAGCTTGTGGGAACCTCATCCCTTGCTTGGGTTTCCAGAGACTTCTGGTTACCTTGCAGTGGGTAGCACCTGGGCTCTGGAGGTTGGGGCAGATGCCTGCGGGGTTGGCGACGGTGATGGGGTCAGGGGAGGGGGTCAGTCTCACTGGGGCATAGCTTGTGAATCCAGCCTGGCGGGGGCGGTCTGCCAGTCCCAGAGGAGACGCTCAAGCTGAGGGTAGGTTGCAACCATGGAAGGAGTGTGGGGAGAGCAAGAAACACCACGGAGCCTTGGGGCAGAGGCTCAGGTTCCAGAGACCAACGGCAGGGGGAGAGTCGGGGCACAGGCCCCCAGACCCCACAGGCCAGAGCTGAAGAGCGTTGTTTGGTGGTCCGGGGCCCTGAGGCACGTGGGGGAGCTGCAGGCTGTTGGGCTGCAAAGGCCTCCCCATCCACAGCCGAGAGCTGGTGCTTTCTGGAACAGACGCCGTCCACTGCGGGGAGGCCCCTCTGCTGGGGGGGCCATCTGGCTGCATCCCACTAGGCGATCTCAGCTCAGGGACGCACCTTCATGCTCTGCCGTTGCTTTGGGAGGTTCTGGGCACCTGGCAGCTTCCACGCAGCACTCTCCCCCTCAACCCTGCTTTACCTCTTCTACCCAGTCAGTTACTGGGGTTTCCCGTATATGGAAGCAGCTCCCCTAGCCCGGACCTGCCGAAAGGGGCCGTGATGATCAGCTCCACGAGAGCCCTGGGATAGGACTCCGGGGACACAGGGCTGTGTGGGTCTTGAGAAAAGGGCACTTGGCCCCATCACATGTGTTTGCACGCATGTGCTCACTCTGGGGGGTGGGGGGGAGGGACTATGGGGTGAGAGGAGGGGTCTGCTCTCCCTGGACCCCGTGGAGAGGAGTGTGGGGCCACACGGCCACCGCGCAGGGACAGGCAGTGCATACTGGGCCACACCGGGGCCACACACTCCCCGAGGTTCGAACTTTCCAGCCGCCACCTGGAGTCTTGTCAGGGGCCTGGATGTGACGGACGCTGAGTCGTTGAGTGCGTGCACCGGTTGGCCGAGCTCCCTTAGGTTGTGTTGGGACAAGGGAGTAAAGGGGAGCTGAGGTAGGCAGGTCGGCCGCCCTCCCTGGATCAGAGGGCCAAGCCCCTGAGGGGAGGGTGGAGGGTAGAGGAGGACTAGAAGCCGGGGGGGGGGGGGGGGGTAGGGAGAGGCTGGTGGACAGCCTGGCACTGGGCTTTGAAAATAAGGGCAGAGCGTACGCGTAAGCCTCCAGAGGAGACCGACAGAAGCCAGAGGTTCTCCTCCAGGTGTGCATGGCACGTGTGTGTATTTTCATACACACACCCGTCCCATATGCTTCAGGTTGGAGTTTTATCCTGATGGGAGGCCAGGCAAAGACCAAGATGACTCCAGAGCCCCTCAGGCTGATCTAGACCATGCCACCCTCCCCGTCTACCGAGAAAGGGGACTCCAGCCAGAGACCCTCTTGTGCCCCGGGTGCAGGGAGGCTTTTCTCTAGCACAGGGCCGGGCCTCCTTGGGCTCCGAGGTCAGTGTTAGAGGAGGAGGCAGCCTGGCTAGAGACAGTGGCTACCCAGGGACTGACCCCAGGGACCCCAGGCCGTTGGCATCCCTCCCACCTGCCAGATCCTCCTCCCTGGGTCCAGATGTTAAGCCTGGGATCATCCCCACTCGCTTTCCACCCTTCCTCTCCACTCGGGCCCCTTCCCAGACCCCAGGCCCCACTCCTCCTTCCCATAGCTCGGTGAGATCATCGTCCAACGTGGTTATTTCACGTGAGGTTGGCAAGCCAGTCAAAGAAGGGTATGGATTGATGGGCACTGTGTTTTCATTCTTTTGAGAGGGAGTGCCTTCAGCGGGGGCGTGCTCTGCATCGTGGGGAATGTGGCCCACCACCCCTCGCTGTCTTCGCCAGCCTGACCCACACATTAGGGTATGGTGCCCTGTGGGGACTTGAGTTTGCACCCCTTGAGGCACCGAGGAAGGGCGCACACGGACTCAGATCCACAGTGGCACACGTTTACATGCGTGCACACGTGTCTGACCAGGGGCGCACGCACGTACATCCGTGCACACACACTTAGGGATCTACCAGCAAGCTCACGCACACCCACTCGCACAGGTGTGAATACGTTCAAACCTAGACGGTCACAGGCCGTTCGCACCTCAGACCAAAAGAGGCGCACACACGCTTAGATCTAAAGAGACACACGTGTCGTCCGTAACACACAGACACACGGCTACTGAGACCCACAGAAGCACAGACCCATACAGCCGCGTGTCACGGCTCCACCCAAGTCCACACTCATGTTCAGGCCTCCGGTGTCCTGCCAGTAAGTTCGCACAAACCCATACAGGTGCCTGGTCTTACACAGACGCATGCTTACATTCATACCCACGTGTTCAGAGACACACACACGCACACACACTCGGAGACACGTACATTCAGATTCACACATGCTTGGAGACATACACATGGTCGGACCCTTCAGGGCATACACACTCGTACGGAGTCCTGCAGTGGTGTTTACACGTGCACGCGCGCACACACACACACACACACACACACACACACACACACAGACGTCTACACTGGCCCGCACAGGCACCCACGGATACCGATGCGCTTACTCGTATGCTCAGATGTCCACTTACTCGTATGCTCAGATGTCCACATGAGCTACTCACAGATGGGCTCGTATCCTCAGGCCCTCAGGCCGCACATACGTGTTCAGACCCAATAAAACGCATGCCTCTGTGTTCACACACAGGTGAGCACATGCCGCTGTTCAGACCCCCGAGGGCACACACACGCGCGAGCACTCAGATTCATATAAGCCCCCCACGTGGCTCAGACCCACAGAGCCAGCTCGTGCGCTTACCCTGTGTAGGCATGACCCTTCGGAGGCTTTGCGCCCATGCATACGTACGGGAGACCCTCAGAGGCTTAACCCCACAGACACGGGCGCGCGCGCACTCAGACCCACACATCTAGCTCAGAATTCACAGAAGCACAAATGAGCTCACATTCCAGAGTTTCTTAAGATAACACCAGTTGCCATAATAGATCAACTCCACAGCACCTGTAGTTTAATACCTAGAAATTTATTTCTCCTCTACAAGCACTCGCCCAGGGCCTGGCCTTCCGTCTGGAAGCCACACTGTCCCCACCAGGTGAGGTCCCGAGTTGCGGAAGGTGACCCACGGTGGGGTCACGCGCGGGTGGGTTCTACGGGCCAGGGTGGAGAGGGGCGCTCATTGCTTGCGACGATTCTGCCCGCGGCCATCCGGAGCTCAGTCTCCTGGCCCCGGCTCAGCTTCCAGGAAGGCTGGGAGGTATGGCCTTGCCGTGCCCCCGGGGAGGAAGCAGAAACAGATGCGGTGACCAGACCAGCTAGCGATTTCTGTGTCCAGTGTGGCCTCTGGGTCACCAACAGTCCATTTCACTCTTTCTCACACCCGCAGAGCACGCCTCCCCCTGCCCCCCAAGGGAGACACCCTGAAGCCTCACCCCCTCAGGGCTGTCACTGCAAAGGGGAGGGTGTCTGGGAGATGGCGGCCCGCTTGGCTGGGTCCAGACTTGCTCCTGGGTGTCCACATGTGGTCTGGATCCCCGTGAACTAAAAGAGTAATCGATCTCACGGACCACACAGCTCAGCCCAGCCCCGAATCCAGTGCGCCAGAGTCAGCCATCACAGTAAAACCTGTCATGCAAAAAAAGAGAGGAATGGAAAACCCCCCAAGACCCCTAGTTCTAAGCCTTGAGGAAATCCAGCCCCCCCTGCAGTGGGTGAGACTCTACCCCTGCGGTGGGGAACTTTCTTCCCTAACCCCCGTCCTCTACTGTCTTCGAGAAACTCCCTCTCCTTGGTTTGTGGCCCTGGTGCTGCCTCTGTGAAGGGCCTCCCAGTTCTTATCCTCCGTGGCCTCCTCGGAAGTGGGTGTTGGGAAAACGTCCTCCTTGGGGACTCGGCCCACTTCCTGCCCCTGCATATTTGGGGGCCCAGAGGTGGTTTCTCAGGCTCCAGCAGTCAAAGCGGCTGCCCTCAGAGTTCTTTCCCAGACACACTTGCGAAGCCCGTTTATTTCCACGTTGCTCTGATCATGGAATCAGAGCCTGTCTCTTCATTTAGCGATGACGCTTCTGAAGGCCTTCGAAACAGCAGGTGGGGAGGCCACATCCTCCATCTGATCTGTGAGGCGAAGCCGAGGCCTCCTTGTGCAGGTAGACATCTCACGGGGTCATTGTCCCTCACAGCCATCTTTGGTCTCTCTCGCGATTTGTAGTTTGGAAGCATCGGCTCTCTGGACGCTTGGCAAGCCCCGCGTTTCCGGGCTCTCTCTGTTGCCTTCGTCTCTGCTTGCAAAGCCCCCACTCACTCTTGCCTAACTCAGTCTTCTTATGATGCATTACTGAAAGCCGAAAGGAAAAGCCGGCATTGTCACCCCAACTTTCCTGGCACATTCCCTTGGGGCCTCAGCCTCCGCCGGCCCACGCTCTGCCCCGTAGGGCATCACAAGGAGAGGCTGGAACCCAATGTCCCGCATCGTACGCTGCTTCATCTTTCCAGCCCTTTCCCTGGCTTGTTACCTGAAGCCCACGGGTTTTGGGGGCACACAGGTCTGGTTCGGCATCCGTACTTGTGAAGGCAACGTGTGTTTCTGTAACAGATAACCCCCAGATCTCAGTGGTTTCTTCCAGGGAAGCATCTCACTCAAGTGAAAGCCCACCAGGGTGCTTCCCCATCAGCAGGTGGCTCCGCCCCAAGGAGCGCTTTGGGAATCCAGCCTCCTTCCATCCTGGTAGCTCCTCCGTACTCAGCAGGCAGTTTGCGAGGTCACTGGAAGGAGGGGAAAGGGCACGCACGCGGGAGACTTTCCCAGGCGGCTACTAGCAGCGGCCCCTGCTCAGTCATACGGCCACACCTACTTGTAAGGGGTGCTGGGAAATGTAGTCTTGCAGCCCAGGAGAAGGAGACCATGAGTTTGGGGAAAGAGGCATTCACAGAGGCCTGCCTCACACGCTGGGACCCACGGGGGCATGCACCCATGCGCACAGGAGTTCAGACCCAGGCTCAGAAGCAGGTGGACCCAGGCACAGCCAGGGGCTCGCTTACACGCACGCGTCTGTGCAGATTCCCTGACGCTCACGTGCTCAGATCCGTTGAGGTTCATGTGCACACGATGCCCAGGTGCACAGGAACAGACTCTGAGGGGTGCGTTCCTGCACGCGCGCGCACACACACACACACACACACACACACACACACACACACGATACGCATCCGCTCTGACCTTGAATCCGCCTTGACGCTTGCCATTGGCTGTGCTGGTGTTTCCGAGTGGGGCGGGGCGCCATCTTCCAGGTCACTGCACGCAGTTGGGCACAGGTTGTTGTCTACTGGAACAGGTGAGTAAGGGCTGAAATCTAGCCAGTGCTCTCTGCTCACCAAGCTGCGTGTCCTGGTCCCTGGAGCAGGGCTGTGGCCTCCAGGAAGCCAGAGTACCTTTTTCTAATTGTGTAAAGAGAAGCTATTCGCCAAGTCGTGTGCGTGCAGGTCTGTGGCCACACTGAGGGGCTGCCTTTTTGCGAACCCACACGAAACGCCCTGTGGGCTAGTGGCTTTCTTGCTGTCACAGCCTGGGCAGGCACCCCGCGCTGGCGGACGGGGCCTCAGCCAGCCGATTGCTCAGTCTGTGACACTCAACCTCAGTGCTAGGTGCTCTTTTGGGAGTAGGCACGTCCTGCTTGGGTGGGAATGGGGTTCTTGGGTACATTTCCAGTCAGGAGTCGCTGTGCCCTGAAGGCAGAAAGGGCTCAGTTTGCTGGTCTCCTTGGCCAGAATGGCATTCTCTCTACTAAGTGGGACTGACATGTCCTGGCATTCAACTTAGGAGTTGGGTGGGGGGTGGGGGGGCTTCTGTGATCCGTGCTCCTGTGAGTATTTCCCAAGTGCTGTAGCTGCCTGAGGTGGGGGAGGGGTGGGAAGTCCTTCTCAGACTCCCGGGAGCACCCCATCCCAATGTACAGCCTTGTAGAGCTGGACCCGGGGTCCCAGGCACCCCAAGTCTTCCTCAAATGCCCAGTGGGAAGGGGAGCCCCTGGTTGGACTTTCACAGTGAGGAGTCTCTGAGGGGTCCTCCCTTCCTCCAGAGCCTGCTAACTCCTCGCCAGGACAAGCTTGCTGGACCCTGGACCAGTGAACGAACGACCCCAGGGAAACCCAGTGCCCTATGTTACATGCGGCTTGCCTGCCACAGAGCCAGTACGGCTTTGATCGAATGTGGGGGAAGGAAGACAGCGCGGGGTCTTGACAGCGTGTTATCTTGTGGGGACAGCAGGAGCTGTGGGGTGAGGAGACGGAGGCTGGGGTGCAGGGCCATGAGAAGGGGGCACCAAGGGGCAGTTGTGGTGGTGCGGAGGATGTGGGTGAGAGCGGGACACCCTCAGGAGACGCCGTCAAAGCCTTGGACAGAGAAAGGCCCAAGGAAAGCTCCCAGAGAAGCTGGGGGACACAGGGACGGGGCTGAGACCCAGATATGGAGGCAGGACACAGCTGGGGTTGAAGGGCAGAGACAAGAGTCAAGGTGACCAGGCCTGGGAGGGCTCTGGAGCCTGGGAGACGCTGCACAGGGGGACCTTGGGGGGCCTGTGTGCCCCAAGGTCCTAAAGAACCAGTGAGTTGGGACCAAAGGTTGCAGAGGGCTCAGGCTGGGCGGGATTTGTCTGTGGTCCAAGGCCTGAGGCCCTCCTCCCCCACCCCTAGCCTATCTGGGGGTGAGAGGGTAGAGAGACAAGGTCTGTGCCCTGACCAGCCTGATTAACCCCTGCAACCGGTGGCCCCATCCAGCATCGAAGGTCGAGATGGTGATGGGTGAGAGCTGGGTCAGGCCGAACTCAGCGGTGCTGCTCTGTGTGGGTCAGGAGAGGAAGGGTGTTCAAAACCCAGTTGTTCTGGCCCGTGAGGGGCTCCCACCCCATCCCCAGATACCTAGCCTGGCCGGGCCCAGAGGAAATGCCTGGTGAGTATTCCTCCCCTTCCCTTGGTCAAAACACGATGAGCCCCCGCACCAGGCCCAGTGCTGGGTGCTAGGGAGATAGACAGATGGGCCTTGAACCTTCCCTAGCAGTGAGCCCAAACCAGAGGCCTTCTCGGGAGAGGAGGTATTTGGCCGGACTCGAAGCACGAGTGAAATATTAGCAGGGGCGAGGTGTTCGGAACGGAAGGCGAAGGTCAGGAAGAGGGCCGGTGGTGTGGCCCAGCAGGGACAGGAACTGTGCCGTGACGGGACACAGGCTGCCAGCCTCCCCCTCAGAGCTGGGAGCTGAATGTGCTCTTTACCCAGGGACCAGGGTGCTGGGCCATCCATGGTGGGTCCAGGGCTCAGGAGGGGATGGGGAGATCAATTATTCATCCATAGGCAGGAGGTCCACAAGAGCCAGACCTTGGCCTCACCCTGGGCCTGGAGCCCAATGCCCTAATTTTATAGATGAGGAAGCTGAGAGCTTGACAGATGAGGAAGCCCAGAGCGTGACAGAATCTTGTCCGTGGTCACACAGTAATTAATGACAGAACAGGTCTGTGGCCTCCCAGGTTAACAAGACAAGAGTCAGATTACTGCAGGCATGGGGAGGATGAATCAGGCCTTTCCAGGCTCCTTGTGAGAACTTGACCCTTCCCTGGTCTCTGAGAGCCACAGAAAGGACTGGAGAGTCCATTTGTTCACCTTGCCTGATGCAGACACCGAGTGACCTTGGGAAGTCCTCCCCACCCCGGGCCTCAGCATCCTCTTCCATACAAAGCTAACTTTGGACGGTCCCAGCTCCACAGAACATGCTTGTCCGCTTTGGGCTCAGTTTTTCAGTGTGGCTGAGCCCCTGGAGGGCCAGGTGCCCTGGGGCTTCACAATGCGGGGTGCAGGTGAGCCCTGGCCCAGGGGGAGATGGGAGCCTGGTGGGAGGAGCAGCCCGGGGAGCTAGGCAAGGCTACGAGTTCAATGGCAAGATCTTGGCTGTGGCAGGCTAGGGTGGCCAAGGACAGCTCTGCCAGATTTTGCCGGAGCTTGGGATCAGAAGGATCAACAGACACAGAGGCATAGGGGGCAGGGAGCAGGAGAAGAGACACCAAGATGTGGCAGTGGCACATGGCCGGGCGTGGCGGCAGTGGGGCAGGCAGGGCCTGGGAGTGGAGCCCCCGGGGTGCTTCCTCTGGAGGGGATAGGGGGCTTAGGGCCCGATCTGTGAAAACCACGCCCTGCAGAGACCAGGGAGAAGCACGCAGATGGGGGCAGGGCTTGGGTGTAGGGCGAGCTAGAGAGGAAATCTCCAGGCCCAACCAGGCCCAGAGGTGTCCCTCTAAGAGGAGAGAGCGCTCCCAGACCTAGACTCCAGCTGGATCTACCCCACACCAGTGGGATGCAGTATTTGCCAGAGGGGCAGTGGGCTGATGGGGCTTGTCAAGTTGTTGACCCCGGGTCTGATGGGAATTGTAGTCTGTGCCCCCCCCCCCCGC
The DNA here is from genome assembly GCF_027475565.1 of Acinonyx jubatus. Lineage (NCBI taxonomy): Eukaryota > Metazoa > Chordata > Mammalia > Carnivora > Felidae > Acinonyx > Acinonyx jubatus. The sequence goes on from NC_069390.1 coordinate 7,692,717, forward strand.
CCCGGCTCCAAGGGCTAATGGGAGTTGTAGTTCTCACCCTTTGGGGCTGATGGGAATTGCAGTTTATGCCCAGGGTACCACAGTTAAGAGACCTAAGGGAGAAAGGGAGGAGACCTAATCACCGCCCCCCAACCTTCCCGACTAGTCCCCACCCCCCCCACCCCCGCCCTGGGCCCTATATTAGCAAGTGCTTCCTTCCCAGATGGCTGTGTATGTATTTTCTTTTCTTTTTTTGCTTTCTTCTTCTTTCCGTTGTTTTATTATTGTTTTAAGAATAATAAGAGGGCCAGAGGCAGTCCAGCCCTGGTCAGGTCCTGGCGGCCCATGGGGGTTCTGGGGAGGGGGAGGGGGGAAGCCAGTGGGGGTCAGAGGTGGAGGGTGAAGAAAGAGCACGTTGGGGAATTAGGGTTAGCGCAGGAGGCAGGAGTCGTGTGTTCCTGTCCACCTCCCTCCCTCCCTCCCTCCGTCTCTCCTTCCTTCCTTCCTTCCCTCCACCCCACCTCCCCACCTCCCTGCCTCCACAGGGCTTCTCACACCCTCTCCCAGAGTCCTATGGGACAAGACCCTCCCCCAGCCTGTCTCCTCCTTGCCCACTCTTTCTCATGGACTTTGTCACCTCCCACCTCAGTTTTCTCCTCTTCCCATGGCCAGCCTGCAATTAACCTTCAAAGCTGCTTCCCATGACCATCCCCCCCAAGTCCTCTCACCCATGTATCGATTCCTCCATGGCTGCCAGTACCTCCCTTTCCCCCAAGCCCTCCTTCCCACTGCTCCCTCCTTCCTCCCATGCTGTCACCAAGTGGTGGTAACAGTTTCCCCAAGCGAGCCTGCACTGTGCAGATCTTAGCTTTGTGTTTAACGAGGGGGAGAGGGCACAAGTGAGGGAGGCGAGAGAGCGTACAGGAGGAAGCAAGATGTCCAGAGGGAGAGAAGAGCGAGGGAGGGAGATGCCAAACAGATAGACAGAAAACGTTGTACGGAAAAGTTGTTTTTTCTTATTTTTTCCGGGAGAACCCGCTTACACAGCTCTGTTTGTAATTTTTTTCTTCATGCTAAAATCACACGGCCTATTTGTTGATGTAAGTTGCCTGAATTCCGTGGTATGCTATCTTCTTTTTTAAAAAACAAAAGAAAAAAAAAAAACAAAAGCAAAAAAAGAGAAAAATCTAGAAAAAAAAAAACCCTAAAAGATATTGTTGTTAGGTTTGTTTAAATGCTGCTCTTGTATGTGTTTTTAAGCCTTAAACCAGTAGAGTTTTTTTTTTTTCCGTTTCTTTTCGATTTCCTTTCCTTTCTGTTCCTTTTGGTTTCTTAAGACAAAAGACCAAAACCCAGTGAGCCGCAGAGCCCGTGCGTGGGGTGCCCAGGGCATCCGAGCCGCTGCCCGCTTAAAGCGCAGCGCGCCGGCAGGCTGGCGGGCGGGCCCAGCCCGCTCTAGTCTCCGCCAAAGCCAATTGGAACCGATTTGGGTGTGTGAGGCTGTTGTTTCTCTCTCTGTGCCAGCCGCCTGCGCCCTGGGCCCTCGCTGACACCCTCTCTTCTCTCTTCTCTCTCTTGTTCTAGGAGGAGAGTTAATATTGCCCATTATCACGGAGGACTCCTTAGACCCCCCTCCCGTGGCCACCCGATCCCCCTTCGTGCCCCCACCCCCCACCTTCTATCCCTTCCTCACGGGCGTGGGCGCCACCCAAGACACCTTGCCCCCACCCGCGGCCCGCCGCCCGCCCGCCGGGGGCCCGTGCCAGGCCGAGCAGGACGACAGCGACTGCGAAGAGCCCATCGAGGCCTCGGGCTTTGCGTCCGGGGAGGTCTTTGACTCCAGCCTCCCCCCCACGGACGACGAGGACTTTTACACCACCTTTCCCCTGGTCACGGACCGCACCACCCTCCTCTCACCCCGCAAACCCGCTCCCCGGCCCCACCTCAGGACAGATGGGGCCACGGGCGCCCCCGGGGTGCTGCTGGCCCCCTCCGCCCCGGCCCCCAACCTGCCCGCGGGCAAAATGAACCACCGAGACCCGCTGCAGCCCTTGCTGGAGAACCCGCCCCTGGGGCCTGGGGCCCCCACGTCCTTCGAGCCGCGGAGGCCCCCGCCCCTGCGCCCGGGCGTGACCTCCGCCCCCGGCTTCCCCCATCTGCCCACAGCCAACCCCACGGGGCCCGGGGAGCGGGGCCCGCCCGGCGCGGTGGAGGTGATCCGGGAGTCCAGCAGCACCACGGGCATGGTGGTGGGCATCGTGGCGGCCGCGGCGCTCTGCATCCTCATCCTCCTCTACGCCATGTACAAGTACCGCAACCGCGACGAGGGCTCCTACCAGGTGGACCAGAGCCGGAACTACATCAGTAACTCGGCCCAGAGCAATGGGGCAGTGGTCAAAGAGAAGGCCCCGGCCGCTCCCAAGACGCCCAGCAAGGCCAAGAAGAACAAAGACAAGGAGTACTACGTGTGAGCCCCGGCACCGCGCCCCACTGCCAGCTGCCCCTCCCGGGACGGCCCCGGGAGGCGGGTGCGGCCCTCTCCCCGCCGGGGGCTCTGGGGACCCGCTCCCTGGCTGCCTCAGACTTCTCTCACGAAGAGGAAAAGCAAAAAAAAAAAAAAAAAAAAAAAAAAGGAAAAAAAAAAAGAAAGAAAAGAAAAAGAGGGAAGAAAGAAAGAAAAAAAGAAAGAAGGAAAAAAGAAAAACAGTAAAGGAAACCCCGTGCTCGTCCCCTTCCTCCTGCCGTCGGGTGCGGCGGCACCGTCAGTCCCGGGGCCTGTCTGTCCCTCTCAGCCCTGCGCCTGCCGGGCAGGGCACGTGCTCACAGCCCTGGGTTGATTTATTTTTTTAAGGGGGGGGGGTAGTTTTATTTTGGTGGGGTTGGGCGGGAAGGAAGGCTGGGGGTTTTGTAAAGTGTCCACTCCTCGTCCTGTTTAATTTCCCGCAATTTTTCTTCTGCCCTCTGTCCCTCCTGCCTTCCTTCTCCTCCCAAGCCCTCCGGCCCCCGTCCCAGGCTTGCCGTGTCTCTCGGTCCCCACCCTCCCTCTCTCCACTTCTTTTCTCGTGTGTCTGGTTTCTCCCTTCCTTTCCTACCCTTGGGTTTCCAGAGTCGGTGGGAGAAGGGCGGGCGGGTGGGCGGAGCGGCCCAGCGTGGGGGGGGGGGGCGGGGCGTGGCGGGGCAGTGGGCGTTGCCCCGAGCGCCCCGACTCCGCCCACCAGGAGGAGGCGCTTGCCTGGTGCCGCCCAGGGAAGGGGCTCGGGCCGCCGAAGGCCTGTTCTGTTGTGTGCCGCCGGGCGACGTGCATTGATGGGGAAGCTGCTGGAGGAGCAGGGGTGGGGGGCGGGTGGGAGGGGAAAGGCAAATGCAGATATATATTAAAGACAAATAATCTAGATACCGCGAGCAGCGGCCTGTGGCACCCGTTGGGCGCGGGCACCAGGGAAGAGAGAGAGCGAGGCATCGCCCGCTGACTGCTGGGGTCACTTCTCTGCCCACGGGCTCCCTGCTCCCCCAGTTTTTTTTCTCTCTTTGTTAACAAATGTGTCTGAGTCTTGGAAAACACCCCAACCCCGGAAATGTGTGGGAAAAGAAAACAAAAACTTTCCAAATCCAACGGTCCTGTGCAGTTTTTTTCCGGGTGGGTACCGTTGGGACATTGGTCCTGGCTCTGGCCTGGGGTCTGGGCCCGAATTGTGGCCCATGAGAGCTGGTAAGTAGCCTCCAAAGATTTGGGCCGAGCATGGCTTTGGGCTCCTGGGGGGCGGCTTGTCTTTGTCTCACCCCTATGTCCCTCCTGGCCCCAGGATCGGGCCAGGTAAGCAGCTGGTCTGTGGTCTTGGCTGAGCCCACCCACCTGAGCTCTGGAGGTGATCAGATCACCAGAGGCAAGAGCATCGTGCTGCCTCCTAGTGGCCACATCGGGCCCACGCCTCTGGGGGCTGCTGGGGTCTTGCTACAGCCCTTGGGGAAGGTGGTGGTGTTCCTGGGTGGCCAGGGCTCCAGTGGCTGAGTGCACATTTGCCCCCAGTTCCGCCCAACTCCAGGGTATCTGCTTTTTCTGCATCTCTAGGGATTTGGAACCTAATCTCTGCCGCCCCGCCTACCCACCCCCTCCCGGGCCCGGTCTACACCGCCCCAGTCTACGCTGCTCGCCGGCTGACTGTGGGCAGCTCCTGCAGCTGTAGATAGAAGCAGAGCTTCATCCTAGGGCGTTTGCTCCTTCATGGAGACACTGAACAAGCCCACGGTCCCAAACACGCGGAGAGATGGGTCTGGATTTGAAACTCTTAGGTGAGGGTTAGGTGCCAGCGTCCTCAGGAGAGAGGAGGGTGGATGGTCTTCCTCTCCCAGGTGGCAGTTTGGGATCGCCATGCCGCTGGGCACGTGAGCCCTGACTCAGCCGTGCTTCTGTCACTCAGGTCTCCTCCACTTTCTGCTTGGTGGATCTTGCTCCCCTCTCTTGGTTCTGCTTTCTTGTGCCCTTGGCTCGCCATCGCCCTGGGCCACTTGAAGCTGCTCCCCAAGCTCCCATCCACAGGTGGCTCTGTTGCTGGCCAGCCCATTCTTGCAGCATTTTCCAGTTCGCAAGTCTGGTCCATGGACATCTGCCAGGTCTTTGGGCTTGGTGTCCGCAGGAGCCTCACCTCCTCGTCCTTCCTTCCATCCTGGGATGAAGCTTTTTTGTTTCAGGATGCTCCTTACCCTGGGGTGTGCCCCCAGGGGCCTTTGAGAGCCCTGCCCCAGAGTCCTATCACTGGTGGGAGAGCGGGTTCTCCAGTAGCCGCCCTCCTGAACCAGCCACCTGGGGGGAGGCATGGGCCCTGCTTCTGCCCAGCTGCTCACAGCCCAGGAGCCTGAGGTCAGCTGTAACCCCCTGTGGAAGCCTGCGGGGAGGCCCTGACTTGGGGTGGTCTGGCCAGGACATCCTGTCCCTGTGCTGGCCGTGGCCTTGCGCCCATGTCTTCCGCTGCTGTTCTGTTTGTCCGAGGAAGGGAAATTTATCTCAGGTTCCCCCGCCCCATCATCACTGGCCAAAGAAAACCAAGAGAGGCAGGCAGGCGTTCCTTGGTGTCAAGAAGGGAACGTTCTTCTTCCAGAAATTTCTAGAAATTCTATTTGTCTATTCCAGAAATTCTAAATTTCTATTCCAGAATTTCTAAAAATTCATTCTTATTCTAGAAATTTCTAGAATGGCCCTGAACAGTCTGTCAGAGTAGGGGGCCAGAAAGAGGGACAGTGGAGGAGTTGGAAGGATGGGTCCCAGTCCTGCTCATTGCCATGGGGGTGTAGGACTGGGTGTTTTCTTCTCTTTGTAAGGAGACTAAGAGCTCCTTGTCACTCAAGGGGTTGGTTGTGAGTCAATCTACCATTGACTCAGTTTACCAGTCTGTAAGATATGGTCACTTCAGTCTCAGCAACTTCGTCTGGGCATCTGATGTTGAACCTATCACCTGGGCCTGAGCTGAGGTCCTTTGGAGTCTGGCTGGCCTGGCACTGACCCTCAGGAGTGTCCAAACAGCATCTGGGGGTGACTGAAATTCCAGGGACCCCGCTCATTGACAGTTGGTTCTATCAGGGATGTACCAGGAGATTCCACCTGGGGAGGAGCAAGGACCGAGCTGGGGAAGAAGCTCGAAGTGGAGTCTAGCTGATCCCTTTGACCTTGAAGACCTGCCCTACTACCCGAACCCCCAGTGGAGGGAACACAAGGTCAGCCAGTCCCGGCACTCTTCGGGAAGGACATCCCTTTCCTGGAGGTGGATGTGGAGCCGAAGGAGCCTGCGTTGCCCTCCCCGCACACCCTTCTGGGAGAGCTGCAGTCCTGGCTGGAGACAGGAGGATGGCCAAAGTGGGTCCAAAGCCACTTTCCTGTCCCCACTGCTAGAGGCCTCTACTTCCATGGGGCGAATGAGACTGTGAGACTGTTGACCACTTCCTTCCCACGCCCGGTTTCCTGGGCTCTTCCCTTGCAAGTGTCCCTGCAGCCTCGGGGGGCAGGTGCTCTCTGTGGTGAGCAGTAAATTGGGGGCTCCCAAGTGAAGACCGCTTGAGTGGAGCACCCATCTAGAAGGCAGGCCTGGGACTGCTGTGAAGGGAGACCCCTCTCCCTTTGCAGGGCACCCACTCTGCCACGGGGATGACGCTCACCCCCAGCTGCCCCAGAGGGGCCGGGTCCTGGGCCCTCCCAGCTTCCAGATCCTGTTGAGTGAGGGGAGACATGTTGGAAGCAGGTCGGCCCTGGGTCCTAGAAGACCGTGACCGCCTGGAAGGGCCAGGAGCAAGGCTGCTCTGAACGTGGGCAGAGGGACAGCTCTGACCACTTGGTGAACTGGAGGACACCCTAGCAGGGAGGAGGAGCCATCTCTCACCAGTCCTGGGTTCTCTCTTCTGGAAGCTTCTGGACACCAGCGGGTCCCAAGAATGCTGAGCAATGGTAAGGAAGTAGCTGGGGCTCAGCTGGGCAGCAGGCAGACAGGACGGAAAGTTCAGGGCAGGCTGGGACAACCTTGCCTTTGGGCATCTTAACAAACATGATCCCCACCCCTGTCCCCTTTGTCTTTGTGTGTGTGTGTGGGGGGGATTCTTCACTGAGGGGTGGCCACAGGCAGAAAGCTGAAAGACACGATCCCCCCCCCCCCAAAGAGGCCCGAGGCTATGCTGACAAGACCAGGCCAGGGAGTGCTTCTGTCTCCCAAAGGTCTCGAGGCCTGAGGGCAGGCTGGGGGGGTCGTAGCCAAGGTTGGGCTCTGGACCTGGGCCTGACTCTTGATTCGGTCCCTCCTAGCTGCCCATCATGGGCAATCGGTTTCTCCAAGCCTTACTTTCCCATCTGTAAAATGGGGCATCTTCCTCGACGGGCTCGGGAAGAGATGAGATGATGCCATGAGATGCCCAGGACGGTGCCTAGCCCACAACACAGGCAGGAAAGGGCAGATAGGCTGGCCTGGGAAAGGGCCAGCCCCCAGAGGAGCTCCCCAGAACTCTCCTCTGCCCCACCCCCACCTGTGGCTCTTCACTGGAGTCAGGGAGGGGCAGTCATTTGATCCTTTATTCACTCTTTTGTCGCCTCCCCCCCAACGCCCCTCCTGCCAGGCTTTGTGTGGGGGCCGGGTCAGATCAGGGGGCAAGGGGGCCACTCCAATCCTCTGGGAACTCATAGCTGGCAGGGTGGGAGACAGGTGCGTGGCTGTGGGTAAGGGTTTCACTATGGCCTCGGGCTGCACCCCTGGAAGGAGGCGGTTGCCCTGAGTCTGGGAAGCTGAAGAGGAGTTTGGTAGGTAGAGAAGGGGCGGGGCAGGATTGGTCCCGTGGCTGGAGTGTGCAGAGGGGTGACCGGGGGCCAGAGCTGCCCTTTGGGTACAACTGAGGAGCTGAGACTTGTGTGGAGATCTCGGGGTAGTGCGATGAGTTTGGGACGTTTTGACCTTGGATGATGGTGGCCTCTAAGCTCGGTGGGGGGGAGGGCTGCGGGGGGGGGAGGGGGGAACAGTGGACAGCTGGGGGCCGTGAGCAGTGAGGAGGGGAGCACGGGGTAGACAAAGTCCTGCTGGTCTTTGATCCTTTTCGAAGTCACAAGGGAGGGTCCGGTGGGGTGCCCGGGGCCGCCCCTGGACCCTCTGGAAATGGTGGCCTTTGTCGTCCTGCCTTCTCCGAAGGAGAGAGGGTGCTTCTCCCGATGTCCCATCGCAGAATGCCCGGGAGCTTAAAAGTGTGTGGATTTCAAGACAGTGCGCCCCGGGGGGCTGTGTGTCGCTTTCCTCACTGCCCTGTTCAGACATGAAAGACAAGAGGGGTGTGGCTCGTGCGTGCAGAGTGACCTCTGACCCCTGAACTGGGTCCCTCCTGAGGTCTCAGGAGGTACCACTGCCCTGCTCTTGGGGGCCCAGGAATGGGCACGTGCTGGGAAGCGGGGAGGGGGGGGCAGTGACAGCCTGCCAGCCATCTAGGGGCTTTCGTGGTAGAATTTGGGGCCGGTGAGCACCCCTCCTCCCCCAGCAACGCCCATCACACCCTCGGCCCGTCCTTCTTAACAAATGACTACACTCTCCCTTCCCCTCGACGCCTCTGAAGGTGGCCCCGAGGGTGGCCCAGCCTCCGGCCCAGAGCAGGAGACGAACTCCACACTGTCAGCCAGGAGCCCCGGCCCTTGGTCTCCGCTCTCCCAAAGATGTGCTGTTTGACTCTGGGCCAATCCCGTCCCTTTCTGTGCCTCTGCTTCTCTCTCTGCCCAGTGATGGGGTGGGGGCGGGGGGCAGGGGGAAACGGAGAGGGCGGGCCGAGCTCACTCACTGGTTCTGCACATCTTGAACCGTGTCGGGCAGCGGCAGGCTCTGTGTCTCGGGCAGCAACAATGCAGCCAAGCCGCTCAGCACCGGCACCGCCCCGTAGACCAGCAGCGGCAGTGAGCGGCCGTGCGCACCCAGCAGCCGCACCAGAGGCCCCAGGATAGCTCCCGCGCGGGCTGCCATCTGGCCCAGGCCCACCGCTGTCATCCTGCAGTCCCGGAAACACCCGTGAGGGCCTCCCAGCCCGGCCCAGCCCCACTCTGTCCAGGGAGGCACAGTGGTTCAGGCGGGCGGGTGGGGGGCGGGGGGAACGGAATGCACCTGCTCAGCCCTGAGACCACATGGGAGGGGGATGGCGGCGGGAACATCCGGGGCTGGGGAAGGCCACCCCCACCCTGCCCTCGCAGCCCAGGGTGACCCCTTCTTCGGGCCTGGGCGTAGCCTCACCTGAGCACGGTGGGGAAGAGCTCACCAGTGTAGATGCTGACGCAGGTGAAGGCGGCCCCCAGGCCCCCGAGCCCCAGCACGGCCAGGGATGAACGCAGGGCCCCCAACTCTGTGGACAGGGAAGGGGGCAGCGAGGTTGGTGGCGGGGCTCCGAGGTCAGATGGGGGCCGGACTTCTCCCTGACCTCCCAAATGTCTATGACCCCCCTCCCTCTGGGTGTCCCCCACAACGCACACACGCACCACGTCCTAGGTGACACCGTGTTTCCGTTCGCTGCCCCCCAAACTGCTGCCCAACCCGATAACCCTGAGCCAGACCCTGGGCGTCCTCCTTGGCCCCCTGCTCCCTCCCCTCCCCCTGCAGGACGCCACCCCCTCCACTCCATCCCTGTTCCTGCTGCCTGGGGCGGGCCGTCACCATCTGTCCCAGATGCCCCAGCAGCCTCCTTCCCCACTGGGCCAGCACCCTCTGAGGAGGGGGCAGGGGCCCCTGTCCCTGGCTCAGCACCCCGAGGTAGGGAAGCCTCTGGCCGCTCACCGTGGGGCACCAGCATATTGGCCAAGACGCAGAGCCCCGCCAGCACCAGGGACGCCACCTGAGTGGACCTGCGGCCCAGGCGGTTCAGCAACAGCAGGGTGCCGATCTTGGCCGGGATGTCCACGACCCCAATGAGGACCTGGAGCAGGAAGATGTCGCTGCCCAGGGCCTGCAGGTCTAGGGCCAGGCCGTAGAAGGTGAAGCCGAAGGCGAACCTGTGGGCGGGGCGGGGCGGGTAGGGTCAGGCTGGGGCGGGGGCTGCTCCTTTGCTGGTCGGTCCTCAGACCTGCCTCCAGCCTCCCCCTGCAGGCTCTGCATAGTGGAGGGCTGGTCTCTGTGCACCACCTGGCCCCAGGCCTCCCCCCTCCCCCAGTGCCACCCCTCGGTAGGTTTGGCCAATGGGAGCCGCTGGTGAGGGGCTGGAGGTGCAGGGGGTGGGGTGGGGTGGGGGAGAGGCCAGGGTTTGCCTTCCTCCCTCCCTCTGGGCATCCTGTGTCCTTGCTGGGTGACACTGGCTCCCAGGGCTCTGATAATACTGGGGTGGGTGTGCCTTCTTGCCTCGCTTATTCTCGAATGGCCTCCTCGGCCTGCTGGGCCGCTCAGCTCTCCCAGCACCTTTGCTGTGAATCTTCCTCCTTAGGGGTCTCTGCCATCCCCTCTCCCCAGCCTGACCCCACCTGGCCTTGGCTGCTTCCTTTGGGAGCCTGACTACTAGCAGGGGAGTGGGGGGGTGGGGAATGGAATGCTTCAGGCCTGGTCCTGGAGGCGGGAGCAAGAGGAGAGTCCGTAGAGGTCCCCTGCCTGGATGCCAGTCAGGGCCTGACCCCAGGTTCCCGGCTGCCCAAGGCAGGCCCGAGGCAGAGGCTGGGGCCCCGGGTGGGTGAAGGGGCCTCTACCAGCACAGAGTGGAGACACAGGTCCGGAGGCCCAGTCCGGGTGTGCAAAGCAGGGCAGCCGGGCTGGCAGGAGCCTGGCTCGCACTCAGCTCCTCCCGCATGGCTGACAGCAAGGCCTGCAGGGATGGGGTGGGGTGGGGCGGGGCGGGAGGGGAGTCACTGTCAGCATTGGGAGCACCGGACAGGTCCTCCTCCTTGAGACCCTCACCCTCCCAGGGGCCTGTGCAGGGGCAGGGAGAGGGTCTGAAGGCTGAGCCCTGGGGGAGCGCCCCGCCCCGCCCCGCCTCACCTCTGCAGTCAGTGTGTCCTCCACTGCCTTCTTCCCGTTGATGGCAGCCACCTTCTGTAGCTCCCGCAGGCCCTGCTCCAGCTTGCCCTTGATGAGGAGCCATCGGGCAGACTCCGCCAGCCACCTGCAGGGGGTCAAGGGCGGAGGGTGGGTGGGTGCGGCCTGTGGCCCCAGGCTGCGTGAGCCTTACTGCCCTTCTGTCTCCCTCTGCCCAGGAGGGTGGCCTCACTGGTGCCCATAGGCCCCAGGCTCAGGGACGCCACACCACCTGGCGCCCTCCTTCCCCCGCAGGCCACCTTTTCTGCCTTTTTCCTTCTCTTCCTCGGACTGGGGTTGGGAGTCCATATCCTCCCCTTCCAGCCTCCCTCCCGACCCTGTGGCCCTTCCCTGGCCACCCCCCCCCCCCCACCCCGGGAACCAGGCCTGGGTGAGCCTGTCTGCAGTGAGGACTGTAGTCTTGCAAGCCCGCCACAAGCCGCAAGCCCACTGGGGTCCCCCACCTCTCACCAGGGAGGCCAGGCACCTGCCCGATGTCACATCCGTGGCCTTCCTGTTCACCCCCGAGGCTGCGCCTTCCTGCCTGAGCTGGCTCCTCCCCAGCTTCCCACCCAACCGGGGGCTCAGGCCTGGGGCAGGGTCTTTGGTCCTGGCGTCGCCAGCCCCCTCCACCTGCACCCAGGCAGCCACCAAGTCCTGTCACCACCAGCAGCACCGCTTGAGCCTGACCCGCCCCCCTGCCCTTGTCTTGCCTGTGGCCCGGTCACCCACGTCAGGACAACACTTGCTGTCTCCTGGATGCCAGCTGGCCCCACACATCCCGGCTCCACGCCCCGATGCCAGAGCCCAGCTCCTAACCCTAACCTTGCCCCCACACCCCTCGACATCGGCCCAGATCCCTTGCGCTGGCCCAGCCCACCGAGGCCCCAGTCACGCCCACCATTCCACCCTGGCTCCTGTCTCCAGGCCTCTGCTCAGGCAGGCCCCCCAGCCAGGCACGCTTTCCCCTGGGAGCAGCAGCCAGGCGTGGGGTCACCTGCTCCGCATGCATGGGGCCCGAAGGTCCTCCGGGGTTAGAACAGGGGAGAGAAGGGGGGCTCGAGGCATACTTTCGAGGTAGAGTTGACAAGATCCAGTGACCTGCTGGACTTAGGGTGGGGCGGGGAGGTCAGTGAGGGACAGGGAGGTGACGTGGTGTCTCTAACTCTGGGACCCGGCGGATGGGGGCTGCTATCCCCCCCACCCTTGCTGGAGAAGCCTTGGGAAAGAGCAGGTGCAAGAAGATGTTCACGTTTGTGAATCCGAGACATCAGTCATGGCGATGTCACACGGAGGGTTGGAAACGGGAGGCTGGAGTCTGGGGAGGGGCAGGTCTGGAGAGGGGATTCAGGGTTTGCAGCATGTGGCACAGGGGACACAGTTTAGGTCGCCTGGGAGAGGGCACCCCTCCTCCGATTCAGGGCCAAGAACAGTGGGGGCTGGGGCGCCTGGGTGGCTCAGTCGGTTAAGCGTCTGACTTCAGCTCAGGTCATGATCTCGCGGTCTGTGGATTCGAGCCCCGTGTCAGGCTCTGTGCTGACAGCTCAGAGCCTGGAGCCTGTTTCAGATTCTATGTCTCCCTCTTCCTCTGACCCTCCCCTGTTCATGCTCTCTCTCTCTGTCTCAAAAATAAAATAATGTTAAAAAAAAAAAAAAAAAAAGAACAGTGGGGGCAGAGCCAGGGTGCCAGGGCCGTCGTGGGTGAAGCCTGGTGGTCGGGCGGGTTCGAGGAGACGGGAAGGGGGGTGGGGCCGGCACAGGCAGACAACCTGTCATGGAGAGAAATGGGTTTCGAAGAGAAGCAGAGAAGCTGGTGGGAGTTCGAGGGCCATGGGCTCCTGCCCTCAGATGGTCCCCCTCTTATTCGTCAAGCCATCACGTGTGGGGTGTCTTGCCAGCTCCCCGCGGGGCAGTGTGCCTGTTTCGCTGTCGTCAGCCTCGCATCAGCCAGTGCCCTGCCCCTGGTGGGCACCCGGTAGCTGTTTGCTGAAGTCATGACGTGGTGGGTGACGCACGATTGTGGGCACGTGCACGGCACCTGGGTGGGCACGTCTGTCAGGAAAAGTGAGGCTCTACCCCGTGAGCCAGCGTCAGCCTCAGAGAGCCAGGAAGGGGGGCCCCGGAATCTGCATCGTTGACCCTTGCCCTCTACCCTCCAGCCTCCGCTCCGTTGGTCCCGGGGGTCAAACAGCCACCCGTCAGCCGGAATGGCTTCCTCTCAGGGCCAGTGCAGGAAGCGTGACTGTCTCCTGCTCTGCAGAGTGACTGCAAATTAGCTGCCCAGGGCTCCATTTTAAGAGCGTGTCTGCTCCAATCAGTGGGGCTTGGAGAGATCTGTAAAGTCAGCCCTCCTCCCGGTGCCAGTGCCCCGTCCTCCCCTGGGCTTCTGCCGGACTTCTTTCTGCAGGGGCCACGATGGCCAACCAAAAACCCAGAGTTGCTGGGTCTGTGTGTGAATGAGCCGGGCTCAGCCCTGTCCCAAAGGACATCCATTCATCCATCTATCCAGATATCCATCCAACAAATATTTCCCATACACCTACTATGTCCCGGGAGTTTGGCAAGAGCCATGCCTGATTTATTTCAGGGCAGCACAGACACTTCCTAACTTCTCTAATATGTCAGCCCTGTGTGGGGGCCTGGGGGTCCCCTCTGACCACTGGGTCTTGGTCCCTGCTCTTTAGTAAAATGTCAGTACATAAGGCTGACTGGGGCTGTGTCCTAGGAGCGGGGTGTGTGTGTGTGTGTTGTATTTGTGTCTCACCCCTCAGCCTGGCCTAGTGCCTCGGCTCAGAAAATGTGCCCCATGCCAAGGCAAGCAAGGAGTCAAGAGGGAAAAGGCCTAGAGATGATGGGAAGGAAGAGGCGAGGGGGGAGGATGAGTGCAGGGGGAGGAGGCACCGGGAGGAACAAGGAAGGGGGAAGCGTCTCCGGCGCCGGAGCCCCAGCCCAGGGTGGGTGAGCACCGTGGGCCTGTGGCCGCCAGCTGTGCCGGGCCCGTGGCTCCCCTCTGGCTGGGCTCCCTTGGCCTCCTGCGCCCCTGGTCCCTGCCCCCAGGGTGGAGGGTAGGCAGGGCCTTCTCTGAGGAGGGGGGACGGCACCCACCAGGAATACACAAAGCAGAGGAAGAAGGGGGCGGAGACAACCAGCTGCAGCAGGGCCCAGTCACGCACACCGTAGGCCACTGTGGCCATCAGGACCTGGCCGAAGCTGAAGCCCAGGGAGTTCAAAGTCATCACCAAGGCTCGGGCACGCGTGGACGTCCACTCCATCACTGCAAGGAGACCTCAAGGGTCAGCCTGGGAGCCCACACGAGCCTCCCTCGCCTGGCCCGGGTCAGGTGACCTACGGAGAGTGCAAGTGTTCATCATGACGCCCGCCACGGCCAAGGCCACCAGGAAGCGAAACAGGCAGTACACCGGGAAGGTGGGGGCGAAGGCGGCCGCCGTCCCCGACACGGCCATCTGAAGGTAGTTCCAGGTCAGCACCAGCCTGCGCCCAAACCTGCGGGCACACAAACGGGCAGGCGGTGGCCGGGTCCACGGGGTGCCATGGCACCGGCCACGGGGGTCTGAGCAGAGGTCACGGTGACTCTTGGGTCCAGACCCGAGTTATCCCCCCCCCCCTCGCCCCACGAAAGGCTTGTAGGCCCAGGTGGTGGCCCCGGGCAGAGAACGAGCTCCCCGTCAGCAGGAGCACTCAACAACAGCTTTTAGCGGTTTTAGGCAGATTTTAGAGGTAAGTGTTTTGTAGGAGTGACGACCCTCTACAACCCCAGAAACAAAGGCCTAGAACAGGTACAGGGCTTCCTCAGTGGCAGAGCCGGAAGGCATCAGGGGAGAGACACACGGAGATGGGAGCACAGAGGCGTGAGGGAAAAGGGACTTCTAGAACTGGGGGGGGGGGGGGGGGGGTACTCACCTGTCGGAGACTTGGCCAAACACGGCAGCTCCCACCAGGATCCCCGACAGGTAGATGGACTGGGCCATGGGCTTCAGGGCGTGGGAGTCGCACACAAGGTCCCACTGGCGGGAGAGGAGTGGGGAGCTGAGCCCAGACAAGCAGGGCTGGAGGCATAGGACGGGAAGGCCTGAGGGAACCAGGTGTGGGTGGATGGCCCGGTGACCTCTAGGGTGGTGGGGCAGGGCTAAGCCTCCCCACATCACCCTCTGGTCCAGGGTCAAGTCCTCTCTGGCCTCATCTCTCCCCTGCCTCACCCGGTTTGCAACGCCAGCCGGAGTTGGCATCACCTCCCGATTCCCCCGGGGCCGCTCCCTTCTAGAGAGAGGCCCCTTCCCCTGGCCGGGGTGGGGGG